>NC_091392.1:8750000-9375000 GCF_032191515.1 Phaenicophaeus curvirostris | reverse complement strand
AGGGACTTCTCTGATTAATTGTGTATCACATGAACTACTACTATGGTGCCTCAGCCAAATCTAGTGCAGAGATGTATCAACTAAACAGCAGCCCAAACTTTTAAACCAATAGTAGATTAATAGTTTAAGGATTAGATGAGCTTTCCAGTCAACAAGCTATCCCTCCCCTATCCCTACATGCAAAAGTGACTATTGCTTCTGTTCACTTTTGTAAATCACCCAAGCTTCGGTTTGCTGGTTTATGAAATCCCAGGAATGTCAGACTGGAATTGTGGCCACTTTTTTTTTTTTTTTTTCAGTTACCTATTATTTAACCCACATGTAACACAGAGGTTGCCATGTGTTTCTGCTCCGTCCCAGGTGCCTGAGAGATCTTAAAATCAAAATATTGAGGCTCACTAGTGAGCGATATGACTAGCAGCATGTATTGTAAGCTCAGTATAAAAACTGAAAAGTATCCTGGAGAGACTTTGTTTTCTTTGATCTTTACAAAGGTATGGTCAGGAATTGTGAGAAATATTTATGAGACTTACAGTAAGCACAATATATCAAATGAGAGACTTAAAATATCAAGAAATTCTCACAGAACTGTTCATTTAATTGAATTATGTAAGCAAATATTTGTTATTTATAGTGCATAATTTTTCATGAACAATGTTACTTTGGTGCTTGTGATACTCTCTATTGATGAAATGGAACTATATTTTTATAGTAAGTACTTATATGGGACAGTACAATTTAATGGAAAAAATCTATATATTGTGGGAAAGTGTAGCAGTTTACAATCAGTCCTGTTCTAAGTAAGTGCTGCATAGTGAAGTGAATCTTTCAGGCTCTCTTCTCAGCTCAGATCTGAAGCATACTTTGAAAGGTTCATCTATGCACACAGCAAAGCTTAATTAACATATACTAAGCCCTTTAAGAAAGAGAAATTAAAATGACTACTTAAGGAACAAAGGGATATGAGGAGAGCAGGAACAGCCCAAGCCAGACACCCTCTTCAAATCCCACGTGGACTGTCCTGAGCTACTACCCTGCTTGCATCTAGATTCGCACGACTGACAGTGTCAGTATAAGGAATCCCTCCGCAGGAGTGAAAATAACAGTAAATTAGCTCTTATAATTATGAGAGGAAATCTCAGAGGTCAGAACTGAGGTTAGCAGTGGGGCAGAGCTGGGGTTACACTTGCACTGCAGCTGCTGCAATGCACCTGGCCTATTAGTGGGGACGCACATTTTCAACACTGACTTCCCCTGGAGATCAATAATTTTAAAAAAAGTTTGTAAAAAAGATCTTAATGTAGAAGTATAGACTGTCATGAAGAAAGTTTTGAACTATCACAAATGAAGAGTATCTAATATCTTAGCAAAGGTACCTGCTGAAAGCAATATTAAATCAAGCAAGTTTTATATGCCACTTTATTTGTCTCTTATTCCCTCTAACGAGGGTCTGTTGAGTTATTTTTATGGTCTTTACATTTCACACTCCCAAGGTACTGACAATGGCTTTAAGGAATAAGTGAGGGAGGAATAATAAGTTTCTTAAATGATCAGTAATTTTATCTGTAATTACAGTTAAAGCAGTTACATTAAATAATTTGTAATGCACAACTTCATGGAAGAAGAGGTAGTTGCAAAGATTTAAAGATGATGACTTGAGCACACCAAGGTATGTAATCCATCTTTCCAGTTGCCTGCCAAAACTAGACCCACATTATATATGACCTAAGCTTTTTTTTTATCTCTCACCTATACTTGCAGAGAAGTCTAAACACTAAAAAAAGAAGGCAAAACTACCCCCTACAGCCCAAATAGGTGAAAAATGTTTATGAAAACAAATTATATAATTCTAGCAACATTGTGTTGTATTATCACTCCCCTCAGTTTGGGACACACTGTGCCTTGAACTATGTATTCCTGTTTTGCCTTAGTCCTTTCAAGTAGCTTGTGGGAATGTTGCTTCTAGTGCATGGGCTCAAAGCAGGCAGTAAATGGACCAAGGTCACACGCAGCACTGAGGTGCGGTATGGGCTTAACCTTTTATTCATTATCAGCCAGTGTAGCTTCCCTAATTTCATAAGAATTGGGGAGAATAAAATAGTTACAGCATAAACAGAGGATGCAGACCTCAGCTTCCCAGCTCACTACAGAATAACAGCATCTCTATTCATGATGACTTGACTGGAATCAGCCTAGTGCAATGTATATAAAACGCACTCTTTCTTACTATTGTGAATTTCTAAAAAATATTACTAAAAAAATAAAAGAGTGTGCTTTCATTCTAAGTGCTGAACCTCCTATTAATTTTATAGGTTTCAACCCAAGCTATAAAAAAATCTACTTAATGTAATATACTTAGCATAAGATCAAGCTGCAAGGTTAGTTAATTTGCTCAGTCATTTAACACTAGCCTTATTCTTTTTAACCTTGAATATTAGATATTCTAGTCCTCACCTTGCAATGTACTCCTGAAAGTTATTTGTGAACATGAAGATGGATTAATTTAAACATATTATTTTTATCGAATGACATAGCCCATGTATCTGGCACCTTAGCTGTCCCCTCACATATATAGCTTAGCCCATATTTCTTAGTTCTTACCTAATTCACATCTGCTGTTCCCAAACGTCTTTTTATAAAGACAACTGTCCTCTATGGCCTAGGTAAGGATTAATGAAACTATTTTTACTGTGACTTAGGAAGTTATTCAAATGGAACCCTCCAGAGGTATAGGGTTGGCATTATGAATATTTTACTGAATCATCTCTGAAAATCAGGCCAATAGCAAACACACATGGGGTCAAGTTCCACTCTCAGTTATACCTTGGCAACCACAATGATTTCCCATTTGGCTATGCTATGAAAGTGTTTATTCGGCTTATTGTATGCACGTATTTTTTATTCTCCCTTTCCCCTCCTTCAGCCCTGTCTTCCCATTTCCCATATTATTGTTATAAAAGAAACAGTTCTTATCAGCGTGGAATGATTATTATTTGGGGGCTACAGGCTATATCTTTCCTATTTATATATTGGCAATAAGACGCACATGGGAAGTACGGAAAATGTACAGAAAATTATGCCTCATGTAACAGTGTCTTCCCTGAGGCACCAAAACTGATGCAGAATGTTAAAACCACTTTGACCTCACTCTTGCTATGAACTCCATGCAGGAAAGAGCTCAGGGAAACCCACCGACTCCAGTGAGATGCCACAAAGAGAAAGTACTTCTTGGAACTCAGTGTAGGACTAGGACCTGGAGGAGGGCAAAGATTTAATATTTCTCATTCTGATGTTTTCTCTCCCTTCTCTTTCTCGTTGTGTTTTTTTGTTTGGGTTTTTTTTTTTTTTAGTAGATAAATTCTATTTAATTTGCATGATTTCCATTTATAAATTTAAACTTATGGTCATGAAGACAAAATGTCATTATTTTGAATAAGAAGGCTGAGATAACTCAAGACTGAAGTTATGATCAGATGTGTGACCTCTCAGAGGAGTAAAAATACTTTAAGAATTAACATAATAAAGCATAATAAAATATTTACAATGTTTTATAAAAGAAAAAAATGCTAAAAAGATTTGTACTTACCAGAATATCTTTTCCAGCCCACTTGCACTCATCCCTTCGGGAATGAGATACAGGCCAAACAATCTAAAGACACAAAATAAAAATCAAGTTGTGTTATTTCATGATTCAATAATCACAAATTGCAGACCAAATCCTACAAAGCGTCTTTACCCAGTTTCTCTTTTCCCCATTCTTTTCCTTTTCTTCCATAAAATTTGATGACAAAGAAATAAAACAAAAGGAGTAAAACATGGATAATAGTAAAAACAGTAAAAACATAGTAAAAAAATCTTGAAATCTAGTCTATATTGTGAATCTCAGCAATGAATCTTGAATACTAAGTATAAGAGTGTTAACTCTCCATTAAGTGAGTGTTCTTTCATTGTTTTAAATGTCATACAATGAAATGGAGATTGAGAACAAAAAATATTGCAGATGCTTGGTGACATAGATTGGATCTATGTGAAATGTGATCTCAAATTAAGTTACAGCATCAGAAACGAGGTGTTTGCCTCTTCAGTGTATCTACCAGTTCACTCTTTTATTAGGTTTAGTTAATTAAACAATAGAAAAGAAGCCACAGTATTTGAAAAATATCACACCATTTAAATACAATTGTTTATGTTGTTCCTATAGAGCTACCCTAACACAAGTAAACCTAAGCCTAGGTTTACTATAGTGTTTGCTTAGCAGAAAATTGATCTCACCTCATACAGAGAAAATCCAGAGACGCTTACAGTCAATTATTCATGCTTTTTTTTAAAAGCTTTTAGGAATTACATATAGAATAAAACATGATCTTCCCATAAAATGCCAGGCTATTCATTTGGGAGCCTCAGATAATGCAATATGAATGGCTGTAAGTCTGGATTACAGCCTTGGTGTTCAATACAGTTTGTTAGAAGAAAGTAAAAGGCAAAGTATTCAAGAAAAGAAAAGAAAAAAAAAATTAATATGGATGACAGAAGAGGTCAAAGACGATTTTATATGTGACATTCAAAAATACAGTTTGCAATCACATTTTTAAATTCAAAATTTTCTTAAAATTTAAAGAAATCCAAACAGCAATCAAACATCTTAAGTCTATAAAATAAGGCTGAAAATTTTATGAGCACATTCTCTCTCAAAGGATTCCTGCTACTTCCTGCTTCTATTCTCAACTTAAAATGTGCAGAGACGTGAAAATTTACATTTACTAGGTTGAAAAACATTAACCAAACTTCTCAGATTTCCCAAAAGAACCAGTTCAAATTCAGTTCAAGTTTTGGGCAAAGATTTCGATATTATTCAAGCCAAAATTCTAATACACAACATGAATGGCTAGATGTTCTATTTCCTTGTTCTCACAGCACAAGATTTTCCTCTGATTTGATTTAGATGTCAGCTAAATTGTACTGATTTTAAGAGAACGGAAAGTTTGGCTTTTTAAGTTGTCCTCCTTTGGAGTCATAAGTGGCTATCAGCATTTAGACAGAAATCTCAGTTCTTTTTTTCATGGTGAAAGTAACAACTGGTGAAGTCTGAGCTCAAGTGCAGCACTGATTGCATTGCAATTTTCTTCTATGACCATCCTATGTTTAATGAGCACATCCCCAAATTCTTTAAGCTTTTTGCCTGTTCTTAAATCTAAAGTCTAAATTGCAAAGTTTACATCTGTTGCTAACATTCAGTTCCATATTACCAACAGAAAATTCTTTACTTAATAGAATAACATTCATATACAATTTCAAATAATGTTCAAAAGCTATCTGACAAATTAAGTATGTAAGATACAATTTCTCCCATCCTACAGAGCTGTTTTCTGCAATGGAAACACCTTCTTGCCTTTAATTATTCCAGATGTTTTGCACATTAACCTATCAATCCCTTAGAGAATTCAAATAAATAGCTAGTTTCCTTTATAGCTACTCTAAAGAGAATAGAAAAGAAAATACTCAGTTTTCCTTTTATCCTTTTTCCTTAGAGAATACAAATGAATAGCCTGTCTTCCCTCTGAGCAGAAAACACAAGGTATTTATTGCTATCATCTTAGGAAGCTAATAGTCAAACGGGCAAAAGGTCAGGAACACCAGGAAAAAAAATCCCTGGCTATTGAAGCAATATATCTCTCATAAAAGGGTACTCTCTGGGCTTTAAAATGTGCCATCAAATACATAATATAACAAATCAAACCTCCATCCCATTGTTTACCTTCTTAGCATTTTGTCTTATTAAAATAAATGAGAAATTAAATTATCAGTTTAGACTCTAAAGAAAAGAATATCACTGAACTGTTTGTCATCTTTTAATTCACCTCCAACTTTTAATGGAAAATTTTATTCTACATCAAGAATGGCAAGATTTTATGGACCTATTCCTCTTTTATTAATATTGAATCTATTTTAGTTTAAAAGCAACAGAAGCAGAGTGGCTACAAATGCTGGGTTAAAGGAGAGAAGTCCACACTCAGACTTTCAAACAGCTCCTTTTTATCTGCAAACATATACAAATAAGCCTTTTTATGTAAACTATCAGAATAGGTGTTTGGGGTTTTTAACAATAAACATGAAGTAAGTCTTTTTTGGGAAACAGTTGGATTATTCACTTACCATTTACTTTTTCATGGTTTGAAAAAATGTATTGTAGGTTATACGGTCATAAGTCATAGGCTCGCTATAAATTTTCCTTCACAGAGTCAGCAAATGTTTTGCTGGTTTGTTGTAATAATATTATTGACATTCAAATGCTTACTACATAATTCATGCGGTGCCCGATGTTGCTTGAGTAATTAAAAATCTGCAAAAAGTATGCCCTTACATTGTACAAAACATGAATGAAAGTACCTTTTGATATTCCTTGATGTTAACCAGGTTGAAAGAAAAAATGTGATCTTTTGCTCCAACGTAGAGTCGACTCCGTTCTTCATCCAAGAGGAAAGTATGGTAACTGGAACTATTAGCCAGTCCATTGAAATTGATTATATTGTTGGATTCCAACATTTCTGCAAGATAAAGGTGATAATTTCCTTGTTAATATTGTCAACTAAATTACAGAGCTGTATTTTGACTTGCATGGAATTTCATTTTAGGAATTTATACTTATGTAGTAAAAAACAGTGAAAGCTCTTTGTACCTGGGCCCACGAATGTTTTTATTTCAAGTACTCAAACCCTTGCTTGTGAGATTCAGCTCTACAGAAAAGAGGTCAAAAGATCTGTGAAATCAATTAAAAGCCTGTATGAGGTCTTAGATGGTAACTCATTAATTGTTGGACAAAGTTCAATTTTGTTCAATCGATGAGATTTACAAGGATACACCTGAGGATGACCCACTGACAAGAAGGCATGTAAATACAAACTGCCCTACCTTCACTGTGCAAAACTATTTCATACAGATCTGAAAATTATGAGAAAGGGGATAGGTACAACTGGTTGATGAGATAAAATAATATTTGCAATCTATTCTTATGTGTATTATGATTTTCCAAGCTTACTGACGCAGACAGTAAGCTACAGTATTCTCACAAGAACCAAAAAGAGTTAATTTGTGTAGCAGTGTAGCAAAGTGTCAGAGCATGCACCAAAATATGGTGTTCCTTATTCTATATTTTTTTCTGGCTAAATATAACTATACATTTGTATAACAAGAGTAGTTTTTAAAATTTATACTTCTCTAGACTTAAGTTCTCAAGTTCTCCCTCTCTTTCTCTCTTTTTTTTTTTTTTTAAATATAACAAGAAGAAATCAAATCACCCCAAGCAGTCTTGTCAAAATAATTCTTCTGGCTTTCTGCCAAGTTCTAGAATTCGACTGTATTGTCCTCCAGTTCACTTATTTGCATTTTGTTAGAGACTTTACTAATTCCCTTTACATTGTAATGACTGATTCAGATGTTGAATGTCGACTCGCTGAATAGTGAATGCTGCAGATGATTGATTGCTTAACTTGTCTTAGAAGTCTCTTGGCTAGAAATGCTTTGCTGTCATCTGTATCTGATCATTTTTCTTATAATATAGCTGTCAAAAACCTTTGCAATTTTTTCATCTTTCTTGGTTTGAACTCACTCAGGTATGATTCTGCCCTTTGTCACTGCGGCATAAAGACAAGTGTCTGCTGAAGCCAACGTTACATGAATGTAAAATTACGCACAGCTACTTGGTTTAGAACAAGCCTGATATGATTTTTCTAAGGCAGAGATCTAAATATTCAAATCTACAGATGGTGATTGATGTTTTCCATGCTTTCTAATACTCATGAAAAATGCCAGATCATAACATTGGTGTCTACAGTTTCTTACAGCCAAGAGTAAATTACATCACCTTCTTCACTGTTCATATGTCACCACAGCAGAACTTAAAAGGACCAGGTGTAGTTGTGCAGGGAAATATAAAACCTCTTTTCCTTGTTTTGTTTTTTCAAATTTTCTGTGCAACAGTGTTAAAGATAATATTGGTGGGGGGTTTTGTGAACATGTAATTTGAAGTCAAACTAAAAGCTAAATCCCATCACATTCTCAAAGACTAGGACACTTCTACTGAGTTTTAACCCAGTATCTGTCGTATTGTCCCATTATTGACTTTTGCAGGGGATGACTAGATTTCTGGGGTCTATTGCCCAAAAGATTAGGCCTAACCATATTCCAAGCAGTGTTTTTCAAATCATGTGAAATCAGGTGTCTCCTTGTCAAGAATCAAGTTGAGAATACAGGCTGGGGAGAAAAATGTCATTTGGGTGCTGATGTTTCTCATTCACTACTAAATTAGTTAGGATTGAATTAGTCACAACTAAGATGTAAAAACCTACATAATCTTTGCAGCTCCTCTGTTGTTTGTTCTAACTTACATGTATTTCTGCAGTGATGAATACAGCTTCATATGACATTCTGGAAAGGACTGTTGAAGAACAAAGCAATGACATTGGCACAATCAATACAAATTAAGTATTCCACTTTCTCAAATTAATTAGTTTCAAAGTATTTACCACCCAGTGTCTCTTCCATATCTAGCCATTGACTATCACTGAGAGAATGTCAGAAACAGCAGTAACAGGGCATGCTCCTGGAAGGGCACTGATATCCATCAATTCTGTTAAATGTTGATCAGTCATAATGGCAAGATGCATGGCTGATCGGTGTTAAAATAAATCAAGATTTAGAACAAAGATTGCATTGCAATGCCAAGAGGAAAATGCTGAATGCCTTAAATAAGCAAATGAAATGTATACTGTCTACTAAGTATGCCCTAATTCTTTTCTATTTTTTGGTGCTATTCTTCTTATTAAAGGTTAATGCATCCATAACCTGTGCAGACAGATAATAGTTACCTACACTCAAAAATAGTTTACTTCTGTTATACTTTGACTAGTTCTTTTTATTTCAAAGATGGTAACATTATTCCATCAGATGTTGCAGTCAAGTGCCATTTCTTCAGTAACTGCTTAGAAAGCATTTTCTTATTTCTTTTTGACACATCCTCAGCTTTGGTCATCCCTGTTGTTTTGATCAGGAATGAATGAACCCTATAAAGCTAACTACTGCATGCTATGACTGTGGTATTATCTATAAAATGCTGTATGAGGTAGATTTAGAATGCATGCAGTTGATTGATAGCCAACTGAACATGAGCCAGCAGTGGCCCAGGTGGCCGTTAGAAGGCCAATGGCATCTTGGCTTGTATCAGAAACAGCGTGACCAGCAGGCCCAGGGAGCTTATTCTGCCCTTGTACTTGGCACTGGTAAGACTGCACCTCAAATACTGTGTAATAAGTAATGTGTAATACAAGTGGGCCTCTCACTACAAGGATGTTGAGGCTCTGGAGGGTGTCCAGAAAGGAGCAACAAAGCTGGTGAAGGGGCTGGAGAACAAGTCTTATGAGGAGCAGCTGAGGGAACTGGGGTTGTTTAGCAATGAGAAGAGTAGGATGAGGGGAGACCTCATTGCTCTCTACAACTACCTGAAAGGAGGTTGTAGAGAGGAGGGTGCTGGCCTCTTCTCCCAAGTGACAGGTGATAGGACAAGGGGGAATGGCCTCAAGCTCCACCAGGGGAGGTTCAGACTGGATACAGAAAAAAAATTCTTCACAGAAAGGGTCATTGGACACTGGAACATGCTGCCCAGGGAGGTGATTGAGTCACCATCCTTGGAAGTATTTAAAAGACAGGGAGATGAGGTGCTCAGGGACATGGTTTAGTGGCAGATAGGAATGGTTGGACTCCATCATCTAAGAGGTCTTTTCCAACCTAGTGATTCTATGATTCTATTTTGAAAAAAACAAAGATTTCATTGTTTTTGTTACTGGTGCTTAATTCCCACATTTACTGTATTGCAGGTGACCAAACTAATGGTTTGAAATGCACCATGTCTTAAAGAAAACTACCATATTATACTGGATTTTCACTTGTGATGATCACTGAAACCAGCTGGAGGTTGGGTTTATCAAGGTTTGTGGGACAGATTCTCCTGCTAATCATTTAACTTCAACTACCTTTATTTCACAGCCTTGACTTGCTTGCTCCATCTTACTCTTATTTCTCTTCCAGTGCCCAAGCTCTAAGTATTTGGTATTTTTCTATGTGCCTTTCTGCAGATTCTGCAGGACCTTTCTTCTGTTAACTGATGTTTCTGTTGATCCAGCCTGACTTGTGTCAGATTATTCATTTTGCCAGACTAAGCTGGCAAATTTACAGAAGAAAACCAGTCTCTGGTTCTTGCCTTCCTTTTAATACATGATTATTTAATTTTCTAATGAAACTGCAACATAATAGTATGTATCCACACAGAGGGCCAAATTCCTGTAGTGAAATCCACGGAGATACACATGCACAAGGAATGTAGATTTGGTTTATTTTTATGACATGTTTTTCATTAAAGAATAAGCCAGGAAACCACAGCTATAGCTAAGATGAATACAGTCAGGCAGATCCTGAGGTTTGCTTTATCTATGGTAAACCTTGTTTTATGTCTGTATTTCTTCAACAGAGTTTGTCAAGAGGAGAACATAACAAAAGAAAAGATTTTTTTATTTCTCTATTGCCATGTGAACTATCTTTTTAGTGAGAGGGAATTTGTCTTAGTAACAAGTTAGGAAATTTGTGAGCTCTGGCCTGAGTTCCTGCTACAGATTTCACAATAACATGTCAGCCAAGATTATTTTTGTTGATAAGGATCAAAGGGACATATCAATTTCTAGAAATATCAGAGGAAAGGTCTTCCAGTTTTCTCACTAGGATTCAGATCTGGCCTTGTCCTGTTACTGGTGACTCCATAGAATGACTGGATTATACAGGCAGTTTTGCTCGTCATAACATGCCTGAGAATCAACTGAGTGGGTTGTTGGTTGCACAAAATTGTCGACCTTCATTCCTTTGCCAGCAATGATAAGATCTTGCTGTATATCTCCTAGAAGGAGATAAAGCATGAGTCAATGCATATTATGCCATCAAACAGGGATTTTGCTGAATTGTGAGCAATGCCTCCCCACAGCATTATGCTAGAGCATTTCCTTCTTCTCTGGCCAGGCCTTTACTTTGGCTACAGAGGATCAGGTGGCAGCATGTTTGCACATGCATTTGTTGATTTCACAGATGCATATTGTGTCTGTTCTGTATATCAGCATGTATATCTGTCTAAATAATCCTGGGTATAAATTAGTCATTACCTTTTGAGTGATTATTTGCTGAATTCTAAGATACTAATTCTACCATGCAAGGAAAATAGTGGATACTGTAACTTGCAACCTCTCCTGCAGCTTCCCTGTTTTATTCTTCTGTGTGTAGACAGGGAAGTCTGCTCCTGACAAATATTAGAAGCAGAAGAAAGAAAACAGAAAAATCATCTAAAAACCTATCAAAAACTTTTTCTTTCACATAATTTTAGAAATGCCTGCTTGGGAATATCAGAAAATAATCAGTTTTATCCAAACTAAAACAAACAAACAAAAAAGGGTTTATAAAGTGTATGAGATCATATAGTGCAATAAGGGGTCTATCCATATTTAGATATGTAACATGAAAAGTTTCGTAAGCATCACCTTTGGATCTTTTGCTACATTATGAGCCAGATAAACTTGAAACTATACAGCATTTGTTGTTAATGGCAATTCAGTGTTATTGTAATTTGAATGAGATAAAACACTGGGAGAAAAGAGAGGGATATCTTATCAGAAATCAAAACACAATTGGAACAGAGCCTCTCACAGCTGTTCAATCAGCACTAGCTTTCATCCTCTTCATCTACCTTATCATAACAGTTGCCAATCACCTGGTTTCACTGAACAGTACTGAAAGGAGGAAAAAACAGAATAATTTTTTTTGGCTATGAAACTTTTGTTTCTGAGAGAACACGTAGTTCAGAAACATAGTTCAGGGAACCATGTTTTCATTACAATTTATCAATTAGAAGTAGCAAGGACAAGATATACAGGTTTTAGTGTACTCATGATGTAAACCAAGCAGTTTAAATGAAACACTCCTGCCTACCTTCTACTGCAGAAAAAAACCTTGAGGGCCATGAGTATAGTTTGATTAAAACCAGATACTTGGAAGGAGGAATGTTGCACCAATGTTTTGTTTCAGTTGCACCAGCGTAAGCATGGGATCCTTTGACTTCAAAATACTGATGCATATGTTTTTTATACTGTAAAACTGAAAGAAGATTTTAGCTCATTAATGTCAGCGCTATTTAGCTACATGACAGCCCTTAAAGTGTTCTTGATTTGAATAATTGAAGGAGTCACATGGTATTTTAAAGACATACAACATTTAGATTTTTAAAGCCAACCTGTTTCCCCTTTGTTATATGCATTATTTGTCCTTTCTGTCTCTGAAAGTGAGTCAAGATTATCCCTATTACTCAGGTTTTTTTCTTCTAAACCATGAGAAATAGTAACCACTGAATGAAATGGTTAATGACCACTACTGGTTAAAGTTTGATTTCACATATTGGTAAGATTATTGTAACATCCCATATAATGAATCTGTCTTTGTGAGAAAGTTTATGGCACTTATTTAATTGTGAGCTTCACAATTTTTTAAGTAAAACATTGTTACAAAATTACAAACAATAATTATTAGCTTTAGCATTTTTATGTGTACAGAAATATATGATGGTGAAGAGAGACTAGGATCTGGTTTTTACTGAACAGTTATGAGTCTAAGTGAAAATTTATTTGGCTTAGAATTTGAGCAGGTAACATCTTTGCTACCTCCCTTTTGTGCTGGTACAAGGAAAGATCAGGAGAAATAGTGGAAGTGATGCATTGTACCATTAAGCTCCCAGCTGTTAAGAACAATATCTATATAATTTCTATAATGTAGCAAAATAATACAGAAAATACTGATTTAATGAGAATTATTTCTAAACATGCCAACTCAACTAGAAATACTGCAGGCATCTTAACTTAACCCTCTAACTTCAGTAATATATCCACAATGCATTTGGTTAGCTCAATGTGGCACTGCATGACCCTGAATAGTACCATCTGAGCTAGCATGGGTAAACAGCTAGCTAAATGCCTTTAATTAAGTCAGTCAGTTATCAGATGTAGTTGGCAGTTCATCATTTCTCTGCTGCTAGTATGATAATGTTGGAAAGTTCATCTTCAACAGGCAGAACCAGTACTGGTTATCAGGAAAGTGAAACTGTGGGTAGTTGTCACTTCAAGGATTACCTTATCTATAAAGTATACGATCCTTGTCTCATTAACTATCATATCACAAAGGCATGAAAACCTTTTCAATGACTAACAGCACAGACAGTTGTTTTTCCAGGGCACAATGTATTTCATTTGACCAAGTAGGGATGAGATGGGAAGACTGTCATGTCCTATCCTCAGCTTATCCCCACGCTGGGTCCAAGCGTAACATGGAGTAGAGTTTTTACTCATGGCTATTTCCAGAAAAAGCGAGACACAGGTTTCAAGTCATGAACTTTATCTCCAAGAACAAAATCAAAGCAGGAAAGGAACTGTTACTCTATAGGCACACCTGCCTGCTCAAAATATTGACCATGCTGCAGTATAGAAACATCTGAGCTAGCTTGAAACTCGTTTATGTACTTGTAGTGTCCAAAACTACTGGTGAAGTGGTCAGCAAAGATTAATTGATTTTGCTTGTCATCTAATTGTGCTACGATGAAGCTGCATGTTGAACAAGTAGGGTGTTACATCAGGCTAAGCAGGCAAGCATCTCTGAAATTAACTCAGGGGATATGACTATGTCATAATCATGATAATGAATGGAAGTCAGATATAGTCAATGCAAATACAAAATATCTACATGCTGGTTTTTGCATAAGTACAATTTGAGAAGTTTTAGGTTCATTTATTTATTTTTAAAGTCAGTTCCTCTTCCAAAGAACTATTATTTCTGAAAAATAAATTGTCAAGTGAAAATAAAACTGTCTAAGTAATGTCAAAACTTGTCAAGATGCTTGAGGAGTATTAAGCAACAAACTACTTAACATACCATGACGTTTCAGAAAACTGCATTCTGAAAAGCTGGCCCAGTGAGAAGGTCAGTTCAATTTTTTCTCATTTGTCTCTTAACAACACTGTACTTTATTCTAAATTACTACCAATTGAACCTGAAAGTCCAAAATGTCAGTAACTTTCCTGTACACACACCATGGACAATTAGGAATCAAAAATAACACTACTGTCAACGCATGTACTGGAGTTGCATTTATGATAGAAGAAAAAACTGTGAATGTATTCCTTTTTCAGGGTAAAGAGTATTAATTTTTTTTCTATTTCTTAAAGTAATCTTAGTTTCAGGTACTCAACCAATGTAACTCAAGAACAAAAGACTTTATCTAAAAGAATTAATAAATCTGAGGTGCTAAGTTTGTTAAGGATATCAGGGGAATTTTTCAAAAAGCCCAGTAGTTCTATTTTCAAGTATTTGGTATTTGGTATTTTCAAGAATTTGGTATTCGACAACCAAGTTTCCGTTGACTCTTGGTGAGACTTACGGGGTAGGCCTGTGAAGAACTTAGATGTCAAGTTTGAGACAGCGTGAGACTGAGGGGAACCTGCAGTGGATCAGCCATCGGTCAGTAAAGGTGTGAAATCTTTCACTGGCATAAGAGGCTGCAGGTGAGAGTATCTCTCTACAGGTCATAATACTGTGATGTAGGGGAAAATACATCAGGTGTAGATTCAATCTGAAATTAAACATGTCCTTCTTCGATGTAATTTTTTTTTTTAAATTACTGAGCTGACAACATAAAAATGCACAAATTACTCACAAAGGCGAATTAGCTAATATGCACAATATAGTTAGGAAACTTCCCCGAAAATCTGGCCAAAAATGCAAAATTGCAAAATAGAATAAGTAGTACTTGAGTTTTCAGACTTTCATGGACAGATTTACGATGAAAAATCCACTTAATCTGCTTCAAAAAAGTTCTTTTTATGCTTGAAAATCATGTATGAAACTCTTTTGTCTATTTGTCTAACAGCTCTTCAAAGTCCTGTGATTAATATGATGCAAGTAGAATTTGGGGTAGTTCTGTTTGTAGGTACATTGTTACACTTTATATACCACGGGGCTTAGATGGACTGTGTCCAGCTTTTCTCATATAGGTACAGTGACCTCATATTTTCAATTTCAGACATACCTATCAACACTTCTTCTGTCAAAATTTATTTATGCAGAATGGGATCCACTCTTCACTTTGATCACATATCCAGCACTTTCAGGAACTGTCTTTTCACATTAAGAGACTGGATATGTAAAATTCATGCTTGAATTTACAGTCTCCTCTCTTCTGATAGCACTTGTTTCTTTTAATCCGCAGGGGAGGGTTTGGATGAATTTCAGCAAGGGGCTGAAAGCACTGACTGTAGTTAAACAGTCTGTGTAGCTCACATACAGATACACACAGCTCTGCTAATACACTTTAACCACAGCAAAATAAAGGAGAGACTTCTAACCACTGACCCTCCTTGCACAGAATTCAGTACCAAAATAGAGAGTAAGTGATGATGCCCAATTTTGCTCTGAATTTACTCTAATGAAAAAATAATCTAATTGCTGTAGTTCTGCAATATGTGAAATCTATTTGGTGTCCATTAGACTAAATGTTACTTCAAATTATTTACTATTATTTATCAAATGTTTCTAGTAGTACCTACAATCTGTGAATTTCTAATTAACTGCTAAATTCAAAAGGGAAAATAAACCTTAAAAACAATTTTTACATTAACTTTCTGGAGTCTGGGTATACTCCAAAGGGGCCAAGAGGAGCACATTTCTACTAAAAATGTAATGACATGCAAGCAAACTTTTAACTTTAATTCTGATAATACCAAGAAATTATAGGTCGAAGTGCTTTAACTAGGTTTAAAATCTCCTAAAAAATGTCTTAAATCACTTCACAAACACACAGTTAAATTGTGGAAATTCTTGACATGGGGTGTTGTAGATAGTAAAAATATTTATAGTTTTGAGGGGCAAGTGATAAGATCAACAAAAAGAAACCTTTAAAAGGTTATTAAATTTAGAGAAACAGACTATATCTCACCAAGTTCCTGAATTTCAAATAGTACTCAACTTAAGAGAGTATTCTGGGGAACTATCACTATCCGATTGACCTAGCCCTATTATCTTCTTGCACTATGGAGAATCCCTATTATGGATTTCCCATATTATGTGCCTGCTTTGGTTGTGGTTGGAGACAGTATGTTTCCTTCCTAGACAAGTGTGGATAAAAGTGCAGCCATGACTTGAGTCTTGAGAAGAATACTGAGGATGCGAGTCATGAAATGTAACCGAGCAAAATAACTGCTGCCACTCCCTTCTCATCGAGACCTGGGGTGCTCTGGGGATACCAATGAGGCCACCTTCACCCATCCACTTCCTCCCTCCATCTCCCACCATCAAAGACTTTGGGGACTCCCTGGATCAGTGGAAGTATTTGCAAACAGCACCATTTCATGGTGGTTTGAATCCATCCTCTGTAACAGCATTTCAACCTCTAATCCCTTTTGTTTTGAAATAAGCTGTCTATATTTTAAGTGAACCCATTTATCTTTTAAGTGAACACCAGAAAGACTGATCAGCAATTTCCAGCAGGATTAAAGAGGGAAAGTGAGTGGATTACCAGCTCTCAGTAGTACCTGCTGGATGGCTGTGCTTATTGCACCACAAGAATTGGATACAACTGTGTGGTGCTTGACCTCAGAGCACAAGTTCATTTGCTTAAAGACATGTCAATGCAAATATGCTTGACACCAAATTTCCTTGAACACCCAATCAACTGATTCATCAGGCTCTATTTAGAGTAGCCTCAGAGGGGAAGTAAAAGATAACTGAAAGTAACTTTGGGATGTTTTGACTCCAAGTATACTTGTCCAGTCTCCCCCAAAACAGTTTGTAGCGGGTTCCTGGTGGATGCTATCTGCTGAAATGGCTGAACTGCAGCATGTCCTGTCACATCTCTTCTCACCTGCTGCACCAGATGTCAGAAAGAGACACGTGACAAGCATACAAATTTCAACTTAAAAAGTGAAAATACTGTTCCAAAAGTAAAAAAAAAACCAAAAAAACAAGTAATATCTTTTTCAATGAAATTACTTGGGAGGGGAGCAGGAGAAAGCTGGTGTGACTGTCTACCATGCTTCAAATTAATCCAATTAATTTTCTAAAAATTCTTTTCCTTTCTCCTTGTACTAGCACAAAGGAGACCTAGCCCACACGACTGATCCTCAGGGTCTCATCAATCTAAATAAATTATAGTTTATTCATAGCATCAACACAATAGCATCAAGAATAAAGTTCAGTGTAATTTTACATCAGGGAAGAGAAATAATGGAAGTTTTACGTTTCTGAGGCTTCAGTGGAATATCAATGAGAATCAGTATAACATGTTTTGCTCAAGCCACAAAAAATGCACATATCTTACCAAGCCAGAGATCAGAGATCACATTTGTATTATTTACTTTAGTTCCCCGTCAGAACAGAAACATTTAGAGGATAACCTGTAGACTGAAGGTATTAATTAAACGGCCCAGGCACACCGAAATGGAAAGCAGGCTCTGCTTTCTTTTCTTTATCATGAAAAATTATAGAATGAGAGGGAGCCACCTCAAATTATGCCAGAGGAGGTTCAGATTAGATATTAGGAAAAATTTCTTCACCAAAAGGGTCACTGGACAGTGGAACAGGCTGCCCAGGCGGGTAGTTGAGTGACCATCCCTGAAGATATTTAAAAGACGGGCAGATGAAGTGCTTGGGGATATGACTGAGTAGTGGGCAAGTACAGTGGGACTCAATAACCTCAAAGGTCTTTTCCAACCAAGCAATTCTACGATTCTATGAAAATGAGAATTACCAAAATGCATCAATTTCTGCAAAATGTAGAGTGAATTTTAATTAAGTTCATTGTTTCACACTCCGCATTTCTTTGCATTTTGAGTCATTTAAAACAGGCCCATTTATCACCTGGATTCAGGAAGCATTCTCCATTGGTCCTAAATTGTCACACTTGCACAATGAGTTTAATGAATTTCTTTGGCAGGTTGTATAGCCTCGGTGTAAGTTTGGTTAATGTAAAGGACACAATAAAAGTTGGAATGTTTGGGGAGAAAAGGCAGGGAAATTTCCACTTACCCTTCCAGACCCAATGACATTATTAATTCTCAGCAGCTCCACTAGTTACTCTGCTAATTTCCCTCCATGGGAGGGAATGTTCCTTTGGGTGCAATATTCAAGTATATATATATATCAACTGCCACACAGGCTTCCAAATGCCCACACTGATCCAAGACACCACAAGTCACTGTTGACAGATGAGGAACATTCACACACACACACATATACACACACCCTCCACTGAAAGTTAAAGGAGAACCCACATTGTTCTTTGATGGCCACACACTACCACATTGCGGTTAACAGTATACTCCAGAGATATGCCCCTCCTCAAATTAAGAATCCTATATTAAAGTTGCAATTGACCTAAAATTGAACAGGACACTGATTCAGTATTTCCAAATTAAAGCAACACTAGGTGTTTCATAATAAGTTCCAAAGAGCTAGATTTCAGATCACAGACATTGATATTACTCTATTGCTCTACCGTTTTCAGTAAACCCAAATTAATCTATAGCAGATACGGATTATAACTTGAAGTTTTAAAGTTAAGTATACTGTGTCTCTAAAACTCTTTATGATCTAGCAGGATTTTGATTAAATCTGGAATAAACTAACATAATAATAAAGTTTCAACATGTTCATAATGTTTGAAGACTAAGTAATACCCAAGAAAGATAAAACAAAGCAACGTCATGACATTCCTTGCAGACTACATTCATATTTCTAAAGCAGCTTGAAAACTACTCCTTCTCTTGATGATGAAGAGGTTTCCTATTGACATATACATATTGGAAAATCTTCAGGAACTGATATCTCACAATACTCAAATTAGTGAATCCTGAGCCTCTGTGGCGCATTACCAATCAGTGTACAACCAATGCACTACATTTTCCAAAGTTAAACTTTTCCAGTGTTTTCAAAATTTATTGTAACCATTTCTGTCTCCTGTGCTGTCAAATAAATATTCAAGATAAAGTATTTTGGTTTGTTTTATTTTTTCCTTAAACAAATGTAATTCCAGCAGCAGCTGACATGGATTCTGTAATAGAAAATGTTTGGGTTTATTTCTAGCTGGTCTAATTATGAGAAGCATCAGAGTAGATGTGTTTTCTTTTTGCAGCCACTAACACTAATTTGACCTACTGGGGAAACAATTTCAAAATGTCAACATTTGCATGCCTGAACCCTGCTATGAACAAAAAGGAGTCATGTGCAGAGGACCTGCCTCAAGCTGTGACACACTACTTACCTTCTCAAAGGGAGTTAACAAATTAATTTGAACAAATGAAATTAGACCAGCCAACTCTCCACGGTGGTCAGAGGAAAAGTACCCTGACCATAGTAGCTCACTGCGGTTGAAGTGGCATATTTCTTAATTAAACTGTAGCTCAATAGCTGAATAAGGAGTGCATAAACACCCCACAAAAGAGGAGATCCTCAAGCACAGAGGTATATATGAATGTAGTACCTCGTTCCCTAAAATGAAAGTTACTGTTGCTCCTTTTAGAAGTATAAGCTTTGAGATTTAAGACAGTAATTTACACATTTGCTGTATATGTTAGTTTCTGCAGATGTATACTCCAGAAAGCCCTCCTGAGATTCAGATGCTAACAAGTTTGAACAGAAATCTGGTACAAAAGTCCACAAGTTGAGGAAGGCAGTATCTGCTCCACTGCTTACTTCAACCAGTTCATGACCCTTGAGGTCTAATCCAAAGCCAGGCAAAGGCAGTGGGATTTTACTGATTGTGTTGAAAACTGAAACAAGCCAACGGATTAAAGGTATGGTTCCTACAGGACTTGTGTTTTCACGGACTTCCTCTGAAACTTTTACCCTTATAACCTCACAAACATTTTTTTAAGTTATGCACTTTAAGCTAAAACACAGGGTCCCGATGGATGTTACTAGGTAATGCTCTTATGCACAGTGCTCCAAATACATTTCTTATCCTGTGACTAAATGTTCAGTCGAACATACTTTGCAATGATCTCTCTAGGGAAAATATAAGCAGTGTGAGTTCTCTATTTTGCCTTGGCGTAACCCAGGTGAGCTGAAAGTGTTTTTTGGGAAGTAGGATTTGTTGTTGGTTCATATGTGTTATATGTGCACCCTTAGCAAGTTTGCGGACGACACTAAGCTGGGTGGAAGTGTCGATGTGCTGGAGGGTAGAGAAGCTCTGCAAAGGGATCTGGACAGGCTGGACCGCTGGGCAGAGTCCAATGGCATGAGGTTTAACAAGGCCAAATGCCGGGTCCTGCACTTGGGGCACAACAACCCTATGCAGTGCTACAGACTAGGAGAAGTCTGTCTAGAAAGCTGCCTGGAGGAGAGGGACCTGGGGGTGTTGGTTGACAACCGACTGAATATGAGCCAGCAGTGTGCCCAGGTGGCCAAGAAGGCCAATGGCATCTTGGCTTGTATCAGAAACGGCGTGACCAGCAGGTCCAGGGAGGTTATCCTCCCTCTGTACTCGGCACTGGTGAGACCGCTCCTCGAATACTGTGTTCAGTTCTGGGCCCCTCACCACAAGAAGGATGTTGAGGCTCTGGAACGGGTCCAGAGAAGAGCAACAAAGCTGGTGAAGGGGCTGGAGAACAGGCCTTATGAGGAGCGGCTGAGAGAGCTGGGGTTGTTTAGCCTGGAGAAGAGGAGGCTGAGGGGTGACCTCATTGCTCTCTACAACTACCTGAAAGGAGGTTGTAGAGAGGAGGGTGCTGGCCTCTTCTCCCAAGTGACAGGGGACAGGACAAGAGGGAATGGCCTCAAGCTCCGCCAGGGGAGGTTTAGGCTGGACATTAGGAAAAAATTCTTTACAGAAAGGGTCATTGGGCACTGGCAGAGGCTGCCCAGGGAGGTGGTTGAGTCACCTTCCCTGGAGGTGTTTAAGGCACGGGTGGACGAGGTGCTGAGGGATATGGTTTAGTGTTTGATAGGAACGGTTGGACTTGATGATCCAGTGGGTGTCTTCCAACCTGGTTATTCTGTGATGTATGTCCTACTGTCCCCCATGCTATTGGAGAACTCTCTTTCAGAATAATACTAAAATAATGGACCGTATACTCTACTTGGATATCTGATCTGGGCCTAAGTTTTAGTCATATAATGAAGCAGTTTGCCTAAAGTAAGTGTTATGTAGGTCAGTGGAAGTTGCAAGGTATCCCTGAGGATCTCTACAAAGAGAACATGTCTGTCTAAATTTAAGAATCTAAATTAAATTAATCAGATCCCATTTCATTCTGCAACAGAGATATCAGCATTAAAATGGATTGTAGCATTTTAATTGTATGTATTTATGAATTGTCATGGTTAGGTTAAAATGTATTTTTTGAGTATGTTATCCTTACTTTGTTCAGGATGCAGTATGGATGGAACATCAAATTAACCTTTTTTTTGAGCTTTTTCAGTATTGGCCCTAATGACTACATAGCTTTCAAATGCTAGCCTGGAAAAGTGAACTATTAAATTGCTTTTCATATTTCCTATGGCAAATATCTGAGTCAGAAACATGATTCAGTGGGAGAGAAGCCATTATGATTCCTAATTTATCTAGACACAGGAAGAAAGAAAACTCAAGTACCATGAAATAATAGGCATTTAGTTTGACTCAACATGCCCTGAGAATACTTAACCTGATGAGAAACATGATTTCAAACCACAACCCCCACTCTGCAAAGTATATTTTTAATATACCTATGGACCCATGGGGAAGGTAGCTAGATAGCCAGGAATATTGTGAGCTCTCAATCAGTAAACAACCAGGACACAGCACGCAGCACACAGGACTGACAGAAGAGCAAGGTAACAGTTTAGGTATCCAGGACAGGTATCAAGTATCTTAACCTCTTTGCCCCCTGCCTCACTGATCACATGGATACTAGACGCTGCAATAAAAGTGGGGTGCTATGTGCAACAAGCATCTCTGATCTCACCTTGCTGCGTTACCCAGCTCCATGCTGTGCATCAAGGAAAGAAGTCTTATTTCCAAGAAGAAATAAGAGATAAAAATTGCATAATCAAAGGTTGCATGGGTTTGCAGAAGTTCCAATGTGAAATAGGCTGTGGGATCCTACAGTTGTGTGAGGAGAGTAAGGCCTCCTCTCTGAAATTCAGATCCAGTGGTAGTGATAGTCCAGGTTTTATGTCACAGATTCTCATCTGGAAGTGACTGCATTGGCCAAAAAAATTCAGATGGAAAGAAGCAGGACATTCAGTGTATAAACCTTCAGTCCACACTATTACAGAGGTTATGAGAAACTAAAACCATTGATTTATTACGTGAAGTACCAGGCACATTTAACTGATATTCAAATAAGAAGGCATTTACTAGGAAGGAGTGTATGACTTTTTCTAGTCTTAAAACTTAGCACAAGCTCATCTTCTGCTGAAGTCAACAGCATTTAACTCCTGATTTAGATTATACACACTAAAATTTTTCTGTAAATCAGGAATACAGACTGTGATAATCAGGTGAGCATACTCCATATTTTACTGTGGAGTAAAAAATGAAATGGACAATATGTAAAGTGAAATGGACAATACATAGTTTCCTTACTTTGGAAACCTCCGTATTTACGTGGCTATCCTAATTCCTGTATAATCCTGAGTGGTTTACCTCTTAAAATAAACAGACTCTACCTTATGTCCTTACTGGATTACTGTGAGTAGGATGTTTACATAAAGGATACAGCCAAGTAGTCACTGAATATAACAAGAAGGCAATTCATTCCCATACATTAGAGACCATTATAATTCGGTGGCTATATTTAAATAAACCAACGTTTAACCATGCCAGCAATTGCTATCTAATGTTAATATTCTAATTGTGTTCAATCCTTCCCTTCCAGAGTCTGGTTAATTGAAATGTTTATCTTAGCACCACTATCCATGGAGTGTAAATATGAACATAAGCATTTTGTGTGAGAGAAAGCAAGCGTAAGTTATTGTCCAGGTGTATTAGATACCAGTTTAGTAAACATTACTATTTTCACAGCTAATAGCACTAATTACACACTGTGTTACCCTTCATGTAGCAATCTAACCACTCTCTAAATAAACAACAGGACCTGAGTCTCATTCTCGGTCTTTTACCTGGGCAGCGCAGAAGTGTTTCAAAATGAAAAAAAAAAATTCTTTTTAAGCTTGTTTGTTCTATCCTAATTGTGGAATATCACCATGACATGAACAAAAAAATCCTGAAGTTGTGCTGACCTGAGCCATGGAGAACTGCAATGCTGAGTGCCATATTAGGCTGACACAGCATCATAAGACTGAAACCTACTGTACCTGAGTAAGTAATGTCTGCAGAAAACCAGAGACGGCTAAGGGGTGATCTAATTGTTGTCTTCAATTACCTGTTGGGGGATTAGAAAGAAGAGAGAGCCAGACTCTTGGCACAGTGAAAAGGCAAGAGCTAACATGTTAAAGTTGCAAGAGAGAAATATTGAATGGGATATAAAGAAACAGTCTTGACTGGAACAATAACCAGGGAGCTTATGGAGTCTTCATCCTTCGATATCTTTAAAACTTGACTGAATTAGCCACAAAAAATCCCTGACTATATTCTGAACAGGGTTTTGATTTGATCAGGAGGTTGAATTAGCTGCTTCTAATAATCTTTTTTTTTTTTCTATGAATGAATTGTACTGATTTAGCTTTCATAAATCAGGACCTAACAAAAAATAATAGAGCTTTATAGGTATGTTCCTCTTGTTATTAAAAACAAACAAATAAACTCTAAAAGTCATTAATCTCTCTTAAAACTGATTTTTCCTGAGATATTCTTGACAGTAAGAATTTCCTTACAGTAAGCAGCAGCAGAAAATAACGAAACAGGCAATGGGAGATACGGCACATCCTGATCCTTGTAGAGTGTTTGAGGGATACAGTGGAGCATAAATACTACTGTTTCTGCATTACTGGTCAAAAAAGGATCCACAGCTTTCATTGTATTGTAGTGTATGCATGTCAGATATGTCAGATCTGCCTGAAATTACATCTGCTTAAGTATATTGCAATAAAGTTACGTAGATGTTCATCCACTAATCATGTTTTCATTTGTCGTCCTCTCCTGTACTGTAAACACGATCTCTTTTTAAGTAACAACATTTACAAATCATGCAAACATGAACAGGGAACATCTATTCTGGACAGATATTTTCTACAAAATAATCCTGCATTTCTTTCATCTAAATTTAGTCTTTAGGTAGCAAGAACACATCACATTGTTATTACTGTTGTTTGTCTTTATTACATTACCACATTAAATGTCCCTGTGAAAAGTTTTCTTTGTGGTAAATATCACAAAAAGGGGGCTGAGGTAAACACCACCTTAACAGTGATTAAGTAACAATCTCAGCACACTGAACAAGTTTTGGTCATTTTGACTTCAGCATTTCCCAAATCTCACTCAAGCTGCTGGACATCATACGCACCACAGACATAAAGAGCACAGTTAAGACTTCACAAACACAACTAGTCTATTCTGCAGAATAATCTCGAAGAAAAAGTGATGGTACTTACTGAGTTCAGAATGAATAAAGATATATAATACTGTGCTAACATTGTAATATATCACTGCTATTTAAGAAACAAGGGAATGTTGATATAGAAAGACAAAACAACTGCAGTGTTACCAGTAACTCATTTTCCTTTTATGGCTCGTTACTGCGTGGCTGAATGTTGCCACTAACTTCGTATTTTCAGAACATGCTGAATTTAAGAAGACTCTTTGTTCCATCTGCAGCCCACATGCTGACACAGCATCTCATCTCCTATTGTTCTAATTTAACTATATCTGATACATTTGATGTGCTGGAAGATAAAAAGCACAAAGATTCCAGTTACCTTAGAGATGGCAAAAGAATTACTTAGCAGTAGAACAGCTGAAAATGGGCTGTTCCTGGCAGTTTCACTCTGGTGTGTTTGTTAGACCCAGAAATGTGAGTTCAGACCTTGTAAGCCAGGAGTCTTTGTTGGGGCTCTACTGTGCACTGAATGATCTCACTCTCTCCTGACTCCCACACACAGAGGTATACGGTGAAGAGCAGGCTCAACCAGTCTTAAATTCCTTTGACAGTTCAGACTCGAGATAGACTGTAGTAGCGAGGAAGAAGCATAAATCATAGCAACAACTAGGGAGAGATATTTTGAAGAAACAGATTTATTCAAGGTTAATAAATGCTTCCACCAGTTTTCCACAGATGCTAGTTCTGGTGATGACCAATCAGTGACTTTGCATCAAAAAAGACCCGCAAAGACACGTCTCAAAAGCTTGCAGCATCTGATAAGGTACAACGCTAAGCGAAAAGGATTATTTTCCCTACAGTCATCCTGAAAACTTTTTGAGACAAATGCCTCTCAAAGTCTGAGTCCTTGTAGCCCTGACACAATAGACATAACCAAGCTGTATTACATCAGTATTGCATTGACTTGTATCAAGAATCTGGAGAAGCTCCCAAGAAGTCTTTCTCTATCAAACTAATTAAAATAAAAAACAAAAACCTAAAAAATGTGTTGTTCCGTTTCCCCGTGTAATCATGAGGAGTGAGTTCCATGGGTGTGGCAAAAATTGGGAAGGAATGATCTGACCAAAATAAAATTCCATTACTTTTTTTTTTTTTTTTTAAAGAGCATAGGATATGGGCTATCTTCATGATTTGGATCCCAGTAAACACTAGGAATCTCCATAGTTCTTCAAGTGATCATTTTACCTACTGAAAAGGAAATTTCAGTGATTATATTATATATAAAAAAAAATCGCTAGAGAGTAAAAATTCTCTTACCAAAACAAAATTGTACAGTGATTCCAGGAAAGATGAGCATTCTTAGCTAGATTCATGAACAGAGGATATCAAATGAAGTCAGGAGGAAATAAAGCTTGACTCTACATGATATTTGCCAACTGTGGTCTCATAAAGCCAAGAAATCTTGGAATGCTTTGAGTATGAAATATTTTTAGAGCTGTAATGAGGCACACCTGAGCTCCTCTCTACCACATTTAAGGAGATGTGCCACAGAAGCTGGATTTTGCTATGGATTTTTGTCTATTCCAGTAACCTGTAATTAATAAGCACTCATGTGGAGGAGATAGAACACTCAGTTGCCTGTTCAGATTCCTCTGAATTACTCCCACATGCTCTTCTGAAGAGCACAACATATAGTAATGTTATTAAATTATTCTTAAGTCATTTGGCTAAGAAGAGAAGATGACACTGCTATGTCTGCCTTGTTGAAATCAAATATTCTTCTATCTCCTACAGATGTTCTGCTTCAACTTCTTGTCTTACTGGAGTGTCTGTCCACACCAGCTGTCTTCCTTCAGCATCTCCACAATTTTGAGCCACAGCGAGAAACAAACCTGTCTTTACCATTAATAAGATTTATTCTCATTCTACCTAAGCTGTGCAATAAAAGAGAAAACTGCAAGAAGTAAGCTCCTCCATACAAAATATACTAGCTAGAACAACTTTACTCTCCACACTGCTATTCATGTATTGACACCAAACCTGTACACAGAGAAGTCAAAATGAGCTATGAAAGCATGAAGGAACCGAGGGAATGTTGGTTTCAATCCATCCAGTTTGGGTGTAAGAAGAGGTGGAATCACCCAGAAGCCAAAAGCAGTCCCAGAAGCTGCCATCATAATTGGATCTCATACATACAGTATAAATTAACCAAAGGTGGAATATATGTAGCCAATCATATGGAACAATAATGTGCCAAATAACTGTAGTAGCATAACAGTAGAAAAAAGCATGAAATCAAAATACATGCTGGGTGGTATCAAGACACAGGAGGACTGGAAAAAAACTCAAATACCTCAAATTTTTCAAGGAATCCAGTTGTATTTTGATTAAAAATAATAATCAAATAATCATCTAAAATGATATTAAAATTAAGCACTGTCTGCTTTTAAGCCAAGGTTTTAGTTTGTATGTCACCCAGGACACACTATGCCAGTACAAAACATAGATAATTATTCTACCCCAACCAGAAACCAGGCTGGCACTTTCTGTACTAGCTGATCCCCTGTAATCTTTTTTTATTATTTTATGCTATAGTATATTGCAGTCCCAATCCCTAAATACTCACACCAGCTGCCTGCTAAGGCAACATCTTATTGCTGACTTTGACTGCTTAATATAAAGCTACAGAATAGGCTGGTGCAGTCTTTCCCTGCGGTGCCCTGACGGGCCAAAAGGCAAACAGCAGATTTTGATTAGAAATCAGGACAGCCTTTTTCAGCACAAAGGTGGTCAAACACTGGCACAGGGACCCAGAGAGGCTGTAGAATTTCCAACTTGAAGATACTCAAAAGTTGAGTGGTCAGAGCCCTGAGCAACCTGATTTAGACAGCCCTGCTTGTGTCAGGGGCTGGATATTAAACCAGATGACCTTCAGAAGTCCCACTTCCTACCTAAATTACTCTGCAATTCTATAATAACTGACACACCTTCCCAGTCTCACCATCTATCAGGAGAGAGCCAAAGACTCGGGATCACATGGATACTCCGATATCCAGATTCCTATACAGTTACTTATACTCTTTTTTTTCATCAGTTAATGTAGTTTTCACATAGACATTTGGACCTTCTTTCTTTTTTATACATATTCTATCACTTCTACACCAGTCTACATGGTAAACTTATCTTCTCATGTAAGAAGGCACAAGCACAAAGATGATTCTATTATGGCATACAGGCACCTAAAGCAGAATCAGTGAGCTAGCACAGCAAGCAAAACTATCCAACAGTATGTGTACTATGTGTTATGCAGCTGAGAACATGCTCTAAAAGAGAGAGCAGTCCCACTAAAAGTGAGATCTTGTAGTTCAGGGAAAACAACTTTTTAGAATTAGAAACTCAGTTGAAACTAAAATAAAATATTTTCTCAATTTTCTATCAGTCAACATGCCAGTACTCTTCCTGCTTGCTGTTGTTGTTGAAATAAAGAGAACTCAGGAGCACAAGAACACTGTGGGGGTAGATACAGAGAAAGTGGCAACCATACACAACTTCAAGCAAGCAGGTTCAAGCTTTAATGAACTGTGTAGGAAGATAAATGAGACTTCAAGGGAAAACAGCACTGTTAGCATGGGGATGTTGTTGGTGCGGAAGGCAAGCACTCAGAGCTGATGAATTGGTAGCTGACAGAGCTACATGTTATGATATCTGTGTAAAGCCATGATATATTCTTCCTGCTTGTTTTTTGTCTTTCATTACATCCGTTTGAATGAATCCTTAATGAATATTGTGCTCTGTTTTAAATCAGAGAAGAAAAAACACCATGCACACTATTGCCTCTTATCAATCACATTGTTTTACCTCTCAATTATCCTTAATTTAGTAATTGTATTATTTTCGCTTCTGTTTTAACTTTAAGGGCTTCTATTGCAAATACTGTATTTTTGCAGGTGGTTTAGGTTACCAGTCATTTTCAGCAAAAGCGTTTTTCCATCTTATTTTTTCTTTTTTTTTCTCAAAGCTCTTCTCTATACTATTATTTTGTCTAATCATCAGCCTTCCTGGAAATATTAATCATTATGTCTCCTAGACTTTCAGAAAAACCTGCATCAAGTTTCTTAAAATTGCTTCTCTGTTTATATTAGCCACAGCCTGAATAAAATTATTTGAATAAGCAGGTCTGAAGCATATCCTGAATTGTACAGTTGGGATATGAACCTGAAATCCAACATAACTCTTGGTGTTACAGTAATAATATTTAGTAGAAAGAAAGAACTGTATTAAATTATCAGTGCATATGGAAAGTAATTCTTTCCTATAGCTAGCTATATTTTTCATAGTAAAATACATTTCATTATCCTTTATTTCTTATACAGAAGAGAGTGAGTCTATTCTGTTATGAATTAGGAGAGTTTTGCCATGATGTTTTTTGGCTGATCATATATTCCATCACTTGCTTATCATTTAGAACTAGTCACCTGAAAATATGGACTTAATGACACCGTAATGTGAAATTTAGTGACATCATGTTATGTAGAAGAAGAAACAAGGTCAAGATTATTAAAAATCTAATGTCCAACTCAGCCTAAATACTACAGTGCTTTGTGGGACATGGCACTTCAATGGGTTAATTGCCTATATCCAACTTATTCCTGCTTAGGCCAGAAGAGTGATCATAATTTGGAAGCTCTACTGTGAGGTTACTAAACTCTCTCATTTACTGTAATTTCTTTGCAATATGTGGCATGAAGCCCTCTACCTAAGTCTATCACAGACAGATGGACATCATCTTTATAAGCAAGCCTTTATGTTCCTTACTATTTCTCTATTTCAGATCACCCAAGAGAGTTTGTGCGCTACTGATTTTAGTTTTCATTTGGCCCTGTATTCAGGAAAATGCTCTGATCTAAAACTTTGTATTCCGAAGACTCATATATGTAACTCCACAGGGACAGAAGGTGTTAATGAGAGCACAGTTATAGTTCTAGGAGCTCACAAAACTTATGTAATTATTCTGCTGGTTCAGGGAACTCTCAAGGACATTTTGAGATATCACTAGATTAATATGTCTCGGATTGGAATGTGCTTTGACTATGTGTTTGTTCAAGTGACTCAGCCTGTTCTTTACAAGGGATGAGCTGGACGGAGCTGCAGCAAAGGTGCCCACAATTACTATTAGACTTTAGCTATTGCCTGTAATTAAAAACCAACTGGCCTCACAGACATCTCTTAAAATAATGGCTACAAAAGTGCTGGCACTCACAGCTCACACACAGTATTTACTGTTTCACATTTTACAGGTTTAGAAAACAAAAGGGTTGGTTAGCTAAACAAAATGAGTGTAAGAAATAGACCAATATAGTCTGAATAACAACAGCATAAAATCAGTTTAGTTGAATTACAGAATAGCTTTGTTTTGCTCATTGAGTGCTATTGATTTTTTGGCATGGAAGAAGAAAAAAAAAGAACAGATGGTGAAAGAAATAAATTAAGCTGCTGGTGATAAAATACAATATCACACTGAATTATAAAGAGTGATGAACAGAAATCCCTTTAAACAGGCACTCATGCTTGGTATAAGAGGTTCATATTGTCGAAGTTAATATCTGTCATTTTGGTTTATTTTCCACTTATTGGAGTTTTTATTTTCAACACAACCTCCAACATGAATTCAAAACAGAAAACCAAGGCAATGTACAAGAGATACAAAAGTGCCCTTTTCACTGTGTTCAACCATAAGCCAGAGTTTCAAGTAATGTTCTAAGATGTATAGAATTGTAAAACCAACCAAACAAAAACTTTATATTTTACTTTCCTAATAGTGCTTATTCCTTTTGCTGATTCAAAACAATGATATGGCTAAAGCCTTGATTACATTTTTGAATTCTTCCAGTTATAACAACAACAAAAAAAATTCTCTCTCCTCTTGAGCTCTTGCTTTGTTTATATCCTTAGCCTTTAAGAATAACCAACCGTTATTGTTAAAAATAAATACGTTTAAGAAAAAAAAAAAGATCCGTTCATGTAAGCAAGTGATCAAGAACTGCTATGCAGTTTAAACCTAAATCCCATCTACTTTCAGAAGCAAAATTACAAAGCCAAACTTTGTCCTAGTAAAGGTACTGCAATTCTCTTCATTTCAGTAGAGAAGCATAACTTTTCAGGATTCCTCAGTCTGACTTTCCAGTGATAACAGCTCCTTTCTTTAAAGTGACCTAATCAGCATTTGGGTCACAAGCACATTATCAAATGAGGTAGAGAGGTTTATTTTTTACATGCTGCAAATTATTTCATCTCACAGTGCTCTCACCTTCTTCTAACTTAATGTTCCCCCAAGCCACAGCACTACATGGTAAACCAAAGTCTAGTATAAGTGTAGTCGCTTCAAGAGATTTATAATTCTGTCCTAAGTTAAGGAAGATAAATCCCCCGTAATGTCTATGGTTATCATTCATTATTAATATCAATACTTTTTATCCGTCAGCCTCCAGATACAGTTCAAAAATGATTTGGCTGTACTAGCTCCATTTCTGAAGGTACAAATCATGAATTGGGACTAAGCTCTTATTGAAAACTGGGCTGAAGTCTTCCGCATCACTTCTGTTAGACTGCTGCTCTAAACTCTATGGAAGAGTCACACTGTAAAGTCCATACACTACTTTTGTACTTGCTATTGATAGAGATACGGAGAAGAAATGAGCATCACTGTCTAGATTGACTGTATTATGGATTTTGTAAAGCCTGAGACCATGTTTTCAAGGTTTACATTGTTTATTTCTACTTTTTTTTCTTTTTTCCAGGACCCATTTAAAGAAACTCTATTCACATCCACAGGAATATTTTAGGCCTACACTTCCTATTACAGAACACCATCTCCCTGTTCTGCTTCTTGCTGTATTTCGTCCTGACCCACAGGGATGAGAATATCAATGTCAGTCAATAGCTGTTGCTCTAACCACAAGTCACACTTCATCAGACCTCACCAAAATATACTGCCTGTATGACTGAAATGATTTCCTAAACTCTGGGCCTAGTATGCCTGTTTGTAGATAGAATATTTTCTCTACAGTTGAGCCCTAAAATAGACAGAGTTCCTTATTCTTAAACAATTTGTATGACAAAAGCATACTGAGAACTGCATTAGCCATCTTTGCAAGCTCACAGTTGATTTCCAAGCACATTTTGTAGATGCATGAAATGAAACTGGCATAATGCCACACATTTCTTGAGAATTTGTGATCACAGAGAACAGTAAGCTTTGGTTTACTGAATGTTGTAACATACCTGTATTTGTCTCCTACCAAGCATAACAGACTAACATCTAGGGTGATTTTCTACCACTCATGCAAGAAAGTATGTTGTTCACTGCATATTTAGGTCCTTAACCGTGGCTTGAGCGTATCCTATCTCAAAATGCTTTCACAGACCAATGTAGAATGCAGGTTTCTCCTGGCAGCTCTGCCTGGAATCCTTGTGACTCTCAGATTCATCTCATTTGTCCAGCAAACAAGCAAATAGTCACAAATCTATAACCGTCATCCATGCCGAGAAGCTCCTCGAAGAAAAGTAGCAAGATTAAATAGATGACATTTGGGTTATGAAGTGGAGACACTTTTAATTTAATGCCTGGTGCCTCTGGATCCCTGTCTACTGATTGAGCAAATATCACCTTGAGCCAAACCTACAGTGGAAATACAAAGAGCCACCCACACTTGAAGGAAAAATGTGCCAGATTCATCAGGGTCAGCAGCAGCAGGAGAAAACAAACACCTGCTTGTATGACATAATTACAACCTGAGGAATAGGTGACCACTGTCACAATTAAGAAACCTCTGCACTGAACAAACATTGCAAAACCTTTAGTCCTTGAGGCAGAAAACAGTCTATATCTGAGTTATCTGACAATTAGATATCAAAATCTGTTTGCTCTCATCACACTTCAAATCTGTCATGGAATTGTACGCGATCCTTGGAAAATGTTGGACAACATTAGTATCTTGCCAGATCTTTCTGAGAAAGACAGCAAGATAATCACACTTGAAAGTCACTAAGATAAATATTCAAGATGACAAGACAGAAAATCCTTACTTGAGATGCAAATAGAATCTCATGGCAAGAGAGATGAGCAGCCTTCTGGTCCAGTGGAGTGAAAAATATCTGAAAACTAGTATGGCCTACTTCTTCAGGACAGCGAAAACCACTATGCCAAGCAAAAGAAACTACTATGTAGGAAAAATCTACTATGTAGATTGGGCAATATTTCCCAAGTCTGAAAAGTTTGGCTTGAATTTCAGGCAAAAGGTTCAAGATTTACTTTTTTTTTTTTCTTCCCCCAATTTGCTTCTATCTCTCAAATACCTAGGAGACATTATAGTATAATGTACTTGCAATATTTTTATCTTACCCTATAATGTATATAATAGAATATACACTTGCATATATGCACTAAAAAGCACAGAAACTACCTTGACATCTGATTAAAAGTGATCTATGAACCATGGACGTGATTTAAAAAATGTATAGTGTGGGGCAGAGATGAGAAGAACACGTAACTTTTAAAGGATGAATGAGCAATATTATTTTGATTTGACTTGTCTCTCTTAAAAGACAGTACTTTCAAAGGTGTTAAATATCCACCACTCCTGCTGACTAGCTACCTTTGAAAAATTGAGGTTCAGAGCTGCTTTAGAAATATCAAAGAGGATAGATAAAGCTGAATATAATTTAAAATCAGTCAATCAAAGAATCTAAAAATTAATTATCACTTTGTCCTGGTTTTGCTTAGAACTGTAAAAAGAGCTGCAGAGGTAAAATGGCAGAAAACAAAACCTAATGATGAATGGCAAGGAGTTGGGTATGTTCAGCTGTAAAGGAAAATGGCCACTTATTCCCTTCTTCTATAAAACAGGTTGGATCATGATAGTGGTAGGGAGAATATAAAAATGAAGGAGAAGCTGGTACAGATGTACTCTGGAACAGAACTGTGCGGGATTCAGCTCCTGTTTCTATTCAAAATGCCCTTGTAATCTGTTGCTAGGCTTGAAAAATTCAAGAGTGAATGTTGTTTTAAATGCCTTCTTTTGCTTATAACCACAGTCATGTTTGGTTTGGAAAAGCCCAAAATACTGATAGTCTCTTATGATTACAAAAGAGAAATTAAAGGCATTATTTACATGAAAGAAATAAATACAGCAAGTCTTACTGTTTATTTTCCTTCTTCATATCCCAACTGTTTATTCTCAGCTGTCAATCTCAGTAGTTAAAGCTCCTTATTTTTACTCCTGAGGAAAAAAAAATCAACTAATACTTTTAGTTTGGTTGGTTTTCCCCCATTCAAAATTTGGACAATTCAGGCCTGATGCTGTCACATCCCTGGCATGACCACTTACCCTACGGTGTCTCAGTTCCCTGCCTATCTTAGGATTGGCTTGTTGAAAGGACTGCCAGGTTTTCCCCACAAAAACACTGTCTTGCATTGTACAGTGGTATTCAGTTTTCAGGGTGAGATTTAATTTATCCTGTCATACAAGTAACAGTAGAAAAGTAGAGCAATGAATGGAAAAATGACCAAAGCAAATTTAATATGATCTCTATAAATGTACAGCACACACTCAGAAAACTGTCTTCCCTGATGTTGATAAATTTTCTCTTCGTACTAATCTACTTCTGCTTATAATATTATCTGTTTTGTGCTAAAGAGGTCTCCAAACTATTGCCTTGGCAACCAATAAACATTAATCCATGTGAGATTTTCCTCTTGAAATACTTTCTATATTGGAAATGTTATGTAGGAGGTAAATTTCACTAGAACTGGAAAAGATGTGCTGATGATTTGATTCACGTTTTTTTGGGATTTTGTAACACTGTCCTGGACTTTTCTTACATGAGAACAAATTCACTCTCAGTCTAATGGAACTGACTCCGGTGGGCACACCTGAACCATACATTTATCTGTCCCAGAAGACCTGCAGCACCCTGAGCAGTCTAATACAAGACACAATATAGCCCAAAGCAGGTCCTATGCTGCTTTATGTTACTATTCTTAATTCTCAGTCATCACGCACATTTACTAGCTCAGTTTCAAGGGACCAAACCAATGGCTGCATTTATCTGGCAAGCGTCTGTGCAAAAATTGGCCCTTGTGTCATTCCTGTATGTTAAAGCATTTTACAGCTTGCATAGCAAGATCTAGCACTGTTGATGTATCACTTAAAAAGAGTCTGTCAGAAACCCCAGGTAAGCAAATAATATTGTACCTTGGCCTGTCCCTCAGGTAAGGCCAGCTGCTGGGGTTGAGCTCAGAAACAGAACTAGTGTGGTAACATCAGCTACAACTTAAGACTGTGGACTGGTTTGTAGGCCATCACAATCAATAGGAAGACCTTACTGATTTTAATAAGCTTTGGGTTGCACCTCCATAGAGTAATACCAAGGAGCTGAATTACATCCAGAATCTCACATGGACCAAGACAGAATCGGTTTAAAGGGCTGATCAAAATCCACTGATGTCTTTCCAAAAGCTTTGAACAAGTGCCATGGTAGGGAGAGCACTCATCCAAGATGAAGGTGATAGAAGTTTAGGATGACTGTGGTGAGGCCCATATCCTTATGCTGTTGCACAATGCACATCTGAAAGTTGAGTTACATGGAGAATATTTTATTCTTAAGTGCAAACACTTTGGAGTATTTGTCAATGTGAAATAACACATTGCTTGGGTCTCTGAAGACATGATGTAAACCATAATGCGTGTTATTTCAAAATAACACATAGCTTGTCACTTATTATTACAGTAATAATCTGTATTTGAATGAATCAACAATGGCAACATGTACTTGCATCAGGGACGGAGCAACTCCAGCAAAGGGGAAATTCTGGTTTTGTATTCCTTATGGAAAATAAAGGAAATCTTTTGTAAATAAGGACCATTGTTCCAGACTTGCCTCCTGAAGAAAGGTTAAATCCCTCAGAATGAGTAGATGGTTTCCTTAACATTCAAACAGAACACGGGATTAACTTTTCAGAAATGTTTCCTATGCCTAGCCACATTCATATACTCATCTGTGCCACAGCCTAGAGGACTGCACAGCTTGTTTTGGAAAACATTCATTCTTCTTGTGTGACACCTAGAAGTCCCCTGATAATCTATAGTGTTCTAGTTGACAGATATAAGAAACTACACCTGAAATCACAGATTAAAATTAACAAAACCAAAAAAAAAATCCAAGAAAATAAGGAGAATGCACAAGGAGTTTAGGCACCAATGAGAATGAAAATGCAATGCAAGGCAAGCATGTCTTTTCATATTGAAATGAATGTATGTAACAAACTTGCATAATTTTGCAGACTTTATATCTAGAGAATTGCATAACACGAAGATGACATGTAAGGGAGAAATTTTTAAAACAGAAATTGTCTGCTTTTGAATTTTAAGTGTAATGGAATAACCACTTAAAGAACCTTTAAGACTAAGACAAAATTACAAGTGATATTTTTTAACTGTCTATTACTTTTTTCCCTCCTTTTAAAAGTAATAGATTTATGAACAAATTCACTTCCCAATTGCAAATGTAATGCAGCCAGAAAGGTAACTTTCAAGTGACTAAATTTCTTGGGTTTGTTAAATTAGGTTGGATAGATTGTTAAGGAATTTTCTACAAGTTTTTTATAATTTTTTTTTTATTGTTTTCTTACTAGAAAGCAAGAGTAAGGATTTTTTTTCTCAGTAGACAGACGTTTGTTTGAGCCTTGAACTAAATACTTGTGTCATTTATCAGTTGTACTACATGTTCCGAAAAGTCCAGATAGAATCTCATTGCGCAAAAACATAGTCCTTGCCTGAAAAACATGCAATGTCAATGGAAAATAAAACAGATGTGTATAGAAAATAATTACAGATTGGAAGCTGAGGCACAGAGATCTGACGTCACAAAGAAAGTTTATGTAAGATCCTGGAATTGAAGATCATCTAACAATTCAGAGTTTTAGCCACAAGATCTACCTTCCTGACATTATTAACATCCCTGAAACAGGAGAGCAAACACATATCTCAACTTACCAATATCTTAAAAGCTTTATTCTTTAAAAGCAGAATAAAAATTCTGTTAAGCGAACTATAACCAATAACAATACTATTTTTTTTAAATAATGTATTAAAAGCTATTAAAGAATCAGACATCAATTTTTAATGCTGTTTCTGCTCAGTAAATGTTGAGGACTTATGTTTTGACATTAACACATAGCTGTATGTGTCAAGATGGTTTGGAGCTTCTTAACTCACACAGGAGCTTTATGGAGCACTGCTTATTTCTGGGACAACACAGTTTCATAGCAAGAATAAGTAAAGCTGAGAAAAGCAAGGAAATTTTTGTCTCAAGGGAAATTAGAATATTCCAACATCTGTTTTCAAATTAAGACAAACAGTTAAAATGTTGAACTTTTCACAGAGTGACAATTTAGAAAAAAATGAAATCCAGGAATGTATAGCTTTTGCTTTAGATCATTTTATCTGTTTCTGTTCTGGTCTGGGTGTTCTCTTTCTTCAGCCTAAATAGTGAAAAACAGTGCATATACTCCACAGCCCCGACATGGACAAGGTGTATCCCCAAACAGAGAAGCCTGGAAACACTTCTGAGTGTCCTGTCTTACATGGCATCCTCTGACACTGAACTGCACCTTACCCAAAGGACAAACATGCTTCATTCTTGACTCGCACACATTGGCTAGGATTGAGACTAGACTATATGTTTTACACTGTCCTGCTATCACGTAAGCCTTATGCTGATTTCTGAGGCCCTCTCAAAGATTTTAGAGGGGGTTATGGTTCTGTGCAGGAAAGAATGCGGAAGAAAGCAGCCGTGACATGAGGCCATGACAAGGTCTTGTAAACCTTACTGTTACCCTGAATACACAGACATTAATGTCAGATGAATACGATATTATGTGTCTTAGATGAGCACAATGACCCAAAGCAATGCTTTCATTTGGATAGAACTGGTGGAAAAATCTGATTAAATGGAAACTTCCTTTTTCATTAACAATTTATTTTGATGGAAAATGTCTGCTCAATCCTTGTAATATACTACCAGACAGTCCCATAAGGCAAATTCTCTGTTTATACATGGCTTAGAGAGAATGGTCATCAGCCAGGTTGCTTCAGTGCTTTGCCATTACAGCTCAGCCCTGATTTATCTGCCAGCTGAAATGTAAGGTGCCAATTGTGGTGGTGAACAGTGTGAACTGGTCATTCACTCATTTCACACACACCACAGATCAATTCCTGTATGATAGAGTTTTTTTCATTTACCACATATGCTGAACTGCATTTGACCTGGCGGTGAAAGGTTTCATTTACCATTCAGTCACTTCAGCTGTGCAGTCTCAAGTCTGTATGCTGATTTATGGATGGATGGATTTGCGTATGGCAAACATCCACACAGCTTTGTAAGTTTGCATATATGCCAATAAATGTAAAGTCAGGGCTATGATACTAGTATGAGTAATGTTTTTATTAGAAATAGCTCTCTTCGGGCTTTATGTTGTTGTTGGGGTGTTGTGTTTTGTTTTGTTTTGTTTTGTTTCAAAGGCACTTAAGGAGAAAACACAATTCTATTTCCAGTTTAAGACACAGGGACACTGTTAGAAACCCCAATCTTTTATTTCTTCTTATTATTTCTTCTTCTTTATTTCTTATTTGTGCTAGGTTTTTTGAGTTGGGTTGGGGGTTTTATTTATATAACTTTTTAACTAGCATTTGATCTCCTCCATATCTGGCCTAGTTAACTGACTACTGCAGAAGGCTCACATTTGGGTGGTTTCACTACCAGCATTGCTAACACTCTGTACAAGAATTAAAAAACGAAGTGCTGGTATACAGAAATTTGTGCTGTAAGCAAGCCGTCATTTGCTCCAAAACATACACGTGTATCTTCAATTAACGTTAACACTGCCTTGATGAAACATCATGACAAATATTCATTTATTCTTTGTTTCCTGGTATGAGCAAAGGAGAAAAGATCCACCCCCCACCCACATTCTGTAACAGATTTAGGAATGCAAAACCTTTCATGCTTAAATCATTTACTATGCAATGTAAATGTTTATACTCAATGAAACATAAAACAGATCATTCATTAGTTTGAAACTTAATTTTGCATTAGACATTTACATTGAGGAACAGCTAAAAATAACTTCCAACAGGGTGTGGCATAATTTTGCACAGTTTATGAATCTTGTCCAAGTATGGGTGAGTAAATAGATTCATATTTGTATTCATTATGCAGGTAAATGCATGCATGTACTATGGATACGTTCAGAATTCCAAGAGTTTGGGAAGTTTCTTCCCTCAGCTGAGCTTCACAGAGGGATAGGCTGGGCTTAGCCAGACCCAAATAAATCCCTTTGGAAGAGTAGCAGGTGGGAGAGAGCTTCAGTAGGACAAAGCAGAAGAAGGAGTTTTCCATGTTGCATTTACATTCAATGCAATCTACCACCGGCTGGCAGTTTTGTATAGATGTTTGACGCCTGCATGTCCTCTAATTATCACTTGAACAGACTCACAGATTTTCTAACAGTAAGTGGCCTTCTTTATGTATGACTCTGTTGCATAAATGTTAATATATATAATGTCATTTCTACATTTGGTCAGCACTAGAGAAGTGTTAGGATGCCTCTGTTCCAAGATGTAAGACTTGTTTATTCATGAGTTACTCTGCGGGTTTTCTATGGTTGCTAACACAGTTTAAGTAACAGCTCCAATTAATTAAATTGATGCCCCATACAGCCTACCAAAGGACTTCACAGCCAGATGCACCCAAAACCAGAAGTGGTACAAATGTGTTTCCTATTGGATTTTATGCCACAAATGGTTTCCGCTCCTATTTTTAATAGAAAACATCCTTTTTGCTTCCTTCTTTAAATGTATACTTATCATAAAATGTGAAAAAATTTATTGCCCCATCACCCTCTACTGCATTTAAGGTTTTCTGCATTTTCTTAAGATGTCACACAGGCCACAATAAATTTCAGGATAACAGAAGTGTCTGCACAAGTGACTACACCTGAGTGGCTGCAATTTGAGATTCCTCCTGCTGTTTTGCCAAAAGCACTGAGAACACATATCTGGGGTGAGAGAGCACATGGCCCTGTGCTCCCTGTCCCGCTTTGTCAGACTGATGTTTGAAAAGGAGCAGGAATTCCTTGCTCTGCTGCTACGGTTAGCAGCTACTTGGAGTGGCAGGAAAGAAGCTCTGGAGTCTCCTGCTGTAGGGAGATCTCCTGGGCCCTCTCCAATGAGCTCATATAAGAAGGAGGCAATAGCAACTTTCAAAGTGCCTGGAGCCATAGCTACAGTAAATAAGTAATACTCTAGTAAGGGATAAAAGTTTCCACAATGCTGTGCCCTTTTCTGATAGACATGGGAATTGTTACTGAAACAGAACTGTGTTATGGAAACCCTATTCCAAAATTGCAGTATTACTTATCTAAAGTTACTATGCATGAACCAGTGGAACCGCTTCAAGGATGATTTGTGTCTAATGTGTGCTCTATGTTACATTCACATGGACAGACTTCTGCTCAGGTTTTAATGGAAAGACCTGTTAACAGAGAATATGAAAGCAGGCTTCAATAAGATACGACATTCTTTTGCTAAAAGAAAGTCAGTTTAAACTTGCTTGGGCATTCAAAGATATCTGATCAAACTTTATATTGATACACATACTTAAAAGAATTCAAAGACCCACCAGACTGAGCGAGGGTCTTTCGTAATGACTCCAATTGACATTGTGTCATACTGGACATGAGGATGCAATGAACCACAGCACGGCAATCAATGCTCTTCTTGTAGTAATGCACAGTGGAGCCATGGGATTAGCAGGATCAAGAGAGATTGCTACTGAATAAAAACTTTCATTTGGGAACAGAACAATATTTTGAACAGTCTTTGCCTCATTTCTTCCCATTAATTGGGCAGAGCTTTTAAATTTCAAGTGACCTTTACAATTGCTTAGTGTTGTTTGTTTATCGTTTGACAAGTAAAGAAGAACTTGTATAACCTTCCAAAAGGGCACTTTACACTGCAAGTGCCATGTACATTGAAATTAATGGGACTACTCATGTGAGTAGAAGTTTGTAAGATCAAGTCTTTTTTTTTTGCTTTTAATCTCTGGGTAAATACCGAGACAAATCACATTTCATTATAGGAATATTAGTGTGATTGAGCAAATCCCAGAGCCTTTGAATAATTGTCATTTATAAATTCAGTGAATGAAATTGCATTTAACTTTGTGAGTTTTTTTCAGAACAATGTAACCAGATCAAATCAATGAACAGAAGCTTTTTGAGAAAGAAAATGTGTCCCATAAATGATTACAGAGGTGACACATGCTATTTATTGAATTATAGAGTTCTAGTGAAACAAATTGTGGCATTTCAAGTTAAGTACCTGGAAACTACAAAACGATAATGGGTGAAATGATATTGGCAAAAATACAGCAACAGGTCCGTGTTATCTCATGATTAAGGGGTAGTTACAGAATCCACATCACCTTTGGAGGTGAACTTTAGTTTGGAAACATTTTCTAGTCCTTGTGCCTGTCTAATCACAGCTTTTGGAGCTGTTTCAGGCATAAATGGCTCAGTAAATCTTTCTCACTCCATATATACATATGCCAATTCTATCTAAGCAGAAACGCAGCACAATGAAACATGTAGAAAATTGTTTGGCTCAGAGCCCATTAAGATTTTTATTTTACAGTGTTCCTCATTTTTCTACTGTTTACTTTCACTTTTTCACCTTTTTGGATCTGTGAAGGATTGTATCTTTTTAAGGGTACATGTAGCTTTAAACTAAATATCCACACATTCTACTTAGTCGAGCATGTATTGAAGTACAACATCAGACCAGAATCATGAAATAGTGAGCAGTTTGTAAGGAAGATTAATGTAATGATTATTTTGGGTGCCTCCTGGGTCAGATACTGACACAATTCAGAATAATACTCAAATCCTTTATATTTCTTCCACTCCTATCGCACTTGTCTGCCAGACTTCCAGTGAAGGTCTACATCTGCTTACTGCTTATAACTTGTGCTTTTTTCTTCTTTTTTCTTTTTTCTCCACCCCTTTCCCCCTTTCTTTCTTCCTGTGTGGCAGGGAGGGTGCCTTTTCCAGTTTATCATTTTTGAAATATTAAAAGAAGCAGAAAATGTGGGAAACCTAATATTGCTTTTTAAGATTCATTTTTCCCTAAGCGGTCATTTCTACAGCAGATCTATTTAAGACATGGGAGTTTCCATACCTGTGAATAGGTTAAAGTTTTATGGTGCTGCTTTTCACAGCACTTTGAAATGCAATGGTCTTTGCCAGGAGCTAGCTAGCGAATTATTTACATATCTCCCTTCCTACCTCAGCTGACCATTCAGATGCAAATAGGAGCTTTGACAGCTTCTCCACACATTTAGGAAACCCAGTGATCTGTCCATTTTTCAACTGAGAATGAAAGATATGACAATGACTTAGAATAAAACCCTGACAGACTCCCGACTAATTTCTTACTCTGCCATACTGAGTGGGGGGCGGGGAGGGCAACAATACCCCCCCCAGCTTTCTTGCAATGGAACATTTTTGGAGCACAGTGAATGCATTTGGTCACAAAATAAGTATTGATTTCTCAGAGACTGGCTGGGGGACAGTAGTTTTACAAGCTGTTTGAAAGGGAAAGCCGGCTGAAGCTCTTGCTTTATTCTCCCCTACTCATTCAGAACCCAACAAAATAATTCAGCTCCTCAAAACCACTTGATTTTCAGAGTAGTTTGAAATTATTGCACCGTGGACATACCATGACATGATAAACAGGAACAGCAGGCACTTTTAGTCAGTCCTGCCTGATAAACTTCATGTCTGAAGAACCTTGACTTCTATTAGAGAGGCCATAGTATGTAGTCACTTGTTAATGGGTACCAGAACAGTTCACCTCTGCATAGAACAGGTTCGTGGTTTGGCTCTGCACATGCAAGTAATTGCCTCTTAAACCCTGGTGTCCGAAAGACCTGACCGAGTGGCTCAGCTCAGGACAATATGCTGATTTCACAACGATTATCAAAAATCATTGCTATTCTACACATTCACCAGTTCTTATTTTAAAGGAAAACTTGTCTTAAGACCTACAGTCTACTTTTCTGGTGTGGTTTCAGTGACTTATAACCAGAAACAAGTACACATTTCCTGATCTAAAAAGCTATATTTCACCTCTCCTCATGTAATTTACATACATTGATCACTTCCACATGTCTGGCATAAGGCAAAATAGTTTCAATGCATAATAAAGGGGGTGAACCTACAGTGAAAAAAAATTCAGCATTTGTAATACTCCTGCATGCCCATGCAAAAGCTGTTTAAGAGATTGTCATTAATGAGAAATGCCCTTTCAAATCTATCTGTGGTCTCAGATATGGAATTTGTGTTCAAAAACTAAAAGCTGCTATGGAAATTTTGTTCAAAAACTAAAAGCTGCATTGCTCAACCTTTTCCTCGGTCCCTTTGGTGCAATTTGGTCAATTAACTGTACCAGCAGTCTAATTCCCTTCTCATACGCATCACTGCAGTCACAGTCATTTAACGCAGTTACACTTGATTTACACCAAAATAATTGGTGATAGCTTAACATCTCTAATAAACAATAACAATACACAAGTCTTGCTACTGCTGTCTTTGAAGATACTGCTGTCTTTGATAAAAGTTTCTTTACTCCAGTAAACAGAACTTTTTACGTTGGTCTCTGTTGGTCTGCTTGCCAGCCTCAAGAACTGCACTTTGCTCTTTTAACACCAGAAAAACTGTCAGAAAACTGTGTTGCACTTGGCCAAGTAAGACAACATAGTCCGACAAGTCAAACTATAAACTTGAGCCTGATGTTCAATGGTACACCAAAACCATACAAAATCTTGTATTTACTTGATATTTCTTAATTAATGGCATGAAAATCAGAACATTGTTACGGAAAAAGAATGTTATTCAAAACAACCACTACATCATGTAAGTGGCATGAGGAAATATAAAAGCAAAGAGGAAAAAATCCCTGAGTTAATTCACTGAAGGCAATATTTAAATGCTGCACTTAAGGTATGTGGAATATTTGAGCAACCAATTTTATTTTCACATAGGCTATGCTGATGACGAGAACAGGTGCTTTCTTACCTATTTTAGGAATGAGGATGTGAACCTTGCAGAGAGGCAGAATTCCACTTATGAATTTATTATAGCAGTTAATCCTCATTATTAGGCTTGAACTAGGGCTGACAAGCAACAGCTTTTCAGTGAACAAGTCACAAATGATAGGCAATTATAACTGACTGAACTGATTACTGAGTATTTCCCAAAGTGGCTAAGAGATGTTGCCCTCATCCTGAAGAAGGCTGGGAAACATTTTGGATATGGAAAGTCAGAAAAATATTTGTGGGCAGGTAGAAATAGTTCTGTGTCCAGAATATGTTGGGAAGGAAAACACTTAAGGGCAGAGAAGTATTAAACATCAGTGGCCTGGTAAGGTATGTGTGGAAAGGAGAGGAAATTGCCAAAGTGAGATTTTTAGTTTTGTCTGATATGCACAAAAAAGACCCTATGTTTTTTAACTCCAACATAGTTTTTAAACATGATTATCGGAAAAAAAGACAAAAACAAAAACAACAACAGAAAAGAGAAACCTAGCTTAAACTCAGAGAAACAGGCCAGGATCTTGTACTCGCACACCTTTGACAGACATTATTACAAAGACTAAACACAGAGGCACTTCTCCAGAGCCATCTGTAACCACCCTCACAGTGTATTTAGTGTGAAATAAAGGTGGATATTACAGAAAACATTGTGAAGTATTCCTGTATAGAACTGCCTGGAATGTCCAAATTGAATTACATTAGATAAGCTTTCTGGATAATAGATATGTGTTTCATGTCACAAGTATACACAGCTGTGAATAAAACTATTATAAAGACTTTGAAGTACCTGTAAGGCCTTTGTATGTTGATGAAAAAAAAAGTTCTGACTGAAGTTCTACTCTGAATAAGCATGGCAAGTCTCTGACCTCGAGCAATTCCTCATGAGATCACTTAATACCACTTTACAGGTGAAGAAGAGACAAAGAATTAATAGGATTTCACATTTACGGTACTGTCTTTGATGTCCATTACAGTACAAACCTCCTGTGTATCATCAGCTGTGGTGCTGGCTTTGCAATAACCTCCAACCTCCTTTTGTAAGTGAGGATAACAAAAAACTCCTAATTTGCGTGACTGTTGTCCAGTAAATAGTGTGAGTTCCAGTGGGTGTTAAAAGAATGATGGAAGACACAAAATTGTAAAGGGATGCCAGGAAAGGAAGTAGAATACCCACTGGGTTACAGTTCCATCACAGATGGGAAACAAAATTTGAAAATGTAGAATTAGAAACCTATGTTAATCTTCTTCTCAATACTCCAGGCTGCAAGGAAAACCAAAATTTTTTACATATATTATTATTACTATTATTACTATTATTACTACTACTACTTTATTTTACAACATCCCTTTAAAAAGAATCATAGAATCATAGAATCACCAGGTTGGAAGAGACCCACCAGATCATCGAGTCCAACCATTCCCAGCAATCTCTAAACCATGCCTCTCAGTACCTCGTCCACCCGTGCCTTAAACACCTCCAGGGAAAGTGAATCAACCACCTCCCTGGGTAGCCTCTGCCAGTGCCCAACGACCCCATCTGTGAAAAATTTTTTCCTAATGTCCAGCCTAAATCACCCCTGGGGGAGCTTGAGGCCATTCCCTCTTGTCCTGTTCCCCGTCACTTGGGAGAAGAGGCCAGCACCCTCCTCTCTACAACGTCCTTTCAGGTAGTTGTAGAGAGCAATGAGGTCTCCCCTCAGCCTCCTCTTCTTCAGGCTAAACAACCCCAGCTCTCTCAGCCACTCCTCATAAGGCCTGTTCTTCAGCCCCTTCACCAGCTTTGTTGCTCTTCTCTGGACTCTCTCCAGAGCCTCAACATCCTTCTTGTGGTGAGGGGCCCAGAACCGAACACAGAATTCGAGGCGCAGTCTCACCAGTGCCGAGTACAGAGGGAGAATAACCTCCCTGGACCTGCTGGTCACACCGTTTCTGATCCAAGCCAAGATGCCATTGGCCTTCTTGGCCACCTGGGCACACTGCTGGCTCATGTTCAGTCGCTGTCAACCAACACCCCCAGGTCCCTCTCCTCCAGGCAGCTTTCTAGCCAGACTTCTCCTAGTCTGTAGCACTGCACAGGGTTGTTGTGCCCCAAGTGCAGGACCCGGCATTTGGCCTTGTTAAACCTCATGCCATTGGACTCAGCCCAGCGGTCCAGCCTGTTCAGATCCCTTTGCAGAGCCTCCCGACCCTCCAGCAGATCAACACTTCCACCCAGCTTAGTGTCGTCCGCAAACTTGCTGAGGGTGCCCTCGATGCCTTCATCCGGGTCATTGATAAAGACATTGAACAGGGCTGGACCCAGCCCTGAGCCCTGGGGAACCCCACTTGTCACTGGCCTCCAGCTGGATTTCACACCATTTCCCACCACTCTCTGGGCCCGGCCAGCCAACCAGTTTTCCACCCAGGAGAGTGTGCACCTGTCCAGGCCAGAGGCTGACAGTTTCTCAAGCAGAATGCTGTGAGAAACTGTGTCAAAGGCTTTACTGAAGTCCAGGAAGACCACATCCACAGCCTTTCCCTCATGAAGCAGCCGAGTCAAAGAGCTATAAGGAATTTTCTTTCCAATTCAACAAATTCCTAAATCTTTTCACTTGAGATGAAATCTTGCTTGCCTATTTGTTGGAGGTCAGTATTTTGGGCTACAGTATAAATGACTGAGGATATGTATTTCGAAGAGAAACATGGCGGGAGGGTTACCATACTGATAACCACACAGCCAATATCCTGCAAATGCTGCTTCAGTGCTGTTCAGGACATTTCCAATATGTGCCAACAAGAATTCTTTGAAAATGTCATACCCTGCTGTACATCTGAATAAACACTTGGTTTTGGTTGATGGGCTCTAACACATCTTGAAGAGCTGTAATTTAGAAATAAAGTAATTTCCCGATTATGTAATTTGCAGATGGCTCAGGAATGCATTCATATTGTAGTCTGCAAGGCCATCATAGCCATTCTTCCGCTCTAGTAGAAGGGAATATTAGAAAAAAAGTAATCTGGAAGATTTTTACTCAGATGCCCAGGCATTGTTTCTGCTGTCCTTCCTGTCACTTGACAGGAACTGACATTTACCACATGGGCCAAGCAAAATGGAGACCTTGCATAGGATCTAGTGTAATGGAAATGAAACCACGTTGGCCTACAGATACTACATGATAGAGTCCTTGTTGTGTTTTGAGAAAAAGATCTTCATTGTGAGTCAGACTACAGATTCACACAAAAGTAATAGAGTTGCACTGGGAAATCCATGAAGCACATGAAGTAAAATTCATGAAGCAAAACTAATACTAACACTCTGAAATCTCGACTTTATCTTAAGAGATTTCACTCTATGCTTGACCAGGCATGCGATTTGTGTCTAGCAAAGGATAGCCATGGCCATTCCAGAGTCAGCTGGTGATGAAAGCTGTATCCTGCACTCTCTGCAGCTCTTTTGGATGCTTGTGAGATGTATTTATCGTCTGTTGCCTCTAGAAAAGGCCACCAGCCCCTCCCCCTTGAAAGACAGCTCTAAATCCTTTAAATTACCTCACAGGGCTTTTTTGTGTCCTTTTCTCACACAAGGCTGGAATTTCAAAAGGAGCCAAGAGGGGCCGTCAGAACCAACATGAGCTTTGCTTCATTAGAGTACAGAGTAAAGGAGAGCTTTCTTTTTCCTCCTTCCACAAGTTAGATGAAAGCAAATAACCACTTCATTCCTCAGATTGTTCTCTGCAAGATCCAGCTTTGCACAAAAAATATTTATAAGAGATGAGAATTTTATTTGACTGCTCACTTCTAAAGTTTCTGCAACATCCAACTGGACAGATAAGCAGGCAGCCCAACAAATGTCAAACAACTCTAAAACATTAGAAGAATGGCAAAAAGTTCTGACTTTACCATGTTTCACTATCGAATATTAAAGGATGAAAATTAGATGTGACACAAGGTAGACTAGTGCTCACATGTTTTAGCGATTTCTGTAGATGTGTCTAGCTCAAGGGGAATCTGTAATCCCCAAAGTCAGAAAAGAATCCCCCAAACTGTAAGCCTATTTAGAATTTTAGAAATGAAACTAAATCAGGTTTCATTCTGCTCTCCATACTCAAAAAGGGGAGAATTAGGGTCTAGGCACCTGTCCTCTGAATTGCATATGTATTTTTATTTGCAAACTATGCTATATGAAATTGAGTCTTGAAAACATTTTTCTTTCAAGGTGTATAAACATTCAGAAAGTAACAGAGTTGGCATGGGGACAGCTTAATTGAAGGCTCTGAATGATTAAGCTATTAAATTAGTAAAGCCCTGAAGCCCCAGACAGTCATTTCCAGCATGTGTCACTGGATTTGGGATGAGCTTATTAAGAAGAGACATGGGAAATGTGAGAGGTAAATTAGTTAGTTGTTTTAATAATATGAAGAATTTAGTAGTACTGTATATTTCTTGCTGTAAGTGGAAGCTTGATGAAATTTAGATAGGAGTGATAAGCGACCTCAAGATCACAGATGACAAAGGCATACATAAGTGTAATCAGTTGGATTTTCAGAGAACTTTAAATACTCATTTAGGCAGAGATAGTTTCTTAAATTACGGTGAGATCAGAATACAGCCTAGGTTCTTCTTTAGCATTTAATTGGTACTTTCTTTTGATACCTTCCCAGAAAGAATGAAACTAAATGACTGAACAAGTTGCTGAATTCCTTTTACAGTCACTGAAAAGCGATGAGCACCCTTAAAGTCTCATTCAGCCTGCCTAACCCAAGATTAGCTCTCTGGAGGTACCTCTCCTTCCACTGACAGTGAAAAGAGCCTAATGTGGCTGACTATGTCAGTCAAAACGAAAGAGAGACACCACAGAGAACCTCCTGTGGTGCAGGAGAGAGGCTACAGCGCTCTTAAGATTTCTGATGCTCTCAACAGCTGTGGCTATCCTTTCCTCTCTTGTACATTGAGGCACTATTCCACTTGGAAAAAAATAGAAAAAGTCAAGTAAATGTACTATCCTCATAGTTATTCTCACCATCCACAGCTGTTACTGGAAGGGAGCAGCTAACCTATATGAAGGCTGTATGTGGGAGGACCGTGAACTTGCAGACATTCCTGAAGGAAGCTTTAATCCTGCAAGGGAAGGAATTTGCTGAATCGTCCACCAGCACCAGCACAACACCAGCAGCAACTCTCACTTGTAACCTTAATTAACAAGAACATCAGGACAAGCTACAGAATTTCCATTGAAAATTTTTACATAGAGCTGCCAGGGTCCACCCCATACATTTGCTTTTAAAACAGGGAATAGGGGCCTGAAGACAATTTTACCCTTTTCAGCTTTCAAACAATTGGGAAATGTCACAATCATTGACACCACTTAAAAGGATTTGTTTTCTCAGTCTCCTGGGCACTGCCTCAGGTGAAGAAGTGACTTCGTTTCAGATTGAGCTAGGGTCAAGTCAGGCTCCAGCAGACACAGAAGAATGCTCAGAACTCTGGAGCAACTTTGTGTTGCTTGTGCTTCCATTGCAGAGTTCCAGGTACATACATCAGCTAAAGGAAGTAAATTGAAAAGATATCTTTCTAATAGCAGCTGTGGGCATTAAAGGCCATATGCAGACTCAGTGATTAGGCAAACCAAAACCATATTAAAAGGATCAGATATAGCAATGCATTAAATAAAAACTGAAAAACACTTCCAAGCAAAAAGGAAGAGTTACAAATACAAATCATTTAGTGGTTTCTTTTCAGATAGAACTCTATGTAAACACTTTCTGCATATGCAGAAGGGCACACAGGAAAGATTATCATAAATAACCCACTTTGCAGTAAAAACTGCAAAGACCGTATTTCTGATTTTAAATATTGCTAAACCTTATGGAATAAATACACACCTGAATAAGCTCTAAGCAAACAGATAGGTACTTCAGTCCTGATCAAAAAACTTCAAGCACAGTAGTAAATTTTACAGCTGACTTCACATATCAGTGGATACACTGAGCTCAATGGAATGATGGATGTTTAAACTCACTAGGTCAGACTTTTAAAGATGTTGTAACAAACAGTAAAAGTAAGTGCTGTACACCTTATGCACAGCAAAAGTGTAGTTTCCACTGCTGTCAATACTATATCTTCCATGAATAATTCAGCCATTTGCAAACTGTACAGCACAAATAATTATAGAGAACTTCAGCTTCTCAGAAAAGGGAGTCTCTGTAATTCAGAAACCACTTTTTCCACTAGAATTAAATGGGAAAGTTGGAAACACAAAATGAAAACGTTGGGCTAGGTTTTCACCGTCCTTGTTCCAATTACACTGCCTGTCTCAGGCCCTAATTAGCTAGCTGAAAATCTCCCTATATAGGCAAGATCTGAGCTTAGACACTTCCTTCATCAGCTTCTCCCTCCATGAGACACGTCAGAGGCAGGCAGGGTAGTCTCATCATCTCCTCTGACAGTTCTCAGGTCTCGTGAACTCAACCAACACACAGATCTTATCTGAAGTACTCATCATTTTGGAGCAAAAAAAGGCTGAAGAGGCTGTGGCTGCATCTGATGATCTGCATCCCAGATTCCTGCCCTGACTGAAGAGTGAAGTCTAAGAGTTCTGGATCCATTGAGACATGCCTTCAGGAATGATGGAAGTTGAGCAGTGTTACAAACACATGCCTAGACTGCAAACATCACTGGTTTTTCTTCCCTCTGGATGGTATTCCTAAATCTGGTCTGCCCTTCTCTCCTTTTCACACGCACCAGAGAGGCTTTTCCCAAGACAGTACTCATACAGTTTAAGCAAAAGTTTTTTTAAGAAGATACCATGAATTCTCAGACAAACTCTAATACTGGTCCCAACACAAGAAAGACTGGCTTCCTTGCCAATATTTCTCTCCCTATTTCCTTCTCCCACTTTGCCCTGCTCTCCCAATATTTGTGGAGGTATTGAATTATGAGTTGTAGAATTTGATGGAAAGGAAAAAGCACAATCAAATCCACCAGCAGGTCATCAACTTACAACCAGACTGGATCAACAAACTACAAACCAGGTATCATATTTACACAAGCATACATGCAGGTAATTCAGTGCGGTGTCATTACTCACTTGTCACAGTATGTTGGACTGATGGAAACAGACAAAAGTTTTGCCATTGTTTTCACTAGGGCCAGCAATTCATCCGTATAAAAATCCATCCTATAAAATTATAAATGAACTGCACATCAAGGATGGAGTAGTTCTCACTATCACTGCAACTTTAAACAAAACACTTATTTCTAATATGGCTTGAACTGGAGCCAGGGAGCAATAGAGCTAAATCTGTGTGCAATGCTTTTCCAGTTACTTACTCTCGAGTAATATGTATCCAATTGAGCAACAATAACAAAGAACCACACATGTACTCTTACAAAATATACTTACAGCATTTAGTAATTTTCAATAGACAAATAAGACGCAACAGATGGATTTGAGAAAGTTGAGTTCACAAGATTTACTCATGTGGAGACAAAAATCAGGGTTGCCTTAGGAAAAATCTGTAAATCAAGGAATTGTTAATGGAAACTCTTTCTCTGGGCTTGTATGTTTATATATAAAGGTTACTGTAACTGATTCAATCTCTGTTTGTCCCATTACCTCCCTATACAGGGGACAGCAAAAGAAAATAGGAAATAATAAACGATACAAGAAATCCATCTGGAGTTAAGGCTATATTTATTGTTTTAAACTTTGCACACTCAACTTGATCACCACCTTTCTGAGAACTCTGTGCTCAATAGAAGTTTACTGAACAGAGCTGTGACCTAGTGACACAATATAGTGACCTAGAACAGACACAGAAATTGAAGCTGATGAGATTACAAAAAAAGAGCAACAAACTTTCCCCTCCCCTCCAAAAGCAAACCCCCCTATATTCTTTAATGAAAGATTCTGTTACTTTTGACATATCAATAATGACATTTCTCCTTACCTTACAATAAGGACACAAAGTATTTGAAGGACACAAAAAGAGGTGCTCAGAGGTTAAAGGGCTCAACTGAGCTTTCAGTTTTATAGCTGGCTTCTCCACATTTAGGCTGTAATCCAGAACTTACTGACTTCAATGAACTTTAACCATATTTGCTACCTTTCATAGAATAATCATAGAATCACAGAATAACCAGGTTGGAAGAGACCCACCGGATCATCGAGTCCAAATTATTTGACTGAAATAATGAGATAAATATCATCTGTGCAAAACCTTTCCATTTCATGCACTAAGATGAAGATGCTTGGAAACTTTAAAATGTACTGAGCAAAACCCTGATGCTACCAAACAGGAGTTTCACCACAGATTTCAGCTAGACAAGGATTTCCTTAGTGCTCTCCTCAGATTTCCTTCCTTTAATATGCCACCAAATTCAAGGTGATATAAACCAAATAACCAGAACTCTGTTTTACAATAAACAGAAAGAACCTTTGCAGACCGCAGATGTGGCCTTAATATATGCATTTGTACACTTCCCCTTCCTCTTCCTATCCATAACATGCCCCGTAGGATGCTTCTGATCTTCTGCAAGACTGAGTGACAAGAAGTTAAGAGGAATCAAGAACAGAAGTTCTCTGAAACTTCTGTCCAGCAACCTGGGAAATGGCAGAGCTAATATTGGACCTTTGAAAACCAGTGACCATAGGAAATCAAGGTTGGCAGGGATTTAACCCTTCATGACTAATTTTGGTAACTCTTAAAGCAAATGCCTGAGCTTTCTAACCATGTTTGACATCTAATTAGCTGAGAAAAGCAAGAAGGTAAAAATACATCCTTGTTTTTCCTTTGAAATAAATCACTGACAATTAGCTCTGAGGTATTTGTTTAGGTAAAAAAACAAGCATGCATGTTAAGAGAAAGCACAGTGACAGTCATTGAAAGAGAAATCACTTAGGTCCTCTTCTCACCCTGCATGTTGGGGTTTTTCATTTTGTTTTTTTTTTAATATAAGTTTATGCTACTCAACCACAGCTCTTCATGGAGAGGCAGAGTGTGTAAGTAACTGGGCAGCTTCTTTTCTGAAATGCAAGCAGTTTGAATAGAGATGAATCACATAGTGTCTCATAGTCATATAGCAGTGAGGAACACCCCGAGAGATAATATATTAACATGCAAGGTATTCAGTCAGTGCCTAAAAGACATACTTTCAATGCCTACAGTTGCTACGCAAGGTGTTAACATTGATCTGTGCATAGAATACTGTGCCTGAAGCAAAATTTGTCTGGAAAAGCACCCACTGATAAGGCTTAGCTTTCCCTAACTAATAATGATATCCCCATACTTGAAGATCAATGCATCAGCACAGGCAACACGTGCCTCTTGACCTGGCCAAGCATTTACACTGCTACTTAACATTAAGCATGTAAGTAGTCTGATCTGATTTTCAGGGTTACATATGTTTTAAGTCAAATACGTGATTAATTATACATATGAATCGAAGGCAAAAGTGTGAGTTCCTGTAAGTCTTCAGACTCTAACTTTCCCCAAATCAAATATGGATATATTTTCTTTGCTAGATAGGAAATAAGGTTGCTCAGCGTTTGAACTCATTTTCTTTTCACAATGATCCGCCAATTATAAAAACAGTTTCAATGTTCTTTTCTGTTTCCTGTTTTCCTTGTACAGGATTGACTGCATATTAAAATTTTATGTTTGATTTATTTTAAAATTAAAACCAAAATCCTTTCTTCCAGCTAGAGTAGAACTGGAACACGACCAATCAGCAGAGTACCAAAATGTTGCTACACTGTGTATGGATACAGTACCAGCAGGGTGAAAAAGAGAAAAACAAACAAACAAAACCCACTGTCATCCAGATTTGGCCATCCTTTGAAATTAGTTTCCATGAATATAGTCAGTACAAGTGGGGGTAGCAGACTTGAGCCATCAATAAACTTTAAAAGAGTGAAAAATAATAAACAATAATTAATTAGCTGTTAAACTTCTTTACAGGATATTTTTATAGCATCTGTGCTTCTATATACTAGCCTGAGTTTCAGTGTGATTGTGAAAGTTTGGAAGCAATTAAGATGTTTTTAATGAGTTTTTTGACGTGACGTGTAGTTATGATTGAAGCTTTTTTCAGACTCCATTACTCAAAATAATCAATTTTTTGTTAAATACAAGCGGCTTTTCTTATGAAAAACAAATGAACAGATTCTGAACCTCTTAAACTGTTCTTTTCACACACATCTTTTCAAGTTTAAACACACACAAATATGCATATATGTGTTCTTTAATAAAACCCTGCACATGCATTTATTCCATACAGTGCATCCAAGTTTTGCAGGTGTTTAATTTTTGTTTTTCATCTGAAGTGTGAAAATGACGTCTGCCTTGTAGCAGAGAGGACTTTTCCCCCTCTCTCATTTGTAACAGGAGGAAGATAAAAAAAAAAAAAAAAAGGAAAACGTATTTCTATTGGCAAGAGGTGTATTGACACTATGCTGTAAAGTGAGATTGACATCTATGACCAGGCATGCACACACATGTTCTTTTTTTTTTCCACGATAGCAGCAGTGTTACTCCCCTCTCTTCTTTCAGAACTGTAGCTGCTGCTCCCTCTCTCAGCCTTCAATAATCTGAGAGTTGTGAGAAGGCAGCTCTTCAGAGAGGCATGTATATACACACAGATGTACAGATCTCCCTTTTAGAAACAATACTCGACAGCTCTTAGATTCTTAACTTCTTTGTAAGTTGCACATTCTCCAGATCTGGTGAATTCTTCTGAAAACGTGCTTAGGAAGGAACTATGCTGATAAAGAAAAGAGTCTGCCCACTTCAGAGTCCTGCTTTAATACTGGCAGCGTTATACAGAAGTTAATTACGCATTACACAATTTCAACCGTAAACGTAATCTCACAGCTCTTCAGTTACACCTTCCCTGTGATCTCTAATGAAATACATCAGACTACGTCGAAACCAATCTCCGTTCAAATACACTGCACTGCATTTAACATCCATAGGCAGCATTTCCTAGTGCCTAACAGTCCTTTCCTCCTTTTCTGGACTGATCTCTCCCTTTCAGTTTATAGTTTCTTGGCAAACCCACCATCTACTGCTTATGTTAGGCATCTGATTGTCAGATTCCTACAACCTGAATATTCATGACTTGGAAATTAACTACTTCATGCCTAAAAGAAAAGGAAAATATAACTCTTTATCTATTCCGCGCCGTTTGGAGCAGGTTCGGTGCTGCGGCTGCACCACACGCCCAGCACGGGGGAGATGAGCCGGGTGGCCAAACGCGTCTCCTCGTTTTAAAGAGTAAAGTCCGGCGAAACAGCACAAGATGGGAAAATACTCTTCCCCCGATCAGCCCGATCCGGAGTCCTCGTCTGCAAACGCAACTAACTCCTCTTTGTCTGTGTTTAAACCGCCTGGTACCGAGCGGAGCTCCGAGGGGCTTTCTAAGTGTGTTTTCAGGAATTTCTCCTAACGCCAATTTCCCCTTCGGGAGATAAGGAAAAGCAGGGAGGAAGGTGGGGAGAGGAGGGAGCGGTAGGGCAAGGAGGGGAAGGTTTCGAAGAGGGGAAAAGCGAGAATAAGCGAGAACAACAGACTTACCTTTATAGGATAATTTGAGCCTCGGCACATTATTCTTCGCACGCTGGCAGTTCGCTCTTCCAGCCAGTAAGACTCCCAAGGAAAGCAAGGCAATTCCCCTGAGCCAGCCCATGCTGCAGCAGCCACTGTAGGGTCCCTGCGAGCCGGAGCCGCGGCGCTCCCCGTCCTGCCGGGCGCCGCCGGGGCACTCGAGGCAACCTGGGGGAGCGGAGGTAACAGGTGATGGGGGTGGGTTCCCGCCGCGCCCCCCGCCTCGCAACTTCAAGCCCCTCTCACGCGCACGCCCCGGGCCGGAAAGGGAGGCAGCCCCCGGGCGCGGGGGGGGGCGCCATGTTGCGGGCCGGGCGGGGGCGGGGGGCCGCGCGTGTCCCCGCGCTCCCGGGAGCGGCTGACAATGGGAGCGCGGGGAAGATCCAGCGACCCCCCCAGCCCTTCTCTCTTTCTCTCTCTCTCTCTCTCCCTCTCAATCCCTCTCTCTCTCTCTCTCTCCCCTTCCCCGGTTGTCACGGCACACATGCGGAAAAGAGAAAAAAAAAAAAAAAAAGCAAAACGCATCGCGACAGAGATTAGAGGAGGGAACGGGAACCTCCACCGAGCTGGGGAAAGGCAACGAGCTATCAATTTTATGCCCTTGTCCAGGTTTGTTGGTTTGGGTTTTGTTGTGTTTTTTTTTTTTTTCCTGTCAAATTTCATTTACAGTTCTAATTAAAAGATTTACATCCCCTTTTAAAAAAACAACAGCCCAACGCAACCCACGATGTTGCTACCCACATAAATAACAACTCCTGCCCATAGCGTAATCCTCCTCGCGTTGCTCCCAGTTAAAAACAAGTCACAAAGTCCTCCGTCAGCAGAACTTTACCGCTGAAGCTTTAAAAGCCTTGTTAGGAAGGCTGCTCTAACCCTCCCGTCCACCCCACCTCCTGTACTACTCCGGTTCAGCAGAAGAAATTCCTCCTAAAGCTCACTTCAACAATCAGTTCAAGACATGTACAGGTCTAGAGGGGCTTATAAATTACACTGGAGTATTCTCTGAAGTGTTCTTACAAGTTAAAAACGTTCCAAGCCTTCCAGTTCCTAGGACTGAGATTATTGGAATCTTATATTTTTATGTGATGAAGCTAGATAATGACTCTTGTTTGTTTGTTTAAACAAAAGGACACACAAAATCCCCAGAGGTCTTCTGATTGTTAAGGAGTTGTAAATACAAACATAGAAGCAAACTTAAGCTTTCCCCTCCCACACATCTGAACAACCCCCTTCTGGTGACTGATGGTTTATTAAATTTTCTGTGCTGTGCTGAACATCAATTTAATGTGCATTTTGGAATGTAATGTATCTTACAGAGATATATGCCCTGTATTATATTCCTAATGTAATTTTGACAGAAACATTGACAATCAACCTTTACAAAATATTGGCATCATCAAAGACGTGTGATGACCTGTTTTTATTTTGTTCTGTGCTTTTCCAGAAATAAAAAGAGTCTGTGAGTGCTTTATGGTGACAAGAGTCTATGCCGTTTCAGTGAGATATCTTCCTTCCTTTTACTGTTATTTACTGTGGGTTAAAAAAAAAAAAAAGTTATTTGGTCCCACTGGTGGTGACCACACTACACTCTGAATTTTGCAGAACATGGCATCTCTTTACTGTTCAGACCTAACTACTAGACTAGCATGTAGGAAATAGTGCTAACTTTGAAACTGAAGTTCATGGTTGAAAATGCGGGTGTCAGTGTGGTTCTAATTAAAATCCAAAGACTCATACAGAACAAGATGTGGTGCTAGAGTAAAGCAAAGGCTAAAATTCTGTCACAGCTGCTTTCATTGCTTAACATTCACACACCAGTGGAAAAGAAGAAGCTTTCGCCTTCTCTTCGTTAACAAATTCTTCTGCTTCCTGAGCTTAATTCATTAATCCTGTGGCATTGTATCTGCCAGATTCAGCAATTCTATTGATCAGCAGCATTGTTAAAAAAATAAAATCCAAAAGTAGTGTTGATTTTGGTCATTCCCACACTTGTTATCCTGAGCGTTTTCATGCTCCAGGCAGTGGATTAGAGCTCCAAAATGACAAGAGACGCCTGTCTGTTTTCCGTGGATTACTTGCTACAGACATTCACTCTGCAAAGGAATTCATGTCACTTTGAGATTATTTGGCGAATTGGCCTAATGAATTATGCTTTTGTATTGAGCAAACAATTAGAAACAAAACACAAAAGATGCAAGATATTCAGGACTTTATAAAGCACATCATTTCACAATGATGTTGTTACAGTCAATTTATTTCAAGTTGCATAAAGAGGGCATAACTACTTTTTTTTCTTCCAAGGAAAAGAGAGTACAAAGATAAAATTCTGTCTTTACCATGTAGAACGAATGTGTAACACTCCAGACTATTTTACAGCAACCAAATAAACAAATCGTGGTTCCCACTCCATATGTATTTTGCACAGGAGACATACAGGTTAGATAGCGTGAGTACTAACTTATCCAAGACTGCAATTAGATAAAATACAGCATCATTTCAGCAGAGATGGGAGATGCTTTTTGTATCCTTCATGTTTGAGACCACTCACATTTTGCCTTCCTCTGTGGAATATGTCAGTCCAAAGACACAGAGAAGGGTAAAGACTGTTCCTGCCGGTCCTCCTCCTGCTATTTAGCTCTAAGTAGTGCTAATCAGCTATTCAGGATAGCATATGCTGCACCCCCTTATAAGGAGAGGGGCAATGGCAGCACTTCAGTGGTGCTTGAAGAGGCTTTGTATCTCAAAGACACCCATGGCCATATGTTGCTTCTGCCAAGGCCAAACTGGGCTCTGCTTGGGTGGAATGATTTGGCCAATGCTCCCACAACAAGTGCCAGAAATGTCAACTCTGGGAATTTAGGGTGGGCAACAACTCACTTTCAAATGACAATCTATTCACCTTTTTCCTTTGGTCTTTTGAAAGCAATCTAGCTGCTGAGTTTAGAGAGAGAGTAAAAGTAAAATCCAAACTTTTTTCAGTTCTTCAAATAATACTCTGTTCCCCTTAAGAAAAGAAGGCCACAGTTATTAGCTTAATTTATTATTCCGTTACTGCTCAGCAACTTCAAAAGCAATAACAGTTATTTTGCTTTGTTTCCCGTATTTGTTGCGGATTTTATTTTTATTTTCAGTAATGGCATATAAATGACATTCTATATAGTGTTTTATGTATTAAAGCACAGACAGGCACTTGTGGGCTCTGTTTAACATTTGTGGGCTTGTACTGTCTGACATTATGTTTTGGACTTTTTTTATACCACCTTTCAATATGTGCAGCAACTTCACTTTGATAGATCCTGCAAAAATTTGGAGGATGTGTCTGGGCTTTCAGAATTACTCTTTCAATCACAAGACATCATTTGGTGCTTCCAGTGGCTCAGAATTAATATTACTTGACTCATGATTATTTTAAAACTTCTTGCTGCTGCTCTGATTTTTATACTTAGCAGCTCTTGAAAGCTTAACTGCTCTAGGAAAGTCTTTAGTGTGCTTTAAAAACGTACTTATGTTTTCAGAATAATTTCCTGGTTTTTAAATGAGTCATTGCTTGTTTCTATTGATGTGATCAGATCCTTGTCAGAACTATGCAGGAATTACCAGAATCCATTTTTGATTTGCAGTACTAATCCAGTAATATTTGAGGGAAAGTTTTTTTGGGTTGAGTGTGCAATTTCTGGTTAAAATCAGAAGGAAAAAACCAAACAACCTCTCAGACTATATCTGATTGCTAAAAACCTCTCAACAGAAGACACTCATGAAGAAAATGTGAAATCTTAACTAGAATACTCTCCCTGCTATTTGCTCCCATAGCAGGTGAGTTGCTTGATAAGCAGAATGTTTACAGTACTGCAAATGGTCCCCTTGAAATTGCTCCACTTGTATACATAATGAGACTTGTAGCATGCTTTAGAAAAATAGAGTCATTATTAGCCAAAAGGTGGCTTATCCTAGAGCCCAATTATAAGTGCATTTCTCATATGGTATGAGAGACACAGGATTCATTTTCACAACACATTGACTTCAGAAGTAGAATCCTATTTAAGAAGACCCAGACATCAGCTACCACAGTTTGCTTTTACGTCACAGACTGCTACTCTCTCATTTGGTATGCAACAAACTTTTTTTGCAGAAGTACTAGAAACGTAGTGAAAAAGAATGTTTACAAGTAATTCTTGTGGGGATATGTAAAGGGTTGTTTTTCATGCATATGCAGTGCACTCACCAGCTAATGCAGTAGAAAGAGTTGTGAACTGGCATTGGGGAAACACAGAAATTCAGAGGAATTTCAGACGCTGGCCTCACTTCTAAAGGCAACATGTCTTGAAGTTCTGTTTCTAGGTTCAAGACCTTTGCCTATATCAGACAGGAATCTAAACCTAGAATCTGTTTGACCGCTGTGTTCAGTTCTGGGCCCCTCACCACAAGAAGGATGTTGAGGCTCTGGAGCGAGTCCAGAGAAGAGCGACTAAGCTGGTGAAGGGGCTGGAGAACAAGTCTTATGAGGAATGGCTGAGAGAGCTGGGGTTGTTTAGCCTGGAGAAGAGGAGGCTGAGGGGAGACCTTATTGCTCTCTACAACTACTGAAAGGAGGTTGTAGAGAGGAGAGTGCTGGCCTCTTCTCCCAAGTGACAGGCGACAGGACAAGAGGGAATGGCCTTCAAGCTCCGCCAGGGGAGGTTCAGGCTCGACATAAGGAAAAAAATTTTCACAGAAGGGGTCATTGGGCAGTGGCAGAGGCTGCGCAGGGAGGTGGTTGATTCACCTTCCCTGGAGGTGTTTAAGGCACGGGTGGACGAGGTACTGAGGGGCATGGTTTAGAGATTGCTGGGAATGGTTGGACTCGATGATCCGGTGGGTCTCTTCCAACCTGGTGATTCTATGATTCTATGATTGACACAGTTGTTTTTCTCTTTTCATTATGTCTTATATAGTGAAGAAAAATTCTTCTGATATCTAGACCTGCTGAAATGCGTATTGGATTTTATTTTTACAGTGTTGTTGATTATCACATTAGTTGAAGAGTTTATAAATAGCTGCTTCCACCTGGATTGTAAAGGATTTAAAATTCTGTGGAGTGGCACGTTTTAAGTTTGGAAGGAGTCATAGAGCAAAGTCACTTAAAAATGCATCGGTAAAAAGGGAGTTGAAGGTGTAGAGTTTAACGTTTTATCAAGTTACTGTTGGCAATATCACAGGCTTGCATCTAGTTTTGGAAATAATCTTGCTGTTAGAAGTCTAGACATGTCTTTCTCTGGTGTTCTGTTGGGCTATGTTGCATTTGATAGCCTTATTTGAATCTCCTGAATCTACACAAATCTGTAACATTTCTTATTATTGCATGTGATCAGATTGCTTTCTATGCCAGTTAGTGTCTGCATTCTCTCAATAACACTGCATCCTACCATCTTGTCACAATCAGATTTTCCTTCATTTCTCAGGACTAATGAGACTGTACTCTATGTGATGCTTGTATTTTTGGCAGCATAATGGGATCTGTATCAGTATGATGTGTTTTATTCACAATGCTTTCAGGTCTATTAAACACTTCATCAAATTCTTTAAAAATGTTCTTTGCATCCTGTTCTGTAGACAGGTTATGCGCCTGTCTGAACGGCAGCATTTTCAGATAGCTCTTCAAACCTAAACAAACCTTTACTATTCTCTTGGCCTCTGCTGTCTGACATTTATCTCATATGCAGATGTATGACAACTGTGGTACCCAGAACCATGATAAGGAGCCCAGCTTGATAGCTCAGTGCCAGTCACGTGACATCAATAAGAGTTACAAAAAGCTTTTTTTCCCAACCCCTGGTATGGGTCAGTAGCTTCTGTTTCCAATGGATTAGCTCTGTGTTACTCATCCAAATTGAATAAAACTTCCAAGTCTATTAAATTTCAAGTACAGAGATTTCCATCCCTCTGATTGCTTATGTTTATTGGCTGTTCGGCCTTCATCGAGGAAATATTGGCAAGGACATGTATTTTTTTACAGGAGATGAGGGAAATGCAAAGAAACAGTTGATGTTCTAATTCTTCAGAGGAAAGCCAATTTAAGAAAAAGCATTATAAAAGAGAAAACAAAGCAACAGCAGCCATGAAACTTTTGGCTCATTAAATCTGATTCCAGGCCTGACATGTTGAACTTTGTTGAGGGAAATCTAATCAAGACAGAAGGCCTCCTCCCAAATGACCAGCTGCAGAATGACTTGCTCCTTTAACCCAACAGATTTAATGGTTGGTCATCTCTGAAAATACAGATAATAAACCAGTCCTGTCATTTTCCTACTGCTGTCTGAAGAGCCACCTTGCAAGGTGTATTGCAGACAAATGCATTACAGATTCAGTTATTTGGCAGTCAAATTCACTTCTGGCTTTTATCAGCCACAGTTTTTCAAAACTGAAGCAACTGACAATACATAAAATGTTTTCCTGGACAAAACCTAGATCAATATCAAAATTTAGTTTTCAGGATTTTCTGCTTGTCTTTGAAAGTCCCCCTATGTTGTGATTTGCATCTTTAGACTTCTGTATACCTTTCCAGGTCTGATCCTAAGGGATTAGCAGAGGGCCACACACTAAGACTTTAACATGACAAGAAATTGATCCTGCGTTTCTCACATACTGTGCCAACAGTCACATCCTTACCTCTTCATTTGTCATAGTATGCAAGTCATTCCTGTCAGCCCTAAAAGTCCGCTCTTATCACTCCGTATACAGAAAATCCCCAGTTCTATTGTATCTGGGATTCATCATGGCCAACCTTTTGGCCCTATGTAATTTTGCTTAGTAACCTTTACTGCCAACTGTCAAAGACTTGAAAGACACAACACTATCTTGCGTGTCACCCATTCATCACAGGCTTTTAAATAGTCCAGGTGAATTGCAGCAGAGTCATATGCACAAACCACAAACTGAAAGCGTATGCAACATCTGCTCTGATCATTGTTCTTTTCTGGACTTTTCTTCTTCTCTGTTTTTTTTTTGGTGGTTTTTTTTTTTGTTCTCTCCTTGTGCTGAGTGGTTAATTAGTGTATTACAAAGATATAAGATAACAAAACCATAACCACTGGCTGTCATCTTCATACATCTGCCCTGTCTGACTTTCTAGACTGGAAAAATTTTTAATGAGGATTTTTTTTTCATTGACAAATTGCAAGTCTGATTCTGTTGAACAGAGTGTGTGGGTGCAAATCGTCTTTGGAAGATCAAACAATAGTACACAAAATATAGTGGCTAAAGACTCTTTTTATGGTGTCTGATGCAAAAACTGATAGCCAATTAATCACTACTCAGGTAGTCTGTGGAAACTGGGAATGGTAGGTAAACTGTGATAACTTAGGAAAACTTGGTTGAACTTTCAATAATTTGACCTCTGTGAATGCTTTTAGAGTCAACAATATGTAGAAGTGTGTGCTAGAAAGGAAGGGAGGGAATTAAAGGAAGAACAAGCTCTGAGAAAGCATTAACTAACTCTGTCTTTCTCTTTCTGAATCCCCAGTGAATAAGGATTTCAGCAGGGGAGAGGAACTTTATCCCTTCTCTGGACTGAATTTGTAACCATTTCAGAAAAGCTTTCCACTACATTATTTTCGTATTTGTTTCTCTGACTTCAGAGTCCATGATATTTCAGGCAGGTAAATACAGACACAGGAAAGAAAGATTCCTTCTGACTCCAAAAGTGTTGAAAGCTAAAACAAAGTTAGGATGGAGCTGGACCAGTCAGTCATATAAATCTTGTCTGTGGAAATTCAAAAGTAGGTTGAATGCATGCAGACATATACATCAATTTGCTAGGATGTTTTCTATTTGTCGGGCCTTCTGAAATATTTCAGATACTTTGCTATTTTGACATTTGCATGTGTATGCAGGGAGCATAACTACAAAGAGCATCAGATAATAAAACACATATCCCTGACTCTATAATGAGTTTCTTCTAACAGTACTTGGGCTTGGTGAAAGTGCTGTCAAACCTAAGTCTGAACAATTGCAGGCCATCTTTCCCATTTTCTTTTCCCTCCAAGCAGGGTATGAGGCTGTAATTTCACTACTCAGATCTCCCTGGAGCGTCTCACATGGTGACTGAGGAGTAACAGCAGTGGTAAAGGTGGTCAAAGTGGTAAAGGAAACATATGGCCAGATGTGGGGAGGAGCACTGCTCCACAGCAGCCTGACACCCTGTTGGAGATCCTATGATAATGCCAATCTGCTGACACTGTAAAACGTCTTTCTGCTTTCTCAGAGCCTGTCCCTTTCCTAGTACTAGAGTTGAAGGAAAGATAAAGATGCTGGTACTGCAAGTAAATATTTCCCATGACCATGGAAATTCTTAATTCTGGACCAGAATGAGCTGCTTAATCACCTTAGTGACTTGTGATCAGACTAGGAAGAAAAAAAAGTCGTATACTAATACACCAGGTATTCTGTACATGTAAAATAGCTTAATTAGAGCATTTATTATATTATACTAAAATAGTCACGGACAAAGATTGGAATCATACATGCATACTATATATCTATATATACACACATGGAGACAATACATGTTTTCTATGGATAGTGTAACATAAAATTTAGCATAATTAGCCATCTTCATTTTCCCTGACATTTCACAATATCTCACAGATGGATCCTTCATGTTTTGTTTTTAATTGTTGTTTTTCTTTCTGTTTAAAGTTTATATGCATCATGTACTGTTTTTATGAATCTCTCCACCAAATTCCAGGGTTTTTCTTAAAGCTTTACATAACAGTCTAACAAACTATAAATACATGTCTATGAAGGTTGCTTTTCTTCTTTCTTTTTTTTTCTTTTTTCTTCTCTCTTTTTTTAAATTTTCATGTTTTTTTCTATTTCTTCAAGTGAAGTAGAACAAGAATATGTTCATAAAGACAAAAATTCTATTGTTTATACTGATTGGCTCAGACTAGGCAGTGAGAGGGAAAAAACAAGGCATCTGTTGAATACAAATGAAGACAGCAAGTTGGTGTATGAGTACTTGGGTTCTGAAGCTACTTGCCAACTGCTAAAAACCTCACTCTTCTCCTCCCCCTCTGCCATAGGACAAAGTTAAGGAAAATATGTTGACCTCAGGAAGCTGACTGTACATGAAATTGCAAAAGCTGATACGTGCCAGCTCCGTTCTTACCCATTTGAAGCAGCATTCCTCCTCAGACCTAAGTTTACTAGTGACAATTGTGTTCTAAACAGACCCTATTAGCTGCTGTTAAAAAGCCTTGAAACTCCTTGCATGATGTTGCTAAGACAGGGAACAGTGTGCCGAAGCCTAGAATTAATATCCTTAAAGGGTTTATTATGATGGCAAAACCAACTGTTAGGAGAGCTCCCTTGTGCCCAAAAGGTCTATACTGTGCTTCGACAAAGGAGGGTTGGGGGAGAGGTGTCACAGTACATTGCAAAAATTGGAAGGACAAGAAGAGAGAAAAACCAGCATCCCAGACTTCAAACAAATCTTGCTCTCCATTTTTCTTCTGAAGTGTTGAACGGTACATGATGTCATATGATGTGTGGTAATTCCCCCTTCTCTATTTTAAAGGGAATAAATGCATTCTATTTCTGAGAAAATGTATTAAAGCCAAATTTTATTCTCGGTTACCCTGATGTCTATCCCAAGCAACAACAATTCAAATGCGGTTCCTCTGGATTCATGCTGATGTAACAGAAAACAGAATGTGGTGCTTGAAAAAGCAGCTGTCACCTTATGGAAAACTTTATGAAATATCTTATTTGGAAACAAGCATTCTTCTGTGCAGTGTATTTCCCTGCATTTCCTTTATCTCATTCTTTTTTTTCTGAAGACAGTGCTTTAAAACAGAATCACTGTTGTTTCTTAATTTATCTGCTTCTGCACTTACTCCCCACCTGACATGATAATCCTCTATTTGTGACATAATAATAATTTTTATAATGACCAATTGTGATACTACAAGTTGGACTTAAAGTCCGATCTGAAAAATGCATTTTACTCTGATATCTTACATAATGCCATATCAACTTTCAGCTCAGATAATAATTTCAACCAAGTGACATCAATTAAGTTTTCATACAAGGGTGTGGTACACTTGATATAACTCCCTAGAGATAATTCCCTCTGGAGTTTACGGTTTTATGATTTGACCTTTAAAAATATTTCCACTCTCCATCCAATACTTGGTTATGCAAATCTAATGATTTTGGTGAAGTAGAAAAACATTAAGTCTACAATTCAGTTCAGCTCAGTCTCCCACAGGATTTAAAAGTCGTAACGAGCAGAAGCTTAATAAAAGGAAAATCAAATGCAAACATATTTCTCTTGAATGGTTCAATGAATTCCAGATACCATAGTGACTGATGAGGATAACCTGAAAAGCAACATCTTTCTTGACAAGTGCTGAGTGAGTATCCTTCCAAAGTTTGCAGTCTTATGTTTGAGGATATCATTTCATCCTGTATTTTTTCTCTGAAGTTCAGTGGTTTCTCTGTTCATCCTACCATCTTTGGCAGCTTTAACTGAAGTTATTCATAGGTTTCAAATTATGCACATGCTTTGCTGGATCAGCGCCCATGTGTGTTGAAATTTTTTGTTATGAGTAGGACAGCCAGCACAATCCAGATTCAGGGAGAGCCAATTTTTGTTCTTTAGCACACTTCGGACTTAAAGGAAGGATCTCTGGGAAAAATAGGAACCTAGGGGAACAGGTTATCACATATTGTGTAGCTTGAACCTTCTTTTCCTGACAGCTGAAAGCACTTCAAAAAATGGTAGAATGTGCCTAAGCTTAAACTTGATGACTAACTCAGCCAGATGCAGATTTCTAGAGTCTCAAGGTTTCATGTTTAAGTAAACCTGTATGGATCATGTAACAGATCCTCTTAGAAGCTATGCTAAGGACCACAGAGGACAGAGAGGTGACTCAAGACAACCAGCTTGACTGCCTTGCCTGACCACCTAGTGGCCTTCTATGGTGGAGTGACAAGTCTTACGAGGAGCATCTGAAGGAACTGGGGCTGAGAGGAGGAGGCTGAGGGGAGACCTTATTGCTCTCTACAACTACCTGAAAGGAGGTTGTAGAGAGGAGAGTGCTGGCCTCTTCTCCCAAGTGACAGGGGACAGGACAAGGGAGAATGGCCTCAAGCTGTGCTAGAGGAGGTTCAGACTGGATATCAGAAAGAAATGTTTCACAGAAAGGGTCATCAGGCACTAGAACAGGCTGCCCAGGGAGGTGGTTGAATCATAGAATCATAGAATCACCAGGCTGGAAGAGACCCACCGGATCATCGAGTCCAACCATTCCTATCAAACACTAAACCATGCCCCTTAGCACCTCGGCCACCCCTGGCTTAAACATGTCCAGGGAAGGTGACAAAACCACCTCCCTGGGCAACCTGTTCCAGTGCCCAATGACCCTTTCTGTGAAGTCACCATTCCTGGAAGTGTTTAAAAGATGGGGAGATGAGGTGCTCAGGGATGTGGGTTAGTGGCAGATAGGAATGGTTGGACTCAATGATCCTGGGGGTCTTTTCCAACCTGATGATTCTGTGATTCTGTGATTCTGTGATTCTGTTCAGCTTGGAGAAGACAAGGCTCTGGGAGACCTTATAGCAATCATTCAGTACTTAAAAGGGGTTTATAAGAATCATGAGGACAAAGTTTTTATCAGAGCGTGTAGTGATAGGAAAAGGGGTAATGATTTTTAACTAGAAGAGATGAGATTTACAAGATGTTCTTTACAATAGGGGTGGTGAAACACTGGAACAGGTTGCCCAGAGAGGTGGTAGATACTCAATCCCTGGAAGTGTTAAAGGTCAGGTTGGACAAGGGTTTGAGCAACCTGATCTAGTTGAAGATGTCCCTGCCCATTGCAAGGGCATTGGACTAGACAACCTTTAAGATTTCTTATCAACCAAACTATTCTGTGATTCTATGATTGGACAGAGATTTGAACTGTAAATTATTTTTAAGAAGTATTAAGCTTTGATTTGTTTAAATTACTGGATTTCAACATATTTTCTTCTTTACTATATATTTCTAAGGAAATTACTTCCTCAAATAAAGATCCTAAACTTGCAAACCAACAGGTGGAAGAAATAAACTAGGTTTTTTTGGATGTCCTCTACTTCAAATGGTAATTTAAAGTAGCTATTTCTCATTAAAGATCTCAGAAGTTCCCATCCTACAAATTTTGTTTGCCTAAGTCAAAAGAACTCTGGCTGATGAAGGAGTTATTTTCTATTCGGTAAAATATCCTGCTATGGTAAAATGTTCCATCTGGAGTGCCCATCTATAGAACTGTAAAAGTAAATTTCTCCATGCTGTCATCTCCTTGAAAGCCATGTGCACACAAGATGAGTCTCTTACACCGTAAGATGGATCTCCGATGACATGAATTAGTACATAGCATGTGTTACTTTGGAAAACTTTGTTTAATATTGAACACTGGTTGATGATACTCTCCAGTGATATCACATTACAAAACTGATTATAAAAATACTGCAACCACATTATGGATAAAGTTATCCATTCTATTTGCCACATCAATGTCTTACCATGGAAATCCGTCCTAGATTTATTGACCGCAAATTATTGTATATGTGAAATAAATTAGTTGGAGAAAGAAGCATATCTTTATGGCTTTCAGCACATCTCCTGTGGAAACAGCATGAAAAATTCAAACCTAGTTCACTACTCTCTTCCAATGTTTTGTATATGCAACAACCGCTGCCTCAAAAGCTGTATTTCTTCACTGATTATGTTTTCAAGACTCCTGCAAAAAAACTTTCAAAGTACAGTTTGGGAGAGATTGTTAACTCGTTTGCTTGTGTATATGTTTTTTAAAACATATTAAATAGTTCACTTACTGGAACGGACGAGTTTGAGATGGTTGTTGTTATTGTGTGAAATTGATCTGGGCTCCGGCCAAATGCAAGTCTCTTTCTCATTAAGACAGAGACATACAGATGAAAATTAAGGCCTTTCTAATGAAATATATTGGAGGATTAGGTTGCAAGCGGCAGGATACACTACCTTCTTTATCTAGTGCTTGCGTGACTTGTTAGGCTAGCGGTTATGAAAAACTTTCTTTGCCCAATGTATTCTCAAGACTATTTCCATTAAAAGTAACATGATTGAGTACACAGCTTTGCTCATACTTGAGATATGCTTCAATGTTTATATCAAAACAATTAAACCACGTTGTTGTAAAGCAATAAAAATGGTTCTGTAATCGCAATTTGTTCCCTGCCATTTTCAAGTTTGGAGACTAGGAAATAGTTTGCCAACTTTCTGTGCGTGCTACTTCGTCCTCACACATTTGACCTTTTAATTTTATGTTGCATTGATTTGTATGATAAAACATTCTAGAACTTCTGTGTGTATGTGATTGTAGTTCTCCCTTATCTTTTTCTATCATTTAGAAGAAGGATATTTAAAGAGATACTATTATTGTTGCAGTTTCTGGTTTTATTGCTATTTAAACCATTTTTCTTGCTTACACATTATCATGGTTGTACCTAGGTTGTTAGGGGCAAAATCAGCTAAATTAAAATACTGTAGTTGCACACAATCATGTCGTTAACATACTCTTGCTGGCAGTTGAAAAATGTGTTACTTAGCTCCCTCTGACACATCTGCTCTTGTGCAATATGTACCATCATCCTCATAAGCGTGTATTGATTCTGAGTGCCTTCATCTGAAGCAAATTAAAAGAGTCTAAATTTCCAATAATGGCTTTCATAGAACTTTATAGATGGAGGCAAATAAAGTTAGCTACCACTTCTGAAAACATCTTGGAAAGTATTATTGGTGGGTTTAAAGTTGGGGAATTAAACTATTTTAAATTCTGTGCTATTGGATCTCTGTATTCATGTAGACAAATAAGGAAAGTCTTCTTTTCAATACCTGAAATTACAGGAACCGTTTTCTCTCTGGAATTTTAGTACGTTCTGTGAAGAATTTTCCTTTTCATTCATGTAAGCTAGGTCATCAAAGGCCTTTCCAAAACTGGTATAAAGAAGCAAGACATGAAAGAGTTTAGGGCCTGGAGTTACCTGCAAGGCCATCAAGAGTATTTGTACATGCTAAGTGGCATGTACCAAGCTCCTTTGAGCATTAGGCACTAATATTACCTGCCTAGAAACAAGTCTGGATGTATGGAAACAGACTGTGAAGCAGAAGAGGTAGCTTAGCACTTGGATAGTTAAATATAATTTTCTCCTGAAATATGAAACACTTTAAGACTACAGGCTGTGTGATTTGAGACTCAGGATGTAGAGCTATTATGCGATTGTGCAAACATTTAGGCTATCATTAGTGCATGGTAAAAATATGTTGACTCATACCTCTGTCACCAATGCAAAAAGCGTCTGTGCGGTACACTTCTTGTCCCTCCACTATAGTGCAACTCCATTCACTTCTGAAGCCTTACTCTTATCAATGCAACATATCACAGAAACAATTCCTAGCACTGAGAATTCTAGCTGAAGTCTCAGCAGAAGTGGGAGGGAAAAGAAGAGAGAAAGGAATTAAAAAATATCCCCAAGCTCTAGTGAAGTCCTCTGAGTTCAGAAGTTGTTTGAGTGGCAGGTAAAGAAAGTGAAGCTATTCCTGAAGAATGCTATGATTACTAACAGCATTAATGGTCATGCTGATATTTGTGCTATATCTTGTACATTCTCTGAAAGAAAAAAACCTCTGAACTAGACAAATGATGAGGAAAACAGAGATACAGAGATGAAGACACTTCCCCATGAAATGCCATAAATTCAATCCAATGTGAGTTTTTCTTGTATCAGACCATCTGGTGTCTCTGAAAAGTCTCATATTGGAATCCACCCGAGAGTATTGAGGGAGCTGGTGGATGTGCTTGCCAAACAGAAAGGGTCATCGGGCGCTAGAACAAGCCGCCCAGGGAGGTGGTTGAGTATTTAAATCCTTGGAGGTATTTAAAAGATGGGTAGACGAGGTGCTTAGGAACATGGTTTGGTGGCAGATAGGGATGGTTGGGCTTGATAATCCAAGAAGTCTTTTCCAACCTGGTGATTCTATGATTCTGTGATTCTGTATTAATGGAGGAAGCACAATGTCAGGATACATACCTGTAAAGGAGAGGGCTGATGAAAATATTGTGCTTCATATATGCTTAGAGAAAGAGAGAAAAAAGAGAAAGAGGGCATACGTTTTTATTAGCTGCTATAGATTAAATATATTCATGGGCCATATTGGACTGCAAACTCCACTTCTGTCCTTGTCAAGTGGCTAGCTTTAGCCAGCAAAGACCTGATAGCAGTTATCTGCAATCATATAACAGTAAATGGAGGGCTTTGAACTCATTTGCTTGCATGAGATAATAACTTTGAGAGACATGGTTGATGGCATACTTATCTAGTGCACAAGTGGAAGAGTTGGCTGTAATCCACTTCCGATTTCAAATTTTTTACTACAACAGCTACTATCAGATAAAAGCTGTTTTCAGGAACCAAGAAAATTGTCTTTGAGAGAACAGCAGGGTTCTGCCTCCTTCATGGCAGTTGGAAGTTAGTGGAAATACTGTGATTTCATGTGAGCAAATTATGTTAGGACACTTCTCAGTCAGAAGAAGCTTTTTGTTACACACATCTAAAACTGGATATCAGTTGTGTCTGGAACAGGATAGATGAATTTTATAATGCTGATAAATAAGTAACACAAATTTCAATTCAGAACAGCCCATAATATGGGTTACAGATCTGTCGGTCAGCTAAGGAATCTGGTCAAGGCAGATGGCGTTTACCATTTAAAGGGTTTTCCAGTGCTTTTTCTGGGACAACAGTTCACACTACAAAAAATTCTGTCATAACAGTGATTGTCAAATGAGAAACAAAAACTGCACAAGCATAAAGACTGTCTTATGGTGTATTACCAGAAGGTGATGCATTCACAATACGGTTTAGTGAATGGGACAAAATTTGCTGTATACACTGGTATGTCTATGTTGCTTTTTTCTGTGTACTTGAGAGGGTGTCAGTCTTCAGCAAGTAATAAATTCCCCCTCCAAAACTAGCTTAATTTCACTGGTTTTTTTTTGTTTTGTTTTGTTTTGTTTTTTACTGAAGATGTCACACAAACCATTTCACCTAATTTTCATAAATAAAAATACTTTTTCTGTGTCTCTGGAACATGAAGAGTCACTTTAGGAGAAAAGAAGACCGTATCTAGTTTCTGTGTTTCTGCTGACAACAGGCAAAGAGCCTCCAAGGCTGAGGAGGCAGATGGTTGAAACAATCAACAATGAAGATCTATGCCTCTCTTCTACCTGCACCATTTGGAACACGTGATGAGTTTCACAACAAAGTAAGTTCTTTCAGTAATAACAGAAATTTGATCATTATTTTTGTTAGAGGAGGGTTTCAGAGTTTTGGATAAAGTACAAACTTCAGTTATCTGTGTTGAAAATGTGTATAATTGATTCTCTGTGAAATGTTTTTAGATACTGATACAAAGCTGTGTGAACCATTTGCTGATTCTGTTGGGATGTGGCAATACTACTGTCTGGTGGCATTTCTGTGTACCAGCTTAATGCAATGAATATTTGTCATTAATGTATATCATGGAAATCTGATTGGTCTCTTACAGTTTTACTTTGAAAAACAAATGGATACTCTGTCCGTTTGCTTGTGGGCATGATTCTGAGACAGACATAAAAAAATAGCAGGAATGGAAGGCTGGTCCTATTTACACTCAGAAGAAATTATGCACCTACCATATGCAAGAGCAGTAGCCTTGATAAGGAACTGAGATATCTGAAAAGACTGAAAACATCAGAAAAATTATTAAAGTGGTGATAAATAGAGCTTTCAAAACATGCACTCACCCCATCTAATCACTTCTAACTTTTGAAGGTAGAGGTAGAGGCCTCCTCGCAGCCACCAGGGAGTTTCTGAGGCTGCCATGAATAACCCATGTATTGCATTGATGTATATGCAAAATCCTGTGAGCATAAAGAAACCACATGCAGTACTGGAGCCAAAGAAATCTGGAATAACTATGAACTAGTGCAGTTACAGTTGAAGAAAGCAGTTGAATAAGTAGGTAAACTTAGGAAGAAGGAGTTCATAACTTGGCTTCACATAAAATGTTCCCACCTACACAGTGAAACTCACAAGTCATTTGAACATATATATCTGACCAAGAGCACAAAAATTTAAACGATGAGAAAGGATTTTTCAATATAAGCATAATAATAACAGCAGTATTTTTAACTCTGGCAGAATAATCATGGGTGATATCTGAGTTCATGTATTTTAATTGCCTAAGTCTTGCCTAAATTTTTCCATCCAATATTGTCTTGGGATAGTTAAAATCAAATTCGCACTGAGAAGAGAATGACTACTGTAGCACCCCTTAAAGAATAATGCCAAACAAAGCACATTTTTCAAAAAGATAGTATTCATGGAGCCCTGTGCCTGCTTCCTCTTTTATCTTCATGGGTACATCTGAATATATGTCCTAGTCATCATTCGGCTGATGTAGCACCAGCAGCTAAAAGATGGATACAAGAGGCCTCAGTGCACTATACTCATTCTCTAGACATACCATACCTTTGCCCCAGGAATATCAGATTTATTACGCAAGTGCAGAACTAAAGCACAGTGCACACTCATTAAAACTGGCCTTCCTGAGAAAAATAGATTTACAGAACACTTCTAAAATAATAATTACATTCATTAAACACATATTAAATTACATGACAGAGAGAATGACCTAAGAGACTCTTGAGAAAGGTAGAGACCTGGACCATTGCATCACCCGGGAAATCCTTCTGACTCACAGACTTTTTACAGCTTATCCAGGAAAAAAGAAAATATACAAAGAGGCCAAAGACTAAATTATATATTTCTTTAGGCTGTACATAGCTGGTTTATATAACACAAGTAGTACAATACATCTATGCTTTAGACAATACTAAGGCATGCCCAAGTAATATTTTGCTTTAGGAAAACAAAATAAAACATTAGACAGCCATGCAACTGCTCTGAGCTGCTGGAATTTTGAAAAGAAACAGAGACTGTGGCCTAAATCTGAATAACCATAATGTATGGTTCTGTATAATGGACATAGCATAACTGGGGGAAACCCTACACAATTAGGTACGTGTGCAGATGATAATGAAATTGAAGTCATCACTGAAATTTCTGATGCAATAAAATGTTTCCTGAATTCCTCTCAATGCTAAATCATACAGGAACATTTGTGATAAATCTTGCTGCCTAAGTTAAACTGTGCAAAAAAACCCTAATGGCTATCATAGACAAGCTTAAGGAGGTTCTGAAACTGATGGGCTTATTAAAAGACCCAGTAATACACAGCTACTATGCTAGAAAGCAGGAATTCATTTTTTTTTTCCCATGAAAGTTCAAAGGAAGGCCCTGGCAGACTCTACTTACAGTAAAGTGATTGAAAATGATTGACATTTGTTCATGTATCACACTAACCACACTAACCACTAGCCAGAAATGAGTTTCAGTCTGCTCAAAAGGAGGCATTGACCTTAAGCAATGGAAATAAGAAAATTCATGTTCTTCTTTCTAACTCTTTTTATGCCATTTTAAAATGAAATTGTTCAGAAATTATTTACTGCTATCAGAAGGGGATCTGGCAAACCATTCCAGTGTTTGAGAACCTGAAAAATGATTAGTTTTTTCAGATATAAAACTATCCTTTCAAACTGATAAAATGTGGCAAAGATTTAATTAACTACAGTAATACTGACCAAACACAGTAAGAAGCAATATCTATTGCTAGATTATGGAGTTGTCAACATATGAACAAACTCATCAGGTTTTATTTTAGATGTAGACTTTGCCAAAGTTACATATGGGATAACACTGTGGAAAATTTTCAGAGTTACCAGCATGGGATGGTAGAATCAGAATTTTACAAGAGCTATTCAAGGGAGACTGTTCAGTCCTAGACCAGGTTTTATTTAAAGGAAACAATCTAGTAATTGCTGGAGTGTTACAGGAATATGTATTCAAAAGGATATGTAAAAGGCATTTTATGGTCCAGAAACACTTTAGAGGAAGGGTAAAAATATTTTATAACAACCCAACATGAACAGTGAAATAAAGAACATTGGCAGGGATTACCACATGAGCCAAAACTAAGTGAGAGAGTGATAAAGTTATGTTAATGATAAAGGGAAATCAGCACCTTGAAGGAAAGCAGACGCAGATGATATTGTTTAAATTGGCAAGGACAAATATACTTGTGTTAGAATATGAATGCTGACTCGCTAGAGATTAATTTAGCAGAAAATACTGCAGTTAAACATGTACCCATAAGTACTAAATCTTTTTTTCTTTGCTAAACCAGCTCTACCTTTAATAGAAACCTATTATATAGTAAAGTCTTCTACAGATTAGCTAGTGTTTTTAAGCAGTTTTAGCACAGGTTTAGAAAGCAACGATTAATTGATATTATCCCTAATATTGTAGGTAAGCAAGACAATGGTGCCAAAAAAAACCACCCCAAAACCCAAACCCAAACTCTGATAAAGAATCTGTAAAGTCACGCTGTTAATGATGTTAAGCATGACTGATTTGTGGAGTGCTACCAATGAGTCTGAAGACATAGGATGCTATTTGTTCCACAGAGAGTAGAAAACACTAAAAGGATGTCAGACCCAACACTAAAAGCAAAGAGACAGTTAGGAAAAAAAAACCCAAAAACCAACAAACAGAACTTAATATGGCCTGGTGCCGCTAAGAGTAGTTACCATTTTATGAAAGTGAAGTGAGAATATATTGTAAGAATACATAGACACCTTTGGATAAAGTGTCACTTCAGACTGACACATACGTTAAAGAAAGGGTAATACCTTTACAAATCTTAGAAAAATATTTGAAAAGGTCACTTCCCCTAAGGAAGTGTCACTTGGGCAAGAGTTGTAGCAAATTGACACAGTGAAATCTATAGGCATGGCATAACCAAAAATAAATGGGACTGATGGTCCCAATGGGAAGGCATGGAGATTTCTGGGACAGCATGTCAGAGGCTGCTGGTCACTTTAAAGCATTTATAACTAATGAATAAAATATAAGTTAAAAAGAAGCTATACATATTTGAAATTCTTTATTTTGCTAATGATGATTCTTATAGTTGACTGTAAAAAAGACAAGGGATTCTAGATCTTTTTATAAGCCTTTTCATATGTCTGTTTAACTAGTGCTACATCTAGTGCTACATTTATATGGCATCTCATATAAATAGTACTTCTCAGTTAGAAAACCCTGGAGCTAAATAATACACAGTTTGCTCAAATATATGGACTTAGTAATTTTGAAGAAATACAGCAGAAACAAAGTTATAAATTTTTTGATAGGAATGGTTGGACTCGATGATCTGGTGGGTCTCTTCCAACCTGGTTATTCTATGATTCTATGAAAATTGCTGGGATAATATCCTTATTTCTCACCTCTTGCCTATCTGAGATTGAGTTTTAAGAAAAGCACAAAAAGATAGATGAACAGACTCAATTTCATGGCTAAAACATCAGCAAGGGATTTGTCTTTCCAACTCCTTATGTAGTACGTCTTCCCAGTTGTCTTCCAATAGCATTAGCATCACCAGCAGAAGCTGCTTAGTGCAGGATTAATTGGTTTCTGCTTCTCTGAGTCCCAGTGATAGGTATTGCTACTCACAGGCAATGCAGGTTGGGTGGTCTCTTGCTTCTGATCTTTCTGAGAATGAATCTTGGAGCCACTAACTTTACAAAGGAACACCTCCCCCAAAATGGTTACAATTGATTCATGTATTGTTTATAGGTCTTTTTTTAAGTCTCTCATATCAGGATATGTCTTATCTACTAAGAAAAGGGGTTTTAATCCAAGAGTCTAAAATATGCTAGCATGCTACTTCCATCATCAGAAAAGGATCAACTGTGTTATAAACCCAGCAAAAGCAATTATTCAGGTGGTGGTTTCTGCAGTTCACCTAGCTGGAGCTTTGATCCTGTTGTGAAAAATCACTGATAATCCTTTATATTTGCTGCTTCAGATCATCAATAACAAATTCTCCTCATTCTTCTGTTGTTTAACCAGGGCTTCAATAGTTGAATAGGCTACAGTTCAATGTGTGTGTGTATGTATATCATACATGATAATGATTTACCAAGTAGTATATTGACTTGCATTTCATCTATTGTATAGTGCTGTAGTCATCTGATTACTATCTGGAGACAAAAAAGTTCCACTACAGTCACTGAATGGCACTTGTGTAGAGTACGTATTCCAAGATCCCTTGGCCTAAGAATGGTGGTTTTCTCACTTCAGTACTTTTTATTGATTTCTTGCCCGTTTCACCTGGGAATGCCATTTTGACGTGGAGATCAATTTTGAAGTCATAAAAAATTTACTTCATTGTGATTGTTTCTTCTTTTTTACATTAATATAATATTTTGGAAGAGATAACTAATGAATTAAAAGAGATCTGCATGTAAATGCAACTTGAAAAAACTGTTCAATGACTGAACTGTAAATTGTTACCTCATTTTATTAATGTTCCAGTCAGTCGTAGATTTGCTGGAGTGAGAAGATAAGTTGACCTCTTAAATTTTAGGCTGCTCTCATTTATATTCAGACTTTCTGATATTTATTGCATAATTGTGCTCCTACCTAAGAGCTTGTTTTATCCTGGTTATGATGGGTAAATATCTATTTAGAGAGAGGTGGATTAGGGGCGTAAGCCAGATCAGTTTCAGGTGTCTTAGTCAAGGATTTCAAGCCTCTCATGCAGTCCCTAGCAACGCTATTAATCCTAAGGAACTGACTTTGCAAGTCTCAAGTCAAGGCTGCAGGGGTATGAATTTTCACAGGTTAATAAGAGGAGTATTTTTCTTCAGGGATGGGGGCTGTGAGTGCTGCTGCAATGCTAACAATTTTTCCTATCACTTTGGGTATTGAGAGCGTTTCCAGCTGCCACCAGTAACACAAAATAAAAAACAATCCCACAAGCGAAAAGCTTTATCCAACTTCTGTTGTTCTATCTACAGTTTTGATACACTTCTTGTTTGCTCAAACTATCATCAAAAGCATGTTCTTGTATAGCACTAGAAGACACAAATAAAAAATAATATTGTTACAGATTCATGTTTCTTACATTATATTGAGGCAAAGCACTGTCTGCTTTTGATTGCTGTGTTTTACTATCAGTTGCATGTTTCTTTTGGAACATAAGCTTTACAATGCCTTTGATGCCAAATATGTAGCAGGTGTATGCATGTGTTCTACACCAATAGCAAGCAAGCTAGAGACCTCATTTGATGAAATGAGCTGCCTATTATTTGGGTAGTGAAGAGACAATGCTTGAATTCCCACAATGCTCTTGAGAAGGCTGGTACACATTGCCCTGCGAGCTTGTTAGCTTTCGTGTGAAATGTAGGGTGGCTCTTCTATGGGGTCTAGGAAGGCTGGTGACACTGTTTCCTCCCTTCTTGTTCTCTGTGCAGTCAAGAGCCAAGACTGTGGTTACTGCTTACTGGGGCAGAAGAGGAAATAAATTTAATATTATGCTAATGTATATAGAGGCAATCTCTTTCTGCTCCTATTTGTAAATGGAGTTATATATGGTGTTTAATGGGACTGCCAAACACCAGCAAAAGGACCGCGCAACTCATGCTGCTTGAGAGGTACCTGCTTGCAAAATACAGATGCACAGGCCGTGTCTGCCATAACTGCATCTATAGTCACTGCCCTTTTGTGCTTCTCCTGACCTGAAAACTCCTGGTTTACTTAACATTGAATTTAACTGTTGCTCTGTCTGCATAGAAAACATTGCTTTTAACTTGTGCTGGCTCAGCCACAAAAAAGGACAAAAGCTAATTTTCAGAGAAGCAGAAACTCATGATTCTCTAACAGGGCCAATTAGCAATGCTGATACAGAGAAGATCCTCTCAAGTCAGCTATTGGGGTCGCACACATGCTCTGCAATAATGATGAATCATGGAAGAAGAATTGTTGAAGTGATATGGCTCACTGCTGTGTTGAGAATTGCCCAGCATGTCATCTAATTAGGTTATCAGCTTTGCTGTGAAATGACATGCAGATAAGCACAGTGCCCAGGTGGACGTAGGATCAAGAGTGGTACTCCCAGGGGGATCTTCACACTAAAACTTGCGTAACACAAATGGTATAAGTGTAAAGAAGACCCACACTTAGAAATGCTCCCAGTCCATACAATCTTTGCTGGAGCAATGTTCAGGATAAAAATCATCCTTTCACCATGTAACTTAATGAGGGCTGCCCTTCTGATGTACCTCAGCTACAGTAAAAAAACTCCAGACAAATAATTGGGTAAATATAATTGCAAACTTTTCACTGGTTTTTGAAGCATAGATGAAATATTATTTAGCATATTCTTTTGCGACTCACTAGGAGTGATAGTAAACTGCTAATTATTCAGTGATGTAGAAACTTATAGAGTCAAAGAAGAATCTATGAATACTTGGACCATGCCTGGTATTCAGGGATGCTGAGTTGATCGCCTCCCCAGAAAACTTCCAAAGTCAAAAATCAAATCCGTAAAATGAACTTATAAAGATGTCCTCTGTGACTTATGAGTCATGACACAAAATGTCCTTTATGCCTTGATATTTTGTTTTACAATGGTTTTTATCATGGAGCAATGGAACAAGTCATGACCAAAACTTTAGTCATTAACTCTTTTCTCATCTACTACTGATTTGGAAAGTTGTGACCACATGATTCATGTACATTATGCTAAAACAGGAGCAGCATGAAAGTTAAATTATTTGCCATGTCCACAGACTGCCAGATGGGGCACACAGCCAGTTTTTCAAAATAATCACAGAGGTCAGCACAGCTGTATCGTATTTTCAGCTTGTACTCCTTTACTGCTATCAGTCCCATCCTGTGTTATCAAACCAATACTGTCTTTGATGAACACAGGTTTGAATTCATATTTCTTCTTGCTTTGAATAAAATGAAAGAAAAAAGAAATGTGACCAGCTAGTCTGGTCCATAATTTCCTCCTAAGTAGTATTGTAAAAAATATCACATTTGCAAAGCAGAAATAAATGAAGCAGGTGATAAACAACAGGTGTAGAAGTACTCCATGGATGACATGAATAGATGAAGGCCCTGAGCTAACTGTGAGAAATGAGAAATATGAATTGTGGTGACAATACATAATCAATTTATCTTTTTAGTGTTCCACATCTCACTTCTGAATAGTACGTTGAGCTCATGAATGTCTATCACTAAAGGAATAAACATTTGCCTTTATTCTACTCAAACTGCTTCAGTTGCTATGCATCAACCTGTTTCATTAATAAATGAATTGCTAGTCCCAATTGTCTTGGAAATGCTACACAGTGCTCCAAAACTGTGAGTTAAGAAAGTGGCCTGGAAAAATTTTTACAATATAACAGAATCATAGAGTCATAGAATGGATTGGGTTGGAAGGGACCTTAAAGATCATCTAGTTCCAACCCCCTTGTCAAGGGCAGGAACACCTCCCACTGGACCAGGCTGCTCAAGGCCCATTCAACCTGGCCTTGAACATTTCAAGGGAAGGGGGAACTACAACTTCCCTGGGTAACCTGTTCCAATGATTCACAAACCTCATTGTGAAGAGTTTCTTCCTAGTGTCTAATCTAAAACTTACCACTTCCAGTTTACAGCCATTCCCCATTGTCCATCACTACATGCCCTTGTAAAATGTCCCTCTCCAGCTTTCTTGTATGCCTCCTTCAGGTAATGGAAGGCCATGACAAGGTCTCCCCAGAGCCTTCTCCAGAGTGAACAACTCCAACTCTCTCAGCCTGACCTCACAGCAGAGGTGCTCCAGCCCTCTGATCACCTTTGTGGCCTTCCTCTGGACCTGTTCCAACAGTTCCATATCCTTCTTTCATTGGGGATTCCAGAACTGGACATAGTACTCCAGATGGGGTCTCACAAGAGAGGCATAGAAGGGGAGAAAACCCTCCCTTGACCTGCTGGCTGTGCTTCATTTGGTGCAGCCCAGGATACGATTGGCGCTGCAAGTGCACATTGCCGGTTCATGTCAAGCTTCTCATCAAACAGCACCCCCAAGTCCTTCTCCACAGGGCTGCTCTCAATGACGTTATCCCCCATCCTGCTCTGAAACTGTGGATTACCCTGACCCAGGCATAGGACCTAGCACTTGGCCGTGTTGAACCTCATGAAGTTCACAGAGGGTCACTTCTCCAGCTTGTCCGTGTCCCTCTGCATGGCATCTTGTTCTTCTGTTGTGACAGCCACACCACTCAGCTTAGTGTCATCTGCAAACTTACCGAGGGTGCATCCAATAATTATGTAATTGATTATATGTTATTGATAATCTGGAAAACAAATCTTTCATCATAACTCTTCCACCATCCATGCACCCAATTAGAAACAAACTGTGCAAAGCCCTGCAAGACACCCTGCCTCAAAGAGCTTACGGTCTGAGGATATGGCAGGAGGCAAGTGGATATGGGCAAATGGATGGAGAAAGTAGAACACAACAGTGAAATAGTAAATGATTAGCATAATAATTTCTGAACATTCGATCAGGAGCATGCCACAAGGGTGAAGAAGTAGGCTTTTTTTTTTTCTTCCATAAATGGCTGCCTACACCACAGGATACTTATAAATAGGGTAATGATATAATTAAAAGAGAAGCTGGAGTCCCAAAAGATATGGTTTATGATATGGGTGAGGAACGGTAACCCATATTATGTTTTTAATATTCAATACAGTCTGTGTTTGCAAGACATCACAAATAATTTAAGGCAGATGAAAAGGATCCAACTTACAGAGGCAGAAATAGGCTGTTCCATTAATAAATGTAGGAAAGGGCATTGGGCAGAGTGAACTGTTTATCCAATTGGAAGGACAAGCATAACGACTACCTAACTGTTCCCACAAGGCCATTTGGCAGGCTCTGGAAGCCAGGGAGAGGCAAAAAGGGGCTGGATTCAAGCTGGCAAATTCTCCCTCCCGGAGCAATCTGCTTGCATTTGGTGGAAGTGTGCTGCAACTAGTGTGATGGGATAGCAGTGCTCAACCTCCCAGTCCAGCAGCCCAGCCCAGCATTAGCAGGCCTTTCTGGAGGAAAAATACACCTCAGTTCTCCCAGCTCCAGGAAAAGAGAGAGTTATGTTAAAATAAATCAGTCAAGCACTTAATAAGAATGACCTGTGAACTCCCTTTCCTTTTGAAATGGTCTCATTGTCAGAAAACTGTTGTGAGAATACTTGCTTCTTAAGATTTATTTTTTCATGATTGCCCAAACTATCTCTTTTATTCCACAATGTAATGCAAAGAGTATGCTGATATATTATGAAATAATTTTGTTTGCTAGAACAGTTTGACCACTGAGGGTTTCTGAGTATGCATATAGTCTGGCTCACTGTGCTTGTATTGATTGGAATTCATTAGCTTCTACAGTATCTTCAATGTCAATATGTTATGTCCATAATGTAGCAGGAAAAAAAAAAACAACCCACACAATAAATAAGAATAACCCTACTTTAAAAGCATAATTAATTAAATTTCTGTAATATTGAGATAACTTTGAGTTATCTCTCCTTCCTGTAAACCACTGTCTTAATATACTGGATTACACAGACACAGATTCTCAGTCAGTAGGTTTTAATTCTGATAGCATCCCTTCTATAGACAGCTTAAGTCAACAGAAAGACTGTCACCTACTCAGAGGGCTCTGGATCAGCTTTGGGAGCTCAGAGTTTTCCTGAAACCTGACAATTTAAACATAACTACACCTATTCAGAGATAAGATTAAAACTGCTTGAAAAATGGTCCTTTTTCTCATCATACTTCCCAGGGGAAAAAAACAGTTTTTGATGTTTTGGCTATGATCTAGTAAAAAAAAGCCTTTGACTCAGAGCTCTTCCTTCAGATAAACAGGCCTAAGAAAAAAAATCACAAAAGCTTAGAAAGGCAAGGGAATGTTTTTACTCTATTTCTTGAGTTGATTATTTATTTATTTATTTATTTCCTGGAAATAAAAAAATTGGTTTTAGGTGACTCTAAGACTTTTTGCATTAATAAATTTAATGGAACAAAAATTTTATGCTGAATTCCAACATCCTCCCAACAAAAAACCCAGACTACAACCTTGCCATTAGAGTTTTCTAAATATATTCTTTCTGCATTTAAAATCAGAAAACCCATTCAAAACCATAGCGTGAGGGCTTTTCACCTTTTCATTTAAATTTTTAATTTTTATCCTGTTTCCAAATCTAAGCAGAATTCCACATGAGTGGGGAGAGAGTTAAACCTCTTTTATTTCTGATTGAAGGCAAACATTAAAAAGAAGAGTCCCACCTCCCCTGAGGCTGCTGTAATCATCGCAACACACAGTATTCTTTGAATGCATTTTTTTCTGTTTCTCATACAGAAGGTCATTCGCTTTGTATAACATACGTTAATATTTATTAAGCCATTGAAAGAGTGTGAAAATGACTCTATAAGACAGTGATCAGATCAGTCTCAAAGGATGTGAGACACCTGGGTTCCTGTTCGCAGCTCAATGAATTTTTAATTGTATTCTAAAATGTGGAACAGCTTTAAGAGGAGGGGCAAAGCCTGACTCAACTTCCCGGAAAGCAGATGATCTTCCTTCAAAACCCAAATGTTAATCAAGCAGAAGGTGTATGTAAGCCTTTTTTTCCATGTTTGTATGAGTGACCTGACAGTGGAGCCACAGGATTTAATGAGATATGATTATAATCTCTGTGTGATTCTGTGAAGACAGCACATCTCTCTGGTCTGCAAGGGAAGCTGATCTATGAGTTTCATTGCCAGTAGAAAGAGACAGGTGTGATTTTTTTCACTATAGGTAAATATGGAAACAATAATTTTTCAGATGTCCAAATTTCAAAAAGTTATGATTTTGATTTGGAGCAAGTCCAGAGAAGAGCAACAAAGCTGGTGAGGGGGCTGGAGAACATGCCTTATGAGGAACAGCTGAGAGAGCTGGGGGTGTTTAGCCTGGAGAAGAGGAGGCTGAGGGGAGACCTCATTGCTCTCTATAACTACCTGAAAGGAGGTTGTGGAGAGGAGGGTGCTGGCCTCTTCTCCCAAGTGATGAGGGACAGAACAAGAAGGAATGGCCTCAAGCTCCGCCAGGGGAGGTTCAGGCTAGACGTTAGGAAAAAAATTTTCACGGAAAGGGTCATTGGGCACTGGCAGAGGCTGCCCAGGGAGGTGGTTGATTCATCTTCTCTCTAGGTGTTTAAGGCACGGGTGGACGAGGTGCTGAGGGGCATGGTTTAGTGTTTGATAGGAATGGTTGGACTTGATGATCCGGTGGGTCTCTTCCAACCTGGTTATTCTATGATTCTATGATTCCTGACAAAATATGGCCAAGATGAAGATTCAGCCATTTTCAGTTTGTGAAGAAATATTTCACTTTGACCATTTCCTAGAACAGTAAATAATTTGTCTTTTAGTTCTTTCTTTTCCTTCAAAGAAAGCATTCCTTAGAGAAAGCAAATGTAGAATTTTGTTCAAAGCAAATACACACCTTTTACCCATTCATCCTGCAAAATCTTTTTCTATGAACAAACAGCTGCAGTAGAAGGGAGTTTGAGTCTACTTCCCCAATTCCTGCAGTTGTGTACATCTATTCCATGATGGGATATGAAATGAATTAAATTCAGCATGTGTAACACTAGTGAATGGCAATGAACTTTACATCAGGAAGGAACTGGATTCATGCTATATATAAGAGGAAGCAAACAGCCTTCAAGTCTGAGTTTCATGAGACACAAGAGGTATGCACCTTTTTCATTATAATTGAATGTAAGTGCTTGTATGGTTTTTAACAACCAGTGATTGCTCTTGTGGTTTTATGGCCTGGTTGTATGCCCACTGAAATCAACAGAATGAGCTGTGAAAGGCTTCTGAGCTTGCTTAAATGTGCAGATCAGTGACACAGAAGAATCCAGCTGCCTTATCATAGAAAGGATTTGGACAAAAAGATGAAAAAGAAATTTTTAAAAAATTACTGAAGAAAAGGTGATTGCTTATAAAGTTTACAGTTTTTAAATTTACATGGTTTATACTTTCCCATGCTCCTTTTCCCATCAATAATCCAACCATTCATCTTCTGTGAAATCTAAACCTTCTGTGCTTCATGTTTTATTCATCCTAAGGTGCTTAATTTATACCAAAGGACAGCAGAGGGGCTAAGAGTAGCCTGTGTAAGGGGAGATGCCTTTAAGGCTATTATTCATGGCCTTTGATCTCAAGTTTTCACTCAGGAAACTTTGGTTCTGTGGGTAATTAGAGGCTGCCACTAACTTTTGCTCTATAAAATTACAATAAATCTGAGGAAAGCCAAAGATCTTTGAGACTGTAGCTATGTTTCAATATCTACTGTACTCAGAACAATTATAAATATGTTCTAAAACACTAAAGTTAAATCTAACTGAAGGTTAGTTCATTAGCTATTTTTAAATCTATATTTTGCATTGTAATTGATAAATATTACCAAATCCCAAACTGTTTATCAATGTTTATTCTCTACACCACTTAGGCTAACACCTAACAAACTACCCAACAAACTACAATATGATGGATGAAGACTGACACTAAACTCAAACTTTCCCATGGAAATATATGTTATGAACTGTACTCAATCAATTATTTAAGACAAAGCCCATGCTGTTTCCTTTTCTCCTAAAACACTGCTACATATTTAGGTTTTCAGCTTGAAAGCCATTTTGGCACCACTAATGAAATAAATTATGTTTCTTGTCAGATCTCCCACTGGGTGGCGTGTGGTACCTCATGTACGTTCATTTGTCACCCTCAAATAGAATAATACTTTCTGCAGTTTCCCAGCACAGATAACTGCCCAAGTGGAAGTTAATTAAGTCATTGGTTCACTTTGCTCCAGAGGATGTTAAACCAACAGTACTAAATGAGATACTTACAGTAGTACCACAATGGAGACACATCCAATTAAAACACTAGAAGAATTCAAATGTATATAGAGTTGTCCTCACAGATTACACTAAAAAGAGTACTAATAGACAATAAGCTATTTAGAAGGATACATAGAACCAGAAATTAATTTTAAAGGCAGCAGAAGCCTTCATCTTTACAAGAACTGGATGGAAAAAATCTGATTCAAAAATGCTAATTTTCTCTTTTTCAAATTTGAGACTTGATATGACAGTTCATTGTGTTGCGTTTCTACTAGCGATTTTTCCACAGCAGGTAATAACAGAATCTGTCATTCTAGGTGGACTCATTCAAATTCAAGGAGTTGACTTATCTTCCTTAAATGTGGCCTAAATTAACATTTTACAATTTCTTATCTACTTATAAAATGCTTATTTTTATTTTTTTTTATTTTATTGAAGAGAATACTTCTGTTGCTTCAACAGTTAAGGAAAAGGTTTTCTAGGCAGAACACAAAATTCGCCATGAGTTTCAGCTATTAATTGTGAGCACAAGGCTTCATACCCCTTACCAGTTTGATCAACTCTCAATAAAATAACAAAAGCAGGTAGGCAATAAATGTTGATATTTTGCTATATACTTTATTATAATCTTTTTTTCCTTCTGACAGTAAAACTAATTGAATATTGGTGAATGGGTCAGATCAATAGAAATTAAGAACCTTCTGTTTCTGGGTTCCCAGTTCAAAATCATATTCCAGCATTAGCAAGAAGAAACTCTGCTTTGGTCCAGAGATTCCTCAGTGGCTCATTGGAATAAGTCTGGTGACATTTATTATGCCATCAGGGGCACATTGCAAAGGGTATACATTGACTCACAACCTTAATAGTTGGAAGAGAGTAGGTAGCTACCCCTATGCATAATGAAGGATCTGTAAGGAACTACCAGTGCCAAAGTATAAGGAGAAACTTGTGTCCAGAAGACTACCAGATAGGCAAAATTCACACACAAAGAAAGGTATCACACACAACTATCTTGCTGCTGCGTTTTGGTTGACAGCCGACTGAATATGAGCCAGCAGTGTGCCCAGGTGGCCAAGAAGGCCAATGGCATCTTGGCTTGTATCAGAAACGGCGTGACCAGCAGGTCCAGGGAGGTTATCCTCCCTCTGTACTCGACACTGGTGAGACTGCTCCTCGAATCCTGTGTTCAGTTCTGGGCCCCTCACCACAAGAAGGATGTTGAGGCTCTGGAGAGAGTCCAGAGAAGAGCAACAAAGCTGGTGAAAGGGCTGGAGAACAGGCCTTATGAGGAGCGGCTGAGAGAGCTGGGGTTGTTTAGCCTGGAGAAGAGGAGGCTGAGGGGTGACCTCATTGCTCTCTACAACTACCTGAAAGGACGTTGTAGAGAGGAGGGTGCTGGCCTCTTCTCCCAAGTGACAGGGGACAGGACAAGAGGGAATGGCCTCAAGCTCCGCCAGGGGAGGTTTAGGCTAGACGTTAGGAAAAAAATCTTTACAGAAAGGGTCCTTGGGCACTGGAACAGGCTGCCCAGGGAGGTGGTTGAGTCACCTTCCCTGGAGGTGTTTAAGGCACGGGTGGACGAGGTGCTGAGGGATATGGTTTAGTGTTTGGTAGGAACGGTTGGACTCGGTGATCCGGTGGGTCTCTTCCAACCTGGTTATTCTGTGATTCTGTGATTCTGTAATTTAGTATACTGGCATAAGAGAACAGTGGACCAATTTTGCTGTCTTTGGAGAAGTTTCCTGCTACATTCATCAGGAGTGAGGCAGGCTAGATCTAGGATTTTCCATTTCCAACTTCTATGAGACAACCATCTCCAACCAACATTGTTAATTTTGTGTTAAGTGATGTAATGAGTAATTGTCCTGAAGTGAGTAGGCTTGTAAACAGAACCGGGAGGTGGCTACAGTCAAGGTAAAGTGTCTGGTCCATAGTTGTACATAACCTGAAGTGGCTCTTTTATGGGGTATTGCACAAGAGCTTGTCCTTTCAAAGGGGCAGGTGTAGGGCTTTTCCGTGCCGGATTCTGCCCTTACAGACAAAACTAATCCCTTGAGTAGAGGATACACATACTCACATATACATGGGATACACATACACATATATTCATGTATAGCCCTTCAGGACTGTGTAGTGCCATATCATCTGCAATAAGAGACTTCTACTGTTAAAGGCAACCTAGTTTAGAGGCAAAGCTGGTGCACACTGGAGGCACTGGCTACCTCATTTTTTCTGCATAACATTGAACAAACAAAGCTTTTATTAAAATTTCAGATTTGAGTTTCTTTGGCTTTCTCTAAACTGAATAGCAAATATGTACAATGCAAATTGCAAATTGTTCACAACCCATCTAGCCGCTGTTTTCTAAATTCTCCTCAACCCAGTGGGCTCAGTTCACTTTCACCTGGAAAGGAAAGTGTATTTGGCTGGTGCAGATGCAGGTTTTGCCCCAGAATGGGTGAGGGAGGAGTGGACAGGGAGCTCAGATAGACAGCCCTACTGTTGGGTTTTTAGATTTGAATTCTAGATTTATCCCTGATGTTTCTTCAGTCTGTCTGTAGAATGTGGATAGGATTTCCTGCCTGTCTTGTTCATGTAGCCTGGAAACTTTTCCAGGTATTGACTGTTGTCTCTCCAAGTACAATGCTTAACTCAACAGAACTGGTCAAAACTGGTGCTTTCCTACAAGAAAAGTGTTCACAATGCAATGCAAACTTCTCAAAATGACTATAGCAAACACATTACTACATCTCTAAAAATGAAACACACATTCATGGTGAATGCCTCCAGATTGTTTCAAAACTTTTCCAAGAAGTGTTGCATAGAGTTTGTTATTACTTAATGGAAGGGCATTTATAGACATGAGGTTATAATGAAATTAAATTAAAATAAAACCAATAAAGGGGGGATATATTTCCAAGGACAGTACATCCTTAACAAAGACCTCGATGCTTTTATCCTCAGCACTAGGAGTTGAGGACTGCACATAAGCTTTGATCAACCTTAATTAACTCTGGACTGGATCTGTGTCTGTGAATTGTTTATAGTATCTTGGCTGAAAGCAATATGCTAACAAATATATTTAAGGAAAAAAAATAAATCTCTGAAACAGAGTTTGACTTGCTGCACTAATGCTATGCCAGCTAGGTTGCAAAAAAAAAAAAAAAAGTTTAGCCTTAGATACATCGCTGTTCCCCTCATGAAAAGAGGAAATCCTTGCAAATTAGAATTTATGACAGTGTTGCCCAAATACAGTATTTCTCCTGGAAAACTCTATGAGAAGCCCTTGGTATTGCTCCCTGTTTGGGCTATGCCCTGCAGCTGTGCCTGGAGCTGAATGTCAAGCACTGAGACTCCAGTTGTTTTGAAAAGCCAGCTGGGGTGTTGGTGGGTGGTTTCCCAGCTGGCATCTTCTCATGACTTTTGGCTGAGAGTCCTTCTCGCTGGTCTGGCAGCTCAAGAGTTGAACGTGTGGCTGGGATAACATCATCTCACTGCTGTGCTCAGCTGACCTTCACAGTGTTTTTGTTTTGACTCATATTTGCTTGTAAGGAATTTGCTTTTTCTGTCATTATATAAATACACAGACGGACCCAGGCCAAGTTCTGAATCCTTCGCTCTGCAGGCTCTGAGCCCAGCCACAAATCCGAGCCCTGGCTGGGTTCTCCACCACATAGCATTAAATAAATACAGTGGCTGTGCGGCTTTATAGGCACCCAGCTCTGACACCTCAGCAAGGAAACCCACTGGTGCACCAGTCGACCTGCCTGGCAGAAACATGCAAGGGGCTCACCGTCAGCTGGCAAGACAGAATAAGGTCAGCCAGATCCCCTCCTCTCAATACTCAGCAGGACTGACCACACTCTGCAAGCCATGAGAAATCACCTAAACCACAATGGCTTCTGTAGTTTTTACTTGTACAGTGCCACCAATACTTATGCACACAGAAAGGACAAATCGCTTCTTGTGGGGAATTCATAGAATCATAGAATCACCATGTTGGAAGAGACCCACCGGATCATCGAGTCCAACCATTCCTATCAAATACTACACCATGCCCCTCAGTGCCTCATCCACTCGTGCCTTAAACATCTCCAGGGAAGGTGACTCAACCACCTTCACAGCTCCATTCACAGAAAAAATGGAGCAGAGACGTGGAAGAATCAGGCAGTTTTAGATAAACTGAAAGCAGGTACCCAACAAGAAGAAAATATGGGTTTCTGATGCCAAAGCTGACATCTGTTTAATCACTGCTGTGTTTGTTCCCTCATTCCCATACGTTACTACAGGCATCAGTGAAGTCATAACAGTGTTGCAGAAGAAAATCCAGAAAATACTGCTTTGGTCAAGGCTTTTTGCTCCTCTTAGACAGGAGCAATTCCAGTGACAGATCTTACCTGCCAGAATCAAGTCCAAGGATTAGCTTTACTCAACAATTTTGAAACTGTGGTTCCCCACAGTGCTGGTAAATCATCCATATGTGGTCTCTGGTCTATTAAATGGTATGATCTCATCAGTCCTAAATAGCTGAGCTAAACTTTGTTAGAAACTTTGAGAGCTGACGACAGACTTAGTACCAAACTGTGGGCGTCACTGTCTTCCACAGTACTGTCACTGAAGGAAGCCGTGGGTGGAAGCTTGGAATCCTTACTACTGAAGAGAGAAAAGACACTCTGTGGTAATATCTACATTAAACGTTTGCCCTGACTGGAGCTCTGGGCTTGAATACGTTAACCTCACTGGTTTGGATGTGGTATCAAGGCAGGTGGATGTCATGGTGGCAGCCCATGGGAGATGACAATCCTAACTGCTAAGACTCTTGCCCACTTCTGAAATGTTCCTGCTCCACTCCAAACAGCCACTGGATTTCAGATAGATCTCAAGAAGTGGCATGTTTAACTTTAAGCATTAATGGGCATCAGTTTGTCTCTGTGCTGCCCAAGTGCTGCCCTTAGCTGAAGTCATGAGGAGGGTCTTGGGGCCTACGATGGTCTCACCTGAGTGGGACCTGCTCTGATGCTTCTGCTTCTGCTTCTTAAAAGCTTTGTCTGGCCCTCAGAACTCTGGAAGGTTTTAGGATGTGAGCTTTGGAGCTCCAGCTTCTGTTTCCTTGTTTAACAAAGAATTGCGTTATGACAAAATAGTATACTGTAATCAAGACTGAAAATAAAGTCGTGGAAGAATTCATTGAAAAGAGAAGACAGAAGAGAAAAGATAGAATGACTGTAAATAGTTTTCAATGGAAAGTGTTTGATTTTTGATTTGCTTCTTGTGTTTCATACCCGCAGCAATTACAGAAGTTTAACTTTCCCACTGGTCTAATGTATGATATGTCTTTTTTTTCCATTTTTTTTTCTTTGCATAACATTTTTCATGGTTACACTTATTAAAAGAAATCAGATGCTTGAGAAAACAAACAAATCAAAACATATACTTCAAACTATGCAAAAAAAAACAAGGAAGAGATTGAAAAATGATAATTTTATACTTTTAAGTTGAAAAGTAGCTTTGGATAATGTTGCTTTCACAGATAATTTGAACATTTTCATCCAAAGAGAATTTAATCAATATACTCTAGCATATTTAAGCTAAAATGTTCCACAGAAACAACTCAATATTCATGATATTTTTAAATCAGAAGGTTTCTGAGGTCACTGTATGGTGAGAAAAGTAAAAAAAGAAGAAAAAAAAGTACTGAAAAGCAGACTCTTATGATAGGAAAACATGTTTTACAGCATTTCCAGCTTGGGGGATACAGGAGATAATTCTGAAAGGTTTTTTCTTTTATGTTTATTTCTTCTTTTTCTAATGCACACCAAAAACGCTCTCAAGCTGTTTCTAGGAATTGGAGTTGTCCATTACATCTCTCTGATCATCTCCAGCTCATTATAACGTGACCCGTGGGCCTGTATGTTGCTGTACCCTGGAGTCCTACTGCTCCGAACATCTTATCTATGGACCTGTTGGGACATGAAGATTGGATGGGACCTGCAGCAATTTTCTTTTGTGGGAAACACAGGGCATAGACGGGGGGGACCAGGGGCGCCTGCTGTACCATGCCACCTCTCTCACCAGGGAGCTGGGCTCCTCCCAAGTCTGCATTTGAGATGTGAGCTCAGTTTGCCATTCCCCCCAGCTTTGTTTCAATTTGCATACACCTATGCTTGAAGAATAGCTGTGCTGTGCATAAATGTCCTAACTGGCACACAAACAAGGATGTTTGTACATAAGCAAATTCATCCTTTGTTGGCTATTAGAGTCATTAGTCTCTTTGAAACACTTGAGTCATTCCATTCAAGAAGCAGAAAGAGTACCACTGACCTCTGCGACCCATCACAGACAAACCGGTGAGCAGTGTTGGATGAATAAAGCAAATTCTCACTTAAGAAAAAAAATATAAAAAATCCATGTGCTTACATTTGTCTATGTAAACTATTCAAAGAATAATAACTCGTAGCTTAGTGAATAAACAATTTTTTTTTAAAAAGTAACAATGAGAGTGAAGATTGAGATCTTGGTCTGAAGCTCATTGCAGTCAATGGAAAGACTCGCCGTCAGTAGATTTTGGGAATGTTTCCCACTTTCAAGTGTGCTTGAAAAACTGCAGTTTCTAGCTTTTCCAGCTATACAAGGAGGTGAACCATCTTTCCCAATTCTTAGAAAAATGCAACATCCAAAGTCAAGGAAAGTCAATTTGAAGAGATATGTCGGTGCATGAAGGGAAGGGGGATGTGTGGGGAAATGAAAGAAAAATAAACCATTATTTTCTTCATGTCCCTGTAGAGTGGGATGCAGGACAGAGAACATAAATTTAGGCCTGTGCTGCTGGGAACAGGAGAGGTGTCAAAAATCACACATTTTGCAGTGTGTTCCTCTACAAGAAAGTCCTTTGAGAGAAAAGCCTCTAAGTGTGTGAGCAGAACCCATAAAGTTTTACACCCGCCCCCCCAAAAAAGGGAGAATCAAGAGTCCAAACCTGCCACAGAAACCTTGACCCTTCATTTAAATTTGTCTGCAATGCTTTTACAAGACATAGCTTGGAAAATGTCTGTGTGCTTGCAGTAAAAAAGTTGCATCTATAACTTTTTCATTGTAGCAAGCTGTTCTTACCAGTGCCAAGATATTATTTTCTACACTCCCAACAGTATGTGTATATGGTTTTTAAATTCTGCACGGTAGTTTCATACCAAACTGTTCATTATTTATATAATTTTTCATGTCAAAATGCATTGTGTGTGCCAAAAAAATTGAATATATCATGTTTTAATCATTTTGCATAAATTGTGTTTACCGCAGGTTTAAAAAAAGTATTTTCCTCTCAACTACCAATTGATTGAAAAAAATTATGCTTCTGGCACAAGACTGAACGATATTCAGCACAAATTACATTTCATTCTGTTATTAATAGATGTGATATGTGAGAAATGAAGATGTATGGCTACTTGTTTCTGCTAATAATTATAGAAATACCATTCCTATTTTCTCTATTTTATATATGCTTTCTAGAATCTTTAGGTTGGATATCTATGTGTTTGTGATCTCTTATCCAAAGGGTAAAATGACAATGAAAATAAGAGCAGCTATCCTGTTACAAGATTAATTTGAGAATGATAAATGAGTGTTTTTAGAATGAATTGCATAGGTTACCACTTAGACAGGTCTTGGCAGAAAACCAGCCCTTTTCCTCAACAAAAAGGGGGGAAAAAATGTAGAGAATGTATAAATGAGTTGATTGCCCCAGGATGTCTCTCTCAAGAAGGATTAGAGAAACCTACTGGGGCGTTTTTTTATCCCCACAAAAGCACTATTTGTGCTACAAAAGTTCACCCTGATAATCACGTTACTACAGAGAAAAAGGGAAAAAAAGATTTTTCTGCTCCTGTACAACCTCTTGTAAGACATTTGAAGTCATAGGTGCCACGGAGTCAGCTGTATAATGCAGGCTCACCCTATTCAAAGAGTGGGAGTGAGAATAAGCTCTCTCAAAGACTCTTCTGCATAGACAGGGAAAACCAAATAGTGTATTTTCCTGCTAACATTGAAACAGTACTGTGAAATCAAACTCCACATTCCAGGCACAACTACATCAGGGCTGTGCAGGTTTTAACTGCACTTGGCCATTAGGTTCATGCTATGGTTGGCCCTGCATGTGTACTTTGTAAGAAAAAAATAATAAAGGAAGCATTCAAAGGGCAGCTCCAGGTCATACATATTCTTGTTCCTAAAGCTGCTTCTTCCAGTTGAGAGACAGGGATTTCTGAAATGACCAATCAGTTATGAGTAAGACTGTAGTATGGCTTAAAGCCAGTCACGATATACATTTGATGAGATGGGACATCTGTGTTTCAGTTTGGTCTCTTTACAAGAAATTTATTGGCAGGAACAAGTCTAAAGCCTTGTTTGAGTATTGCTCCTTCTGTGTGACAAGACAACTGGATTTTTTTGGTGGAGCCATTCCTTTCTTTGTTTTGTTTTTCTTGAAAGATTTTTTCTTATTCTTAGCACAGGTATTTAATGAAGATGGAATGTCTTCCTTACTTTGATCATTGCATTTTTCACTCTAACCTCTCTGCACTTAAAACCCTTAAAACTGCCATAGCTGTTCAGATCAAGAGTCCAGTACCTATCTGTGGAAGACATCAGTAGACATTTATGGAAAAAGTGTAAGAAAAATGGAAAGAATGACGGGAGCCATCCTCCCAATATTATGTAACCAGATCTTTTGAGTGTGCAGCTGCTGAGGCTCTCTTCCATGAGTTTTATTTGAACCCATTTTTACTTCACTTATTTGGCTTTCTCAAAATCCAGTAGCACTGAGCTCAAGATTGTACTTTTTTTTGCTGTGCAAAAAAAGATACTTGATTAAAAAAAAAAGTTATATTACCTGGTAATTTTGTTGTTGTCTCTTAAAACTTAAGTTATGGGAAATGGGGAGTAGTCTTTGAGTTTTCCTACATCATTTTGTTTTAAGATTTGGCTCATCATGCTGAGAAATGACCAAACAGTGAAACCAAGTGGAACAAAAATAAGGAAAAACAGAATTGTCAAAAACACTGTAAGCAAAAATAAAGACAAGAGAAAGTGTGGAGATAGGCATATATTTATAGCTGAATTAGGAGATTTTTCAAAGGTGAGAGAGCTTGAAACGGGATCTAAATAACCTGCACACCAACACTGTCTTTTGTGGGTTTTTTTTGGTCTAAATAACCCGAACACCAACACTAATCTCTGTTCCCACTAGATATTTTATTCATACTAGAGAGTTCTGTTCATTAAAATTCATACATCTACAAACAAGCAAAACAAAAAGCCCAAACCAACTAAACAAACCAATTAAATGTTGATGCATAACAGAAAAAAAAGGAAAGATTCCCTCCCCAGCCCCAGCTGTTCATATTTATATTCACTTGGCAAACACTTGAAAGAGTTTATATCTGATCTATTCATGAATGTCTAGGGGGGAAAATGGATCCTGGATAGATTCATACTGAGATATTGCTATAATTCAAGGCAATCACAACCATCTTGATGACGTATTCTGTTTCTGTTGTTCCGTGTTTGAGCTACACTATGAGTTTATGGGTTGGAAAGGACTGTTTCTTTCAGAATGACCTGTGTGAAAGGTTGCCAATCAGTCTATGGCACATGGTGCATACCAGAAGAAGGCAGGGAAGGCTACATCTGTTTTCTAAGTGGGAGAATGACATGCTCGTGGGCAAGCCAGGTGCTACAGAAACACTTTTCTTAAAAAATTAATGGAAACATGGCCTCTGTGGAACACTGTGACAGGCCTTCACACACCAGTGTTTGGGCAGCAAAGTATGAGGCCAGCTACTCTGGTCCACTTGCTCCATATTTACAAATGGATGAACAGACTTGAATTTAAATATGATCAATCTGGAAAAGCTGGTGCTTAAAACTAAATCCAAACAAAATAAAGAATTTCATTGAGATCTGAAGAAAAAGTAAATTTATTCATAAAATCATGACTGTGAACTATGATTCTGCTACTTATGTTTGAATGTTGGAAGACAGCAGTCAAACTTCCCGTTGTCACGTAGACCATTAACTGCCAACAGAGAAACCTGACTGCACATGAAGCTCTCTGGCATGTATGCTATCATCAAATTAATAGCCTGACTTCAAGACAAAGAACTATAGGCACTTCTTGGGGAGACTGGGAAAAAAGAAGTTATTACTTCTATTTTATTTTGCAATTCAGGAATAAGACAGCCTCATCCAAAGTCCAGTTAAGCAAATTATTATATTCCAATTGCTTTCATTGAACACTGGGACCTAGAGTCCTCAGAGACTCGGATGTCACACACGCCAAGTATGAAGCAATGCTTTCCTCAGGTGATTTGCATTATAAAAGTATGAAGGATTAGTGCATAATTCACACTTTTTTAAGGCCTACAGATATCAGTGGAAATAGTTGCCTGAAAAGTGAAGGTATTAGCAGCATTTGGAACTGGAAAAGGCAAACAAAAGAATAACAATCATTCACAGATTTTAAGTATGCGAACAGAATGATTATTAAATTTGGTCATGCAAGATCCTTTTTCATACCTAAATTTCACCTTTCCAGCCCAGCTCAGATGCAAATGCTGATGCTGTCATCCTAAAAAAAAAAAATGATTCGGTTTTGAATACTCTGAGTTCTCTGATTTTGTTTACATAAAATCATAGGATGACTTGAGTAGGAAGGGACCTTAAAAGATCATCTACTCTAACCCCTAAAAGATGGAGTTTTAAAAAGGAAATATATCCCCAGGGAGACAAAGGACAATTATGCATGTACATGAACAGTATGTCACATGGCTTAATATGTTATAGTCCAGAATCCACACAGTTTTGGATGGATAGATAGAAAGACAGACCAGGCATCAAAGGAATGCATGTATGGAGAAACTATGTATTTGCATCCCAGTATTTGGTAGTTAGGTTGGTCTACACTGCTAATTACAAGTTGCTTTCTCCAGGGGATTAAGAAGTATGAAATAAAAAAATACTCAAGAAGTCCTGTTAAACGCATTGCAGATATTTTCCTGATTTTGCTTTTTGTTTTTTGTTCTTCATACTGCAGATGATGCATATCATATAGATGGTAACCACTTGCAAAGAAATGCCACACACACCGTTGCCCATTCAAAGCAATTTCCTTTTCTCTGTTTGTTTTTTTCTCTCTTTCTTTTTTTTTAGTAACTATTTTTCTTGTTATAATGCTGCTTCTGGCAGCTAAAACCAAGGTACCTCAGTCACCAGAAAACAAGTGGTTCTGATTTTTCTTCACTGTTAGCTAGATGTTTGTGGTTTTCTAGCTTTGGTTGTTAAAGTTCACTCAAAAGCAGCTCAAGGTAAAAATCCAAAGGCTCCTTTTACATTATCCAATTCGTAATATTTTCTTTTTTCTCAGTAATAATTTTTACTCCAGCTCTGCAGGGACTAAAATCACATTGTGGTCATCTCTGAGTGCTTCAAGAGACACAAGAGAGATCTGTGAACTATCAGTTAATGAAATGGAAGGAATCCTGAGCCCTCTGAAGGATTATGAACTTGCCTATTGATCACAGCAAACTATACTGATGTATCTAAGAAGTTATGGTTACAAAGGACACACACATCCTATTGCACAAGCGCAGGCTACACAGCACTTGCTTTTGGACTCCAACCATCCAACAGTTACTCACATCTTTATCACCTTAAAGCTGAATTATTGCTCAGCCCTCTGCCTCTGACTGTGCCTAAAAACCTCTCTGAAACTACTGACATTTCAGTATTACAAGAAAAAGAAACAGCTTTGTCTTTGATTCACTAAATACAAAATGGTGCTTCCCAGGCTAAATTTTTATATGATATTTTTGTGATAGAAATAGTTGGAGAATCTAGTCATTTGTGCAGTGCTGTCCTGCGAGAGACAGAAGGAGACAGCAAAATAGAAATAAACATGCTTTCTTATGTAATGTGTATCAATAACTCTGTTACTGAAGCTCAGAAAGTCATAATTCACAAGTACTGTCATTAAGAGGTCTCAAAGATTAAACAAGAACTCTGAAAACCAAGATTTTATGTAAATAAATAGAATAACTATTGTAAGTTCAGACATTTGAAAACACAGATATTGTCTATTAAGCTTTGGAAGAATATGATTTTGAAGTAATCACTTGAAGAAAGGACTTTTAATTTCACTTGGACTACCGTTGGACTTGGAAAGCAAGAGCATAAAACCATGTCTACATGATGTGCCCTCTCAGTGCAGTGTTCCCAAGGATTTCAGCCGAGTCTTGTTTTTACAACACCTCTCACTAACCTTGCTCAAGTTACTAAGCCATACAACAACCCAATGAAAAGAACTTGTAGGTCCCTGTGAAGTCAGACAGTGGAAAGTCCAAAAATCTCCCATCCTGTGAGGCCTGTACCCCATGATGGAGTTGAACACACAAACTCCAGGTGTGTGAAAAAATTTGTGCCACCGGCTCAGTGATACTAACAGTGACAGAACAATTGTTTTACTCAGCTTGTTGTAAACACCTGGAAGTAAATAAATTTACTAACACTGTTTTCTGCTTAGAAACTAGATTAGACAAAACAGTATTGCTCTTTCTGAGACTCTTTTTGAATATGGGTGGATCTGGCAGCTACTCAAACCCAAGGACTGGAATTCTCCACAGAAAATATACAAACCCCAGAGTATTTAATTTGCATGAAACACATACTATTTTACTCAAAAAAAAGAGATCCAGATGTGCAAACTTAAATGGCTTGATTTTCTTTATTTTGCATGTATTAGACACTGATAGAAATCTGTTGGCTTGTAAAGGTGACTTGTGCTTTCTAAGAGATGATGGGAGTACAGTCCTGCAATTGGCACATTGCTCTAAAACCTATTACACTTATGACTTGTCTTCCCAGCTTACAGAACACACATGTTTAATGTTGTTATATTGAGGAAGCATGTAGATATAGAAGGAGAAAAACTATGAAAAAGGCCTTTAAGAGTGAATAAAAATTATCAGCAAGATCTCAGCAGAGGCAAATCCCCTTTGTACAAGTCTTGGAGCAGTGAGAATACTAAGAAACTTATATAATTGGACCCACAGTTTGGAGTTTTTTTCCAGCATCTGGTTGTCACTTAAACGACAATGCAGCTCTGATTATATTTTATAGGGAGTAGTTTCATTTTTATAGTTTAAGAATCCTTTGGAATTGTTCTGTGAAAGGAAATAAAAAAGGGAAAAAAAAAAAAGAAAAGGATCGGCTGGCTTCAGAGCCTCAAAACAGAGGGTGAGATCAGAAGGCGCAACCCAGACTGGCTGTTTATAGTGCCTGCTACTGAAACTGTTAATTCAAAGCAGCTCCCTGAAAATATCTATGAGTCTTATCCTCCCTGCCCTTTTAAGGGGAAAGAATGAAATCCCAATGAATTATTGGGGAACAGTCCAAAAGCCTCATCTCTCCTCTCTGCACAGGCTAGTATGTATCAGGAATAAAGACCTCATATGACAAAATTACTTTCTTCTTTTTCTTTACTAAATAAGTCCTCTCTCTTGCTGCTAGAATAAAGGACAAATATACTGTCCCTTATCCTGAGTGCTGCATCACACTCTGATTTCATGCTTACAGGAGATGGTTGTCCAGCTTGTATGGAGCAGGAAAATCAGTGACAGTCAGTGTTTAATGAGAGTAACCAAGTTTATCAGTTCATGTATCAGACATCCAACACAGGCCCTCAGTGAAAGTTAGGAAAATTTCTTCTTTGGGATACCTGAGTGTAAAACCCATATGCAGTTGTCAGAGATCATAGAATCATAGAATAACCAGGTTGGAAGAGACCCACTGGATCATCGAGTCCAACCATTCCTATCAAACACTAAACCATGCCCCTCAGCACCTCGTCCACCCGTGCCTTAAACACCTCCAGGGAAGGTGAATCAACCACCTCCCTGGGTAGCCTGTTCCAGAGCCCAGTGACCCTTTCTGTGAAGAATTTTTTCCTAATGTCCAGCCTAAACCTCCCCTGGCGGAGCTTGAGGCCATTCCCTCTTGTTCTGTCCCCCATCACTTGGGAGAAGAGGCCAGCACTCTCCTGTCTACAACCTCCTTTCAGGTAGTTATAGAGAGCAATGAGGTCTCCCCTCAGCCTCCTCTTCTCCAGGCTAAACAACCCCAGCTCTCTCAGCCGCTCCTCTTAGGACTTGTTCTCCAGCCCCTTCACCAGCTTTGTTGCTCTTCTCTGGACTCTCTCCAGAGCCTCAACATCCTTCTTGTGGTGAGGGGCCCAGAACTGAACACAGGATTCGAGGAGCGGTCTCACCAGTGCTGAGTACAGAGGGAGAATAACCTCCCTGGACCTGTTGGTCACATCATTTCTGATACAAGCCAAGATGCCATTGGCCTTCTTGGCCACCCGGGCACACTGCTGGCTCATGTTCAGTCGGCTGTCAACCAACACCCAAAGGTCCCTCTCCTCCAGGCAGCTTTCTAGCCAGACTTCTCCTAGTCTGTAGCACTGCATAGGGTTGTTTTACCCCAAGTGCAGATATGGTTTGACTCAAGAAATAGGTCCTGCTGCTCAGGTAACTTCATCCTATTCTGAACTAAGCTTGTTTCACATACTATAGCAATTCACAGTGGTCTTTTATCTGGACAAGCATATAAAAGACTCCTGGATTCAGGAGGAGTGCTGAACCAGTGATGGGAAGTTTTCAGGGCAGTTCAATAGCACTTTTCTCTACTGCCAGAAGTAAGACAGTGACAGCAAGTTACAGTTTGTGTGTCACTATATGCTACTAACCCCTGCCAAGCTAAATTACCTTCCAGGATGACCTTCAGTTACATCAGGTTAAATATAATCTGCATTTTAGGACTGTACAAAGAAAAAGTGTTGATAGAAATGTGATGTAAAGCTCTCATGTCAGGTGTGATTAAACAAGTTGCTCAGTCTCATCTTGTGCATGTTTCCTAACTCAGGTGCAGCTTCACACACACTTTGGATATCCTGCTTTTAGAGGTGAAAGGCATAAGACTCTATGCTATGCTGGCATGGCACAAGAAAAAGGACCTTGCTATTGTGATCATTTTATGATGGAAGTACTACGCATTTCTGTTCACATATCTAGTTGCCTGCTTGCTAGCAAAGTAGTGTCGTTTATGTCCCTCGTATGTCTAAGGAGCCAATATTAGAGTATATATAAATCACACCACAATCCAATGGTCCATTTATTTGGGGGAGGGAAAGGAAATTTATTTAATTAAGGAAGTGGCATAGTACACTGTTTCATGGTCAGCTAGTGTTTTAATATTCAGTATTCAGATTCAAATGCTCCTGAATTGTAATAGAAAGCACATTTCCACCAAGCCTTCATTCTATCTTCTCTCAGACAAGTCAGAAAATATTAGACTCATACTTCCTTTCAACATACAAGGTGTAACAGTTGCCAAACTTGCCAAACCCATTCAGAACCTCAGTCAAATCAGTATTCCTATACATGGCATTACCTGCATTTTCATCTATAACTTCAACATTTTCAAAGCAGCTCTTCATAAATTATAAGCTCTGTTCTAATTGCACACTCCAACTTTAGAGCTTGAGACAAATAGTCCCACTAAATTTGATGGATTTCCATTGCTTTAAATTTGGAGCAAGATGGATCAAAATATGTTCCTCCATGCACTGGCTGTGGTTAATTATCAGAGATTCACAGATATTTGTGTAAGAGTATTATTTAGTCTTTACCATTTACAGTAATGTTTTGAGAAGCAAGAGCCTGATTCATCCTTGTGCAACCCCATCTGTATTACTGGGAATCCATTACATATTTTTTGTATTTGAGCATTTTGGCTCTGTTGACAAGCTGTTTTTATTGCTTTCTATGCATAAAAAAAAATTTATTTATTTTTTTTCTACAGAAGATACGTTGCAATTGGAAGCTCTTTTTCAAATTGTAAATGCAGTCGTCTCCCCCTATGCTATCCCCTGATGGTTTTGTCTTTAAGCCTCGCAACAAGCTTGAACAAGATAAACACTTCACAGGATACAGAGAACTCTTTGAAAGAGTCACCCCTTGTTTGGAGGTGTGACACAGGATCACAGAAATATTTCACCATTAGTTTTGCAAAGATCCACATCTGTACAGGAGCTATTTCAGTAACATTCCTTCAGGGTACAGAGGAACCATTCTGCAAGTTTCTTACATAATGATAAAATTAGGTATGCAATTCTTCATTTGCCCTTTCAGACTGACAGGTTTCAATAAACACTGCGTCAGTGCCTGCTTGTAGAATTAGAAGAACTTTCTTCTTATGCTTTCTTTAAACTCACCACCTTTGTGTTTTTCTGCTTAAGAGCAACCTGCAGGGGATTCAATAAAGACTCTGTGTAATACATCAGTACTCACACTGTAAGTGAAAGCTGTTTACACTACTACTTTCCATTTTTGAGGAAAAGAAGAAAAAAAACAACTAGTAAAAGGCAGGTCTCATCCCATCACATGGTGTAGGTCACTAGAAGGCCAAGTTTGACAATTCAGCTGTGATATAACCTTGAATGGAGAAGAGTCAATTCCCCATCTTGCAATTTAAATCTTGGAATGGTCAAATCTGCATTCCCCATCATACTGCTCTTCTACATAGCCTTGTCTTTTTCTGCCAAGCCACTAAGTAGAAAAAGCTAAGGCATAATGTTTACAGGCACATCTCCAGCACAGTGTAAGTCCTGTCCTGCAAGGCAGCTTGCAAAGCAATGGCAATGTTGCGAAGATCAGACCCTGAATGGAGGCTGTGTTGGGAACTGTGAAGAAACTGATAGAGTTTTAAATGTTGACACTCCCCAAAAGATTTAGGTGAAGAAGTTTGGCACAAACTAAAACAGACAAATGCACTAAATGATTGCAAAGAGGCAGGGAACTTTTTTCTTACAGTACCTTTTTTGTTAGTGAGGGTTAAAGCAAATAGTCCTCCATGATCCCACTGTGTAATTGCTTCCATTTTGTTTAGGCAGTTTAACCTCACTTTAACCCCTCTGACTACTGTTCAAGACGAAACAAAATGACTTTGATGATCTTAGACCAGCAATAATAATAAACTCCTCTGGTGTTGTAAACCTCTTTGTGTTAAGGACAGCGAGACTGATTACTCCTCCAAACTGTTTGTGCTGTGTGATTGATAATGACCAGTTGAAATCCCCCTCGCTTCTCCCTGTGTACGTCCATACAAGGGTGATTTAATTCACGGCACTTGCGAGGAGTTTACCTCAAGGCATGGTGAGGGTTCAAAGACACTGTTATGAATGTCTTTCTATAGACACATTTTGGGGGCAGAGCCTTCTGAAACCTGCAGTCTCCTCACTTGTGTAACAAGCTGGGAGTTAGATCCTCAGCTACAATAAATAAATTCAGTGAAAATCTATTAGTTTTATTAAAGCTCGTTTTGGGGTGCAGTTAGCCATTCAAAAAGTTGCCCCATTCAGATTATCTCATCACTTTTAACTGCTGACAGATCCAAGGCATCTCCAGACCACTCAACCTCTGTCACCACTCAAAACATCCATACCTGCAATTCCAGCACGACAGCATGCTCTGCAATTACCACAATGTGCAGGAGTCAAGGAGACAGACATGCTGTGGCAAGAGGAGTAATTTAAAAATATGCAGAGTAAACACAATGATGAGTTAAATTGACCTGATTTGCATTCGTAAATGAAGTAAGGTGAATACAATTATGTTGTGGCTGTGGACTAAAGGTCAAATGTCATGATTTTTAATTATAAACATGCTACCAGCAACTCAGCAATGATGGATCTGGGAGGGCATCCATTCAGTAAAGTTTTAAAATCCCCAAACTGACCACAGACGTATGTGCATAGTAGGGGCAGAGAGCAGAAGGGAGAGTCCCCTTTTCTTAGAGTCCATGTTTCAACAAGTTTGCTATGTTTGGAAACACATAATTAGCCATATTGTATGATAAAAATGAATTTTCCCAAGGAAATTCCCATTAAATTAATGTTAGCGCTGCAGATGACCCAAATTTTTATTTCAAACATATTTCAAAACCAGAAACAGGTAGGTTTCTTTTCATAGCCTTCTGCCATTATGACTCCTTGCCTGCTGCTGCAGGATGTACCCACTGCTTTTGAATACGAGTAGTCATAAGTTTTGAAATGAACAAAACATGCAAGAATTTTTCATAGGCTACAAAATTAACCATAAAAGAAAAAATATTTGCTGTACAACCATCTAAATTGCCCCCCTTGTTTAGTTATTAGTGGTATCTAGTAGCCAGACATACCAACACATAAGCCGTTCAAAATAATGGGGATAAATGCTTGTACTACCATTGCTGATGGATCCACATTGCCCCTACAATACTGCTGAGTGCCTGGTTCTGAAATCAGCCTACCCTGGGCTAAATTACGTTAGTTTGTAGGGCATTGCCTATGCACAGTTGCTTCTGCTGAATTATTTTAATCCTAGAGGGACTACAGTTAACTCCTAAAACCACAATCAGAAACAGAAGACTTTCAAAGAAAGCAGAGTCTAATTTTGTCTTTTCTTTCTTTTTCATTTTCTTTCAAGGAAACTCTAGAAATGTCCATGCTTGGTTTTAGGTTTACATTTTCTTACATGTTTTAGGGTTACCAGCCTTCAGAAAGGTGAGAAGCCTGAAATCTAAGCAGTGTATATTCCTCAGCAATCAAAGAATATTTAAAATGTTAACATATTTGACACAATATTGATCAAATTTAAGGGACATAATCCCAGCACAAGAGGGATCCTAGATCAACCTTATGAGTGTATCTATCTGTGTACTCTGTTTATTGGGGCAGGCTATTCTGTAAGCTTTTGTCTTCCACTTGGATCCAGCAAGTTATGAACTTTAAAATCAGATTTATGCCTGGGGACAACTCTACCTTCTTTTGAGCAGAGAGTCAGGTCCAATAATTATTTCACTGTAAAGGGAGATCAATTAATTATTTGAATTAGTGTTTCCACAGCTGTAACATTCTTTACCTGGAGCTCAGACAGGTACATAATTCTTCCCTGCCTTTGAAAACTATCAAAGGTTTTCACTTTTAGCACTTACTTTAAAACCATAGTCCTCATTGATCGCTACAAATAAGAGTAAAAGCAACATCTTGCTAATTAGTGAGGGATCTGAAGAATACGATGTTCATTCACAGCAGTAGGGACAATCAAAACCCTAGAAATCCACCCCTGGAAGAAGGTCCCTCAGCAGACTCTTTATTTCAAGTGTTCTTTTTGCAGTATCGAGTATATTAAACATGGTCGTTCCGTGATCCAGATCTGGCTCCTATACTGATGTGACTTCAGCAAGGTCATATTTTAGGTGTGAAGGAGGTGTCTGAAATTTGGTCATCTCTGTGATGATTTCTCACACTGCTTCACACATGTGTCATAAGCCTCTATGATAAAGTTTTCATACAGGTGGAAAAGATGTTTTTAAGCAAATTCCTTTCTCAATCTCAACATCTATTTAAATGCAAGCAGATTTCCCCCCCCCCAAAACACCTAACAAATTAAAACATCTGCTTCAAGGGAATCACAAGTTTATTGCTGTCATAACAACCTGACATTTGACATGCTGTATTTTGCTGAATTAAAGCCGCAGTACACTGTACTCCAGAGAAGCAATGATGGGTTATAGTTTGCTGTAACATCTGCAGAGTACAAAACACATGTTCGCTCTCAAGTTCAAAGAGCTCTTGGAATTATATTCCCTGAAAAAAACAAACTCGAAGATGGCATATGTTTAGCTCCTCTTTTTGTTTTATTTATACATTTGTTTGTGAGACCTAAATATACTTAATTCTGAACCCTAGAAAATCTTCCACTGAGTAGAAACATTAGCAAGCCAGGCCAAGCAAAGGATCCTTGCTGTAACCTTGTGGTCAGGGGGAAAAAAGTGTGTTAGGGGAAAGAGGAGAGAGAGGGCTAGATAAGCATGGTCTGAAGTGCAATCCTAAGTAGGACTTCATAGATGGACCAAGGAAGAATTTAATGCATTGCTATTAGTGGCTTACTTGGATGACCTGCTGTGCAGCTTAGATCCTCAGTACTTGAGTTTCCTGTTTGCAAAAAAGAGGTGATTGTAGCTGTCAGCCACAAACTGCTCTCTCAAACTGTTATGTAAATTGTGAGATACTGTAGTTCCTTGGGAATGCAGGCCGTGTAAGCATGGAAACAGAGGGATGGAGGTAAAAACACAAAGTGGGCAATGTATCTTTTTACTTTCTTTGCATATAATGTTTGTCAGAGCACTGGTGTCTCAGATACAAACAGCAAGATAAAAGGATAGAAATATTTTACTATTACTGGATACTTCTTTCCCGCTCTGGTATCTCCATACTCTTCGATGAATTAAGGAGTAATGAGGGAATGTTACTTGCCACCTGTGTCTGCCGTTAACCCCCAGAAGCTTGTACTCAAGTCACCCTAAATTACTGAAGTATTTCTAACAGAAAAAACCCTAAAGGAAATAATAAATGTCAAGCTAGGTTTTGGGGTGGTATTTTTTTTTCTGTTTTATTTTATTTTGGTTTGTTGTTTTTATCATAAGACTGTGCTAGAATTCTTTGGAATCTTAAGGTTTTCCATGAATAGTCCCTATGGAGTTCTTTTCTGTTGTATATTATTGAAATGCACTATCTGTTTAAAAGTTTACATATTGACCCAAGTATTAGTTAAGTAGGGCTTCTGTAAATGGGAGAACTTTCTCAAGTATTCTGGCACTATTACATTCTAAATTCCTTTAAATTTCTTTTGGTAAGTATTATGAATTTACATAAAAGCTTTAGGAAAGTACTGATATAAGCTTATAACATTTATATTCTTGTCAAAGTATGTGCACAGAGATTCAACGACATCCTGCTCTGTGATCACACATTTTTGTAAAAATATGTGGCACCTGCATGTGAAGAGAATCCCTCCAAAGGATGATTGGAGGCCTTCTACTAAGATTTAAAACACTGAATGTTTTGGTTTGCACAAACTGGTTGCATTGGCTGCGTATGTGTTGACTCAAATAAAATAGAAAAGCAGGAGGGAACAACTAAACTTAAAAAAAAAAAAAGCACTTAAAAGGCATTAATTCAGCAGTCTTATACTGAGGCAGAACTCACAGTAGCTCTGTCTCCTCTAACCAGCCCTGGAAATACTTGAAGGAATGGCAAGCTCAGAAAGAATAATATGGTAGTGACAGCATGTTACATGGAAAACAGAGAGTAGACAAAAGCAAACAGGTTGACAAAGCACAAGGAAGATTTATGTTCACATTGTGGATACAACATTTTGACGGTACCTGTTGTGCCTTTTCTTTGCAACAACTGCAGGCAGCATTGCATGCTGTGTTGTGACTTGGCTGACATGGCAGGAACAGCAACTACTTTAACACTGATGCAAGATAAGGGGAACAGCTGCTCCCATCTAGACCCAAAGATACATTCCTTTTTTCCTTCCCTTCAAAAGTCACTCTCTACCTCTGTTCTGTCAACACTCCCCTACTAGGGGTCAGGAAGAATTTATTCCACCTCTTTTATCACATACATTCATATGTAGCACTTCATTTACTGAAGGTTTTTTTTTGGGAAGATGATAACTCTTAACTCCTAAACGTTTGGAAGACTGGGTCTTCTGATCATAAGCTCTGGCTCCTAAAGGTCAGATTCTGCTTGCTTAGTTATGTCAATTTTATTACACTCACCTCACTTTCCATGTACAATGGGCATTTGGTGATTGATGTTTCATAATGGGACATTCCTACTGAACTCTAAGAAATTCTTTCCCTTCATTCAAGAGTTCAAAGGAAAGAGAAAAATTGAAACAGAAATTGCATGAGATTTATGTACTGTACAGTGAGAAGCCAAATACTCTTCTGTTCAACACAGTTATCTAATAGCAATTGGGAACAGCATGTGAAAGCTGACTTCAAATATTCTTGACTTGAAATTGCAGTACATTTTTACAAAACAAGGGAAGATAAAGGGAATAAAACCCCAGAATATAGAAACTTCTAGTTTGAAAGAATAAATTAATTACACTATTTAAAGCAATACCATAGTGAGATATCTTTACATCTAGAAAGGAGTTCATTCTTTCGGAGTCTTAAATATGAAGTTCACGACAAATAATTTCCATTTTCTACCCATTCGGTTTTGAGTTATTCACAACTGTAATTTCTTTTTTTCTGGCTATGGTTGCTAAAAGCTGCATTCACAAAGCCAGCTTTTCTACACCATTTCTGGAAATGGCAAAAATTAGTGTAGTTCATTTATATATTCACTAGAATAGATATCATAATCTCAGCTGGCCACTTGCATTTTCTGTTATAAAAGCAGATACATTAAAAGATCAGAACTATTTGACAGTTTCACCAAAGTAGGAACAGAAAGATATTGTCCCACTCTGAATCATTCTTTGTGGAAATTTATCCATTTTTCAGAGTCCTGGAATCACAAAATGTTTTGAGTTGGAAGGGACCTTAAAGATCATCTAGTTCCAACCACTCTCATACAGGCAGGGACTTCTTCAGCTAGGCCAGGTTGCTCAAAGCCCCATCCAACCTAGCCTTGAACACTTCCAGGGATGGGGCACACAGAGCTTCCTGGGGAACATCTTCCAGTGCCTCACCACCCTCAAGGTGAAGAATTTCTTCCTTATAGCTAATGTTGATCTAACCTCTTTCAGTTTAAAGCCATTACACCTTGTCTTATCTCTATATGTCCTTATAAAAGTTCTCTCCAGCTTTTTTGTAAGCCCTTTGTAGGTACTGGACAGTTGCTATAATGTCTACCCAGAGCCTTCTCCAGTCTGAACAAGACCAATTCTCTCAACTTGTCTTCACAGAAGTAGTGTTCCATCCCTCCTATTACCTTTGTTATCTTCCTCTGGACTCACTCCAACAGATCCATGTCCACCTTATGTTGAGGGCCCCAAAGCTGGACGCAGTCCTCTAGGTGAGGTCTCATGAGAGTGGAATAAAGGGGCAGATTATTTTCCCTTGAACTGCTGCTGGTCACACTTGTTTTGATGCAGCCCAGGATACAGTTGGCTTTCTGGACTGCAAGAGCGTTGCTGAATCATGCTGAGTTTCTCATCCACCAACACCCTTGAGTCCTTCTCCTCAGGGCTGTTCTAAATCCATTTTCTGCTCTGCCTGTATTTGTGCTTGGGCTTGCAACAACTCATGTGCAGGACCTTGTACTTGGACTTGTTGAACTTTATGATGTTCTCATGGGCCCACCTTCAAGCCTGTCAAGGTCCCACTGGATGGCATCCCTTCCCTGCAGTGAGTTGACTGCACCACATATCTTGGTGTTATCTGCAAAATTCCTGAGGGTGCAATCAATCTCACTGTCCATGTCTCCAACAAAGATATTCCAATACTGACCCCTGGGGAATGCCACCTGTCACTGGTCTCCACTTGGACATCAAGTCTTTGACTGCAACTATCCAGCCAATTCCTTATTCACCATGTGGTCCATCCATCAAATCCGTGTATGTCCAATTTAGAGGCAAGAATGTCTTGCAGGAGAATGTTAAATGCTTTGCACAAGTCTAGGTAGATGACTTCAGTTGTTCTTCTCTTGTCCACCAATGCAGTAATGCTTTTGTAGTAAACCACCAAACTGGTCAGGCACGACTTTCCCTTAGTGAAGCCATGTTAGCTGTAACCAGTCACCTGGTTACAGCTAACCTGCTTATCTACCATGTGCGTTAGCATAATGTCCAGGAGGATCTGTTGAATAATCTTGGTGGATGCAGAGTTGAGAGTGACTGGACTGTAGCTCCCTAGGTCTTCCTTTTTTTCATTTTTAAGAATTTTTTGCTACTGTAAATATGGTGTTGTATATCCCCCTTTCTTTAAAGAAGATCTGTTCATATCCGATGGGTCTTTTCTAACCTGGTGATTCTATGATTCTATGATTCTATGAGCATGTGAGCTTCAGACCACTAATGTCTCAGTACTGTCATAAATGATATCTTTGAAGTTTTTGGAGGAGGCTCACAAGTGAATTTTAATCAAGTGTGTTCTTTATATAAGTATATGTAAAGCTAGACCTTTTTGCTACACATAGTAAAAGTTTTGTTAGTGCTCTCCCACCTGTGTTCATCAAATGCTGCATTATTTTTCAACACAACTTATTATAACGCCTACAATGTTTGAAATGACTATATTGAACTACACAGAGAGAGACCATGATTTATATGCTCTCATTCCATGTATTCCATAAACACTTTAGCAATGTGAATTTCATTTCCAGGACAAGTGCTGCCACTTAGTTGCAAGCACTCTATTTCATTCTCAAGCATTTTAAAACAGCTAGTAAAGAGTTGAATGAGAAACTGCTTAAAAATACTTGTTTAAAAAGGAAAAAAAAAAAGAGTTTGTTCATTTTGATCATGTAGGAATACAAAAAGCTTAGGTGTTTCTAGCTTTCCGAAACACAGTCACATACCTCTAAAATTTTACTAAAAATTGTGAGGATGATAATGTGTTTTAGGATCTGGTTGCAGTGGAAAACAAAACAGAAGATAAATATTTTAAAGAGATGATCAAAATGATATATCTGTTAAAGCAAGTTACAAAGGCCTAGAAACTCTGCCATAGTCTGTCTCACTACCGTAACCTGGTGTCTTTCAAAATAGACTTAGGCAATGTCATAGTGACTTCTTTCTTACCTTCTTGTCAGAACTACCTGTGCTGTGCTGTGTTTTACTTTGGAGGGGCTTTAAATGTCCACACTGTTCAAAACCTATGAAAGCAGAAGGAGTATTTCCAGAAGGAACAGCAAGCAGTGAGACTTCTCATGGTTTCCAGGGGGTTTATTTTATACCATGGGATTAATCTAGAAGAGAGCTCAGCTTCCTGACTCCAGCAAAGACAGAAGAAAAATCTGATATCTGACAATAATATGCAAAGATTACCTAACCCTCCCCTATGAAAGAAACAAATTTTCTCTGCTTAAGCTGCTATCCCCCTAACATAATGCGATGAATCCATGCAATTCCCTTTTATGAGAGCTGGCTGATCTAAAAATGCCCCATGCCCACCCTGTCCCTCTAAACTCTTTCCTGTGTATATCCAACTATGATGCGAACAATTTGGAAGCTTTTACTATATAAAAGCAAATAAATATCCAACAATTTTATGCACTGTTTTTGTAAGATCAGAAGACCTTGTTTCCTCAAGGAACTACTGGCTTAAAACAGACTTCAAGAAACTCCATTCATAAAACCAGTTTTAGCTCATTCTCTTTGGCAGTTTGTTCTGGATGATGTCAGCTTGTTGATGGAATAACAGAAAAATATCTAACGGAACTGTGTATTGTCTTAAGGGAATATATAAAACATAAGACCAAGGTGAGTACTTTATTTTCTGCCCCTTTAAAAACTTTTTTTTTGAGAGGAAGCAGTATGTTCTTAATCTTTGAATATTCACGTTTTCAGGACCTAACAAGAAGCTTAGATATCTCTTTGATGTAACATTTGTTTTTCAAAAAAGCAGAAATTAAAAAAGCAAGATTTAGAAAGAGAAAGAAAAATAAAAACCAGAACTGATAGTGCTCTTTCCTACCACAGAGTGATTTCTGCCATGTTATGCTGACCTTGGTCACAGCATAAAATGCCTCAGAAACACAAGAGCTATTAGCAAAGAAAACTTGTCTTTGACAAAATCAATGAATAGCCCCAAGACTGTCTCTCGTTTGTTTGTGTGTATGTGATTGTTTGATTTTCTAAAGCTTATTTCTCCTATAAGGACTGATTCTTCTATAAGGATTGATGTTGTGCACCAGATTTCCTCTATTCATCGTGAAAACACAGACATGCTGTTGTCACACACATAAAAGGCCTACTTAATCTAAACAGCGTTGAATTCTCAACTGACTAATTCTGGGTGAGTCTCATGGTTAGAAGAGAAAATCAGGAGTCAAGTAGATGCCTGGACTGAGTTTGAATTGAGGCATTGAGTCACTGGATGACCTTGCTGACAGTCTCTTGACCTCTGTGTGCCTCAGCAATCCAGCAGTATCACTAGGTGAAAGACAGGACCTCACTCAATGCCAGATGCTGTCCCCAAGCCTTTTAGGTTAAGGTACAAAACAGTAAAATAAGCATGATAATATGGAAACATTTCCTAAATGATTCACCTGTCCCCTTTGACTTCTTCCTCAAAGGCTGAGAATGACTAGGAAGTCAGTGAGGAACAAAGATGATTTAATTTATTCTCACTGGGTGGGCTCCACCCACCCTGTATCTGCAGAACATCCGAGTGGGCTTGCCAAAAATCCCAACCGCCCTAAAAAAAACCACAATGCCAGTCTTGGCAAGACAGAAAGTACAGACAGAAACACCTGTGTGCCTGCTCAGCACAGCTGTACACAGGCTACTGCAGGAGTTTCCATGGTCTGCGTGCCAGAATGCTGCCAAACTGAATGTGTCTGGCTGGGAAGGAAAGGCAGAAAAATGCAGCATGGTTCACATCAGTGGAAGACAAGTATCTCTCACTGATGTTTTCCTGAGACTCACACTGTTCCGCACAGGCAGTCCTCTCCTCTCTGAAAGTGCTTAGTACCTCTTGTTCTCTGCCGGTATTGTTGGCTCTGCACACCTCCATTGACAGTTGTACATGCAGCTCGTGACCTGATTTTGCCTGAGGAAACAGCTGTGCCACTGTAAGATACTACTGTCCCCACCAGTTTGTAGCCGTCACTATAATGTGAGTCATTGCCACAGGAACAGAGCGCATAATCAACTTTAGAACAAAATCACTCAGGTCAGTTTAAGCAGCGCTGTGTTATCAAGTAAGAGCTACCTATTGGATTAAATGTGATTAGGGAGTTTAGACAAGCTATTTTCACATTTTACACCACTAGGCTGAAAAAGAATAATAATGTAGGCAATAAGGAGCAGGCTTTCCTACAGAAACAGGACTCCCCTTCCTAACTGAGTATTCTGATTTCTAGATATGGACACCTATAGGTCACGTCCCTCTTTTCTTGCATTGTGTGTGGGTCCTAAATTGTCTCAAATTTAACAGGATGGATGAAAAATCCCTTCACCTAGAGAATGTCTCAAAAGACAATGCCTGAAGGCGCTGCACAGTGGTTTGGAAGCAAGAAGTTCCATCTTTCCTGAAGCAATGCTGTAACCATTAGATAAATCTATCAAAAGGCATATGACTACTGCTTTAATTTAATTTTGTGCATCTTAAGCTAAGTGGTCTAAAGGTGTCTAACAAGGCAATTCAATGTGTATACCTCATTTGAGGCGTGCATTTTCTGAACCCCAGTCTGAGTTCAGCTGAGAAGAAGTAAAGCTAATAATGCTCAATTGCACAATTAATCTCCTTCCTAAACCTTTTGTAAAAAATTTTAAGTGCTTAGAAGCTTTATTGTACAGCCATTTCCCTTTTAACATAAAAAACATATTCTTCCCAATCAAGTTCTGTGTGTTTAGAAAACACTCTGACAGAACACAGACACAAAAAACAAAAGCAAAAACATATTCATCATGTAGTGCACAATAAAACAGAAACCAGGTCTGATGCTTCTCTCAATAATATTGTTTCACTTGAATCACAATTGAATAATACTTTGAACTAAATATATTTTTTCCTTCTGTCTTTATCTTCTTCACCTCTCTGTATCATGAATAGCCAACAACTGAAAAAGCTTCCTTCAAGTATACACAAATATTAAAAATACGCTAGGCCTTTATACACAAGTGAAGCTTGCATATGATGCAATGCATTTAGCAAAGTCCTTCAGTTACCTGTATTTTCGATGTAACCTAAAACCACTGCTCTTGACCACTTTTATAGCTGTGAACGGTCCCCTGGCTCCTTTCAGTTGAGCACGGGTGTTAACCCCAGTGTCCTGGCTTACTTCCAGTTAATGTAATTATATTATGCTTGCTTAAATTCGCCAAGAGGTCCCAACTGGAGAAGTTATTCTTCACTTTCTCTTCCAAGAGATCCTTGAGAAACACTGCTAACAGAAAACATCTACCATTCATTTCCATGATGGAGGAAGTGGTCCCTATTTATAGGTATATAAATTTACACAGACATATACACATATGTGCCTGTTTATTTGTACTAATTTCTTGGATGTATGAGTAGATGCACACACACATACTCAGAGTTATTCTGGGATAGTCTCTTCAGCAGGAGGAAATATTTTTCAGCTTGTACTAGTTACAGCATTTTCTAAAGAATTATGTAACACATGAAGCAGAAAAGAACAAAACTTGAGAGGGTTTAATTAAGTGACACCAGATGCCTGTGGCAGAAGGGGCAACTTAACCTGTCTCAAGATTTCAGCTTTTAGCATGACATAATTTTTTTCCCTGAAAATATGTTATGCAATATAATGCAGAATATATAACAAAGATATAAATACATGAAAATAACAAAGAACATGTAATGAAAAATATATAAAATAAGAAAGAAATATAATGATCTAATTTATTCTTATATCCAATATTTATTTTCTGGGTAAAAGAAAGTACTAAATCTGTAATGGGGTAGGTGTTAACAGAATCTTGTGTCTGTCATCTGATGAGTAGCTAGTGGTCAGGACTTGTCCAACAAGGATAAACTGGATACCCCAACCTTTACTGCCTTTCTGCCTTAAAGTTGCACATTTGCACTTTATTCTATCCTGCTAAGTCTAAGGCTAAGGCTGTCATAGCTCATTAAGGAATCCTTTACTACATTAATGAAGTCTACTTCTCTCAGTATCCAAACCACAGAAGGGTGTGCTCAACTTCTACCACTGAAACCTACCATTGAAACTGATTTACATATATTTCATCACTTATATTATTGTCATGCTGGTGTTGTAATAATTTAGCAATGTGCCTGTGGTTTTCATTAGAGAGGGGGCTCTGCTTAGAGTTTGATATATCTTTATTCTCTCCCCACCAAATTGCATTGCAAATGTTTTGGCAAAGGACAAATGAGGAAAGATAGTCTGTTCATTAGGATAGAGGACAAGCACTCTGAAAAACCTATGGCCTCTTGATTTTTCTGTCACAGGCTTTCTATGTCTCCCTGGTTTTTCCATCTACAAAACTGCAATAATCTTTAATGAACTCATACAAATATTGTGAGGTTGAATATATCATCATGCATTGTTTGTAAATGGCTTGGAGATTTTTATGGCTAAAAGGTACTGTGAAAATGCAAAGGAGTTAATTGAAACTACAGGAGTAAATTCCTAATGTGTATCTCTGTATTTACGAGCAGATTTTTCACCTCACCCTCATGGAATTTCAAAATGTAAAAATCACAGTCAGCCCCAAAGAGCTACAATCCCAACAGATAATACAGATTAAAGGCCAGAAGAATTTAAAAATTATCATCTCCGTTTTTCAAAGGGAGAACTAAAACATGAAAACCTTTATATATGTTTTCAGGATACACAGAAAAAGAGCAGCAGATGCAGGGATGTGAAGGTAGATCTCCCTGAGTGCTTCATATAGAGGACAGTCTGGTTAGCACAGTCTCTCTGCAGCCTACCTACTGCCCTGCCATTAAGTCTAATTACTAATTTTACTTAGAAAATAAGAAAAAAGTCCTTTGAAAAGCTGCATCTAGCCTGAGAACTGAATACAGCAGCATGTTTTATGTGTTAACACCTCCTTGTTTAGTTAATTCCTTTGGTTTTGTCCCTTTTTGTGTCTTTTTTTTTCACATGGAGCTCATGAAACTCTTTTGGTTTTGATAGTGTTTTTTATTATGAGGGTTTCTTAAGGTAGCTGAAGTGGCTGAAAGCAGGGCTTGCTGAGGAAGTGCTCAGCCATGGCCCACTGGTTGGTGTCAAAAGGCCAGCATCTGGTACCATTCTCTTGGTACTCAATTGCTTCTTTCTTTCAGCTCTTTTCAGACCAAGGTACAACTTGAGAAGTGTACTTTGTGTTATAAAAGCCCTAATAGAATGGCAGCTTTATGTGCATAAATCTGTTCTCACTGCCAACACCACAACTTAGCTAAACAGCAATTGCAGTCACAATACCAGGAGGCCAAAGTTTTCTAAGACTAAATCTGTCACCTTGTCTCCTGCAACTAGCTGCCTACAGCCCTGAATATGACCTTAAATTTGATTCTCCCATTGTATAGAAGCTACAAGAAAAATACAAAGTGTTGATTTATTGTATTATAGATTTTCTCCATTTTTCTTTTTGTTTGCATGCTCATAACATAGTCATATATATTCATTTAAACACTAAGAAAAAACACAACAAAAACAACTATCAGTAAAATTATGTAAAACTCAACTGTTACAAGTTAGTAATCTGAACAAAGGGAATTTCATTTTGATTTTACTGAAATGTAAAATTTCCTCGAACTAAAACCAAACAAATACACCTTTATAGTTAACCTGAGACTCTACGAAGGCAGACAGCACCAAGTGCTAGTTCATATGGGAGGGCAGTGCTTTCTTTATTGCATTTGCCAATGTTTACCATTTTTTATAATCAGAAGAAAATCAAAGCCATGTGGACACCTACAGGGAAAACAGCAGGCCTCAAAATATTGTTGGCAGGGCAAAATTTGTGATTCTCCCCTGGCACTTCATTTTTTGTCAACTTAGTTTCAGTTACATTTTCATATTAATTTCTTTTGTTTTGTAAATTAGTTGGGCCAGGGAACAAATTTTCTCATTGTTTTTATAGAATTTTAAAGCAGCCATTCCCAGGTTAAACTCCTGTAAAGAAAAGCTTTACTTTAATACACAAGCCTAAATCTAATACATAACATCTCTGTGCTTCTAAGGCATAGGCTAACACAGCAGGTGTTTCAAGTTCCTAGGAGATACATTAAATAGACAAATTTAAACCATTCATGATTAATAAAAATGTATTTTTTTTTATTTGGAAGAGGAGGAGAATATGAAATTGCAGTGACCATACTATAAATATACCTTTAAAATATAAATAACCCTCATAACACCTGCGTGTGGGGAAACAAAGTAATATTCTAGAGTGTGTTTAATAGAACTGGAAAAAGGCACACCCCATCCCCCAGTATTAAATGAAATATTGAAATGCAAGTGCATAGCAGTAATAATTTTTAAAACAGGGTCCCAAAGTAATGAACAAACAGCCAATAACTAGAAAATCACCTGAAGAGTTGAATTCAAAAGGCTTATTAAAAATATCAAATTTACCTTATAAAAGGCTTGTGTAATTATATGCATCATGATATAACATGCAGGGCACACAAGGCAAGCACGAGCTCTATGGACCTGAACAACTTATGACTGTATGTGTGCAGAAAACATAGCAGGTTCCTAAGCACGTGGATGCATAAATGTCCAGGAGAGGGAGCCTGAAGGCAATTTGCAGTGCACCACTATGGACCTGCCTTGCTTTGAAAGTTTTGCCTATCTTGCCGTTTGTCAGCAGAGGACCTGAGCAGATCAAGGGTTAATCAGACAGGCTACATGTTAAACTCAGTTGGCACCATGCTCCGAACAAAACCTGTGGGATGTGAATTCTGCCTTTGCTGGGTATCAAACCTCTTCCTCAGGCACTAAGAAAAGACGATACACGTTTTCGTCCTCCAGTTTTAGCGACTTGTGTTAAACAGAACTACAGCAGGCCTGAGGATGCATGTCAGAGCTCTTGTTCATTAGATTGAATGAAAAGATAGGATCTGGTCATGAGAATATTGGTCTTTTTGTTCCATTTCTTTTACGTCGCAAAATCTAAACTGAGGCTAGATAAGAATTTATTCATGTGAAAACCACGGTGTAAACAATTTGAAGTTCATGAGACTGTATTATGTGTTCTTAGACTGAGTATTGGGAGCAGTACATTTTCTGTTCTATACACAATGGGATGCTGGATTGGTTAGTAGCTCTAGATTTGACATCCAGTTAATATCACATCTCAATATGTAAATCTTTTGGCTGATTCCTAGTTAAGCCTATTGGAAAGAGACTGTGTTGCAGATTCCTGGAAGTCCCTTATGAATCCAGTGGGTGGTTATTTAACATCTTGCTTTTTCATTCCTCTTAGTGTAGTGTCAATCCTATCTGTCAGGGAGGGAATTAATCATGGTGAATCACTATTTACAAAGAGAAGAGATTGGTTATCCAAGGAGACTTCAATGACTGCAAGCCAAACCCCTAAGTAAACTTTGTGATGTTACAAGAGGAAAAACAAAAGAGTGAAAGAGTAAAAACACCACCTGTGGATTCCTCGTATGTAAATGAAGCTACAAGGAGTGTATGAGCAGTGCAAAATTCTGGTTTTCCTTCATGTAATGAAAGTATCCATTGGGCTGGTAAAAGAAAGAGCTGAGGGCAACTGATATCACGTGAGGGAAATATCTCTGTCATTTGCCTTCTGAAACCTAATGGACTCTTCTCCCAATAAGACAGAGGAGACATGTAGCCACTTAAAAGATGTCTGCTAGCCAAGATGCATTTCTCTTGACCCTGTAAGATCTGGTATGTAAACTATTCTGGTGGCTTTGAGTGTTAGAGTCATTATTTTCTCCACTGATATTTTTTTTTACATGAATAAGACATGCACTTTTTCCATACAAGTTATCTTAAGAAGCTAGAAATTTAGTTGTGAATGTTTGATTAGATATGGGGAAGTAAGTTAAGGCTTATAATTAAATACATGTAATGGGTTTCAAATGGTCTCCAAAGAAACTCAGAGGAAAATGCATGTACAAATGCTTAGATATTGGTTTGTTTTTTATTCATGTTCGCACATAGAAACCAGTAAGTATAAATAACAAGAACTTGGTGTTTCTCCAGCTATCTAAAACACTGTTCTATTTTAAATATTTCCACGTTTTTATGCAACCGAAATATTTTTATGCAAACAGCAATGATATATTTCTCCTTTGGAGTGATTAGACACAGTGAATGAAAAATCCCATCAGTACAATAGCATTATGGCTTTGACTATAGAATATTTCAGGAAACACACTTACATCTTCAGGGAGGCCAGCTAATGGTAGGATATTGCAGAGCAGATACAATGACACAGCAATGACATATGATATTTTCTCATTTTTTCCATAATCTCTCAGGCCAGCAGAAGTTTAATTCAATGACCAACCCTCATTAAATAAGATGATACTGATTTACAGTTAAAACAAAATGACAGACTGGTTTACAAAGTAACTTGAACGCGTTCTTTAAGAAACTTTGAGGAAAGAGACACTCAGACTGGCATAAACTCCTTCATTCTTTTTGAAACTTCATCATATCTAGTATACAAGTTAGAGTTGGCCAGATCCTAGACTCTTTCCTACCTCTGGTAAGTCCACAAGACCAGAAATGCAATGGAAACACCACAGACAACATTCTGGTGCTGTAGATCAGTGTATCTCCACATGCCTCAATGGAGCTATGTCAGCTTACACAAATTGGGCACCTTCATTTCTGCCTTGCAAATTGATCAGGAACCACGTGTATTGAATTCTGCGTCCTTACTTATAGATCTGTCTCCAGTACATCTGACAGCACTCTTCATAAGTTAAAGGTTTTGTGAGTCACAGTTAGTTGCAGATAAAGTATCCCAAAATATCTGCCTTGAAGGAGGAATAAGAAAGGCCATGGACAAAATGCCTAACTGTAGAGACAAATAAAGCTTCAGCTGGTTACATGGAGATGGATGTTCCCATTTAAATGCTGCTGTTGGCTCCATTCTGCAAGATGTCAGCAAAGTATTGAGCACGTATGACTTTATGAACAAAGGACAACAGGATTTCTTGTGTGCTAGTTTGCTTTGTGTTAACGAGGCACAACCAGTTGCTTGCAGTCATTTTGTCTCTAAGTCTTTGCTGAAAAGTTCTTTCACTCTGTGCACAGACAAATCAGGCACATTGAAAAGCTGATCTTCAGGTAGGATTTTTGAAGTACTTAAGAAATAAAGGGAAAATTTGTTTTCAAGGTTAGAAAAATTTTGTCTTTGGTGCTATTCCCATATGATCCATGGAGCTATAGTAGGGGTGAATTTTGCTTGTCAAGTTTAGCCAACACTTAATGTAAAACTAATTTGCCTGCATCTAATCCCATAACCAGCCTCTTCCACTTTACAAGGTCAGAAAATGGGAGCTGGTGTTACTGACATCACAGATTTTCTTTTAAGGAACAGGCAGGAAATGTTACCTCACTTCTTATTTGCTATGCAATAATCACATAGTGTCATTTTGTTTATTAACCATATGTTGATATATGATTGCAGTATGAAAGTGACACAGTCCAATCACAGCAATTGCTAGCAGGTTAGATTTGCTTTAAATCATGCCTCTTCCTCCAGTAAAAACAAGTGAAGTGTCATTCAGTTGTCAAACTCAGCACCAAAAGCAAGTAGAAAGTTGTACCAGTGGGTACAACCAGTAGGTGGGTGAGAGGCTTTCTGTATTCTATTATTAAATATTAAGATAAACACATTTAACAAGTTCTACAGTTGGTGGTGGTTTCATAGGAGCCGTTGTGATGCTAGTTCTGGATACAGCAAGTAATATTTACTCCAGAAATCAAAGTAGGGGTTTTGTTTCCAAATCTTACACTTCTTACAATCATATTATCAATATGTGATGAAATAGTGACACAGGAAAATAAAATGTATTTTCTGCTGTGAAAATGCAGGAGGGCACAATCAAGTCCAAACCATGAGAGGACACCCTGGATCTCAACTGCTACATCACTGCTGTTGTAGTCATTGATTTTCTGAAACTAGTTCAACATGATCTTATAATTAGTTTGGATTTTTGTCCCCTCATTTTTTCTGTCCATTTTTTCCTTCATTATTCCCTTTAGCATTTTGTTTCTCTTGTTTCAATGGTAAATTCCAAGCAAAGAAAGTTCAATATAGCACTGCTAATTTTACTGGGTTTTCAGAGGGACTCTCATGTAATAGCTGTTTGTGAAAACTGACATTATCATTAACCTAATAGGTAAAAATACATTTAAAACAATGGAACGATAACTTTTCACACCTGCCAATCATTTACTGTGAAATTCCATGAAAATATTGCATTTTCTGCATTAAAGCTGGTACTGTCATAGAGAACTAGAACTTAAGATAGCACTAAGATACAATTTCTAAGCATATAACTAGATTATACTAAGCATATGGTGCAGTGGCACCCTAATTGCTCAGCTGGCTACAGAAAAAGATATAACAGAGCACACCATGACTCACCACCATTCCAGGCAGATGTGTTTCCTTTCCAAGGGAAGGAAGGCAGGGAAGGAAGTGCACAAACCTCACTTTTATATGGCTTTGATGGTTTAGACAGAGACCATATTAACTCTGTTTTTCCAGATTTTCTTTTCTGTAATACCTAGTAAAATTCCAGCAGGCATCTAAATCACTTTTGAGATTAAAGTTCACTTTTAAAACTAGCTTGGGCATATGGGACGAAACTCTAGCCATATTATATAGCAGTCTGATCACCCTTAAAAAAAGACTGTGATCATACAGCTTCTTAACAGCTTGATATCTGACGATAGAAGTGTTTTATGTTCCTAAAGACTTTGTTTGAAGTATCCTTAAAATTTTATTCTAAGATTCCTATCTTTCAGAATAATGTTTTGACATAGAAGTGTTAGCAACTCCCTGCTGGGGTCTGAAGTTTGCATGTAATTCATTGTGTATGCAAGCTTGTGTCATTTATATACCCAGAAACATCTACGTAAATAGACCCCCAATTTTAGAAGTCTCGGTACTATGTATTTGCATTATGTGTGACTATGCCCCCATAAAATGTAGTCATAAATTGCACAGGCCCTGGGATTAGGGTGTGAAATATGATATTTTATCTGCTTCAATTATTTATCCATTTTTTGTGTTCAAATTCATATTGGCATTACAACTCAGTAGCTAGGTAATGGGCATGATTTATCTTTACAGGTTAAAATACCAGCTTGTTAAAAGCCTTTGTCAGAAAATAAGTAAGTGATTTATATAGACTTTCATGTTAAGTTTTGGAATTGTAGACATTTTCACATTTTTAAATGAAAGATTCCCTCCTTTTTCTCAAGATCAATTTCCATTTCAAAATATAACTTTCCACAGCTTGCCCTCCATCACTTAAACATTTTAAGAAGACAAAATTTATTTCAAGGTAACACTGTAGGAGTGTCACTACACAGATATTTCATTTATCCAACTGGACCTCCATTATGAAATCTAAATATCTTAGCCCAAAACTTTTGACCAAACTTCGAGTAGAAAGTTCTTCAAAATCTTAAAAATCCCCAGTGCAAGAGAACCATATTCCTGCAGGCTTATAAATTCAGCCTGATCTTGAACTACAGAATTCTTACTCCTGATAAAGCATGCAAAAGTCTTCAAGATGTTTCACCGCAGAAGGACCTTAACTCTGTCATTCAGTCTTGCCCCAACAAAGCTTATTCGAACCATGTCCCTCCAAACCATCACTGGTCACTATCACTAGACTGGTGGCAAATAACGTATTTACTCTCCCCCTTGATTTGCTACACAAATATCTCTATATGCATCAGATGTAATTGGTGGTAAATGCCTGACCAACTTCATTGCCACCCATTTAGCTGCTTGGCTGGCTGTGTGACGTTGCTGGCTCCAGTCTCTGTAACCTAACCTAATTTAATCACTATGCTGGCTGCAGGGACCTGCAGAAGGTTAGCTGGGAAGCTCAGCTGAACCTTAGCTTGTATGGGCTGGGAAAGAAGATGGGAGCCCAAGAAGGACAGATGGATTAATATGGCTGTAGTCCTAATTTTCAAGAGGCAAGGCAGTTCAGAGAAGATGATGGAATGGTCTTGGGAAAAGGTAAAATATGGGGACAGGGCAGGAGAAAGGGTCTTTCTCCTCCTGTGTGCACACGCAGCCCAAAATTCTAGCCAGAATCAAATCCTTCTGCCTCTGCAAAGGTCGGAAGTTCCTGTATTGGTCTCTACAGGGCTGTTGTAGACTCCAGTATTCACAGAGCAGATTTGGTCCTTTTCTGTGATAAGAATGTGCTAACTAATCCTTCTCACTTGTTGCCACTGATCTCAGAACTGAAAAGCTCATTCTAAAGAGAAGGGGAAACAGTTCACCAGTTCTAATTCTCCTAAACTGTTTATTCCCTTGGGCAAAATAATCAGCTAACACACCTGTGGAAAGTGAGTATGGAGCAGAGAAAAGCCAGCAGGGAAACTCCCTGAAGCCACAGCTGTGCGTGCTGTCACTGGAGTATGCCCAGTGCATAATGGCACATTAGGTAGGCATTGATCTCAGCCAGTTTATGAGGTCTGTTACAGAACTGAATCACTTACTGCTGAAACCCATGGAGCAGAAATTACTACTTCCTAAACTAATCCATTTTCAAATTAGCTTCCAATTGTGACTGATGACCTCACTGCAAATCAGTTTACCTAATTGCTAGCACTCACTACATTCACTAAGGGAAGAGAAATGAATCTTTTTATCTCTTTCTTTGCCTTTTTTTTCTTAATTTTTAAATTCCTCACAGCTTGCTTTCACACTGCTCCAACTCGGAAGACAGGCTTATGAAAAAGATGACTGCTTAATTGTCTACTCTTATTCAGAGCACAAGAAGAGATAAGGGAAATCAATGACTGTCAATGCCTCACTGACAGGGGAATTGAGAATGTGTATTCGTTTGTTTGTGCAGCTTTCCTAAGTTGTTACTTAGCATCTGTACCAGAAAAAGATACAGAGACTTCTGCAAAAATGGATTCTGTTTCTTGATTATTGTGTATAATGATAGGCAGTTCATTTCCCAGTTTAAGACAAGTCTTAACAAAAGGATGTGCACAAGAGCTGATATAAAGGTTTGATGCCTATGTAACTTTTAAAAGTGGATAGCAGAAGCAGTTACAGGTTCTCTCCTAAGTATGTTCTAGATAACTTTCATTATGAGAGGTGAGGTTTTGTTGTGCTTGGTTGTTGTTTTATTTTTAAGTTTCAGAGAAGAATAAGAATACCTTATCTTATATAAGCGCTTCAAACTGAAAACCAGAAAACACATAATCAAAACAACAAATACAGGAATATCCTATTTCAAAAAACCTCAGGCCTCTGTAAAATTACAGGGACTTTGTCTGGGACAAATAAGTATCATCGAATCCTCCCCGAATCTGATGGGATTGAATTCCAGGCAGATATCTCTTTAGAGCTAAGTGACTCATTTATGTGTGGCATATATTCTACATGATAGGATAAAGTGTATCATAATGTACATATAAATAAGCTCTATCTGAGTACCATGTAAACTTATCTCTATTTTTACCGTATTATGGATCACATACAACTAAGAAATTGTACTAGAATAATGAAAAAGGAATAAAATAGACTCTTAGCACTAATTCAGTAAAAGAAGTCATATAGACCTATTCTACTGTTCCTTAAAGCAAACAGCACAAATTAAGTAACTGTTAAGTCTATCCACATGAACTTAGTGAGAAAAGGATCTCTGTGCAGCTGAGTAAGGGGTAGTCCAGATTTCCATTTTGCTGTGTCAGCTGGCTCAGGAGCAAATCTGCATTTCCTCCTGGAGAGATACAGATGTACTTTTTTTAATAGCAAAATAGCCAATATGTCTCTAAATATGATTATCATAACCACATATAACTTGTTGTACAACTATGCTCAGCTTCATAGGTAGGGCAGAAAGCCAGAAAATGTGGTGAACATATCCTCTTCCCCAACCCCTTGACCTACTAGTGTGATGTTTATCTTCATGCTGACATTCCTAAAAATCCATATTTCCCCCTTAAATCAAGCTACCATATATTGAGAACAGAATAGCAACTAATGTTCTTCTGGCGTTTTGGAAGCATATTTTCTTTGCATGAATTGCCTTGCTTTTGCTTTCCTTTTGCACGCCTCTGTCTATTGAGTCTACATTTTTTTCTGACTGTGTGACTCTGCAGCCACTCCTGGTTACATGTTAAAGAAATCCCAAGGAAACATTGTGGCTTGTGGTTTCAAATGTCAGTTTTACTATGTCCCCGAAATTTAGACATGAATGACACGTTGACCTTTGAAGTAGCATTGTCCTGGGACATAGCTGAAATTTTCTGTTAAAGTGAGGTTTGACTTTAACAGAAGAGGAATGTTCAGATAGACTGATTGGTACATGGCCCCTGGCTAGGCTAAAAGTATAGCTTTCTCTCTCCGGCCTAATTCCTAGCATAGGAATGCAGAGACAAAAGGAAACACAATAGGGAGATAAATCTAGCAGATATTCTTCTGAGCAGCTTTATAGAAATTTAAGCTACAAATTGGAACACATACTAATTCTTTTGGTTTCATCCATTTTTTCCTATGCTTAATTATCATTAAAATATGCAATGCTATTTTGAAATTTACATAGACTGATGAGGTGTTTTTTTTTCTTGGGGAAATGTTTTGTGAAAATTCTAAAGTAACTGGATAAGGTATAGCTTATTTTCTTAAGAGTTCTCTAATCAACAATACTATGCAACCAAGATTCCAAAATATTTAGACCCCCTCTGAAACACATGGAATTGTTGGAGGCACAGAAATGCACTAGTGACCTCAGAGCAAATTTTAATATTCTCAAGTATTGCTTCTGTATACTAAAATCTTTTGAAATGTTGTCTAGCTACTCTTCTATGATATCTGGTGCTAAACGCTGTTCTTTATTTATCTAAACAGGAGTTCTCCTTCAGTGAATCTCCCAATATAAACAAGATAATTGAATTAAGTAATTATAAGTGTTACTGAAGAACAGACCCATGAAACCAAACTCATCTTCTATTAAGAAAGCTCAATGTCATTGTAATTTTCCCATCCCATTTCAAAGAGTCTTCAGAAATGAGACTTTGTTAACGTTCCTAAAAATTTAGTTTTCAGATAGGACCTCAGAAAAAGTAACCAAACATGGTAGTTCAGGATCCTGTCAGGAAGTAGGAGGATACCATCAAAATACACTAAGCACTTGTAATTGATTTCCAACAAGCACAAATTATTATGATGGCACACATGACAGTGATCTAGAACATTAAAGTCACCTCTTATTAGCATTTATCTCCTTCCATTTCTCAAATCGTGGCAAAATTCCCCCCATGATTATGCCCAAAATTGCAACCCATACATAACCTAAACATGCAGAAGAGCAGAAAGCAGTGATGGTGATCTGGAAGAAGGAGAAAAGCAATAATGTAAGGAAAGGCAGCAGAAAGAAAGGATGCCTAAACTATGTCCGTCAGGATCACACTCGTTTAGAAGCAGTTGCATAATTACATTATTGATAAAAAAGATTGTACAGAAAGGATGTGGTTCATTTTGCAAATATTCATTTGAAAATCAGTAAAGTGATGCAAAAACAAGATGTGAAAGGGGAGAGGAAAACAGTCACTTCATTTTCCATCTACTTATTTACAGCTTTTAACATTTTCTGAACACAGGCAATTGAGCCTTAGCGTGCTAAATCTAAGAAATCATTTGTCAAGGGTTTGATGCTCACAAACCAGACTTCACATTACACAAAATGTAGGTGGTTTTTTTTTCTGTTATTCATTTAGACACACGTATGTTGGCTTATCAAAGCCTCTATATGGAAAACAATATACTTCAAATGCACACTGTGTGAGGACTGGCAGATACTTGATACTACTTTGGAACTGGAATATAAAGCATCAAAATTGTGGCAGAAGTGGAAGAAATCTCAGCAACAGAAGTCATTGACTCTTTGATGTAGGAAAAAGTTTCAGTTGCCAGCATTTTTATAACATCCAGATTGGGCAACTGAGACTATGGCTTTGATGCAAGATTACTTCCGTTCTAAAGACAAAGTAAATACAAACTTGCTTATATTGCTAAAGTTCAATGGAAGATAATTGCCTGTCACTGAATACGGTGGCCCTGTTCATCCAGGATTTGTAGTATGCAGGACAACAGTTCTGTGACCCTTTCTTCTCACAGCCTCAGTGCCCTCTAAAATAGTGTTCTTACACACACACGCACTTCGTAGTAGAAAAGATAATGAGATAACTGAACATTTGAAAAGGAGAACTTAAAATACTATTTTCCCTGATGAATAGAAAATAATCTGTAGTAGAGGACTCAATCTTAATCATTTGGATTTTTAAAACAAAAAGCCCCAACCAACAAATAACTTTACACTCTTCAGTCACTGTAAATGGTACAAAAATGCACATAATATAAACTAATTTTGAAGCTTTTTTACTCTCTTGTACTGATGTGAAACAAAACAATAATTAGACGTGCTGTCATTTCTGTATGAATTGTCCATTAAAATAAAAAATATTTTTGCTGTGATTTCAAAACTAGGATCATATCTGGGAGACTCTACAGAATGGGCATCAAGATTTTCCCCATTAGACAGTATCTAACTGTTGATGGATTTCATAGTCACATCATGATTCTGTACTCCATCTTTCTGGAGTACAATCCTGCCAAAAAAAAAAATCTGTATAAAAGATGGATTTTATTTTCTAACATTTGTAAAACGATAAATTACATCATTCAGTTTTATAAGTTAATACTAGTATGTAAGACTGAAGAAGTACAACTGCTGTCTAAAAGAAATTAGAATCAGTGGAGTTTAATGGGTGTCTCTTAAAGTTGTTGGAATAAATTTAGTATTATACTAAGCATAGCACAAAGCATATGATTGTTTCATAAACTATCCTGAACATACTAAAAAGATATGCAGACAAGAGAACAGGAGGAAAAATACAGTATCTACCATGCTGCTATCATGACTGACATTTTAATCAGCTCACAAGTGCATGGGGACTGCAGTATGTTTAGACTTAATTTCCACATGTACAGTGCAGCCATTACAACTAGTCTCTTCTACATCTGGGAATTAGTTCATAACGTTGCAACTGTTGCTCATCTGGTCTTCTGCTGTCTTTGCCATGAACATGAGTCTTGACAGAGAAGCTGTGGCTGGATATAATAGCTAGCAGATATTAATGTAGTCCCCCTAGGTATACTACTTGAGAACACACCTCTGTAAGCAGAGAGGATCCCAAACCACAGTGCTTAGAATTGGAACTGAATAAAACAGACTGGATTACAGACTTTGAATGCTGCTTCTTGCGCTTGGATAGGAAAAGCAGGGTGGGCGAGTGGTGCGGTAGGTATGGCAGCGCGCACAGAAAACTACCAGTACTACAGCTCCTCTCAGGAGTACTGCTGTTGTTCATCTGCAGCTTTTAGGGGATATACATGGAGCAAAGGCAATCTGCATTACAGCTGACTGGGACTTCTACAGCAAAGTCTTTGTTCTATCAAAAAATTATGATTCTCAAAACCATTTTTTTTCTAATGAAAACTAATCATTTTCCAGAAGATTTTCTTTTTGAAACTTTTCTCAGATAGATCCAACAAAGAATATCCCAAAGGAGTACATTTGCCTTGACTGTACTATTCCTTAGACAAAACAAGAGAAGAGAAAATTAATGTATGTGTGTCATGGTCCAATGAAGATAATTTATATAATTGTGGAACAGCAGTCAGAAAGACTCTATCTCTCCAAGACTGTAAAGCACACAGAGTGACATCCTTAGAGATGCTTCACAAACAGCTTTGTCAGTTCTGCTTTTAAGGGATCACCAAGGACCAGAACTAGGGAGAGATTGAACTGCCATCTCCCATATTCCCTGAGATCTAGAACGACCTTCCACAGAAATTTCATTCTTTTATCCCATCAATCTAGCCAGACTCTTGCCCCATATTTAATTATTTTCACAAACCTAAACAGATGCTATAAAAGCAGTGAAGAAAGACTTATTTTATCCTAGGATTTATCAAAGATATGAGAGCAAAAGAGTTTTCTTTTGCTTTTTAATCATAAGTGATCTTTATAAATATTCAACTATTTTAAAGCATTCGTATATTAGTATTACTAAGAAAGTAAGGATGTAGGGGTTTGGAAGTTTGGGAATTTTTTTTTCCTATCCTGTTTTTCCTTTACATGATTTGATTCAGCATGATGAAGGAAATAAAACAAATCTCCAAACGCTGAAATCTTTCAAAAACCAAAGTTCCAGCTTTCCGGCCAGCCCTCTTCCACATGGAGGCCAAATGTTATGGTCACGTTATTAATTCAGTCTGCACAAGAGGTTGTGGTTCTCTTGCTGGAGGAGCTGTGCTATGTACTATGGTGCCAGAAAATCTGACAAGTGCCCTCCCTCCTAGTACAGTATTTTGGAGAGAGGAAGCACAGAGCAGAAGGTGGACTCTCCATGGGCTACTGGGGGATGGTTTGCACAGCACTTTGTGGTGTGGTTTGAGGGGAGGGAATATTGAAGCTTTTCAACAGCCCTTCTCTCTCCATCTTCTGCTGTTTGGGCAGGACAAAGACAAACCCAGCAGAAAGAAGAAACTAGGGTTTTCTCTTTCCTGCTTTTCTTACTATCTCAGAACAAGTTCTACCAGCAAATTCTAATAGATCATGTGTTACATCCAGTGCCTTAGAATATGTATTGGAAATGGTTTTGGAAGTAGAATAAAAGCAAATATTTCGTAAGAATAAGTGCTCAATTTCAGACATTGTTTTAAGCCACATTCAACACTATGAAATAGGTTGTTTTCTGCTTTTGTTATCTTCCCCCATTTTAAAATACCTGAGAACTACTTTTAATACTCCTTTCACCTTTCAGGTAAACTTCACATTGACTACTGTGAACACAAGGATTAGATCTTGGGAAGATGATTGAAACCCTAATAAATTTGAAACCGTTTTCAATTAGTACACAGGAAATTTACTTTGTGAGCCATGACTTGTTTTATTAGTGCCCTGGAGGGCAATTTAGATTGGAAAAATCAGGACATCATTGTTTGCCAAAAAAAGAAAACAGATACTTTGCTTTCATCTATACTCTGGGATACAGCCATGAAAATAGGACAAAAATATTATTGAGTATCAGAAAATATTTATACATTGGGGTCAATCATAGTTCCAGAGTGTTGGAAATGACATTCACCCCATTCTGAAGTGTGTAGTTTGCTTGGAAGTTTGCCACGTGCTAACATACTACTTTTACTTTTAAATGAACCTGAAGTAAACCCTTTATTTTATATTTTTAATATGTACACTTAAGATGTGGGAACAGTTGCTCAAGAAAGCAGGAAATTTATAGTATCTCTTGATCTTCAGTCACCCTTGTTTTCTGTTGTGTTGCATCCTATACTCCATTCTCTGTTTTTCTTTTCTGTTACTGCTCAGCTTGTCAGCTAGCCAGGAATAGAAAACTTCAGCAAAGGCATAAGACAGAGAAAAGCAGGTACAGCGACGGACCTCTGCCAATGCATAATCGCTTTTACAAATATGAATAGCAAGATCAACTTTTATGACTGCAAAATTTGTTCTGCCAATTGTAGCCTTGCCAGTCGGGTGAAGGAGAGGATATACTTGATGAAATAACTCTTAATATGTCTTTGCCTGACGTATCTGAGCATCAACTACAAAAGCGTTCGTTGTGTGTTAACTTGCCTTGACCTCATCCACCTGAATAAGGGCTTCTTACAGTGTGGTCTCTAATTTAACAATGCTTTTTAATCACAGCCACGTCAGTGTCTTTCACACTTCAGCAAGCTCCTTCAAATGATGCCAAGCTCAGTTAGATTCAGCAGCACCAGACCATGGCTTAAACACTTAGGGCTAAATTATCATAACTCTTCCTTGGTTGTGCAAGGGAGGGAGAAGTCTCCCCTTCTGTTTCCCCGACTGTGAATGTAACTCCAGGGGGAAAGAATAGGAATATGAGAAAACCCTCGTGTACCTTGCTTCATATGCAGCAGCTGCTACATAGGGCAAGAAAAAATATTCCCCAATAAAAGAAATGAAGTGCTTTAGTCTTTTCACCAAAGCATGTACTAGAAGGATGTGACTTCAAACAAGTATTCATACCATTTAACATTAGGTTTCATCTGTATAGTAAGTGCACTGTGATTAGGTAAAAAAGGCTGCTCCAGAAAATCTTTCAGAATATCTAAATAAAACTAGTACTTAAAGCCTACCTCTGTGTGAAAAACCTCTATGTATAGTGATCGCAATTACTCCAGGGTCCACACAAGTGAAATTACCCCACAGTCAGTCACAATTTACATTAAAAAGTGAACATTTAAGAATACAAGGGTGTTCAGTAATGCATCTCCAGAAATAGACAGGTTTTGTGAGGGTATCACAACGCCTCCAGGTTTTCCTTTCCCATTTGAAGCTTTTACCTTCAAAATTTGTGCTTCTCAAATCATAGATGCAGTAGCTGAGCTCTTACACCTGAAACTCTTACAGACATGCAAATATCCAGCCAAGAGTTTAACTTACAGGAGGCTAATGTAAATGTAAATATTGCTTCCCCCAGAATGGATAGCTACCTGGTGTGAAAACAGCATTTACAGTTCTTAGCTGTAGTGCACCTACTGTCCTATCACATCTTCACCCTCTGGACACATCTGACCTTGAGTCAGAAATACCATAGTCCTGGTTCCCAGCTCCCCAGGAGGGAGGGACATTGGCATGCTCATCCACTGAAATTTCCCAAATGAAAGCAAAATGCACAAATGGTGTCCTAATGAGCTGTGTTCCCGCTTCAGTAAGCAAGCACGACATTGTCAGGACACGTACAAGAACGGAAAGGAACATCATAGACTGCATCTTTGCCTTATTATATGCATGATATTTATCTGTCTCCATCAAAGCAGATGTGTTAAAAAGAACTTCTAGCTGAGGATTTAACAGAAAATAAATCAAAACTGGTACTCTAATCCTTTACATACATTTCAGAGTAATAGTTAAGATTTTTAAGGAACATTGTAGTTTTACACAGAATTATTCTTTACTAGGGAGCAAACAAGATCAAACAGTTGGCTGTAACTTATTTAAATGTGTTAAAAGAAAAGAGAAAGAAAAGAAAAAGAAAAAAGAAAAGAAAAGAAAAAGAAAAAAGAAAAGAAAAGAAAAGAAAAGAAAAGAAAAGAAAAGAAAAGAAAAGAAAAGAAAAGAAAAGAAAAGAAAAGAAAAGAAAAGAAAAGAAAAGAAAAGAAAAGAAAAGAAAAGAAAAGAAAAGAAAAGAGCTTACCTCACAAAGGCAGAAGTGTTTAGTGGTCAAAGCAAAATTTTCCAATCTGATTGATGCCTTTTTTGATACTCCTAGAGGAAAATAATTTTAAAATTTGAAAACTGCAACTAATTTATGGAAAAGACATGAAAGTTACCTACATGTTTTGAAAAGTAAATATGAACATAATCAATTACCATAGCATTGCTTTAAAACATCCAAAGCCTTGACTATATAACATGGAAAATTCTAAATTCGATACGATTTGGGAAAGTGCAGAACAGGGAGGCTCATGATGAAACACAGTCATATTGCTCTTGTATAAAATATCAACCTTTTTGCTGTAATGAAGTGAAGTCATCTTGATTTGCAACTGCAGTTTGTTAAGATTGTCTCATTAATAGGAAAAAAAATCAACAGCAAACCAACCTGCCCCTTTGCCCCCAAGCCTCTAAATTTTTATTGGAATGAAGTTGCATCTCCTTATAAAGGCGAGTTTAGACATAAGACATTGAACAAAATTATTTTCACTTTCTGAAACATTATAGTGTGATTTTGCTTTGGCCCACTCAGTTTATCTTACTTAAGAAAATGGGATGCAGGGAACGCTTCTTTGGAGAGGATGCATGCAGTTTTGCAGTGCTTCATGAATAACGCACGATGCAGGTGAGGAGCATTGCATAAGTAACCCTATGGCAATAAAAGCAGCAAGCAAGAGCACATGCCAAGAAGCCTGAATGCTGTAATGCAGATATCAGGTTGTCTGTGCCCAGGAGCAGGGCAGAACTACTATGCACTTTTTGGAATTACAGGTCTACTTAGACACATATGTGGATATCCACAAAGGCTAACTACAGCCAAGAAAAGTTGATTAGAAAGCCAAGTTCATGTTGGAGTAGCTCAGAACACCTAACTTTAAACTTCAGATGTAAAAGAGCCTCACTGCCTTCTCTTGAAAAACTCAGATAATTCACCTTCCTACACTAACTTCAGTCTATGTAAATGCCCCTTTCTCCACCCAGCCTGTTTCTTTTTAATTTTCCCTGAAAAGGTGCAAGAAAATGGGCTAAGTGAAAAATATTTAAGACTTTGTACAACTCATTAAGAAAAACTTTGCTCACACAAACAGACCTTCCAGGCACTGGCGCGTAACTGCTACTGGCAATATGACAAAATTACCACTGCTTGACGTCTATCACATGAACATGAACACCCTGGGCTGTAGTTTCCTGCTCTGGGACCTAGAACACACCCTGGATCAAGAGGTGCTAAAGAGTGAAAGGGCTACAGATGAATAGAGGAAAATACAAACCTGTCTAGTGCTTGGTATGTGGAATTTTCCATGAAAAATTGTGTCCAAATGGAACTAAACCCAGTTTGGGCTACAGTCAGTTTATTTCACTGAGTATTTCAAATTAAAGATTTCTGTTTGGAATGCATGTACTCTGTTAGTTAATGCTGTTGTGTTTCTGATAACAGATACTATGGAACCCTACAGATTTGGAGGATACATATGTGCTTGCACAATTCCTAACATTCCTTGGCAAATAAGTTAGTAACATTCTCACGTAAAATTATGCAAGGTCTTGGTTGTTACATATGAATATAGTTTAAAAAAAATTCTGTATTTGGATCATGATTTACTGTTTCATTGAAGTGCTCTGGCATTCTAAATGTGATTGACACAGGAGGAACTATGTTAAATAAATTTTTTAAATAAGGAAGAGGCAAATGAAATTACAGGATATTTTTCTTCTATTAGCGTATTATAAGGAGTTTGTTGAAAGATAGTCTAGTCTGTAATTTTAAAGAGCTGGCAGAAATAACCTCATCCAGTGGAAGAAACGAGTGTTATGAACTTGCCCACATCAGCTGTCAACCAGAAGCCAACATGCACAAATAAATTAATTAGAAAAAAAGTTTTAATATCTCAGAAATAAAAGAGTTGATCTTCTATAACCTAAGCTGTCAATGATTTAAAATGAAATGAATTAAAGTTCAAATGCCTTTCTTTTTTTTTTTTCTTTTTTTTTTTTTTTCTTCCCTTAGTGTTCTTCTTTTCAGGCTAAAGACAAATTTCAGACCTTACTATGTCTTGTGTTAAAACCTGAACAAAGCTCAGTGAAGCAAGTGGAAGACATATGCTATGGAAGCTATGGAAGCAAGACTCAAATGGTGCAAACCCACCAAACTTAACAGATCTAGATCTGTACAGACTAACATAGACCATTTGAAAAATAAACTGAGACAGAATTCTTAAGATACCTCTATGTATTCTTGCATTATCTCTTTTCTTAATTTGATCCTAATCAATGATTTGGGAAGACAACTGAGAGTATTCTGTGAGTATTAAGCAAGTTTAACATTCCAATTCTCCTAAAGCTTTGTTTATCACTACACTAGCTCTGTGAACATCCTGCTAATCCAGTCCTATCTGGATAATGTTTCTTTTTTCCTAAAAAAAAGGCAAAAAAGAGAACTGGCTTCAAGCATTTTCAATCCAAAGTTTCTCCATTTCCTGTGATATGTATACACATAACTAAACTATTGACTTTAACATACAACAGCTGAAGAAAGCATATTCATAATTATAGTAGAATTAGAGTGATACTAGGATATTATTATCGTGGTGCTTCTGTTAATGTTCTATCAACACTTTCCAGAGATATGTCAACAGCTGTATTTGTAGAGTTTTCTTGTCTGGACAGAAAAGCATTCTCCATACTAAAGTTTTCAATTAAAATTGTGTGTTAAAGTGACTTTGCTTTCTAACTTCAGATGTGGAAAAGGTCCAGGATTTATCTCTAAGCCACAAAATCGTAAAATAAAATAAATGGTTTAGCATCAAGCGTTTTTTTCCTGCTTTCTGAGATGACTTTCTTGTATCATAGAAAACTAAAAAAAGAGAAAATCTCAGGCTTTTAAAATATTCCTAAAAGGGGCATCAAAAGTTTAAGCACACAACACTATTAAACTTTTATGAAATTCCTATTGGAGGTGCATGCATTTCTTTCTTAGACATATGAATCCAAATCCATATCTCCTAGTCATCCATAGGAAGAGTGCCATTGATCTTTACTAGTCCACCTCTCCAGGTAAGGAAGGCCTGACAACATTCTTGTACCTCTTTCAGACATTTTACTCAAACAAGTATTTTCTGTCTCAGGCACACTGATGTGAAGACCAAGCAACCACCCACTCACATATATGTATGCACATGCATGCAGAAAGTAAAACTATTCATTACTAAACAGTTTGTAGGATCCTTACTACTTTTTCTTGTATGCTCCCACTACATCAGGGCCAATCACAGAAGCCAAACTACCACTTGCTCTTTTTTATAGCTGAGGTTTCTCAGTCCTTTATAGGTAACATTTGACCCTTTTCCAGCTGGCTCTGATAAACAAATATGGGCAGTCAATTCCAACCCTACCTGCCTGATCCCTAAACAACTGCTTTAGGACTGAAAGGAGTAGACCACCCTGCTAAGTTTCCTATGATTAAAACAGCAAAACATTAAATGGGAAAATGTGCTCAATTTATTATTTCTTACAAGACAAAAAGAAAAGAGCAAGCAAGGAGAGACCTATTGTGGATATAATTAACTTTTGTGCACTTGAAAGTCCAGTTTGGAAATCAAATGTTGAACCATGAGCTTTTGCAGACATACTACAAATTTAAGTTAAGTAGATATTTCATATACTCTACTATTTTAGCTTTGTCTATACAATACTCAACATATGAAGTGTTAGTTTGGGTAGCTATTTTAATTAACCGGCTTACACATACTTTAAATAAATGCAGAGGAAGCAACTCTGCATGCTTCCATGTTAAAGCTTTTTTTTTTCACTCCATGATTATTATATGTCCTATACGGTGTAGGATAGCAAGGTCTTAGTGATAGGTGAAAGAGAATTCTGTGAACTTACAGTTCCATGAGTCTGAACTAGTGAGATTGAGATGAGATGGGATCCTTCGGAAGGAGGAATTTTATTTCTTTGAGAGCAAATGAAAGTGTCTGTATCCATGCCAGCAGCTGGTTGAGGCTCCCTGGGCTGATGGGAGAAGCGTGTGAAGCAAGACTGAGTTTGTGGCATGGACAGACACTCCTGAGAAAAGCAGAGAGCAAACACAGAGAAGTAATGGGAAAGGAAGTTTGTCCAGGTAACAGGAACACCAATTCTGACTGGAAACAAAATCTTGATCTGAAAGCAATAGTGGGAAAGAGACAGATTTCAAATCTTATTTTAACTTCCGTCACCTAATATCTCTGAACTTTCTGAGTAGACATTTAGTTTTGTTTTGTTTTTTAAATCAAACACAATTTTGAAGAACTGTGTTTTTTCTCACTCTGTGAAAAGGTTTGGGCAGGCTCATCTCAAAGTTATGCCCAACTTAAGAGCCAAATCACAGCATGTCACCAAGTACACAAAGCTAGATATATGAGTGACTGTATTTTCATAAAAGTAGCCCTCATTGACATTGAACATCAATATTTGTGTAAGGAAGTAGTACTAAGAGGTGATGTTAGGCTTTGACCCAATGGTATAACTGTTTGTTACAAAACCTTGAGATAAGTTGCAAGCAGATTGAAAAGTTACGTAAAACATATTTTTCTGTTCTGCACAGAGATAAACTATATTCCAGACATAATAATGGTATGATGAGTGATAGCATTTGAGAAATGTATTCTCTTAAGGGAGAAGTGGCATATTATTGTAAATATAATTTTTACTCCCCAAGTCATTTCTGGAAATGTGACTATTTACAATTAGGCTCACATACAGGCAAGGTCTCTGCTTGTGTTTGGACAAAGTAAATTCAGTTCTTATCAGCCAGGTTTTGTGGTCTTCGGTTGCCATAAACACTCTCAGAAGATGTATGATGTGTACTGTTATATGTGTGCATAAGATTTTGGAATCCCACCAGCAGGAAAGAGATGTTGCTATTTTTTCTCATCTTTGAAATTATTGGTGACAATGAACAAAGGCATTTTCAGAACTTGTCTTTTTAATGAAAGACTTTCCTCGCTGGTACACACAGAGGCAAACACATTATTCCCAATGAAAAACAGGTTTGGAGAAGTGATGGAGTAAACCTTATGGGTGGTATAATAAAATAAAAAAAGAGTTTTGTAGTCTGGTTACATTAAAGAAAAAAAAAAAAGCAGAAAGCAAAAAACAACAAAGAAAACGTGCCCAATGGCTACCTTTGGAGCCCAGAGGCACAGGAGCAAGATGCCATACTTGAGTCCAAGGGGACCTATATTTTGCCCTCCTCAGACTGATATGGTGAAATGCTCTTTCCCAAATCTGATTCAAAGTGAATGGAATGATAAAATGTTACACTCCCTGAAATGACTGAAGCAAGATTGCTATGGAAATGAGGCAGAATTGAAAGGTTCTTATATTAGCAGAGAATCTAAACTGACTAATTGGCTTTGGAATAGGCTTTTACCCTTGAGCAGAGATCTCTAAGATATTTGATATTCTGGCATTAGCAAGAGCCCAGCCATATACCTTGTGGAATCTGGCATTCTGTGTCTGATTCATATTTTTAAACTCTTTGTCTCTGCTTCCTATCAATCATGCCCTACTGTCTTTGACTACGCCCTTACTACATAGTACCCCTTTCTGCTTTCTTTAAAATGGAGAGATTAAATTTGCAGGTATTTGGGAGAGAAACGGAGTTATGAACAATTGAGTTGTTTTAACTCTGTCATTCTTCTATAAAAGTAATTCTATTTCAGTACACTGCAAATGCTAGAATTCGGAGGGAGAACAAAAAGTAGACACATTCTGCTAGTGCATATTACATGTTGTAGCAGAATAGAGAGTAGTTTCTAAACTACTTTATGATTGGCTTTGCTCAGGTCTTTTAACATTTGTTTTTGCACTGTCACACAGACAAATCATTTATTGTGATATTCTATTTTGATCTCTTTTGGTTTATGCCTTCCAAATAAAATTCCATTATGTGTAGCATAGTGTAGCAACTAAATCTCTTCTATATGCAAAATTGCTTATGACATTGCTGATCACTCTGTGATAACAGTTCCAGGATGAATCAAAGAGATGCAAAAGGAGATATAACTCTATATTAGCATAATATAATGCTGTGAGGTATTTGACTTATAGCAGAGGCAGTAAATGAATCCAACTCCCGTTCCTCCTACTCTTGTTAAGCTTCATCTAGGCCCATATCAATACACTACTGCATAAATGTCATCACATAACTTTGACATAACTTTAGAATTACTAAATGACTGCTCTGTTCTCACTGTATGCAAGACCTTCCCTTTCTTTATTGCGTCAACTTTCCTGCTGGTAGATATCACAGGACACACGATTTCCGTCTGAAAAGGTCACTAAATGTGACAAATACATAAGCACAATTTCCTTCCTCCTTAAGACAGGGATCCATATATTTTGCATGGGAGTCTTTTGCACAATATTCCCCTAGAGCTAGTATGGCAGGTCCAGTCAACAACTAGTAGCATGAATTGACTTGGTGAGCAGTGATTCACTACACTTTTTGAAGGTGATTCATTACAATTGTAAACAAAAAAACAACAGTGGGGAAAAGATCAACCACTTAGAGTTCTTCACTGAATTTATTTTTTCTTTTAAATCAATGAAATACTCTGCTACCATGCTATGTTATTCCCTGCACTGCAGAGGTGCTAACTGGTGAGTAATAAAAATATGTTTCAACTCACAGTCATGATCTTCACCTCAAATTAAGTCAATAAGACTCCAGGCCACAGGAAAATATCAAGTTTCAAATGACTTAGCAATATATACTTGAAGATAGTTCGAGTATATATTGTCACAGTTCTTGTCATTGAGTTCAGTGCAATTGTTTCAAGCCATTCTGTTCAAACTCAACTGTGTTCAACTGTGATACTATATTTGTAACCAAACCCATAGGAGAAAAAATTCAGTCTTACCTAAAGGTTTACCTATTGCTTTGAACACAGTCTATATCTGTATTAAGGAAAAATAATCTGCTGGTGATAATCCAGCAGTTAACATTAAATTAATTAGATGGTGACCATCAAATTCCAGTACTGATACTGTCCATGTTGTCTTTACTTTATTGGAAATTTTATTGAATAGGTATGAATCTGCAACTGTTTTTAGCCCTTAGAAATGTCCTGTTCAAGACTAAGGAACATTACAACAAAGAAAATTTTAAAAAAAAATTAAATTTTTTGCTGTATTTACATAAACTGATAATTTAAATAGAAATAAAAAAGACTTACTATGCATGGCATTTGATTCAGAATTATATATTTTTTTTAGGAACAAGCCTGTTCCTTCTTTAGAAATAAATTACATTAAACCATTTCTTTGCATTGAAAACAAACCTGAGGCTCTATACAGAAAAGACTGATAAAGATTTCTATAATGACTGCTAAGAAACCAGGTCTTGTAGATGTATAATAACTCTAAGAAAGCTTAGTGGAAAAGAAAATATGAAAACAAAAAATGCTATGCTTCATTGTAGTGCAAAATATCGTCTTACGGGGAGAATTTTTTTTTTAAGAAGAGCATTTTATTCTCTTACTGTGTTCTGTCATAAATCATACAGACAGATGTATGCCTTAGTCACGCATCAAGGTTGATTACCATTTCCTAGGTTTATACAACACAGGCTAAGGGTTACACTTTTTTTATTGTAACCTTTTTTCATTTTATAGTAGAAAAAATGTAATATTGCACGCATTTTTCTTTGTTTCAGCACATCCGTACAATAAAAACAATATTTACATCATACAATTTTCTGCTCTTATGAAGAAAAACCTAGTCATAGCAGGACCTGCTTGTTCTCTTTCTAAGAACACATTTTGGGGGATGTCCTTATACAAGTTAAAATAATGACAAATTGTTTTTCATTGCACATTCTGCTATCCACATGCCTATCTACTTTTTATACTTTAAAAACTGGTTAATCAAGAAAATCTTAGAATATAGATGAAAATATCTGGAGGATAAATATTTACCAATATAATAACTAAGCTAAATTACTGCAGCTGTGAGTCAAGGACTTTTAAATGATGGGGTGTGTATAATGTTTTTCAATTTCTTTTTACCAGGCCAGCCTGAACCAGAAGCGGAACTTTTCCTCAGTATAGTCCTTTACCAAAGAAAACTCTGTGGGAGGAGAATATATACATCAGGGATAATGACCCAACCTCAGCTATTATAGCTAGTCATAGCTGGCATCGAGAAGAGATTAATATGAGGTTACTCAGTATTTCTATTAGATAGAGTTTAGATTTAACATTAGTCATGGGTATAAAGTAAATTTTGACTCTGCTTTGGAATTCAAGCTCTCTTAGTTACCTGCCAGCTCCAATGAACTTACAAAATCAAGATTGTTATATCGCACAAAGGAATGAACACATAGCTGAAATAACGAAAATCTAAGATTTGGCTGAGGAAGTCATAGTGAAATGGTCAATGTTCATTGGTGTTTGAAACTTAGCAAATCAGATGTGTTTCTTTAAAGGCAAAGTGAATGTCAAATTCATTATTGAGCTAGCAGTCACTGCATGTAATTTTTGGAGGTGAAATGTTTGATGAATGGTACTTTCTGACAATCTCATGGTAAATGTTTTGTTTACAACATTACTACCACTATTAAAAAACTATCTTATCTTTTTGGATTCTCTTTCCGCAGGAAAGAACAAAAAAATGAGAGATGTGAATTTGCCTGTGAAAATGTTAGACTGCTTCAAGTTTGGTAAAGAATAGCATTTCCTATATAAATCCAATAATGTTGAAAAGTTAATAAAATGTGAGTCAATGAGTGATTTTGTCCTGCAGTAATATAGTTCATAACACAGAGGATCGTGGCTTATTGATATCTTAATAGAAACAATAATTCAAAGCAGTAAAAAAAATCCTTGCATAAAAATTCAGGTGTTTGGTTTTTTTCCCCCACAAGGGTACATTTTTCCACACGGCTGTGATGTTTATGTTCACTCTGACTCACACTGGAAGGAAAGGAGGTGCTAATATCCATGATCAAATCAGTTCATAAATTTACTTCATTGACTAGTCACACCATCAACACTTGTTTTTCCACTGAATTTGTTTCTCATTATTTCCTCTCTTCCACCTCACCCATGCACGGCTTTAAACCTACGTCAATTGAAAAAAAAATCTGCCAAAATATCCTCATACAAAGAAGCATTGTAAAAGCAGTGACTTACCTTTTGACAATTCTCCCTCAAAATGAAAGGGTTTTATGCTTTTTTTTTGAGCAGGAAACTCTCCTCTGAGGCTCTTCTCTTCTCTTCCCTGTCTTACACTGTGGGTTTGACCTCTGCCATCATTATAATTTCCTTAACCAAGGACTATGATGTCATAACATTTTCATGTTATGATGGGCCTCTTTGGATTCTGGATATAATTACTACTTTTCAGGGTGTAGCCATGCAGTTGTCAAAGAAAAAGAGATAATATAAAAATAAGGAAACAAATTACGAAATTATAATGTCTGGTTCACGGTCTATTTGTTCTTTATGTTGATATTGTTTGAATAACAAACTCTCTGGAGTCTTAACCACTAACACACAGTAGCATTTTACTGTCTTCTGAGGGAATCAGAAGGTAAACAGCTGATTGACTTATTTCACCTTTCCCTACTGAAACCTCTTATTGGTTGAAACACAAGAAGAACCGGTATTTCTACTGCATCTCATTCTACATCCTAATCAACTTCTTTCGCTGTTCAGCAGAAACTGAATATTAAAATTAGCTATATTATAGGTCTTTGTGATGATGCAGAGTACATAATGTCTCTTTTCTGGCCTTCTTTGTGCTGAAGAATACACTATCCTTGGTAAATGACTTTTGGGCCTAAGTCACTGAAAATTGTCTTGCAATAGGAGCTCTGCCCAAAGAAATATTTTTATTGTGGGCTTCACCTTTGCAAATAAATTGGACAATCTCTGTTACTTTGGATTTTCCAAACTCAATCTCAAATGCTAATTTCTTCTCAGCTGGGGATGAGGTCTCCTGAAAGAGAAATCCTAAAGAAATCGGCTTCTTGGTCTGCCAAGCAAAATATCAGAGCCACCTGATGAAGGCTGAAACCAAAGTATAACTCAGGTCAGGAAAGTTTAACCAAGAGGCAGACTTCCTTGCTGAATGCCACAGACATTTATTTTCCCTGCTGGAGTTCTCCATATATCCCCCAAAAGCCATAGATGGAATGACAGTTTGTCAAAGCAGCCGTGCAAACTGCTGTGTTAAGAGTGCATAATCCTTTGTGATAAACTCTGGCAATGAACACAAATCTGATCGCAGCCCTGTTTTAAGTAGTCTTATGTTCTGTCCCTCCCTCTCTGCACATGCTGAGAGCTACACAGTTAAACACAGGGTAATCTCTCTCTCTGTCATTGCACCTTACCCTGCAATACACAGAGCTCAGCCTTGACAGTCACCCGTGGATTGGATGTGAGTGTAGTCACAGAGTGGATGCACCCTGTGTGGCACAGAGAGGTGATGAAATCCTGTCAGCAACCTGGAAATGAAGGTCAGATGTTCATCCTTCACGAAGCAAGTGGTCAAATCAAAAGCCATAATAGCAGCTGTATGTATCCATCGTTACCTTTACAATATTGAGACTTGGCTGTCATTACAAAATGCAGTCAGCTGCAATACAGGGAACTTGCTTGTGCCTGTAATGATTACATTTTAAGTATAATGAAAGAAACAAGCATCACTACCAAACATCTGCCTGTTGCGTGCGTAGTGTTTTTATTGCTTTAGCTCGCAAGCCAGTAGGAATTTTTGGTCTGTCAGCTTGAAATAGAACTAATGTTATTTAAATCTTTCCTGAACTATTTGAATATCATGGCCCATTCTTTGGTTTTCTTGAGTGTTTTCAGCTTGATGTCTTAAAATACAGAGGATGGGTGTGGTTAAGTACCCTACTCCCACTCAGTCATTCCTAAATATATGTTCATGTTCAGTTTCTCCAATGTCCTTCTGGATTTATGTCACTGCAGCAATGTTATGCCAGCTCCATAAGTTGAGAACAGGCATCCGTGCTCTCACTCGGTCTCATATCCCCTAGCACATATAATAACCACTTGGTGGAAAGGAACGCCAGGATTAACACAGAATGTCCTTAAAAACCAATAACATAGTTTTGCTTCAAGTCTTGGAGCCCTCAGACTTTCTGACATACTAAAGCAAATCCTTACTCAGCTTGGGTCCTACCAATTCTAAACAAGAACATTGGAGGATATAACATGCCATATGAAATAATTTGCTTTCTTTATTGGTAGAAAATGCTGCAATAAAATAATGAACATCAGATGTCTATTTCTTGTTAAAGTGCTGATGCTGCATAAAAGGAATACATCAACTCCCAGCCCAGAACAGCATTCCCTGCTCCTCATGCCACAGAGACATAAGAAATCACAATCCAGATTCATGTCACCAAGCATTCAGCCTTCAACTTAGCCTAAGACAGTCTTGTAATGAATCTCCTGTAACTGAAGAAAAACCATAGACACTCAGTCTACCCCAGACTCCTTCTGGAGGTAGATATCTCTTATTATTAGCAGAAACCTCCTGCAGTAACTATTCTTTTATCTTCACTGTCTTCATGAAATGCTTGAAGGGTGGAAGGATGATTTAATCTCCGGGTTTTCTAATTTCTTCTTCCTCACATACCTCTTCATCTTGACATTATTTCTGGTGGGAATTCAATCAGGTAATGATGCAACATCCTTTTTGCACACTGATCTCTTGTGATTTTAACCCACTGAGTGCAGTTTGAATCTGCCTGCAGATTTCCCCTGTGTTTTTCATAACTGTATTTCATAACTGTTCATTCACTGCATAAAAGTTTACTGAAGTAAATGTCATGAAAACTTAGACAATCTCATTGCTGTCTTATGCAAATGATACACAAAGACAAACCTATTGAGTTTAATAATTTCTAAGTTCATATAATCATAGAATTGCTAGCTTGGAAAAGACCTTTGAGATCACCGAGTCCAACCATACCTGCCCACTACTAAAACATATCCCTAAGCACTTCATCTACATGTCTTTTAAATACCTCCAGGGTTGGTGACTCAGCCATCTCCCTGGGCAGCCAGTTCCAGTGCTTGGCCAAGCTTTTGGTTTAGAAATTTTTCCTAATGTCTAATCTGAACCTCCCCTGGTGCCACTTGACACCATTTCCTCTTGTCCTATTGCCTATTGCCTATCACTTGGGTGAAAAGGCCAACACCCACCTTGCTACAACCTCCATTCAGGCAGTCGTAGGCAGTGACAAGGTCTCCCGTCAGCCTCCTCTTAAACAAATCCAGTTCCCTCACCTGCTCCTCATATGACTTGTTCTCCAGCCCCTTCACCAACTTTGTTGCTCTTCTCTAGACATGATCCAGGATCTTAATGTATTTCTTGTAATGAGGGTCCAAAACTGAACACAGGACTTGAGGTCTGGCCTTAGCAGTGCTGAGTACAGGGGAAGAATCACTTCCCTGATCCTGCTGGTCACACTGTTTCTGATACAGGCCAAGATGCTATTGGCCTTCTTGGTTACCTGGGCACACTGCTTACTCATATTCAGCCAAGGTTATGCCATAGAAAATTAACTTACCATGCATCAGTCCATTTAGGCATGAGACAAATTAGGATTGGTATGAAATGAGGGACAAGAAAAAGCCAGCTTCAGCTAAGTTGTTCAATGTGAAATAAGGTATGAACTTATAGAAGCTCGCTGCTATGGTTCTTTTCTTTATCGAGTAGGAGTCATTCATATCATAGGTACTCAAAGGCTTATTGATCTCGGCAAAGCAACAAGATTACTTTTAAAGAGTGAAGCTGTTCTTTAAATTATCCCTTATCAAAAGTTATAACAATATATTCATGTCTGTATTTGTATTAATATTTAAATCAATATCATGTTCCTTTTGATTTATTTTCATTATGTTATATTACTTTTATGGACACACAGATGAATTATCTCTTTTTTATTTACAGATGCTCACTCTCTCTTTCAAGGTTTTTGGTACAGCATGTAATATTTCCAGTTTTATGAATTTCATTGCCGCCTCTTCAAAAATACTCAGGATGATACTTGAGACTTTATCAGATCTCAAATTAGATAAAAATCGAAGGCAATCCAGTGCATAAAAAACATTGCTTTTTTCTGATAGTTATCTAAATTTGAGAAATTACTATCAATATGTACTAAGGAACATACCATTTAAACATTACATCTCTAATTATATCTCTCTATTTGTCTACTTACAGATAAAGTAAAATATGCTACTAAACAGGCATAGTTCCTGTTATTAAATTTTAATTACTGGTGTTTTGGATTTTTTTTTTTTCCTGAAAGTCGGTAACTTCATATCCAAGAACTGTTAAAAAATTACTGTTCCATACAAACAGTCTTTTCTAAAGTTGCAGGTTGTCAACACTGGTCATCGTGCTAATTAGCATTTCTTAATTATTTCCTTGGACCTTCCAGTCTCTGTGTTATTTCTTCTATTAAGATGTCAGGATCTTTGAAGAAGAAGCTATAATTTTGTTTGGAGTTCATGCAGTATCTACCATACTATGTTCATATCTTATGAATGATTCTACTGCAAGTATAATCTTTGTTCCTTTTGAATAGTTGACCGTCCCCACAAAAATGTCTACAGGAGGTTTCCCATTTAATAGAATCATAGATTCCTTAGGTTGGAAAAGAGCTTAGAGATCATCAACTCCAACTGTACATGTCTACTACTAATCATGTCCCCAAGCCACTCATCTACCTGCCTTTTAAACATCTGCAGGGATGGTGACTCAACCGCCTCCCTGGGCAACCTGTTCCAGTGCTTGATAACCTTTTCAGTGAAGAAATTTTTCCTAATGTCTAATCTAAACTTCCCCTGATACAGCTTGAGGCCATTCCCTCTTGTCCTATCACCTGTCACTTGGGAGAAGAGATCAACACCCACCTCTCTACAAGCACTTTTCTAGTAGTTGTAGGCAGTGAGGTCTCCCCTCAGCCTCCTCTTCTCCAGGCTAAACAACTCCAGTTCCCTCAGCTGCTTCTCATAAGACTTGTTTTCCAGCACCTTCACCAGCTGTGTTGCTCTTCTCTGAACATGCTCCAGGACCTCAATCTCTTTCTTGTAGTGAGGGGCCCAAAACTGAACACAGTACTCAAGGTGCGGCCTCACCAGTGCTGAGCACGGGTAGAATCACTTCCCTGGTCCTGCTGGCCACAACATTTCTGATACAAGCCAAGATGCTGTTGCCCTTCTTGGCCACCTGAGCACACTTTTGACTCATGTTCAGTCGGCTGTTGACCAGCACCCCCAGATCTTTCTTTGCCAGGCAGCTTTTAACCCGTTCTTCCCTTAGCCTGTAGCATGGCATGGGGGTTTTGTGTCCCAAGTGCAGGACTCTGTTATTGGCCTTGTTAAACCTCATCCTATTGGCCTCAGCCCATTGATCCAGCCTGTACAGATCCCTTTGCAGAGTCTACTTACCCTCCAACAGATAGACAGTTCCTCCCAGTTTAGTGTCATCTGCAAACTTAGTGAGGGTGCATTTGACCCCCTCATCCAAGTTGTTAATAAAGATATTGAATAGGACTGGACCGAGAAGTGAGCCCTGGGGGACACCACTTGTGACTGGCCTCCAGCTGGAGTTAACTCCATTTACCACCACTCTTTGGTCTGGCCATTCAGCCACTTTTTGCCCAACAGAGTGTGCGCCTGTCCAGGCCTGGGGTAGCCAGTTTCTCAAGCAGGATACTGTGAGATACTGTGTCAAAGGCTTTACTAAAGTCCAGGTACACTATATCCATTGCCTTTCCCTCATCCATCAAGCGTGTCACCTTGTCATAGAAGGAGATCAGGTTAGTTTGGCAGGACCTGCCTTTCATAAACCCATGCTGACTGGGCCTGATCATCTGGTAGTCTTGCGTGTGCTGTGAGATGGCACCCAAGATGATCTGCTCCATGACCTTCTCTAGCACAGAGGTCAGACTGGATAGGTCTGTGGTTTCCTGGATCCTCTCTCCATCCCTTCTTGTAAATGGGTGTAACATCTGCCAGCCTCTAGTCCAATGGAACTTCCTCAGTCAACTAGGACTGCTGGGAGACGATGGAAAGAGATTTGGCAAGCACCTCCACCAACTCCCTTAATACTCTCAAATGAATCCCAACCGGCCCCATAGATTTATGAATATCAAATTTGTCTAGACGATCACTGACCATTTCCTCTTGGATCAAGGGAACTTGTTCTGCTCTTCTTCCCTGTCTATTGGACCGTGAAGTTGAGTATTCAGGGAACATCTCACCTTACTATTAAAGACTGAGGCAAAGAAAGCATTAAGCACCTCAGCCTTATCCTTGTTCTTTGTCACTATTGTTCCCGCTGCATCCAGTAAGGGATAGAGATTTAAATGTTGATATTATGAAAACTTGTGCAATCACACTATTATATTAAAAAATTTATGCTGTAAATATAATACCTATGAGTAGAGGCATATCTATGTAGGGGATGTTTTTAATCTCAGAAGGCATTCAAAGATCCATGCAAAACTACCCTACATGCTGAAATAGGCTACTATTATCATGAGGGCCATTCACTAGACTGAAGTAATTCAAGATGTATATAGTGGATATACACAGACATTTCACACTGAAAAAAACACTTCTGTGGTGTTAAACTACAAGTTTAACCTAGATTTTCAATAGGGTTTCATGAGTTACACCAAAATGCTTTGCAAGCTGCTTTGCAAGATGTAAGCCTGTTACTACAAACCACAAGGTGGACTTTTGTCTCAGAGCAACTACATAGTTACTGGGTGCTGCCATGTTATATCACGTGATTATCGTATTCTTGAGGCCACTCCTTGAAAAGCCTGAGCCATTTTTACTGTATGGTTCACTGGATTTATAGTAGTATCCTTTAATATGCTAGGTTTTTCCAGGAATTAACTAGTACCTTTTACTGTAGTGTTAAATTATGTAGTTAATGTGGCTTTTACTGTCTTTTTACTAAGAATAAGCAAGGGTAAAGAACAATGTTATAAATATCATCACATGGCATATATGAAACGGTTTTATTTAATCTGAGGGTTAGAGACAATTTTTTTGTAATTAGGACTCATTTTTCTTGGCACTAGATACTCCCTCTGTAAAATAGGGATAAAAATGTTAGCCTTTAAAATAATGAAGGAAAGTAAACTCTGTTGTTGAAAAGCTAAGTATTATCATCCTCCTCCTCTCTAGTAAGTGGGATAAATATTTATATATGTTAAAATTATTCTGCTTATATATTTTTCCTTGCTTCAACATTTAATAAAATAGCCCTGAACTCCAGACAACATTTTTTTATAACACACAATGATGTCTGGTTTTGTGCAGAACAACTGAAAAAGATCATTACTGTCCTCATGAGTAACCAAAAAGTTAGACTGATTATGTTTTGCATTCATCCACAGAAAAGCTTGGAGGAAAGGATTAGTCATATTTCTAGAAATAAAATACATTCTTTACTATCCAAATATTTCAAAACTCTTTCACTAGAAAGAGCCTAGAAAATATGTTCTGCATCATATTTTATAAGTGGCTTTTGTTCTGAGTAAGCTTTTCTCTGATTTTTATAAAACTTTTCTCTGTAACGGCATGAACAATTTTAATCATTTCATAATTTTGCTGGAGTGTTGTCTTTTTACACTATTCTGGTGGAATGATTTCTTCATCCCAATGGTACTTAGTTGAGTACTTTGAAGAGTTTCTTCAATTCAAATATAAAATGTAAATGAGACCCTCAACTCAATCAAAGATGCAGATAGCATCCAGATGGATCAGTACATATATTTCATAAACAGTCCATATCTTTTTGATAGGTTAAATTAAAATCCTGGTTCAAACCGGCAGTAAGTGTTTCAAGTAAGTTTCAATCTTCTCGAATCCTATTTGGGTCTGATTTACATGGCTGGTGTTCATGTCTAGTCAAAAATCTATTTTCCCAGAGGAAAATGATCCCCACTGTAGTCACAAATAGTTACACGTTCCCTAGGATGCCTGTAAAGCCAAAAGTTTACACAGGCCAGGAAAGCAACCTTGTCAGCGGAAAAAATATACAGAATATGTGCTGCAATTGTTTCCTGAATAGAATAGTTCAAGCCCTGGCATGTCTGGACTGCATATGGAATGAGCATATGCATGTTTATATGCATGTATTTATGTTTGTATGTAGTTTCCAATTCTAATATATATTTATATTTAAAAGAATATGAATGAAAACTTACGTGTTTGTTATCATCATAAGCAAGAATAAATGACCACTTCAGGCTAAATTGCAACTACTTTCAGCATTGCAAGAGAGACATTTTATACAAATCAACATGAATTTTATTTGTATGTACCTGCACGTGCAGAGATGTACATTAAAGCTTATTTATAACTGCATGATTTGATGGGACAGGGATTTTTTTAATTTAAATATATTGGAATAGTACCAAACTCAGTAATGGAAAAACTTGGTAGTGTTACAGTCTAAGTGCTAGACATAACAATGGAAAAGATGGGGGATGAATGTGAGTTACAAACAGTTCTTGTTCTTGAATGTGAGAGCCAAACAGTTCTTGGGAGTATCAGAGAGTAAAGGAAGGGACAAATAATAGAAATTGCACCTCAAGAGGCTCAGCTTTGACTTTAAGAAAAAACAAATGTTAACCTGAGTAGCAGTGTTGGCAATAGTCCCACTTTAATCAGGAAGCTGGACTAGATGCGTCCAGTTTCCTTCCAATCATCATTTCCATGGTCCCATGTAATGTATTAAAAAGTGTGTGCCAGATATCACATCTTAAGAAAAACCCAGCACAGTGATATGACAACCCAGGTGGATTAGCAAGGCTTAACTATAGAAATTAATTAGTAGAACAAGAAGGAAACGTATTTTTATCCAGATTACAAATGTATGCCCATTTGTGAAAATATTCATGGGATTTCTCCAACAATAGTTTCACAGAATTGACCTATACTGATTTACACTACAAGTCTTCCCACTGGAACAACTAGAATTTACTTTTTCTTTGATGAATACTGCAAGGTTAATAAGTGTTAGTCAGCTGTTAGGATTTATTATCTGTATCAACACCTTAGATTCCATTGCCTGGTTCCAGTAGTCAGCTATCTCATTCCATAGTGCAGTAAATTATTAGTTTCTTTGATCAGGAAAAATCTTTCATTATAAATTTGTCAAAACTGTATCTGTATGTAACAGTGTTCATTTGCCCCAACATGGTGTCATAGAGGTATAACTACAAGAACTAATAATATATAGAGTTTATTTTAGCATTCAGCTGTAGTGTCAGTAATTATTTTATTTTCTCATTCTTCTTGTTCTCTGTCAGAACAGTGTGGAATATGTACTTGACTATAAATTTTAATGTATTAATTTGAAAACACTTGCAAATCCTAGTGCCCCGTTTATTGTCTGATATAATACTACACACTATTGCTTCCATTATTTCAAAAGAGAGGATGATCTTATATTTGTCTGTTGCAAGCTCAGACATTTTGAGACACTCCCCAAACTTTCCTCTTTTACTTGTGTTTCTGTCAGAAGATTTCTAAATGCAAATGTAGGTACTTTAAAGTGTGTCCTGATTGCTTTTTGATGAACAACCACAGATGACTTGACTTCTACTTATTTAGGTACTAATTATAGACATCTAGCTGAAATACACCCAGTATTTTGAGTTAGCATGGGAGGAACTTGGATACTATTCTGACAGGTGCTAGAATAAAATTTATGACTGACAAACAGTACTGACTTAGAAAACTAATTTCTGAAAAGGTTAACTGTTTGTAGTCTTTTCTTTGGTTTCTCAGCTGTAAAATAGAGAAAACAATATCTGTTAAGAAAGAAATAAGTCTTTGAAGTGTTATGAAGATACCCTGATTTTGTAGACCACTGTGAGTTTCTTGTCTGGAAGGTGTTATATATGGTGAGAACAAGTTATTGCTTGCTGTCTCCTATCGAAGACAGATGCATAGTTAATCATGAATCCCATGCTTTCATCTTGCATCCCAGATGCAGCAAATATATTTTTTACTTGCCTTCAGCTTAACAAGCAGAATTACTGGTTTCTTAATGAAGTATATGAGCCTGTGCCTACATCCAGCATTCACTATCACACTGAAATGCTGGTTCGTAGTACCCTGATAGATGTATCTGGTTCTTTCACATTTACTGTGCATGCATATTCTTAAAAAGTCAGCGCCCAATTTAAAAATATCACTGTGAATTTACCAATCAATGAACCTCGTAGATTTTTGTTTCTGTCACACTGATCCTGAAGAAAGCCTGTTTGTCTGAACTTAGTTTCATAATATTTTGGTTTAGTGATGAGGAGAAATTATAAGTCTATTTTAATTTACTGCACTGTATAGTAACAACACTTGATCCAGATGAAAAGCTAATAGCCTAGTGGAAGCAAAGCAAAGAAAAGGTACTCTCCCTAATTGTTCAAAATTAAAATATTCTAATCTTCCAACTGCAAATTCTCAATTTCCCCAAACTGACCATGAAATATATCAGTATATACCAATGACTAAGAAATAGCCTCCTTCCATTTCTCTTATGAAAAATTAAAAAATTAAAATTAAAAAAATCTGTTGACTTTTTATTTCCTACTGCTGATTTATTGGGAAGTTGCATTTTCATAGAATCATAGAATAGTTAGGGTTGGAAGGGAACTTAAAGATCATCTAGTTCCAATCCCCCTGCCATGGGCAGGGACATCCCACTAGATCAGGCTGCCCAAGGCCCCATCAAACCTGGCCTTGAACATCTCCAGGGATGGGGCAGCCACAAATTCCCTGGGCAACGTATTCCAGTGTCTCACCACTCTCATGGTTAAAAAATTCTTCCTAATGTCTAACCTAAAACTGTCCCTCTCCAGTTTACACCTGTTCCCCCTTGTCCTATAACTACATGCCTTTATGAATAGTCCCTCTCCAACTTTCTTGTAGCCCCTTTCAGGTACTGGAAGGTCTCTATCAGATCTCCTTGGAGCCTTCTCTTCTCCAGGCTGAACAACCCCAACTCTCTCAGTCTGTTCTCATTGGGAAGGTGCTCCAGTCCTTGGATCATCTTTGTAGCCCTCCTCTGGACCTGTTCTAACATTTTGGTAGTACCTACTTTCTCAAGAAATAGCACTAGGTCCTTCTCACTGCCAGCTTTACATTAGGAGGCAGTTGATCCAGTCCCATTTGAATCTGATAAAGAATAAATTAAGAGATTTATTAGGACTAAGTATTTAGGCAACTGAAGAGTAAATTAACGATATACAGTGTAATATCTTATACTATGTGATTTTCGAGAGGAAAGTGGCACTGCACAAGAATCACATACTCTTGCCAGAAACAAAGCAAAGGGTGAAATGAAATGTAGAAAACACACTGAAAACTCTTGCCTGCTTCATAAGAATTGGAAGGCAAAATTCTGAAATCAAGATTCTATTCGCGTGATAATAAAGGAGCTGCCTGCTTTCTTACAGCCAAGCATTTTTCTGGATTGGGACTGCAATTTTCAGCACCAGGCTGCATTACGTCTTTCTGAAACAGTCTCATGACCTCAGTCTATGAAGAAATTCCTAAGAAATCCTTGATCAGATAAGAAGAATGTTTTCAAGCAATAATCATGCAAAGGTTTCCCAGATGGATGGTTTTGTGCCGTGAATAGAACACTGTGGGGTACAGTTTTTTACAAATAACTTTTATCTTTTTTGGGTTTTTGGGTTTTTTTTCACCCAGTTGCCTTTTATTTCCTTGCAATGTTGGTGGCAGGAATTGCTGTAGGCATCACAGGAAGCAAACAGCCAACTTGGAGTTTCATAAAACACAGTGTACAGGTTTAAGCCTGCCGAGATACACTGTTAATTTCAGAGCTGAGAGTAAGGCAGTTATGTTACCAACATTCAAGGGCTCTTTTGCCAGTAAAACAAATCATAATGTAATCTGATATAGGATTTACTAACACCACAATTCAATGTCCTCTTTGAGCTGCTTCAGGTGCTGGAAGGAATAGAAGTGATGTCCATAAAGTAGAGCTCTCAGCTAATATAACCAGCTTCTCAGCTGCCTACCAATTAGTCTAGACAGAAAGCAATGTTAGTGAGCCTCTTCTACTCTTCATATCGGAACTTCTTCAAATACCATGAAAGAGTAGGGGACTATTATAACCATGGCCACAAACTGGTGTCTTGGATGCATTCTGAATCCCCCTGAAGGCAGTAAAAGTTTACTAATAATATCAATAAAGATTTAACCCAGAAGAAAGAGAAGGGAGTATTACAATCTTGTTTGGTCTTCTTCACTTTCTCCTTAACCAGAAATAACTCCAAAGTGAAAACAGAGAAAAAAGAATCAAACTTGTGTTTTGCGCATGATTTCCAGCAGCCTCAGCAATACGAATTGGAAGCCACCCATCTAGCTGATGCATGAAGACCACTAACCATACGCTCAGTAACATAGTTCAATTTTTTGCTGTCTCTTTGGATTATTTCAATGGCACAACTCAAGACAGCTGCTCTTGGTGCCTAAGGAGTTGCAGCTGTTGATCATGCATGTGTCAGGAAGCAGAGGGTTTGGAGCTTGCTTCCAGGGATCCTACTGTGTAGAAGGCTGGCAAGGACTGTGGAAAAGGAAGGATATTGAAAAGAATTTCTCTAAAGCTGTTTCCCATAGTTGTGGCTTTGGTCACATGTGGCAAATAGTTGAGGTGGTTTTTGGTTGGGCAGCCTGGGCACTTTCACAGCAACTATCAGGCAGTCAGCATTTCAGACCTAGTAACTACATTGTTGAGGGTTTTGGTTTTCAGCCATTTTTTAAAAATCTATCTTATAAAGCCAGTCATGTATGGATGTTTGCAACGAAATAGCTCATTCTTTACATTTGATCTTTCATTTTGCAAGCCCATGAAGCCAGGTCAATCTTTCAGTTAAAAAAGTTAAATATGAGTTAAAAACCTCATATTTTTGGGGAAGCACTAGTGGAAGATGCACAGGGGTAAATGCCCTACTGAAAAGAGATTTCCCAATTTATTAATTTTAAGAGAGACAGAAAAGGTACTTTTTTGATCCCAAATAAGCAGATGACTTTACTTTTATTATGTCACTGTAAAGAAGACCTGGAGTTTTTTATGCTGGCCTTTTAAGATCTCAACAGCAACGTTCTTTGCAACAATAGGTAGTTGCCATGGAGCAGTGGACTTATTTTTAACCAATAGGTGGAGAATTTTGCTAACCAGAGAATGGGGTAGCTATATCATGACAGAAAACTTGTCAGGGATTTGATTAAAGTGTCGCTCTGATCTTCTGTGGTGGCTTGAAGAACATGAGTGACAAACTCAAAAATAAATAAATAAATAATGCTACACGACAAGGATTTTCATCTGTAGTGGTAGAATGTAGAAGACAAGTATTGACAATTTCAATACAGATCAAATGCTTCACAGATTATGGAATCATTTTCCATATGGCACCCACCCAATACAGTTTTATGGCTCTAGTTTTCCAGCTGCATCAGTTTATAGGAGGTGTATATTCCTACAATGCCTGCCTCTTAGTGCTGAACATATTTCATATCTTACCTCCCACTACTTTAGCAAAGTTAAACAAAGCAGGATTTGGAAGCTAGAAGAGGATGAATGAATCTGACAGCCTTTGTGTCAACTCAGCCTAGCAGACAGAAAAGAAGTGATATGCTGCAACAGAAAACTCTTGGAAATTCCTGTCAGTTTTGCCATTCTCCGACAGATTTTCCAAAAGTTTTGGATATTCCTTCATGCCATAATGACAAGGACTGGACACATGCTTTCAGATGATATCTAAAAATTGTCTTTTATTTCTCTTCCCGTATGTGTCCATATACACACACACATATAAAATTACAATCATCTCTTAAATAAAACTTTTATTACAAACCATATCCTAAAGAGATTCACGATCCATAAAATGTGACATCAAAGGAAATAGGTTCCGTGTGTTCAATGCAATCACGAAAGAGACATTTACAGGCACTCAGAGATCACAGTGATATACCTGCATGGATTCAGGTTTTATCATGCATGAAGACACTTCAGGTTCATTGCAATAGTGTATGCATGTTCAATTCTTATTTCATTTATAAGTTCCATATATGCCAAGGCCTTTACATGATTTAAGTATATCATTTTCTTATGCCTATGTTACTGTGAGATAAAAAACCGATAGTTACTACATGATTGGGTGTGGAAACCAGGGAATATGTTAATGAAGAAGATTCATGAAGAAAATCTCCGTGTCAGACAGTAAGGAAATTCTTGAGGTTGGCCTCTCCATTTAAGCTCATAACTTCAGTGAGTCTTCTAAGCCAGAATTAAATTTTCGGCTCCGAGTGAAATTTTCACACAATCTTTCCATCATCCTCTAAGATGTCATATTGCCAAAAGTTTGATTTATTTGGTAAAAGCTCCATAAGATAAAACATGAAGCATCCCACTTCTGACTACTACAAGGAAATTCCATTTCGCCTTAAGATTGCCAATGCTTGACTTTTATTAGACTGGTGATATTTTAGTTTCTATTGACAACATTCATAAATTTATGTTTTTAATTCAATGCCTCATACAGAGTTTTGTCTGATATATCAGATAGTATCTCTCAGTGATAATCTATGCTTTATTTTGAAAATAACTTTTTCCTTCTTTAAAATTTTAAATCTACCATTTCAAATACACTGTTTTTACAGAATACAACATAGTTATGGTGGTAACCTGAACTTAAATGATCACATCTGACATAATGTGATTTCATGATAGCTGGCTATCCACTATGATGTGCACATTTTTATATGTTGTGATGTGGAAGAAACAAAACTACTATTATTTCCTAGTTGGCTGGAAATTAGTCTTTAAAAATATAGCAACAAAAAACCTAATAGAGAAAAAATCCAAGTCCTCAAACAAACAGGCAAAGAAGCAATGCCTAAAGGATTTTAATCTCTCTCAATGGGTGTCCAAGTCACATTTTCAGGTCTCGTCTCTTACAAATTGCAAGTTATGACTAAACTTAGTGCTAAACTAGTCCAGTAATTCCTGCAGAATTTTCCCAGATGATCTTGCATGCACAATTTTGCAATTTTTTTACTAACTTGGAAATTAATACATTATTTTCTTGGCCATATTTTGGCCAAAAATGATGAAAGAATAACTGGACGGTGTGAAGGAAATGTAGAGGAGAAATAGGAGAAGAGATAGTGAAAATCAATGAATATAAATGACAGAAGAGATTACAAAAGAAGAAAATTATTTTTTTACTTTCCTGAGGGAAAAAGAGTCCAATGATAGTAATGCATTGTTGATTTGGGTTATGATTTCTTTATACAATTGCAATGGACGTGGATAAAGTACAAAATTTGTGCAAGATTTTTAGGAGAAGTTTGGAAAATCATTAACCATGCACTAGCAACTCATCAATAACAAACAAGCACAAGACCATAAATACAATTTTTGTGTTGAGCTACTTGACTACTTAGATTCAATAAATCTTTAAATCAGACTTTCCTTCTGAGATATCTTTTATTGTGTGCTTTCACATTCATGTAGCTTTATTGATTGTATCTTCTTCACTGCCATATGTTAAATAGCAAGCAATAAAATTGAAACGTTAAATCACATTCTTTTCCTTTCATGTGTCACTTACCTATTGGGAACATATGTTATGCTGGCACAATAAAACTTGCCCTGAGGGCCTAGTCTGTGTACACAATCCTGTGAAAATGGAGGCATATAAAAGTGTCCCTGTGTCCCTGTATCCTAGCTGAAGATTAAGCTTCAATAAAACAATATTATAAATATTTAAAACATAAAATAAGACTGGTAATGTTGTAATAACAAATTCTCTGGAGTCTATGACCATAAAAGGAATGCAGAAGAGTATCTGCAGTGTGTGTCTTCCAGCAAAGTTTACCACTTCATCTATGATGCAAGCTGCAATATTTTCTGAAAGAGTTTATCTCAGACACTCTTTCCCCTCAGTTGACTTTTTTTTTGCTCAAGTAACCTAGCATTTTTGTTCTATATGTAACACTTTTTTTTGCGGCTCATCTATGACAACTGAGAGCTATACAAAGAAAATTAATATTAATTTCATTACATTTTAAAATCAGTTTAATGGGAAGGAAAATTAAGTATTCTGTGCAATAAAGAATGAAAAACCACGGATTTAGTTGAAGTTACACTTCTGTACTTTTGGTTACGTAAGAAACTGATTTGAACTTGGTTTTCTTTTCAGGAAAGGCATAACCTTTTAAAGACTGCTATTTTTCTTTTCCCAAGGATCCAGTTTTGGTCCATTTTAATTTCAGAAGTCTATAGTATACCTTCCGGGACATTGAAATGTACCTGGTACCTAACTGATTGTGATCAGGATATGAAATATTCATTTGTGCCTTTGTTAGAACCCGAATGACTGGTTGTCTCTAGGAGACAAGCTGTTGAACTATGTAACAGTTCTGATCCAGTCTTATTCCTTGATCCACCACCTTTAAATTGAGCTAGTTTAGATAATGATATAAAAATGCTAGTTTCCAGTCAAAGTTTTGTTCTTTACTCATAAGTACAAGATGATCCTCATACTAAAGTCCTTATACTTTGACTATAAACTTATACTATACAGAAATGTACAAATTTACTGAAAGAAAGTGAAATTTACTGAAATTTGGTTTTTAGCAGCGTACATATTTCAGATAGATTTGCTCATCCTATTTTTCCCCCTCTTAGTCTGGCATTGGCAGAGATTGTTCAGTAGCAAGCAGAAGCATGGCACAGCAGTCTGAAGAAAGTGAAGGAAAATGGTTTTTATAGCTGAATGTTAAGATAGTTCAAAACAGAGAGTATGTAATTATCAAAAACCACACTGGAACTAACTCACTTATTCTTCATAAATGTGCCATGGGGTCTTCATTTCACAACTGGTCCATGGGATATTAGAGTTCATTGTCTGTTTCATTGCAAAAGACTGTGAAATACTGAGATTGAGAGTAACTCTTGTTTCATTTCCAAAAGAAAGAACAAAGTTTAACTGATATTTGCTAGAGCATGAGTCCAAAAAAACAGCTGGATTTTAAATGAAAAAGACTTCTATTTTCATTATGAAAATGAATATTCTGTGTAGTCTAGGAGAGCTGCTAGATTCATTGGTCTGCTCCAGGATAATAGCACTACAGTCTGACTATAGTTTTCTATCTCATCCAATTCTTTTTCTACTGACTATTATCCTTGCAAATGAGATTTTCAGTAAAAAATCAAAATAATGTCTAACTTAATGAGCATTATAGAACATTGAGAAAAACTGTCAGTTCATCTGACCCTTATTGCTTCATCATGAAAAGTCTGATCTTAAGACATTATCCATAGCTTTTTATTCTCAAGCCCAGGAGGGAGTAAATCAATTGCAAATGCAGAGTTTGTCAAAGGCTTTGGGCCCAACCCTTGAAAAAGAATTACATACCATGCTAAGTGACTGTATTCCATAAAAACAACAATGGAGGTAGTGGGAAGAAGTCTTCAATTCTGGCCAGAAAAACTGCTTATGCAGCTGGGTCACAGATGCTAATTTAGAGGAAGGGGCACAGAAGTGATTGCAGTCATTTTTCCTTCAAAAAATTTGATCCAATATATCTGCGTAGCATTTCTCTATGTTACATATGTTCATGGGGTAAAAAGAACAATACTAAATTGGGAAGATGTAACTGTCTTATACAACACATAAGAAGTCCTCTCATAGCTGTTGTTGCCCTCTTTGTGCCACCAACTTGCAGCTCTTCACTGAAGGTATCAATCTCAAGGATATGTGTTTTAGGATGGGATATATCTCTTCAAATTTCAGTCATCTGAGCCTTGATATTTAAGTTACCCCTTTTCTACAACAAAGCTCTTTCAGAGATGTAGATACTTATTTTAGGAAAAGGTAAATCAATGTTTGGATGTGTCTAATTTTTGTTGTTAGTATAAAGGGAATTTAGGTGATTTGATCAGAAACTAAGTTCTGTTAGACTCTTAAAATCCTATTCCAAGGTCCCATTTATTACTCTTATTGAGCTGAATTTTACAAACCTCTATCACACTTGAAACAGTCCCTTCCTAGGCAAGTAGTACCATTGTTTTCAAGGGGTTAACCAGGCTGTCAGGTATTTGAGCTTGGTGGAATCTGGCTTTCTGCCCAACCATGTTGAGTGAGGTTTGCTAAGAATGCTTGATTTACTGTGAACAAATAGTTAAAACAAAATTAAAATCAGATAAATAAATCATTCATGCAACTGTCACCCACTGCTACTGCTCCCTGCTACTATGACATTATGAATACAGAATTTCATTATAAAACTAGGATTATGAAGCTTAACAGTATTGCAACTTCTATGCATGGCTACACAGGGTTATCTCAGTTCTATGAATATAGTTCCGTGGGGTGACTTTTTGTAGAACCATGAGAAAAAAAATCCAAAAATTATGTGTGTGCAATTGTCTTTGTTTTGCTGAGGGTGAAAGCAGCATGATGAAGGACAACATTTCTAGTAAAAATATGGTGTCTTCTCATCTGTGGCCTTGTGTCTATGAGAAAAAGTATATATGGTTGCATTTAAATTGTAGTTAGGTAGATAAGCCTAGTCTACCATAAAAAGGGCATGGCAAACTTGTCTGCACTGAGATTTCTGTTGTTGCAGCTACACTATTTTTAACCAACAGAGTTCACCTAATTTATGTTGGATGGCTTTATACCTACACACACAGATACATACATTAATGAACATATATATACATGCCTATAGAGCCTACAGTTATACTTGCACAAAAGCTATGTCAGAGCTATGAAAATAAGAGCCTCTGACACTTCAAAGTTGGTTAATGCTTTAGGGTAGATCTGCATAGGCAGTTCTTTTTCAGTGAACTCACCAAAGGAGTCTGAAGGACTTTTAACCTGAAGAAAGCCAGATTTAATTAGAATACACATTAGGGCAACTCCATAAATACAGCTCATCATAACTCAGTCAAACACAATAGAAAAGAAAAGAGTTTATATACAACTCTCCACTGTGTCTCTGCAGGGATGCTCTCAGCTTCTAGCCAGCTCAGTAGCTTTGAGTTGCAACAAAATTGGCACAGCTCTTTGGGACTCTGGGGATGTTTCTTTCCTCATTTCTACTGTCTGGTTGTTTCTGTCTGCTGCTCCTATCAGCAAGCTCTCCCACTCAGTTGTGTAGGACTTTTCTGTGTTTTTCTACTCTTTGCTGACCAACTTTGAGTCTCTGGAAGCTTGTTTCTTCTGAATGAATTAAATAATTTTCATGGAAGGAACAATTTTTTTTACCCAGGGAACTTCATCTGACCCAGTCATTTATCTTAAGAGAACAGAACAGATGAACAAAGCCAAACAAAAAGTAGAAATATTGCTATGCATATAAAATACTAATACTCTTTCCTTAGTTATGATACTATTTACTGTTCCTAAGCATGAAAGACACGATACTAGGAAGTTTTTCAAGACCCTATGCAAGATTGCAAGTGCTCAAAGGTAGACTGAATCAAATCTATGGCAAAGGCTGTTTCACTGATGCAGAATATTTTGTTGCAAAGTTTGGCTAAAGGATATAGGCAGGAAATAATGCCTTTCTCATAATTATCAAACTTAGAAAGTGTGTCACAGAAAGAAAGATACCTCAAAGAATCCCAACAGAATAAACCTAATAACCAAGAGTCAGCATGCTGAGAAAACCAGTTCAGATGAAACAAAATTCATATTTTCAAAAAAGAACCTCTCTCCCAATATATAAGGAAATTGTTAGACAATATTTCATGACAGACATCATATGAACAACTACTTTCAGCTTGATTAAAGTAAAAAAATTCTGACCTTAGACTAACTCTATTTATATTGTTTCTTGACCAGAAAAGTAACTACATGAACTTTTTTGACAATACTTAACTTTTCTGAAAAAGGAGCAAACCTTTCTGTTTTAGTTGTGTCATTGGTAAAAACAATTTATTTTTTGTTTTACTGTTTACAGTTCAAAGAATGTTTGTTTGCATGTTGTATTTACCTGTTCAATTCACTATTACAGTAACAGAGAGAGACAACCACTGAGACTGTTAGTGTTAAATGTAAAAATGATAAGATGTATTTTAAAAATCAGTAAACCTCCTCCCAGAATGGTATAAAGAAAGTGGATTGAGACATGCTAAAATGAAAACATACCTTTTGTCTAGAGTTTTGTTTTCCAAAAAACCTCCAGCTTTTATGTAAAACTACTCACTAACTCTATCTTTCTCTTCTCGAAAGTGTTTAGAATTTCTTGAGAGGTAGAACACCACAAACCAAACCCTGAAAGAAATCAGCCCACTTCCTTCAAATCTTTTGTTCACACTTACCATGTAGCTCAGATGTTTTTGTAGTAGGACCAAGATGTGCAATTTGCCTTTTGTCCTGTTTCACCCAGTCAGCAGAGCAAACCATCCTAGAGAATGCTCCAGAAGACTAAGTCTCTTCTTCTCAAAAAGTAAATCTGTCTAATATTAATAGCCTAAGACTGCCAGTATCCACCCTTGTAGGAGAGTGATGAAACTGTTTTTCCCGTCTAACATTCCAACATGCCATCTCTGAAATGTAATACACAAAACCTGTTTACAGAGACATTTCCAAGTACCCCCCGCGTTAGCAGTATTTTTTTGGGGGCTGAATTTATTTTTAAGATCTCTGCATATTTGCTTGTCCAGGAAAAGTACACCAAATGCTATGCCTGTCAATTGCTAACTGCATATTTATGATTTATCTGGAAAATATTGCAAATACTTGAAACTGTAAATATCTTTGCAAGCTGCAGAAAAATCAGATCGATATGCTTAAAGGTGCTACGAATACGTGAGTGCCAGACTCGCAGAGCTTCACAATTCAGCTCTCCTTTTAGTTATTCAATTTTTAGAGTCCACATGGCAAGCTAGTGGTAAAAGCGAATCTGTTCACTAAGGCTATTCCTAAACTGATGAACACTATAACCTTTTACTGAGATAATAATAAAGAAAACAAGATCATGTGAATATTTAATATAATAAAACTAATGGCAGTAAAACTTTAAAGTTATAAAAACTTTTAACCACTAGCATTTCACAACATAAAGCTCAGGGTGGAATTATTGTTCTGATACTTCTGTAACACTGCCATGATAGAGGCTAAGTTTTCAAAAATAAATATAATTAAAACAATTCAAGGCAGTTGTGTACACCCAAAACACTCTACAGGACAACGCACAGATGTGAACAAATGTCTCAGAAGTACACTTTATAAATTGTCAGGTTATTTTTTGCTGTATTTAAGGGCACAGGGGTAGTAACAAACAATATTTCTTTACATAGTTCAGAACATATTCAATACCAGTCATCATTACTTCAAACTAGTAGACATGGTTTTGTATTTCAAACCAGGTGGATGTTATCTGTTCTAATACGATTGCTATATTTTACATGATTGTATGTGGTCCAAGTTTTGATTATGGCCTGTGGGCATTTTTGCAATATGAATTGAGTTATTATATATATGTGTGCATACATATATTCAGTATTATTTATGCATATTATTCCTTGTAATAATAATAAAAGTGTAAGGCAAACTAAAATCAAGAGGGTAAACACAACAATTAGCACAATAATTTCATGACAAATACAATATAGAGAAGTAGAGAATAAAAGGGAGAATAAGACTGTTAATGGAAACAATTTTCCTCTTCACAAGTAAATTTGAAGATTTATTTGTTCACAACTTAGTCATCAACACCCGGTCTCATTGTGTGAAGACTATTCTTCTGCTTTAAGACTTGGATTCATCTCACCTACAAGCTGTCTACCAACCAGGTACTAAGATTTTGCTAGACATCTACAGTTTTATTTTGTCAAATGCAAAAAGACAGGGTCATTTCCCACTCCTTTTTAAAACTGAATGAACTCTACCTATGGAAGGGTTGTTAAGGAAAAAATTACTTCCTTAAAAAATCATCAAATTCAACCCTCCCTGCCATGGGCAGGAACACCTCCTGCTGGATCAGGCTGCTCAAGGCCCCTTCCAATCTGGCCTCAATCACTTCCACAGATAGGGAATCCACAATTTCCCTGGGCAACCTGTGCAAGTGCTTCACCTTGCTCATTGTGAAGAATTTCCTCCTAATGTCTGGTCTAAATCTTCCCTTCTCCAATTTTTAGCCACTCCCCCTAGTCTAATCGCTACATACCTTTGCAAAAAGTCCCCCCCAGTTTTCTTGTAGACACCATTCAGTTACTGGAAGGTCACTAGAAGGTCTCACCAGAGCCTTGTCTTCTCCAGGCTGAACAACCCCAACTCTCTCAGCCTGTCCTCATAGCAGAGGTGCTCCAGCCCTCTGATCATCTTTGTAGCCCTCCTCTGGGACCATTCCAACAGTTCCATATTCTTCTTATGTTGAGGATTCCAGAACTGGACATAGTACGCCAGATGGGGTCTCACAAGAGAGGCATAGAGGGGCAGAATCACCTCCCCTGAACTGCTGGCCATGCTTTTTTTTTTTATGCGGCCCAGGAAACGGTTGGCCTTCTGAGCTGAGAGCACACATGTGAAGTTTCTCATCAATGAGCATCCCCCAAGTTCTTCTCTGCAGGGCTGCTCTCAATCACATCATCCCCCATCCTGTAATGAAACTGCAGAATGCCCTGACTCAGGTGTAGGACCTTACACTTGGCCTTGTTAAACCTCACAAGATTCACACAAGCCCACTTCTCCATCTTGTCCAGTTCCATCTGGATGACATCGCATCCTTCCAGTGCGGCAATTGCACCACTCAGCTTGGTATCATCTGCAAATTTGTTGAGGGTGCACTCACTCTTGCTGTCTATACCATTGGTGAAGATATTAAACAGCACTAGGCCCAGTATGGTGGAGGGACAGTACCAGCACCCCATCCATGCAACCATTGTGTGTCCTCCCACAGCTTGTCATAGGCAAGCTTGATATTAGCTCCCCCCACTTCACATCTAATTTAAAGCCCTATTGATGAGCCCTGCAAGCTCCTGAACAAAGACCCTCCTCCCTCTTTGAGAAAGGTGGCTCCCATCTGATACCTGTAAACCTAGTGCTGTGTAGGCCATCCCATTGTCAAAACCCCCAAAGCTATTACAGCGACACCAGCCACAGAGCTATGGGTTAACAGAGTGGACCCATCTGATCCTTACAATGTCACTGCCATAAGTGGAAGGAGGGAGGAAAACGTCACCCGAGCCCCAGATTCCCTCACTAGCCATCCTGAGGCCATAAAGTCTCTTTCAATCACCCTTTGGCAGAGAAATATATACCAGCATGTTTCTGAAGGCTTTCATTATAGTCACTTATATTAGACTTATACAGAAATCAGTAAATTTAGAGAATAATATTCTGGAGTTTGTAACTGGTTTTCTATTGTTAATGATACGTCACATGTTCTTCTGGCATAAACTGGCACACCTCCTTTGAAATCAATGAATCTATGCCATTTTATTGTGACTGGGAATCATACCCACTACATGGGCTTCTACTTGTTGATATTCTGTGAAATAAAAGGGTTTGGGCTTTGTGTTAAGCCCTCGGGACTGCACCAAATTCCAGCAATTTTGCATGCCAAAACTATGGGCTGTTTATGTTTAGAAGAAATGTGCAGATGATACAAAGGGGACCTCAAAACAAAGGAACCACTGCCTGAGCTATTTCACCCTCCACACATGATGCAACTGTTCTCAACAAAATCAGTTTGTTTCATTATGCAGTTTTTTTTACACTATCTAGAGATTTTGTGGTTCTTTTTTTGGTATATAGACTTTTTGAAAATTTTATTTTAGTGATTTTTTGATAATGTGCCCAGAAACTTTTGCTCTGAAGGAAGAAAGCTTCCTAGTGTAAAATTTTTAGCAGTTAGATTTGTTTCAGTCTTATGAACATTTGCAAACATGTTCAGTTCAGAGGTAGTCATCCTATCAATGAACTACCAATTTTTTTGCAAGCATATGGTATGAACAGATGATATAGAACAGGGTAATAGGTGTTTGTAAGAGCAGACTAGCATTGTCACGACTGAGCTCTTAAGCTATTCAGTTACTGAATCCAGGAAACCACTATAACTCACCTTGCCATGAGAGTTACTCTATATAATTACTATAACTGGAGTTAATAATTTGCATTTTAAATACCATGAATACATATTTACAGTTACTGATGTTTCTTAAAACCTGTTCGATTAATAAGGACTAAGAAAAATTCTTCATTTGAAATTGTTTGCCATTTATTTTAATGATGTAAGTAAGACTTTTCTGTTATTCAGATCTCAAGAAATATTTTTGTCCAAGGAATTCACTCTGAAAATTCACTCCATTATGTAAATAGTACAAAGATTCTCTTAACTGGTCATATGTAGACAGATTTCCAAAGAGGGAATAATTTTGACCAGTTTTTCTTCTTTGGTATTTTTTCCCCCTAGGTGATTCAGAAAATAACATCTTTTTACATTGAAATAATGGTAAAGGAATAACTATTATAATGGAAGAAAATGTAACATACAGAGGAAGATGGAAGAAAACTTAAAGACTTTTGGAAAAGATAAAAAAATAATCCTAGGAAAGAAAAGTGGAATAGAGCAGAGTAAAATAAAAACTATATGCAAATAGCTTGAGCATTGGAACTATCAAAACTAAGAAATGGCTGTGATACACTTGCAAGAAGGAAGAAACAAATGAAGAAGTGAATAGGTTACTACCGTATTGTGTAAATAGAAAAGAGATTCCTACACTTCAAATACGAAATATACTCAAGAAACAAGCCAAAGGTGATCAAGCATGATCTAATTTTTCAGCAGGATTGTTCAAGAAAATGTGTTTCATCAGATTTCAAGACCAGAAGAGACCATTATCATTACTGATTTTGAACTCTCACATGATAAACTGAAGAATTTAGTCAATGATTTTGCAGTGTGTACTATCTAGTACACTAGTACCAATCTTTCAGTTAGATATCCTAAAACGCTCAACATTCTGAAAATATATACCTCAATTATTCAAGTCACTAATAAACCACCCTATTAGGCTATTATACAGGGTTGGTTTTTTTTTTTACTATTTTAAACCTTGGATCTAGTTACATTTCCCACTGGGTCAAAGGCTCTTATGCAATTTTATCAATGTCATTGACCAGTAAGATTTGATGAATGGAGTTCATTAATCCAGTTGGTGACTGATAACAAGCAGCATTCCCCAGGGCTCACTTCTGGGGGGCAGTTTTGTTCAATGCCTTTATCAGTGATCTGGTTAAGAGTATTGAAAAGTTCCTCAGTAAGTGTGCAGATGACACCAAATTGAGTTGAAGTGTCAATCCTCTCAAGATCAGGAAGGCTCTGTAAAGGGATCTGGAGAGGCTGGATCAGTAGGCTGAGGCCAGTTGTATGATGTTTAATAAGATCAAGTGCTGCATCCTGCACTTGGATCACAACCACCCCATGCTAAAGGACTGGGGAAGTGAGGCTGAAAAGGTATCAGGCAGAAAAAGACCTGGAGGTGCTGGTTGACAGCTGGCTGAACATGAGCCAGCAGTGTGCCCAGGTGGCCAAGAAGGCTGACATCATCTTGGCTTGTTTCAGAAATAGTGTGGGAAGCAGGACCACAGAAGCGATCATCCCCTATATTTGGCACAGGTCAGGACCCACCTCAAATCCTGGGCTCAGTTTTGTGCCCCTCAGAACATGAAAGACACTTTGTTTCTGGAGCATGTGCAAAGAAGAGCAACAAAGATGGGCAAGGGTCTGGAACACAAGTCTTATAAGGAGTGGCTGAGGAAACTCACGTTGTTTAGACTGGAGAAGAGGAGGCTGAGGGGAGACCTCATTGATCTTTACAACCATCTGAAAGGACGCAGCAGTGAGGCAAGTGGTCTCTGCTCCTAAGTGACAACTGGCAGGACTAGAGGAGATGGCCTCAAGTTGTGTCAGGGGAGGTTTAGATTGGATGTTAGGAAAAATTACTTTACTGAAAGAGTTGTGAAGCATTGGAACAGGCTGCCCAGGGAAGTGATGGTGTCACTGTCCCTTGAGGTGTTCAGAAAATATGTAGATGTGGCATTTCAGGACATGATTTAGTAGGGATGGTGGCATTGAGGTGACAGTTGAGCTTGATCTTAGAGGTCTTTAATAAACTTATTGATTCTATAATTCTATAATGAAGACCTGAGTATAAGAGAAAATGCACTATGACACTAGAAAAATGACAGCGTGGAACAGCAGATTCAGGCAAACAGGAGGACTAGGAAAGAACTGAGAGAAAATATGCTATGTCAGTTTTGTGAAATAAATTCTCATCACAGAAGAAACATGGCAAAAGAAATCACATTTTTGCCAGACGCATGAAAAGCAAAACATATGGCTTGTTTGTATCACATTTTTTACATATTTCTTCTGTGTTGACAGACAGGTTTTGGAAGATGGAAAGTGCCTTTCATTTTAGTGAAATGTCCATATAATTTTAAGGATTCTTACTATTATTTTGACAGCTTGAAAAAGACTATTTCAAATGCCTAAATATCATTCCAAAGAAAATCAAAGCCAGGAATACTCCCAAAAAATTGAAGAACAACACAGATATTTGAATAAAGTTGTACAATTTCCTAGAAGATACCATTTTAAGAAGGCCATCTTTTTCTCCAAAATCCTGTGGAGGGGGTTTTAGCAAGGGAGGAAACCAGCACTTATATATCTCTTTATTTGTAAGGACAGAGGCAGATCTGTACAGACTTTACTTTTACTTCACCCTTTTTTGCAGTTTTTTACCTGTCACTGAAAAAAATTCCTTTTCTATTGGAACAAAGTAAACAAGAAAGATTCAAGGAATTAACTTCTCTTAAAAACAGGAAAGCTAAAAAACCAAACCCAAATTGCTGTCCTACCATCCCACAATATATCCAGAAATTAAGAAAATTAGTTCTGGTTAAAAAGCTAAGGTAAAATCTTGACCTACCTGATCCACAGCAAACAAAACCTCTGATTTTTTTCTGCACCCATTAGAGTAACAGTGCCTAAATGTAAAAACCTGGTCCTGGGAACAGACTTCATAGGTGGGCTCCCAAATTTGTCTGACAGTTTGGCAGGTGCAGATGGGCTCTGCAATATAGGGGGAAGTGGACAGTGAGATGTAGGGAAGAGATTTACTTTCATCTCAGTCTGGAGCATGTCTGTCCCTTGAGCAGAAGCATTTGGTCTTGTTTTATAGATGTTAACCCTGCATCTGGATGTTCCGGGAACATGTCATCAGGACATCTACAATGTCTCCAAGATCAGAGTGGTACATCTATAAAGCACTTCCATTTGGACATAAAGTTATATGAGACCATACATATCTTCATCGAAGAGTTTTGATCTCTAGGAAATCCTATTAGCAGCACAGAGCACTGGGCTTACTTCATTTAACTATGGTCTGGGTATGGAAGTAACGAATGTAGATTTAATGCTTCTCACATTGAAACAGTTAAAGGGATGATTTTATTTACAAATATTAATTTCATGGCCCATTCTTTCATTTTCTCTTTTTTTTTTCCCCTAGTATGTTTCTCCATCTTGTTGTTTTTTAGAGTTTTTTAGAGTTGTGTGAAACTGCAACTCTCAAAACTATGGCAACACTTATGAGTAACTGCTGCTGTGCTAATACTTAAGCATTCAAGTTCAGCACTGTATGTCTTTGAAAAAGATCCCAAAGTGATGACACTACAGATTTTGATTATGAAGAGGAGAGAAATAATAATTAGTAATTAATCTCCAACATATATGTTGGTAGTCTAAGTAAAAGAATTATTATAGATTAAGAATCAAATGAACCACCCATTTCATGTTACATGGACACAACTAAGTTGTACATCAGGAAGGTATTTAAACAAACATCTAACTGTCCACTGAAATGCCTTGATTAAAAACAGTAGTAAAGTGGGATCAGTCAGATAAAATAGCAACCAATAGGACCATTCATGTCTATGAGTATTTAAGTATTAGTATTAGGGGTAATGAAGGATATAATTTACATGCAGAAGTAACATAAAATTCAATTAATGGATATGCTTTCAGCCAAATATTTAATGGTATATAACAACTATAATAAGAATCTATCTGAGAACAAGTTGTGTAAAAGTTGAATAAGGACCCTGAGATATATGTCTTTGTATGATACCTTTATAAATCACTCCTGTAGAACTGAGGAGTCAGCATCCTGCTATGCACATCTGCTTGCCCAGAGAACTTAAAAAAGATTAAATAAATAAATACAGAAAAAAACTCTCTCATGTGGAAAAACACCATACAGCTGAAAAATTAGACAAACACAGTTTGTACTAGGTCATTAGTCATGTATTGGCAAGTCCTGATTATCAAGGATGCCACCAGCTCAGAAGTCATTTGACATTCTGATTTAGCCTGTAAATATCTAGTCACATACTAAATAAAACAGTCATTTTTGCTCATGTTATTTTAGCATAAGATTCTTCAGCTATTTAGAAACTCTCGTGAATGTTTTGGAATTTCAGCATACAGAACAGCTGGAGAAGCAAGCCCTTAACTCAGTCAGTTATAAACTACTCTGTTCTTACAAAATGGGTTATCTATGTGAAATACTCTGTCCTGGGACAGCTGATAGCACGTTGTTCGGCTGAGCCAATCAATATCCAGTAAAGATCCAGAAGGCTAATGGCAACTAGAACGGAGTGAAGTGGATCGCAATAAAAGGTTAACATTGATCAAAAAAATCTTCTACAAAAAGAAGTGAAACATGGAGCTTTGTTTAAAAACAGGGTCTATTTCAGAGAATGTCCAAGAAAAAAACTTGCCTCATGGAAGTAGACAGAAACAGTACTTTTCGAGTAAACAAAGGGACTTTACAAAAGCAGTGGATAATTGCACTATCAGAACAATTAAATACATTTTGTGACTCAAGAATTTCTGGGTTGTGGAACTGAAATGAATAAAATTTACTCCAATGCTCATACACAGAAGATAAGCAAGGCATGGTCTATCCATTCAAAAAGCAATGAATGAAGTTTTCATAGAATCATAGAATAGTTAGGGTTGGAAGGGATCTTAAAGATCATCTAGTTCCAACCCCCCTGCAATGGTCAGGGACACCTCTCTCTAGATCAGGCTGCCCAAGGCCCCATCCAACCTGGCCTTGAACACCTCCAGGGATGGGTACCCACAGCTCCCCTGGACAACCTGTTCCAGTGCCTCACCACCCTCATGGTGAAGAAATTCTTCCTAATGTCTAGTCTAAATCTGCCCCTCTCCAGTTTATACCCATCGCCCTCTGTCCTATCACCACAAGCCTTTATGAATAGTCCCTCTCCATCATCATTTCAGCAGATGCATTAGATTAAAAGGAGATCAACCTGAGGAAACTGTTTCAGACTGCTAAAAGCAAATACTCCATTAAAAGCAGATTAACACTGAAAGCTCGATTGTTCTACACATACTTTTAAAAGATTTTAAGTCACCTACTAGGGTACAAAATACAGACGATGACTGGAAATGCTAGGTCAGAGAGTAAAGGTGAATTCAAGGGGAGAAATACCTTAAGAATAGAAAGAGAAAGAAATGTTGAGTATACTGAGCCAGGAAATCCATAAGATGAATTGGTGTGATGGTATAGTTTATGCTGTTACTTTAGGGATAGTGTACTTAATAAGAACTAGAAGATAACAACGCAAGATCTGCAAAGAGAAGAGTTTGGGGTTTTGTTGCTGTTCTTGTTTTTAAATTCTGTGAGCTGAATTCAGAAATACCTACAGGGAAATACCAGGGAAATTTACTGTAAAATAGGTAGGTCATTGCATTCAAAGTTGAAAAGGAGAATGCTAACATAGGTTTGGGACAATTGGATGGCCAGTGAAAAAGTATAGGTTTTCTAGCATTTGCATTCTTTAAAACCTGTTCTAGATTAATAGGTTTCTATTGCCAATGTTTTGCATTCCTAGATATTTATTAGCTTTCCCTCAAATATTTAGAGGATAGTTAAGAATTATTGAGATGTCATTTTATTGACATTCCATGACTTAGTTTTATGTATTCAAATTTACTACATTTTTCAGGTAGGAATCACAAGAATAGGAAATCTCACTGGCAAAAAGTTTTTATGACAATAACTGAAACAATCTTTTACACTGAGCAGGATTTGTAAACACTCTTACCTCTAGATATAACTTGTGATATGTCTTTAGGAATACAGGAAGGATGAAAATGAGGAATAATACTTAAAATCAAAGTTGTTAGATGAATACATACTTGCACTATTGGTCATTTGATTTGGTGGTCAGGGTTTTGTTCTCTATCTACCAATCATAATGGCTCAAATAACATCAGCATGCTGCAGCCACAGAGTACTATAGCAGTAAAAAGAAAACATATTGGCACTTGACAGTAATTTGGGACAGTAAAATGGCACAGTGATGTAGTAAGTGAGGTCAATGCCTAGTTAGGATCTATAATTGTTTACAAGTCTGCAAAAACTGGTTTTGATGTTTACACTCAAGGTTCTCGAAGAGTAGAGATTTGGCCAGATTGGCAGAAAAAGTAATGCTTTTAAAAAGGTTTGGTTTTTAGAACAGTTTCCAGCCTTTATATTTTTTGCTGCTGAGGATGAAAGACCATTACGATTTAGGCATCAGTAAGACAATTAGCCAGGCAGCTGCAGATCCAATGCTAGTAATTTTAGGCTGTGGGCTTTTTATTTTGAAAGGTCCTCACATACATGTTTTTCTGGATAGCCATTTAGTCAGGTTCATTAGAAACACATACCTTTTTCTGCCCCTTTTCCCCTTGGTTACAATATTGTTTGCTTTAAGAAGTCTAAAAAAGACCTTAACAATAATGTTGATTATTTCTTTTGCCTGTTGCTGAGTAGATGGGCTTAAACAGTAAGTGTATGTATATTTGGAGCCTACGCAACACCTTAGTGGAACCAAAACTAGATTTTCTAAAGTCCATTTCTTGTTTAGGTAATATTCCCTAGTATTTCACATGCAATTACATTTAGTGCCTGGCTGCCCTCTAACTTACGTACCACCATTTTCTGGCTTCCCTGATCAGAAATTTAAAAATTCAAAGGAGGAATTTTTTTTATCCCTGATTATTTTATGGATTTTAAGAGCTGAATCAAACTGAAGTTACCAATAAGCCAGACATGGATGTAAAAAGATGAAAATAAATTTCAGACCCGTTATTTAATTCAGGAAGCATCTGTGGGTGGTGGAAATTGAATAATACCATCTATCCAGAGTTTTGGTGGACTTGGGATTCCATTTCCTATTCTGTAGGGAAAACAAGGCTTCAGTAATCACAACTAGTCTAAACTGCGGCCTTGTTTTTAAAAAGATGACCCTAAAGTATAAAAATTATCAGATCCACTTTTTCGCCAAAGGTGAGGGAGTTGAGACCTATAGTCATGTTGCTCAAAACAGGATTTGAGTTTGTCATAAAGTTCTTGCATGGATCTACATCATTGCTTTATTGAAGTATGAGGACATTCACTTCCATTCCTCTTTCTAACTAAAAGAAAATAATGACAATGCCTTGTTTTTCCTCAACTCCATATAATTTGGCTGCAGTTCCCTTTGCAAGAACAAACTGTTTAAATCAAATTACGGTATGTATACCAATAGCAGTGGTAACGCTACTTCAAAGTATGTGCAGAAAAATATCTGGCCTACTGCCTTTCCCCAGAGAAGATGGGGAACAGCTGTTTGGCTCTTTCTGCTCAGCTAAGTGAAACATTCACAGCCTACTGCAGAAGTGGCAAATGCTGATGACATTGCTGCCAACTGGTGCAACCAAGTTCTTAGTTGTGGTGGCATTCTCTATTCAAGCAGAGCAGATATATGGGATTACACCTTTTGGGTATCTTTTTACATGAAAATATGCCTCCAGTTTTCAGTAGTCTCTATTTTACATACAAATATTTCTGCAGTCAACATGGCCTAGAGGGAGTCTATGTATAGAGGTTAAAACTCCTCTTCTAATTTAATTTTGAGCTAGTCATTTTTAGGCTTCTGTTATCATCAAAAAGGAGAAGTAGAAACTTCTAAGATGCGGGTCATCTTTCAATAATTAAATTGTTTAAAATAGGTTAGACATATCACTCTGTAGGTGTGTTTAGGTGGTTTGTCAGTCAAAAAAAGGAGTCTTGAGACTACTTAATATATGCATGCCCCTCATTGCAAGCATTTGAAGTTAGGCTGGATGAATCCAAATGTTTGTGTTGAAAATGCTTACAATGGCTTAGAATAAACTGATGAGACTGGAAATAAGATAACTTAAAAATTATTAGAATTATTCCTTCCAAAAGTTACACAAAGTAATCATAGAAAACCTAAGTCTGAAAGTTTAGAGAATCCAGATATTACAGTTATGCATGTATGTATTCAACTTCAAATGCATTCAAATGGCAACCCTCTTTTAAGGTTGTATGTTCTTTACGTGGGGGCAAATGTTAATGTGCTGCTTTAAATCAGCATCCGGTATGTGACATTGGTCAGGAGCAGATTTTTAGAAAGATGTGCATGAAGATTTCTGGTCGACAGTCATACAAGAAATTTTCAGTAGTAAATTCCTTGTTACTCTCTAACAGATAATGGTGGGTTGATAACCTGAATGATAAGGGATCAGAGAAAAGGACAAATGAATGACAATCTCCCTTAGCCGGGGAGGCTGACAATAATTTCTACTGAAGTTCTTATCTACTCAATGCTCAGAGGAGAATAAAGCCTAGAAGATAAACTACAAGACTGTGGTATTTTCCTTGTTCATTTGTTAATTCTTCCATGCAAACACGCATACCAATACTCAGGCTTTGTACTGACGTGCTGTTATGTTAAGATTACTAGAGAACTTATTTAAATGAGTAAAAGATTTGGTTGAAAAAGTGGTTGGGCGTGGGGAGTAGTGACACATTATTAATTAACATTTGCCCTCTGGTTTGAAGAAATGCGGAGTTCATAGCCTTCAGCTTGGGTGAGGTGACAGTATTACAAACAACTTAGGCAGAAAAGCTTAACTGTACTCTACATGAAGAATATAGTTGGTAAACAAATCCCATTTGGATAACAAGCAGATTACAGAGTTTTGGCAGCCTCACTTTTGTATTATTTTGGCCTCGTGTTGTTTTTATTTAATTAAATGAAGCAAGGCAGAGCATTCAGACCATGACTCAAGCTAAAAGTACTAAATTAAATTAGTTTGGCATTTAAGTCCAGGCAATTCTGACTCAAATACTTGGACTGTAAAGAAGGGAAGCCTTGAGGAATAAGGCTGAGGTCATTGCTTCTGAAAAGTCAAATCCACATACTAAGCACCAGTACAGAAAATTCTTCTTAATGCTGTTTCTGTGTTATCCATTCGTCCCAGTTACTCAGTATGTCTTAGTAAAACAGTTTATCAGATGTTTCTGCATGTAATTTGGGAGGGGGCAGGAGGCAGAAGCTTAAACCAGTAGGAAATTACAATACATTATATATTTTGTATGTGTAGGGCAAATAGGCCCTACAAATAAGCCTGTCTAAGCCTAAGTCCTTTGTTTTTTCATGGTACCAAGTGTATTTGTCCAGAATGTGTCAATTCACTGTGCATGCGCCTTCATATTAAGAACGTGTGTTGCATCTGCTCGCATTCTATACACCTCAGAGCACACCAATAAGAGTCTTCCCATAAAGGGGACACTCTCTTTATGATAGAGCTGAGACAGATGCCTGTGACAGATGAATAACTTTCTAAAATAATTGAAATGCTTTACCTACCATGTTACCACAACTGCAAAGAAGTACAGTTCATAAACTGTAAAGATACTTTTTTGCCTGTGAAGAAACTTATTTTCTTTTAATTTGTTTTTTTTTTCCTAATGGCTGCTGGCTAGAGAATTGCAGTCTTAATATAAGGTGAAGAGGCAGTAACGTTTGAGAAAAAAAAGAGGATGACATTGAGTTTAAAGGTTAAGTAGGTTCTTGCCTGCTTCATCCCCCCTGCTTAAAGAAAAGAAAAAGTCATACAGTTTATACATGAACGTAATGACCTTTCATTTATTTACCACTGTCTGACAGCAAGCCCTCTGTGCCTTCAGATGTTTGCAAAGCACCCAGTTCAGTCTGACCACGCTTCTTAATGGTGCTTTCCTGTTACTTTAATGCCAATATTTGCCAGCCACGATTACTAATGCTCATAAGGCCATATGATTTTTCTTCATGGAAGTCTGTCTAACTTGTGATGAAAATCACATTTTTTCTAATAATTTTTAATTATCTGAATAAACCTAAGGAAGAATATCAAACATGTTTATCAAAAGGAAAGTGCCTTATGCCAATGATTTGTTTTTGAAAGTATATCTTATATGCCATGTTACTATTTTTAAAATTACCTTCAAATGGGAATGTAGTTTTACATCCTAGGTTTGTGACAACATGATTTTCATTTATTACATGACAGATGTCACAGTCATTATCAGACAGTACGTAACTGATTTTAAGTCGACTAGTGATGGGTTTTTGTTATACTGGATAAATTTTAAATGCATTCCTTTCAAAGATCAAAATATTATGCTTACTCCCATTGTATTAGTTGTGTAAGAAAATTTTCTGCCTTCATACATATTGGTACTGGGGTAAAGAAAGAATAAAGTACTCTCCTTAGAGGTTCATAGACCAAAGTATTTTAGTATTTCCTTATTGCTCCCTCCACAATGGAGCTCTGTGTTGAGTCCTAAGTCTCAGATCTGACTTGAAGGATGCAATCTACATGCAAAGGGTGTTACATTTCCTCGTGACAGTTTCTAAACTTCTTGGCTGTAAAAGGCAAACTCAGAACTGTCTAAGCATTGATAGCTGCACCTCTGCACCAAATGTTTATTGTTCTACCAATTTCTTCCTCTTAATAGCCTTCCAGTGACACAAATAAAGCAGTAACAAAAATCAAATTTGTGGAGTTTGGTTTTGTAGAAGAAAAGTGAAAACAATTTTTTTATTTTTCATGAAGATATTTTTAGAACAACCAGGACTTCTAAACCCTTGGTGGATGCAGGAAGAGGTGGGAAGGGATTCCAGTCAATTAAGCCCATCCTCAAGATATATGAAGAATTTTCAATATCAGTGACCATGATTCTTCACCCATATTAGCACATTAGTGTTCAGCATACCCTCTTGAAGCCCTATGGTTTTTATGCCGGTTCTACTATTGTAGCACTTTTCACCTTTACAAATAACGTACAACTTAATGTATTCCATACAAAACTTGTAAAAAAGATAATATGGAAGACAGGATCACACTATAAATATTTTATTGGGCCAGGCAAAAAGCAATAAAATAACATGCATCTAGAAAACTAAAATCTTGATAAAAGTAATTTTAAATAAGTCCCTGCAGAGCTATTCTGAGAGACTTTTTTGGCTTATGTAAGGAACAAGTGCTCTGTTAAAGAAACAGAAAACAATTCTAAAGACTGAAGCAAGTAAACACTTGCCTCCATAAAAAATCACAAGAAGAAAACCAACAAAATGAACCAAAAAAAAACAAACCACAAAACCCAATACCACCTAAAATTTAATCTAATAGTAGATCATTGACACATTGTTTTTTTCTGTATTATTGGAGTCTTAAATAAATACATAAAATCTTATAGCAGTAGAATCATTCTACTTATGAGCAATATCTACTTCAAATTGTATGTATTAAGTCTTCACTGTTATTATAATCTTGGACTAATAAACACCATAATCCATACTCATTTAAACATAAAACTGTGCAAATTTGTGCTGTCTCTTAAAAAACATGACTGATTTTATTTGCAGAAGTGTGCATCCTGGCATTTTCTCCATAAAAAAAGAAATTAAGATAAAATACTGATATTTGTTGCCTTGCTGCAATTGCATGGCAATTTACATCATTTCTGAACAGTTTCATTAGAGATGCCTGTTTCCTTCTTGCAATCTTGCCTGCCATCTTGAAGAAAAAAGAAAAAGAATAAAAGTAACAAGAACCTGCCAATATTTAATTTTTTTTCTTATATCTGTTTATAAAAAGTTAAAAAATAAGTTCGCAAATATGACAAGTGAAGTTATAATCTAACATATACAATGACAATTATTCCTTCAGTGGGGACTGTTCTAAATGTAGTTTTGGCTTCTTTTTACTGTTTTTGCCAGGAAAAAAGATGTTTTAAAATTCTGTTACCATATGACCTACTAGAAACATCATTTCTAGTCTAAGCTGAACATACAACTAAACAGCTGTCCTCCTTCTGTTTGAGGCTGTCCAAGACTCACAGGTTAAGTGTGGCTACCTAAGCTACAAAGCTATACATAAGAGTCTGAGGGCCACAAATGTACTTTGAGCAACATAGAATCATAGAATAACCAGGTTGGAAGAGACCCACCGGATCATCGAGTCCAACCACTCCTATCAAACACATAGCATCATAGAATAACATGGAGCTGAGATAGAGAATTAGAAGTTGTCTTTTGTCACAATACCGCTATGGTTACAGTTCTGATTTTCAGTAGGGAAACCTGGATACAGTCCTTTTTCTGAAAGTCTGAAATCTGTTTCTTAGGGAAGAAGTTACTAATGCTATGATCTGTTTTAGGGAAGAGGAGAGGACCCCATACCCCTTCTGGTGATCATACAGGCTATGAAGGACTAAGAGAAGTCTAATGTCAGTGACTTATAGCCAGCAGCTCAACTATGCATCAGTAATCAGTTGCCTAACAGGTGGGCTATTCAGGTGGATAACGACATCCACGTCAAATACCTTTTTCCTACACCCAGAATGTACTTCACAGACAGTAACTGTGCTAATGCTCCAGTTGGAAGCTTCTTCCAGGCTGCAGAGCTCTACTATGCAGCAGGCACAGAGATGAGGAAACACCATGCTTTTCACTGGGCCAATGCTGGTGAAGGTCTTAGCCTGGCTCAAACAAGAAATCCTGAATGCAACCTGCCTGATCATCCCGCTGCTGCCAATAGCCTTACTTATGCATTTAAGCTACTGTTACTGTTGCTTACTAAACAGTCTTCATTAAATTAGCCAGCAACTGAGAGTCAAAATTATTCAGTTAATTAAAACAGTATTGTAAAATTAAATGGGTATATATCAGGTAGTCTGAGTATGTCTAGCTATGCTGTTCTCTGCCTGACATACTATTTAAAAAGTTGTACTGCACTGAGCACAAAATTAAAATAAGTTTCAACAGCTTGAGAGAGATTTAACATACAGAAAATTACTTGTGAATAGCTTAGCATTGTGACAAGTAGAGCTTCAAATCTTTACATTAAAAATTGTTTCTCATAAAAAAAAAAAGGTTAAAACCCAAGCTAAGAATAATACAAAATTACCTACATTACCTCCATTATGATAAATCCTCCACTTGTTCTTGGAGAGTTCTACTGTGTCTGAATGCTCCGGAGCAGAGACTTTCTCCACCTACTCAAGAAACTGCAATGTGTCTTGTGTGCAGGGCACTGCTGGGCATTGACCCATGGTGCAAGTTTACACCCCATATAATAAGTCGGGAGGGCTATTTGAACACTAAGGTGAATGGACAGCTTTATTAACTCTTTCTCCACCAAACCAATTTACTATATATAGAAGTATAACACATTCTTTTTGGCAATTTTGGTTGTAAACAGAGAAACACAAAAGCCACAAGTAACTGTAAATATTTTCATTCTAAATTTATGCATGGATATTTTTATTTCAGGACTTGTTTTTTGACAGCAAGGAAGAGGGAAACATTATGAATAAAACATTTTCTCATTCAGATCAGCTTATGTACAAAACAATTGCATTGGCATTATTCTGCACCTACATGGGTGTACTTAAATAAAGTGTTTGATTCAGGAGCTGAAGTATGCATTGAGCTAGGAAAGCTTCTGTAAGTATGCATTGAGCTAGGTAACCTTCTGTGCTTCACCTGGTTCAGAGAACACTCTGAAGGGAGGGTGCTCTCATTAGCTACATGAGTTGGATGTAGATATTGTGCTGATGCTGCTTGCTTATATATCAAGTCTCAAGTCCAAATACAGTAATCTATTAACTCTACAGACAACCTATATTCATGCAGTTCAACAGCACAGAAAGAAGTCAGGAAGTCTAAGACTTTGATGTATTTTTAAGTAAAGAGCTTTGTGTGTTTTAAAAAGAAAGGGACATTGTAAGTTTTTTAGCATTTCTAAAGATGCATTGTGCTGTATGGAATGGATTTTGCTGTCTTATGCATCAGTATTACACCTACATAATTCCAAAGCTGTGCTGGACTTCCACTGATTCTGGTGACAAGAGGCTCAGTCCACAAATCTAAAATCCAGTACTTTCACAACATGGAAGTGTTTAACTTCCAAGACATATGACCATAGCTTTCTGTAAACTGGCTGTCTCTGCTGATGTGTTGGCGTAACACCATCATTGCCTGGAGAGCTACAGACACTTACACAAAGTGAAGATTTGACTTTCTTTTGCACTTGAGCAAGGATGAAAGCAATTAGCCGATGTACAAGAGGCAGACTGGGCTATAGCAATGTTTCTTGGCCAGCTAAAGTGAGCTAAAATAATTTTGCAATTATAAAGTATAAATGCTAGGATTTAGCACAAGTGACACTGCAAACATTTAAGGATTCTGAGCATTATTTGGCATAAACAGAAGCTTAAAGCCTGGATGGCAAAACCAATCTTTTTTCCAACAGGGCATTGCCTGAAAAAATACTGAGAAGGAATCCCTCCTCTGGGACATATAACTACTGCACAGACTTTTTCCCAAGGGGAGGGTGCAGACAGATGGCTGTAAATCCTCTTGCTTTTTTCTCAGGAGCCTTGCTCCAGACTCCAGAGGACTCTGTGCTTGAAAGCGGACTGAGCAACCGCAGAGCTACACTTTTCTCTACAAGTAGCTATGGAACTGAGCTCCTGCTCCAAGCAGAAGGAAAGCACGTGGTTCTGCTGTATCCCGGCTGTCCATCAACTTTTGTATTAGGCTAGATAATTTGCCCCTGAGGAAATGTGTTCAAATTCATCCTATCCTCTGGTGGATAACAACAGCTATGCCTATGTTACCTTGTGTAGTAGAGTAAATAATCACTGGAAAGCTGACAATTATAGTTAAACATAGGACAACAGTTTTAGAGAGAAGAAAAAGCTGATGGCTTCCTGGCTCTGAGTTTTGTATATTTCTCTACATTTATTACTCTGTTGAAGTATTTCCTCAAACCAGAATGATGCAACACATGATCTCTTGTTCAGCTAAAACTGTCGACGGCTGAGAACACAGGCAATACAGCTCTAATCTTAGAAAAGTAGACATCAGCTCTGATCAAGCAGTCTGGTTATTTTATAGCTATCCTGGCCCTTAAGGAAACAGATCTATTTCCAAACAGAACCTGTTAGAATGCAGACATTTTTTGACGTGCTTGAAGTCTGCATTTGTTTGATCTTGACCAACAATCCAAATGTATATCAACAGAAAGAAAGCACACATCTGCCACAACAGGCATGTTTACAATCATTTTAATGACACCATTAGATTCTGTTTGCCAGTGTTCACTTATTTCAGACTTTTATACAAAAAACGTGTGAGTTAAGTTTACCACCTGTTCACAATGGAAACAATCCATTAAAACAAATAATTTTAATGGCAATACATAGCTCAATGGTTTCCCTCTGTTCGCCACCATAATTGTGAGAACACAATTACATTTACCCAGAATACACAGAGTTTTTGTGTTCCTCCAGAAGGTTTTTTTTTTGATTGAGCTTAGCCTAAGAATTACTCCAAACAGGGCTTTCTATGCTTGCAAAACACACAAACACACTTTGAATATGCGCCACTTAGAAAGTTTTAGAGGTGGCATGTAGGATTCATTTTAAATGAGAAATCCAGTCCTAAACGACACCTGAAAACATCTACTCATTATGCTAAACTCCTCTGGATTAAAATATCTTAAGTTAAAAGAAGAAAGAGCTTGTCTTTGAAGCCTTGATGCTGTTCCCACCTATGTCACTGGGAAAATTTGTGATAGTTTCTATAGAGCACAATTCAAATTAAGATGGAATATAGGTGGTGTTAGACAAAAAGCCAGAAAGACTGAAGATACAGTAACAGCTTTTCATTGCAGATGTGACAAAATTCCTGGTGCTACATTAGTTAAGGCAAACACACATGAACCTTCCTCGCTAAGATCCACATTGTGCTGCTACTAAATCTACCAGAACCTCAGGCATCGACTGTGCCTTATTGTGCAAGACAACTAAAGGAAAAAACAAAGACTGTCTCAAACACAAAGAGCTTAGCATCAAATCCACCAGGGCATTTAAATCTCCTCGGATGGATGGATATTTATAGTCTAATTATCTAACATGTAATTAGCACTCCTTTTGGGGAGAGAACAGAACAGAGGATTACATATGATATTGCTGAGATGTTATTAGAGGCTGTGTGCTACACAATTCAAGCTTTTTATGTAAAGGAAAATCATGATATTAGTACACAGTCCAGGTCTGTCCTTTGCTTTACTCAAGGGCACTGAAGAAAACCATTGCTAGACAAACAGCAGTGGTGAAGGTGTGAACTGCTCACAGGTCACCTGCTCAAATCAGCATGCATCTATGTAAGGAAATTCAGTTGTGATCAGAACCATTCTAACACCTGGTCTACGTTAAATTATACATTATTTCAGCACTGATTTTCAAAATGAACCTTATTATCTACAAAGATAGATTTCGAACTGCATGTAAAATAGACACTTAGTGGTACTTCCACAGAAAAACTGTGGTGTTTAAAACCAAACCAGAACAAAACAAGCAAACAAATACAATCATCTAAACCCCAGCTTTTGTATTTTTAGTTTTACTAAATGAAGTTCCAGTGAGCAGCTCTGAATTTTGGGTTTGCTTTTGTTTTTTTCTTTGTTTGTTTGGGTTTTTTTAGAAAAAATCTGGAATCAAATTATTAGTTTTCAGTTTCCATTGAAACATTTGAATTGAACAAACCCCGCTTTCCCTTAGACACATTATGTTTATTACAGGTAGCCTAAATACATATGTATATAATACTGTTCACATGATACTTTCAGTGGTTTTTTTCTTACTAAAATATGCTCAAACAAAGCATAAAACTTTCTCACAATCAGCATTTCAAATTACTGAAATTAAGTGTATAAAAGAGCTGCTGACAGTTACATTGGGAAATCAGCACTATATAGCATCTTGGACTACAGGAGGTCTCAGAAATGTCAAGGGCACCTTTTCAGCAAAACATTTAATTGCAGTTACATGTGTATCTAAGTACCATTGACCTATGTAAAAATGAATTAAAACAGGGCTTGAACATGTACTTACATTTAAGCACAGCATTAAGCACAATGCAGAGCTGGACTTTATAACATTTCTATTTTCCAAACAATCAGTAAGCCACTGTAGAGTATTTAAGGATGTTCTTTCATATTTCACAGGTGGGTAGTTAAATAAGATGGATTTTTTTTCTTGTTCAGTCTGTTTTAGGCTGAATATAAAAGCAGAATTTTATATGCACTTCACTGAGCAAGTTCAAGAGGCTCAGCTCTGGCACATGCAGTGTGTAAAACAGGTGTTCTTATCTGCCTGCTTACCGTGAATGCATGATTCATTAATAAGCTGGATTGCCCACCACCACCTCATATGCAGTAAATGTTACAATACAAGTAAATCGCAGTTTTGCAGTTAATCTCTCAACAAGCCATGTTAACTGGGAGGTTCTCAGTTATCACAGAACCACTGAGTTGGGAAGGCATCTCTGGAGATGAGCTAGTTCAACCGCCTGCTCAGTCATGGTCAGCAGGCTGTCCAGGATCATGTCCAGTCAGGGGCTGAATATCTTCAAGCACAGAGAATTTACAGCCTGTCTGGGACAACCTGTTCCAGAGTTCATCTAACCTCACAGTAAAAAAGTGTTTCCTTATGTTCAGATGGAGTTTCCTGTGTTTCAGTTAATGCCCATGCCTCTTGTCCTGTCACCAAGCCACCACTAAGAAGAACCTGACTCTGTCTTCTTTACTTTCCCCATCAGGTATTCACACACAGCTAAGATCCTCCTGAGACATTTCTTCTCTGGCCTGAGCAACCCCAGCTCTCTCAGTATCATTAAAACAGTCTCTTAATCTTCTGTGTAGCCATTCACTGGATTTGCTCAAGTAAATGAGTACCTTTCTTGTACTGGAACACCAGCACCAAACCCAACAGTCTAGATAGGTCTCATCAGTGTTGAGCAGAGGGAAAGAATGACCTCCCTTAATCCTGCTGGCAATTGTCTGTCGCGAGCATCTCAGGAGGCTTTTGGTCTTTTCTGCCGTAAGGGCTCGTTACTGGGTCATTTTCAGTTTGCCGTCTGCCAGCTCCTCTGGGTTCTTCGCTGCAGTTACTTTCACACAGTTAGTTGCCAGTGTGTACTGGTGCATGGAGTTACTCCTTCCTGTGGGCAAGACTTGATATTTTTATTAGCTGAATTTCATGAGGCTTCTGTCAGTTAATTTCTCCAGCCTGTCACGGTTACCCCTGAATAGCTGCACAGATCTGGTATATGAGCAAGTTCTCCAAGTTTTATGACATCATTTAGCTCCTTAAGGAATAGATAACAATTTAACAGTATTGATAATGTTATCAATACTTTGGTACACCATTTGTAACTGGCTTGGATGGAGTTAATGCTATTGATAGCAACTCTGAAAGGCCAGCAGTTGAACTAGTTTTAGGTCATCTCACTGTCCAGTCTTTCCCCATATTCTTCAGCACTTTGTTCAACTTTCCAGTCCTTCTTTGGACTTCCTCCCATTTTCCCTCACCTTTCTTGAATTGTGCTGACCAGAACTGGACACAGTACTCCAGGTGCAGCCTGACAAGCACTAAGTACTGATCAAATCTCTGACTCTGCTTATAATGCCTCTGTGTAATCAGCCCAGGATCTAATTTGTCTCTCCCTTCTGACGTGTCCATCTTACCACCCAGTGCGCCTTCCACAAAGGTGATGAAGTTGATTTCAATCCTATGATCCAGATCATTTATGAAGATGTTGAACAACACAGGGCCCAGTATTGACCCCTGAGGGATCTCACTTGTGGTGTACTGCCAGTTTGAGTGAAAAAAAACCCATCTTCACTCTCTTAGTGTGGCCTGTTAACCAATTTCCAACCTGTCACATAGGACCACCTATCCAATCTACATCTTGCCACTTTGTTTAGGAGAATGCTGTGGGAGATAGTGTCAAATATTTTGCTGAAATCAAAGAAGACAGAATTGAAAAGTGAACTGAAATAAAATATCTAAGCCTGGCATAATGATCCAGGATATTCATGTACCTCATATGACTAATCAGATGAGCTTACTGCAAGATTAACTTTGTGCCTATTTTCAAAGCGTTTTAAAGATCAGGATGTGGAAAATGTAGAAATAAAGCACAGTTCACACTTCAAAGTGAACTATAAAAATATTTCAACTGTCCTCTGAAGATGCATGATTTTTGTTGACATGCTTCCCTCCCCTTCACCTTCACTTTCCCCTTCTCCTTCACCTTCACCTTCACTTTCCCCTTCTCCTTCACTTTCACAGAAAAGTGATATTAAAGTATTATATACACTACAATTATTTTGTGATTGAACCTATTGAAGGCTTTGCTTGTGCATCCCATTCAATGCTGTTTCTTTCAGTGAAAAGTTACTTATTTTCTTACAGGATTTTTATTGTTTATTGCTCTAGGAGAGAAACATCTGTACCATTAGGGGCCCTGCCTCTTCTACATTTCCCAGCAGTTTGCTATAAAAAGAAAGAAAAAGAGAGCTTAGTGTCCTCCCCAGTCTGATTCAGTATGGTCAAGGCATCCATCTCTGATATTCATATATTCCTTCTGTTGCAAAATGAACTTGATTTCTACCAATCCCAACTACAAGCTGAATCTAAATCATTAAAATCTACTTGTGTGTTTGTCAGTGAAATCAGTAAAACTTAGCATCCAAGATATGAGTGAGGAAGAGTTCTGACCCACTCAGTTTGCCATATGTCAGCACCAAGGTCCTAACAAAACATGTCTACTGCAATAAAACCCGTTTCCATAGCTAATGTAAATTGTATAAGTTCTATATCTGGTCTAAATTTAGAGTCACAAATTCAGACTCAGGTAAATATTCTTGGCACATCTCTTAGTATTCAGGGGAAATCTGGAAGATGGGAAGTTGAATCTGTTCCACACAGTCTACCCAAATGCCACATAAAACTTTCACTGGAAAAATAGTAAACCCATTTTTTCCTAAATAAATTGAGATATGCATTCTTTCCGGTCTCCTTCATTCTTCCAGTTTCTTTATAAGACAGCAGATAGCAGCTGGATTATATCAGACAGTCCTTTGATAATGTGTTCTTGATTTTTAATAAGTAAAAGAGTATCAGGAACAAGTTAGTGGAAGAAAAGTGGAATCACCTGACCTACTACAGAAGATAAAAACTAACTTGTAGGGGGAAAGAATACTAACAAAGCTGTAGCATACCCAGGTTGTCTCCTCTCCATGTAATGCAGCCATGCTTTCTTGTGTTCCTTTTTTCGATGTTAACTTCTTTCAAACTTTCCATATTGTATAAAATGTCTGCACCATTTCACCCTGAGGGATTTTTCCCCTTATTTAAAGAACCATAATGGTCCTTTTCTTTTTTAACTCTGCCTGGCACATGTTGAAAGGCATCTTCTAAGATTTCATTTATGATAGCTCAAAAATGTATGTCTTGCTAAGGCTACAAAACAAGCTAATGGTTTTAAAAGCGCAGTGATGAAAACACTGGCAGGGGAATCCATGCTAACTACATGCACAGACCATGGAAGAGGGTACAAGAGGTCATTTTTTTTTCCCTTCTCTTGCTTTTTTTTTCCTCCGGATACAGGATCAATTCAAGTCACATTGGGTACAGCCATTTGCACTGTGGCATTTTTTTTTATTCATCCTCATCCAAATCCTTAATTATGGTCTACACAATCAGAGCTGAAGTGAGAAGTTGCAGCTCTGTATTGTTCCTTGGCGAGTGCTTAGCAAAAAGGCTGAACTGCCAGAGATGGTAGCATTTTTGTATTCTGAGACAATTTGTCACTTGCTTGTCACTTGGAAATCCCACTAATGTTCCTTCCTTTGCATAGGCTATCTGAAGGTGGCTTTTGCTTAACAGTGGTTTAAGCAAGAGGAAAATAAAATAGGTGATTCACCCACTTGAAATAATTTTCAAGGAAGTAGAGAATCCTCATCCTTTCCTTATATAAGCTGGTTATTAAGATCTTCCAAATACAGTGACAGACCTCTTGAACCGAAGAAAATTCTGTCTGAGAGATTCTTTCATGTCTAGAACCAGATAAGCCTGAAGCAAAATTCAATGATGTTTATATATTTTTAAAAATCCCCCGTTAGAGGTCAAGGACAAAAAAGAACTTATATATGTTCTTCTCATGTCACTTACATCCAAACAAGGACACTTTGATAAAAAATCAGTTCAGTTCTCAACACAAACTCTTTAAAAATGTCAAGGAAATTTGAACTTATTGATGGTTGTTGACCATCCAGATACACAAAGCAAGCTCAGTTGGAAAAGACTCTGAAGTCAATATAAATACTCCTGGTATGTTGCAAACATTTAAAATCTAAAGATGAGTGTATAAGTTGCTGTTAATTGTGTGCTCAGATGTTTCCCTTGATCTGCAATATTTACTCCATAAAAGTAGCCTTATGAAGGTGAACAGATCTGCTGAAAATAATATTCCAGACCTGTGATTACTGATCAGTGCAAGCCTTCTGAAGAAGAGGAAGTATTTGTTCAGATAAATGTTAGCCTGTTAATGGAATTATTTCCCAGACAAGTCTCCCAGTCCTACAGAAGTTATCAAAACATGATTTGGTCAACTTATCTTAAAAGTTGTTACAAAGAATTTAGGGAAATAAAAGCCATCCCTCTTTAAAGAGCACAACAAAAATAAGACAAAGGAATTTATCTCATATAATTTTGGCCAGATTCTTTGTTAGAAGTATACATAATATATGCCATCATTTACTTGTTTTTTAAATCAGGCCTTTTTTCTTTTCATATTCTTCTGGCTACTATTCAGGAATTTGGCATTTCATAATTTCTGTTTTTATAAGAAGACACAATGTATCACCATTTAGGCAGAACAACAAACTTACTCATAACTAGGCTATTTGACACAGCTTTTTAAGCTTGTTGAATTCACTGAAGACTGTGTGGGTGATTTTAAAGCTGTGAAAAAGGGAACTTCAGGCAAAGACTAGAACAGTCAACTAATGAGAAGAGAAACACAACTTCTAAGAAGCAGCAGAATTTCAAAGTGCATTTTAAAAGAAAATATTTTCATTAAATTGACTTTATGTTAAAGTGGACAGAAGTACAAAAACTTCAACCTTTAAATGAAAAGAGAAAATAATGGGGGAGGGGGAGGAGGACAAAAAAACAGATAAGCCACTTCTTTTCTCCAAGTGCATTCTCTTGTTCAAAATGGTAAACATTCCTTTACATTTATAATAGGTTTTACCAACTTTGTTAATTTACCTTTTTTATAAAATATAAGATGCAAGCATCCTAAAAGAAATCATGTCTTTATGTAGTATAATTTACTATTGGAGCCAATAGGGTTTGCACTTTACCTAGCTAAGTTTCTTGTTTAGAAGTTTTATACAACAAAATAAATAAGTAAATAAATACCTAAGATATACTGGGGAGACAAAAGACTAGAATCAATAAGTTTGGGGAGAGACAGACTTGAATTTTCTTCTATATTATCCAGAGACAATACATTTTTTCTTGTTCATCTCATATTGTCTGAATTAGCAATGAAAATAAACTGTGGTGACTCCTGTTACCCCAGGCCTAAATCACTGCTATGTGCAAGAATGATATGAAAACTGTTGAAATAATGGTGTTTATACAGCTTGTAATTTCACAATAATTTTGATCCTGGAATTTTCAGTGAAATTGCTCTGATATATAAAGTCATACTTGCTATTTGAAGCCTACTTTTTGTTTCTCTCTGGTATGGATGTATTTAAGGTTATACAGTTGGGAGCAGCATTCAGGAGTTCCTATCCCCCTTGTGTGTTGACAGTACAAAGACAGCAAGAAAATAATTAAAATGGTGCATAATAGCATTATGAAGATATTCTTCATGATCTTAGCAATCTAATGAAAGTTCAGTACTGGGGTTAAATCATTAATTCTACTTTTTCTTACTAACCTGATCGCCTTCTATGACAAAGTGACTCGGCTGCTGGATGAGGGAAAGGCTGTGGATGTGGTCTTCCTGGACTTCAGCAAAGCCTTTGACACAGTTTCTCACAGTGTTCTGCTTGAGAAACTGTCAGCCTCTGGCCTGGACAGGCGCACACTCTCCTGGGTGGAAAACTGGTTGGCTGGCCGGGCCCAGAGAGTGGTGGGAAATGGTGTGAAATCCAGCTGGAGGCCAGTGACAAGTGGGGTTCCCCAGGGCTCAGTGCTGGGTCCAGCCCTGTTCAATGTCTTCATCAATGACCTGGATGAAGGCATCGAGTGCACCCTTAGCAAGTTTGCGGACGACACTAAGCTGGGTGGAAGTGTTGATCTGCTGGAGGGTCGGGAGGCTCTGCAAAGGGATCTGAACAGGCTGGACCGCTGGGCAGAGTCCAATGGCATGAGGTTTAACAAGGCCAAATGCCGGGTCCTGCACTTGGGGCACAACAACCCTGTGCAGTGCTACAGACTAGGAGAAGTCTGTCTAGAAAGCTGCCTGGAGGAGAGAGACCTGAGGGTGTTGGTTGACAGCTGACTGAATATGAGCCAGCAGTGTGCCCAGGTGGCCAAGAAGGCCAATGGCATCTTGGCTTGGATCAGAAAGGGCATGACCAGCAGGAGATGGGAGGTTATCCTCCCTCTGTACTCGGCACTGGTGAGACCGCTCCTCGAATACTGTGTTCAGTTCTGGGCCCCTCACCACAAGAAGGATGTTGAGGCTCTGCAGAGAGTCCAGAGAAGAGCAACAAAGCTGGTGAAAGGGCTGGAGAACAGGCCTTATGAGGAGCGGCTGAGAGAGCTGGGGTTGTTTAGCCTGGAGAAGAGGAGGCTGAGGGGTGACCTCATTGCTCTCTACAACTACCTGAAAGGACGTTGTAGAGAGAAGGGTGCTGGCCTCTTCTCCCAAGTGACAGGGGACAGGACAAGAGGGAATGGCCTCAAGCTCCGCCAGGGGAGGTTTCGGCTAGACGTGAGGAAAAAATTCTTTACAGAAAGGGTCATTGGGCACTGGAACAGGCTGCCCGGGGAGGTGGTTGAGTCACCTTCCCTGGAGGTGTTTAAGGCACGGGTGGATGAGGTGCTGAGGGATATGGTTTAGTGTTTGGTAGGAACGGTTGGACTCGATGATCCGGTGGGTCTCTTCCAACCTGGTTATTCTGTGATTCTGTGATTCTGTGATTCTTAGCATTGTGCGTAGCATGTGGCCAGAAAAATAGTAAATTATTGCATGGTGAAGAGAAAGTTGGATGTATGTTTGTGGTACTGAGCTTCTCCTTTGCTCCTAAGCAGGAAGGCTAACCCCCATTACATGTAACAATAATTTAATACAACACTGACTTAATGACACATAGATTTTCATGAGAAGAAAGTATTTTGCAGGATCTTTTATGGAATGATTGTTTCATTTTTCTCACCATCAATATGGATGAATTTTCAGTCTGACATATTCCTGAGCCCACCCCACACTTATGAGTTAACTATCAGAACAAAACATTTAATAAACATTAGGAGTTTAATCTTTTTTCTCTGAAAGTTAATGGGAGTTTTGCCATTGTCTTGAATTAGAATTCAGGTTGCCACATAAAAGGACAACGCTTGAGCTAAGTAATGGGTGTCTGATTTGGACTATGGCCAGTTATGCAATCCTTCATGGTATATCCATCTGGGAACATATCAGTCCACAAGGAAATCTGCTTCATTCTGGTGCTCAGTCAGATAAGTTGCAGGAAATCAAAATTTTCCAGTAGCTGGACTATTAGGTGTTAAACATTCATAATAGTGATCATAAAACAAATTTTGACCCCGTATGGGTAAATAGATAAGAATATATATATTGTCATGAAGAAGGTAGAGAATTAATTTATATATATAAAAAAGTTGCAGGTGAGGGCTCAAAAGGAGGCAGTGAGTGGAAGCTTGTCCACTGATGGAGCAAAAAATCAACCCCTTCCTTGCACACACCGCCTTAGGTGTCACTCCACAACTGATATGAGGATCTCGATGTGGAGGATGTAAACAAGGAGGAAGATCCACCCACATTTGAGCAGAGTCAGAGACCGAAATGGCATAAATGCTGCATTGTCATGACTGCCACAAGGACTGATAGAAGAGTCATAGTTGTAGAAGACTTGCTACTGAAGGAGACAGAGGGTCCATTATGTCAAGCAGACCCCACTCACAGGGAAGTGTGCTGCCTCCCAGGAGCCTGGGGTAAGGAATGTGGCCAGGAATCTTCCCAACCTCATGTGATCTACAGACTATCTGACAGACAGATGGATCCAGTCAATTATTACATGGCTCCATGGCTGGTGTCACCCCAATAGCTTTGGGTTTTTTGATAATGGGAAGCCCTACACAGCACCAGGACTACAGGTTTCAGATGGCAGCCACTTTTCTCAGAGGGAGAGGTGGGTCTTTGCCCAGGAGCTTGCAGGGCTTGTAGATAGGGCTTTAAACTAGATATGAAGGGGGAGGAGGACAACATCAAGCTAGCCTGTAACAAGTGGAGGGAAGATGGGTGTCAGGGATCAGATATTGGGAGGATACTTCTCTAAAACACCTTGTAGATAATGAAGGGTCCACTGGGAAGGTGATGCAACCGGTAGCCCAGCTGAAGTGCTACTAGTATTGGAGACAGTCTGGGCTGCAGTGATCATGCACTGGTGGAGTTCAGGGTCCAGAGGGATACGTGACAGCTGAGGAGTATAGTCAGGACACTAAATTCGGGAAAGCAGACTTCCAGCTCTTCAAGGAATTACTCAGTAGGATCCACTGGGACATGGTCCTCCGAGACAAGGGAGCAGAACAGAGCTGACAAATATTCAAGGACGCTTTCCATAAAGCACAAGAGTGCTCAGTCCCTGTACATAGAAAATCAGGCAGGGAAGAGAAGAGGCTGGCGTGGCTGAGTCAAGACCTGCTGGTTAAACTAAAGATAAAGAGGGAACTACACAGGCAGTGCAAGCAGGGACAGGGAACCTGTAACATGTATAGGGAAGCTGCCCGGTTGTGTAGGTAGGAAGTCAGGAAAGCCAAAGCGCAGCCAGGTTGGAATGGGCCTTGGGTAACCTGATCTAGTGGGATGTCCCTGCCCATGGCAGGGGGGTTGGAACTAGATGATCTTTAAGGTCCCTTCCAACCCTAACTATTCTATGATTCTACGGTTCTATGAAAAATGACACTTGTCCTCCTATTTATTCTCTCTGAATTACTTCCTGATCCAGTTAGATTAGATATAGGCAAATCTATACGTTTTTCAAGAACAGAGCCTTTGCCTGGAAATTGAATGCCAAGCCTGATAGTTTTTAGTTTACGTTATGGTTGCTAAGAAGGCAGCATATTTTTCAGTAAGGTAGCAACAATACATTTAAGAAGTTCTGCACTTGGTATAGTAATGTTCTTTTCCATTGGAAAAAGAAAAAAAAAAAGGATCTTACATAAATAAAACATGCTGAAGCATTAATATTTACATATAAGTTGAGTCAATTCAGGAAACATACAATTAATTATATTTAATGTGGAGTGTCACTTAAGCCTGAATTAGTTTTATTAAGGGAAGCAAAATTATGGGATACCAGCATAGATGATGTTTAATCTGAAATAAGTATTTTCTGTGTTTAGTCATGCCTCACTTAAACACACTCTTACACTACATTGCCACCAGTGCTTTAAATGACAAATGTCTTCTTATACAATGTTTTCCCCGTTTGTTTTATTACTAAGACATCAGTTGGGACATCTCACATACTGTAAGTACAATTCCCATATACTCTCAAATACATCAGACGTAAACCTATTTGGAGACTATTTATTAATTTAAGCACATATGGGACTTCCATTTCCACTATTTCATGCTAATGTAGTATCTAGCCTTAAACAGACATTACTCTAGACATGACATGAACCAAGTGGGTTCAACCACAAAGAGGCTCATTTCCATGTCACAGAATGTTTTCAATTACAACATAAATGAGTCTAATTTATTTAAAATTTTTTTTTTCTTCTTTATTTAGAAAATTAAATCTGTAGAATGTGTTATATTATATTAAAATTTTGGCCTTGATAATTACTGGTACTTTTTTTTTTCAGAAGAGCAATTAGAGTAAATGCAGTAACAGCTATTATAGTGATTTATAAATAAATTTGCTATACTACAGAGGATTAAGTGAAAGGCATTTTTTTCTGAACTCTGAATGTTGCTACCAATTTCTTCATATTCTGTTTACATTGAATGTTACTCATGGCTGTGACGTCTGGCATCATGCAATCTGTGTTGATTTCCATGTATCTTATGATTATTTGGTTTATAAAATAAATTCTTCATATTATACTTTAAGAATGTGATTGATTTAAATGATAATTTTTTATAATTTTAGTATTCTAAGTTTTTGTTGTGTTATGACACATTATGTCTAGAATAACTCTTCCCATACCAAAGGAGTTATCTAGGATTTTCAGCACTATAGTTTCAAAGGGATTGGGCTCTATGTCCTTCACCAAAGGGCATATTCAGAGTGATGGAGTGAGTGGCTACAAGCATGATTCACAAAAAGACACACCAGTATTTTACACATCACAAAGAAATTCCTAATCATAAATGATTTATTTCACTGTCAAATTGCAATGTAACATTCCACTCACCTAAAAAAAATGTTTTCTTTGGTACCGTTTGATAAGTGACTTTATTCTCTTATCGTCATATTTCCTTCCTCTCACTTATCTCTCTATTTTTCATAATTTCCTCCCTCCAGTAAGGCAAGAATCATGTGTGTGGGATGGATTATCATGAAGAAACAGAACTTTTCATTAAGTAAGCTTGTTCCAATAACTTTCAGTCATGCAAAGAAAGATACAATGCAGTATCCTAATACTATGTTTATTTACATTGAAGAGAAATATTAAACTTTTATCTAATCTTACACAGAACCTTTTTGCTGCTAGTGAAAAGGAATTGAAAGACAGAGGAGCTTCCAGACAAAAATTCACCACTGAAGAAGAAACTGATATGAGCTTCTTTTTAACTGAAGCCACATTCAAATTAGATGTCTTAGAGATTGCTTCCTCTCCTGGAAAATATTTCTGATGAGCTTAAAGAAAAGAAATCCTGAAAGTGTTTCCTTCTGCTGAGAGACAAAATTAATATGGAACTTGATGCTTCCCATGAAACTTTGGTTATTTTCAGCTTCAAAGTTATCAAAGTGGAGGGGAAGAAAACAAATGAGTTGGAGTGAAGGTCAATTACAATTTGGAACTGGGATTGAATTGGGCAAGACAGATATTGGTACAATTTTACTTGCATCAAGACAGATTCTTTGAGTTGAATTCACAACATTTTTCAGAAAAATATGTACTCTTTATAAAGCAACTTCTCAGCAGATAAACTACATAACACAAGATAAAAATCCATTTTACATCTCAGCAAGTAAATGTTCATTTAGATGTACAGGTTTGCAAGGCTTTGCAGCAGGAAAGACAACTACTCACACAGTTAACCTTGGAAATCTTGCAGAGGTACCTAATAATTAGAAGAATAACTTGCATTTTGTTAAGTGTAACCTCAAAAAACCTCACAGAAAGCAAGAATAAGGCTGTATTTTCTCTTTGCAGTGGCAATAATACAAGTGGGCTTAGGAGAAACTTATTCTTTTTTTTTCAGAAGAAATACCCTCTGTCTTCAATGAAGTCATAAATGGGCTATGATCAACTTAAAAAACTGCAAGTGCAAGACTGTATGTGACTTTACACACCTCATTAGGTCCACTGTGTTGAGAATTAATGTATTCAGTTTTTGCCTAGACATTTGCTCTAGCTCCCTCCTTATCAGTTTCATCCCATATTTCTTGTCCTCTTTGTCTTATTTTGCTCTCCAAATTCCATCACTTCATTTAACTTCCTTCTACTTTCCTGCTTACCTAAATATACCACTAAAATCATATGGATGCATAATATTGACTGCTATGATGTTCTTCCTGCTTATGTGGTGACCACTTGATTATGTCTACTCTGGTTTGTCATCTGTCTAGGGCGCAGTAATAGGTCCGTATTTAAACAAGGTCACAATGGAATTACTTCTGTTTTGGTCAGCTGGCAACACTGTAATTCAGAAACAAACCCCCACTCTTACTCAGAAAAACACTTGCATATTCACTTAAGCACCTGCTTAACCTCAACTAATATTAAATAACATAAGTATTTATGTAAACTAAGCATGTGCTTAAGTGCTTTCTAGACTAGAATATAGGAATTTCTGTGACATTAGGATATAAGTTAGAATTTTGTTTTCTTTAGTTGTCATTAGGTTTGAAAAAACTAGTGTGTAAGCCACAAGACAAATCTCTCATTAATCAGAAGATACAGGAACACTTGAAAGGTAGTTAGGCAAATTGTTTATAAGAGCTAGGTCTAACGGAAAGCTTAGACTCATAAACTATTTATACTAAAACGTCAGTGAATTCTCAGATTGTAATGATTAACATAGCTATTTGTAAACAGGATGGATGATCAAACTCCTATGAAAACAGAGTGAATCAGGCTTATTATTTCATTGATACACAAAGACTTTTTAGTGCTATTTACTCAGAAAATGTAACAAATATTCACAATTTTAAGAAATTTGAGTATGGTAAAAATTTTCAAATGCTGGCTTCTTTAATATCCTTTCCTTTTTGTCTATTCATAAAATGATCATGAAGTTTCCGTACCTTCCCCAATTCAAAAATATTCACTTTTTTCTTTTTTTTTTTTCCCCCCAGGAAAAACACCACGAAGTGCAGTTCATTTATGAATAGTTAATTTTGAAGATCTTCAGTTCATCACGTGGTATTGTTTCCGTTCTGGGTGATTTATGGTATGGTATGAACCTCACAAATGCAACGTGAAATATGAACACTATGAATCTTGTATATGGCTGGAAATAAGCTCTCACTAGATACAAGAATTCTCAAACTTAAGGCAAGATTGCAGCTGGCCCTTTTGGACTGCCAAAGTCCAAACAACAAGAGAGTGAATCGTCCTTCTTACAATACTCAACACAGTGTTATTTCTGCACTCATGAGGACTCAGTCTGTTTACTCTGTACACTTTTTGGTACAAACAATATTTTGAGGAAACAAGTACTGCTCTCTTCCTGTATGCGACTAGAGCCAGCAGGCTGCCAATATCATCTCAAAAATGCCCAAATCTCTGTATTGCTGCTCTTCTAGTGACCTATTTGAAGAAGGCACAGTACTAATCAGCCTCAGCCAGTATTATGTCAACAGAGAGAAAACACAACAAAGAGATGCATGGAAGAGACAAAGAAAAAGAAAAAAAAAAGAAAGGAATATGTTTTTAATAAGGAATAATACAGCACAAGTACTGAAAGCCAAATTTATTTGTTTTGGAACTGAACCACAGCCTACAGATGCCAGTGGGATTCTTTATTTTAATTTGAATAAGTTTTGGTTGAGATCCTTGGAGGAAAGCTAGAAACAGCCGGATCTATGGAAGAGGGTAAGAATGACCCACTGATCAGAGTACAAGGCTGTGAGTCAGAACATCTAAATGAGTCACCTGATTTGACCCACACTTTCTTAGTTCTTGGGGCTACGTCTATACGTAAACAGCATAGTAAAGTGTAGACATGAATGATTCGTTTGAAAGTGTGGCAGCTCCAAAGCATGGTAAAAACATCAGGTTGGCACTTCAATCAGCATGACGGGTGCTGGCACAATTCGGGTTCAGAACTGAGATTTTTCTCTCCGCATAAACACTGACATGCTTCACATGGACATACCACTTTGTCTGGTGACCTCAGATACACTTAGACCAGTGGTTCAGTGTGAGTATGTTCACAGTATCATGCCAGAAAACACCACAGTGAGCTGTGGTCATTTAAATTAGTTTTGAGATAATTGAGAGGCAGGTTCATGAAGTCTAGCTGAAAAGTCAGAGCGTGAAAAAGGGTATATATACATTTCAGTCTTGGAAAAAGGACAAAAAGACTCTCAATATTATGGGGAGGGCAAATTTACAGCTGATTTGGTGACATTACAGCCACCTTTTAATCAGATATTATTGCATGAAAATCCAACTGAATTCAAAGAAACATTATGTTCCCTTCTTAGCAGACTTCACTTTCAGACTCAGAGGAGGAACGGAAGGCTTCAACAGAAAATTAGAAGAGGTAAAAATATTAGCACATTTCACAAAATTATTTAGATAATGTATTTGAAATTGTTTTCTATTCTTTATTTTTAAATAAAAATCACTTATTTTATATGTTGTTATCTTTCTAGATTTCCTGTAGATTCCTTTCTCTTTGTGTGGATGTGGCATCAGCAAAGTAACAATCCTGCCAGTTCTGTGTCTTTGAACCGAATAGACAAAGCTTGAAAATTCATTTATGGGGTGTTTTGTATGCAAAAATAGAGGCATGGATCAAGGAATATTTAGAAGAGTGAACAGGTCTGATATGACTTTCTAAACAGAGGCCAAAAAGGCTATCAGAGATCAACCACAAAGAAGATAGATTAAAGCATATCCTGCCTGGGCTGGCTCTAGAATAGTGTGAAAAGAATTAAATGTATTTTAAAAGGACTCTGCATAATCTGACTGTGTTTAGATTGCTTTCAGTTTTACTTACACAAAAATGGCTATTTTATAGACAGTCTGTTATGCTTTTTCTTTGCCATTAAAAATCAAACTTATGTCAAAAAGGCACAAACAATAAGAAAACAAAAAGGAGTCTACTATCTGCTCACTGATGAGACAATGGACTATATGTATATGCATTGAATAAAGACTTCACAGGTTTACAAAGTACTGAAGTAAAAAGTAAAAGTAAAATTGCACATTACTACTAGTATTTTGCTTATTAATATTAAAACACTAAGGAAAAAATTATTTGAGGTCTAGACAAAGATCCCTGTTTGGGGGCAGAATAAAGGTCTGATTGGTCTGTGACAGTACTTTTAAACATTGTACCTTCTTTGCCCTATTGTTTCTAACCATTTCTGATGGTAAATCCATGACATCTTTTACCATGTCACCAATACTTCATAACTGCAAGGCTTGTAACAAGTTGAGGAGCAGGCACAACCCAGTGCTTCTTGACAACCTTTGTCCCCTACACACTGCATCCAGTGACAACGGCATATGATAGTCCCCGTATTGTGGGACTACCAAAGATAAGATAAGAATGTACACTTTAGCATTGCCTTGCACCACTTCTCATCAATTTTCCATGTGCAGAGCACAAGGTCAGGGACTTGAAGAGACCTGAAACACTAAGAATTTGCAAGTCCTTGGTACTACACTGGGGGAAGAGAAGCTAGGGATAAATGGAAGGGCCAAAATAATAATTTTATTTGGGTCCTTTCACCTCTCTGTCTCTATATTAGGACTATAACCCCCATATGAAACTTTGTTTGATTCAATACTCTTCAGTGCTCTTTTAGACTCTTGGGGTACTGCACACATCAGTAAGGAGCCACCACTGGAACAGCAGATTTAGGACAAGAAAAGACAAACTTGTGCTCTTTTATAGCAACAGACATGAGGGCTACTGCATCCTATATCTGGCAAGCTTCACATGCTACTCAAGGAGTGTTATATAGGCAGATAAGTGTCAGGCAGAGGTAGACTGAACAATGTAAAAGTGTGAAGCAAGCCTTCTCCTTATGTTACTGATCTGCAACACACACACGTACCCTGGAAAAAGGAAAGAGGCCAATGTTTTTCCACAGAAGCAATAAGCATGCTAATAGGATGGACATGTTGCTGGAACTGAAGTCATCATCAGAAAAAACAGCCTGCAGCGTCGGGCCTTAATCTTTCTTTGTCTGCCTTTCTTTGTCATGGCATGTGTCACTGCAGATAAAAGAACTGCAGGACCGAATGGTGAACTGGGGAAGAAAAAGCGTTTCAGAACACTATGAAAACTTCATTAGCAAAGGACAACTGGCTTGGACAGGTGATGTTAGTGGATTAGAAGCAGACAATTGCTCTTGAAACTGTTCCAACCTTGAGCCATGTCTTCACAGATTTGCTAGTTTAATACTGGGTAGGAATGATAGAAGTAGAAATGAATAAGGAGGTATGTACTCAAATATTCAAGAGTGGACAAAAGAATTGGTACTGAAGGTTCAGAGCAGAGAGTTGTGGGAACCAATGGTAGAAGTGAGATGATTCTTTCCTGCCATCTTATTATGTCATAACAGTCAGTGATGCAAGTAGCTTCGTCAACCGAGTGAAATTCAGAATATATTGATTTATATTACCTTCTCTAATTAATCTGAAAACCTGGATTTTAGGTTAGAACAAGAAAGTGGACCTAAGGAAAGTGACTGATGAATCTGCCATGTTTCCATGCCTTGGTTTGCCTTTTCTGATTTTCAGAGAGGTTTGATTAACCGAGGTCTACTATTCAGATACAAAGGATTAGCATTCATTCTATTTTTTCAGTATCGGTCTTTTGCTATTTCATCATCTTTGTCAATACTGTAGCCTACAATTCGGCAGTAGTTTAAAACAATCCATTGACTGTTAGTGAAATTGACTCTTGAGGATGCACTAAGCTTGTATTAGTTTTTCTGTAATAGTTATAAACAAAACATAGATGCTGCACGCCAGAGATGATGCAGAAGTTTCTTAGTGATGTTAGCAAGGCTATTACTTGCTTTTCAATGAAGTTGTATTGACAAATGGGGAGTTCATCTGTTAGTGACCAGCAGTGCCATTTTTCTTTACCTTTTGTAACTTGCTTGAACTTAGAGCAAGAGGTCATTCATCACTCTCTTGGACCACTTGTGCAAGCAAATAAAAAACATGATTTCAGAAGCAGATCTTTAACAACTGTCACACATTTCCCTTGTCCTGTTGATGTTAGTAGACGAATATGTATAGACACTTTATCGTGCTAAGCTAACATGGCCACAAAGCTGGGACAATATAATCAGTTATTAGAGCTAAAAATTAGTCAGACAGCTTGAAGGATTTTTTGAGGGTTTTATCTTGTTTGTTTTAAATATGTGAGAGAGAGTCGGACATTAACAGGTGACTAGATTGAACATAAGCATGAAAGAGTTTGTCCACACAAACCCCCTAACTTTTGTTATGTAATTATAGTAATGTTGTATGGGGGACAAGGGGAAGTAATCTTGCACTTTGTTTAGCTGTTATTTCATACTTGTCAGAATAAAGTTAATTTCTAACTGTGTGTGAAACTCACTGAGTAAAATTCTTGTTGTTCTGTTTTATGAATGTCATATATTTGTATTTTAATAACCCCAAGAATGAATCCCTAACCAACTGAGATCTCCTGATCATAATGTGCCTAAACACATTTGGAAAACTATTGTTCCTGCTTAGAGTTTAATGGTAAAATTAAGTGCTGTAAATGATTGTCACTTAATTGACTTCCATGTAGACTTCCTCATACAAGATTTCTCATGGTATATACACTAGGGGAAAATTTGTCCCTGTGGATGTATAAGGCAATAACTTCTTGGATATTTAAATACGCTGCGTGGGGATATGTAAGCTGAGATACAACATAAATAAAATGAATTATACTTAAAATATACTATACTATATTGAAAAGAAGCAATTAATTGAAAACGGATACCAATGGATTCATTAGGAAAACAGGCATGAGGCAATGGATAAAACCTCAGGCATTAACAAAAGCAATTCTCTATTACTACAGAGACTATATATAAGCCTTATATCGTAGGCAAACTTTTACTAAGTAAGTGCCACATTTAAATAAAGAAGTGCTTGTTTTTCCTGCCATAGCTGTTACTGAATAAAAACTTACCTCTTAGGGGTTAGAAAATATTTCTTTCTGTGTTCATTCTAAATTGGGCCTATATCAAAGCTTAGAGATTAATCAGACAATTTTCTAGGCTTTTGGGCTCTACCATTAAAATATCATGGTTTTGATATACTATATATAACACTAAGAAACCACAATGCTGGCATTCTTTTAATGTTTCAATGAGATCTGTAAGAAATACCCAAACCCACAGCCTCACACTTTAGGAGTAATTTTAAATAGAGACTCCTAAAGGTATGCTGACTCCTTCTAATTTTCAGAGCCACCTTATTTAGTCTGTAATTTAAAATGTCTTGTTTTGATTTAAGAAAAATGTAAAAAAAGGTTGAAGAACTTTTCTCCCTGGAAATCATATTTTCCATGGAATGAAATGTACCATATTAAATCAATCTACACATCCAGACTTTTGAATCCAATTAAAATGTTAAAGATCTTGTTTTTGAGGACAGAATAATGGAAACTTGAAATCAAAAGAAAGGCAAACATTTTAAAAAAGGATAAACATTTTCTGACTAATACTTGGAAAGATGACCATACATGAGAAGACACTGCTTGCAGGACAAAGACAGGAATACATTTATGAATGTGAAAAGATGCAGGATATTGTTTTATGGCGTCCGGTTGTGTGTCCTATTAAGTAACTTCTCACTTGATAAAGGGCCTGCAGTGGTTTGAACTATAAAAGATTTTCAGCTGTGTGCTACATCATTCCACCCTACCTTTTTTAAGGATTGTAATCCTCTTGAAAATGTGACTGGAAATTATTATACTATTCAGAAACTTTTTCCTAGTTTTTGTTTTTTTTTTTTATTAATATAAATCTTTCCTAATGACATGACCTGTCACACACAAAATCTTTGAAAATCTTATGTCTGTTTGGGTAAGTATTTGTTGAACCAATATCCTGGTTTTAATTTATATTTAATTTCCATTAATGTTATTTCATAATTAGTCATGCATTTTTGGAAGCTGTCTAGGTGCTGATTTTTTAAAACAGCCATACACCTCCAAGTGTCCAAAGCTAGATAGTTGGCTGCCATTGAGAAGTCAATTCATCAGTGGGATTTAATTGTCTAAATAATTTTGAAGATGTGTGCCTTTGTTCTTGCACATTGTTATATCCTCCATTGTCACATGTGTAGCTCATATGGATGTTAGAGTAACTGCATGTCGATAATGGCAGACTTTCTACGTATATAAACACCCATCATAGCATCTTTTTATCTTCTAAGGATTTATGACATTTCCTTTCAGAATCTTAATCTTTCTAAACCAGAGATGCACTTTTATCCTCTCCTAAATCAAAGTATACAAAAAATTGTTTAATAATATATCAGGCAAGACATCAGTAAAACTTCTATGAAGTACTATGGAGAACCAAAGCAGGAACTGACAGGATGCAAAAACTTTATACATCCAGTTAACTACTAAGGAAAAGATGAAATTGTTACTAAAAGAGCTCATTAAATTTTTCTTGATGGACAAAAATGTTATACTTCTTTAAGCAAATGGTGTGAAAGACCCACTGGTACAGAAGAAGACAGAAAGTCAGTGTTTTCAGAAACTGAACAACCAAATCATCAATTTTGAGTGGGAAATTACAATCAAGGTCATACCACTGCAGTAACTGGGGACATCTTGGTGACAGAGAAAGAGAGACAGATGGTGGGTTTTTTCCATTTTATTTGTCTACTTTTGTCAAAATCAACGTGGCTTAATCTTGGTTTTTTCTACCAAACCCTTTCCATTTCCCTGATTTTAACTAGGAAACATTTTGCTAAATAAAATGAACAAAATTCTTAAAAAATTAAATTTCAGAAAAGAAATAAAAACTTGGGTTCCTAAGAAATCAAAGAAGTATTCTATCAGTGTGTCTCTAAGTAGAAAGTAAAAATAAATAACTCATTATCTCATCAGCACAGTATTACATCAACAGACCTTTAAAGATTCATTAGTACTTCGTCACTGCAGGTTGACTTGTTGCTGTGTTCAAGATGCTGGAATGTAAATGGTGAGATGAAATGAATATACCAAGAGATGAATTATTCTTTTATGCTTATCCAGAGAATAGAACCAATATGTTTTAAAGCCAGGAAGAATTCAGAACTACTTTACAAACCCCTGTTTTCCCAATTTTTGTTCTTCTAATTAATCCCAGACTCTCTAAGTTGAATAAGATAAATATCAAGAAGAAAAGTTGGTACCTGTTCCTAGGCTTCATTTAAGTTTCTAGGTCTGTTTCTGACTCCAGACAACTATTTTTTATTTAAAAAACAATTAAAAGTGTTCAAGGAAAGTGCTCCCACCAGAACTGTGTAAAAAACCCCAAAACTAGCCTTTAAAAATCTGGATGCTTTCTTGACCTGTGTTTTCCAGTGGAATTGACAAGTATAACCAGATGATATACCACACCGGCAAGGGAGTAGGAAGCATTTGGAGCTGTATTTGTTCCATTGAAAGTCAGGGAAAGGATTTCTGTACATAGAAGGGAGCAAAGTCTATATTCTTCCTGCATTAGATACGCAGTGTAACTGCCCTTCAACAGCAGAATCTAGAGCAGATGAATATTTGCAACCTCTTTTAGCTTGTCTTTGTTCCAGAGCACACTACTGCTAGCTATCACGATTTCTTAGGAGGTAGCAATTTGCAGGATGACCTTCAAAGACTTTTAAGCTCCTTTTGGACACCCCATTGGAGCTGGAGGAGAGGAATAAAAAGTGGTTACAATTGTTGGTTACATTCAACTTCCATCATCTACTACATCATCTTCCTTTTGCACAAGGGAGAATTGCATAGCAGCATTCTCCAAACCCTTTTCATGTGTTAGCCTGCTTCTCTGAGGTTTTTAGAAACACATTTTCCAAGATCTATAGCTATAGATTGGGGAGTATATCAGATAAAACTGTTTATACCTCTGCTACAGGGCATGGCAGACTAAACATGCCTTAAAAAAATTCTGAAGACGTACAGACTTCTGCCTACTGACTGGAATATCTCCTATAGCATGGAAACCTCGTTTCTGTTTCTTGTTGGTGATAGGATTTCTGACTTACAAGGTTTATCTAGTTCAACTGAGCAATGTAGTTTTTTTCTTGGACTAAATGATAGAAGAATCATAACAAATTTATTAAGAAGCAAGCAGACATACCATGTAATCTATTCATTATAGATTTTATATATATATATATCATTATACTGAGTGGTTTCTACTAAAATATGGTCACTGCAGGCATAATTCTGAAGCTAATTAGAAAATATGTCTTTAAGTATGCTTCTAGGTAGCTGTTACAAGAAATCTTTTCTAACAAAGCAGCTAGACACCCTTGCTAGAACATACATACATAAAAGCTGTTTGACATGATTTGTCTCCAACAGTATTCATTATAGCTAACAACCAGCAAATTGGACAAATAAAAATATAATTGTTTGCCCTTCTAAGAACTCGTAATCTTCTGGAAACTCTAATGGTTTTTAATACTTCAAAGAAAAGAGGACTTTACAGCACACCATGAAAGTCATCAAATGTAAATTAAGTGGAATACAAATTATATATGTTATGTAATGCTCCTAACAGCCTAAAAAAAGAATGAAAATTGCAAAAAATCCTTACTGCATGTAGAAATGCTAAATGAGACACCACTTGGCTGTTTTAGCTTATGTTTAGCTTTTCATCCACTAATGCCCCCAAGTCCTTCTTGGCAGAATTGCTCTCAATCCCTTAATCTCTCACCCTGTGTTGACACTTGGGGTCGTCTGGAACCAGGTACAGAACTTCACACGTGGCCTTGTTGAACCTACCAAGATTCACAGGGACCCTCTTGAACTTGTTCAGGTCCCTCTATACGTCATCTAGTCCCTCAGGCATGTCAACCACACCACTCAGCTTGATTTCATCTGTAATACTTCCTGAGGGTGCACTCAATCCCACTCTCATTTAAGAAGTAACTCTGTTTTCAGAGATGTCCTGACAACCTCCCCGCCAGGGGAGGTTTAGGCTAGACGTTAGGAAAAAATTCTTCACAGAAAGGGTCATTGGGCACTGGAACAGGCTGCCCAGGGAGGTGGTTGAGTCACCTTCCCTGGAGGTGTTTAAGGCGCTGGTGGATGAGGTGCTGAGGGATATGGTTTAGTGTTTGATGGGAACGGTTGGACTCGATGATCCGGTGGGTCTCTTCCAACCTGGTTATTCTGTGATTCTGTGATTCTGTGATTCTGTGAAATAGTTATCCACTAAGTAGGCATTACTTTCATATGTAGCTTACAATAAATTTTATAGAGTTACTTCTTAATACGTTATAGATTAACATATTAAACAGTACTGGTCTCTTTATAGACCCCTGAGGGACACCGCTTGTTACCAGTCTCCATCTGGACACTCAGCTGTTGAATTCAGCTCCTCACCCACTGAACAGTCCACCCATGAAACCCATATTTCTCCAATTTAGAGAGAAGGGTGTTGTGGGGGGACCATGTCAAAGGCTTTACAGAAGACCAGATATGTGACATCCCTAGCTCTTCTCTTGTCCACTGATGTAGTCAATCCATCATAGAAAGCCAGGTAGGACTAGCCCTTAGTGAAGTCATGCTGGTGGTCTCTAATCACCTCTCCGTCCTCCATGTACTTTAGAATGGCTTCTAGGAGGATCTGCTCTATGACCTTCTAAGGTACAGAGAGGAGACTGACAGTTTGGTAATTCCCGTGGTTTTCCTTTCTACCACTTTCAAATATGGGTGAAATGTTTCCCTTTTTACAGTGACCAGGGACTTCACTGGACTGCTGTGACTTTTCAAATACCATGGACAATGGCTTGGCAACTGCATCAGCTATGTCCCTCAGGACTCTGTGATGCACCTCTTCAGGTCCTATAGACTTACATATATTCAGGATTCTCAGGTGGTCACAAAGCTGACCTTCTCTTACAGTGGGAGGGAATTTGCTCCCCAAAACCCCATCTTGCTGTTCATCCACGTGAGGATATGAAGAGCTCTTGCACTCTATGGAAAGAGTCCTTGAAGATTTGCCAGCTCTGTTCTGCTCCTTGTTCCTGAGGGCAGTTTCCCAGGGGGTCTTATTGACTAACTACATGAACAGATGGAATTTTGCTTTCCTATAGTTTGGGATCCTGACTTTAATCTTCACCTAACCTATATCCATCAGGACTGTGAATTCCACCAATGCATGATCACTGCTGTTCAGGCTGTCTCCAATCTTCACGTCACTGATTAGCTTACTTGTACTTGTGACCATCAGGTTCAGTACTGTGTATGCTCTCATAGGGCTCTCTACTACCTGGCTAAAGAAGTTATCCTCAATGCCATCCAGGAGTCTCTTGGACTGCACACAGCTCACCACGCAACTTTTCCAGCAAGTTTTGGGTGATTGAAGTCCCCCAGCCGGATTGAGAGCATGTGAGTGCAATGCCTCCTGCAGATGGAGTAACAAGGCTTCATTAATAGACTTCCCTTGATTGGGCCACATGTTGTAGACACCAACCACGAGGTTCCCTTTCTTGCTTTGGTCTCTCAATCTTTTTGCTCCCTTGCCAACCTCCATGCTTAAACGCCTTGATAAATTGGGACCTAAAGCCAGTGAATGTATCCTGCCTCTAGTGAGTGATATTCTTGCATTAGAATTCCTTCATTAGTTCTTAAAAACAGAACTTGGAAGAGTTCCTGGTGAGATGTGCTTTCCTTTCATATCAATCTACTTTTTCTATTTTACATATGTATGCATCATTTGCAACATGTATGCAGACCAGTACTGGTATTAACAAATGAGTTTAATACAATGGAATACTAGCATAATTTTTTCAATGTAAGCATGCATTTTGAAGTATGAAAGCACACAAGTTCCCAAATTAATTTTTATTTCACTTCATCCTTCTTACATAAAAACAGCTGTTGGAGTAGATGCATAAATCAACATCTTATGCAAAAAGAAATATGATTCTGTATTTTGTGAACAAGCAAAGAATAGTTTAAAACAATAGGGAAAACTACACTGACTATGTAAATAATGTAAATGCCTTATGGGGAAAGGAAAAAAAAATAATTTGAAGAAATTGGGTTATGATCTACTTCAAAATGACCAACCTATTTAAGTCTTGCCAACTCAAATATTGCATACCATAGACAATTCAGTTGGGAAAAATCAATTAGTTTCCTAATTTTTGTGCTTCATAACAGTCGGATAACTTCAGCAATACTTCTGTATTTATAAGCTCTCCATCACTTCAAACTCTACTCCAGTGAACTTTTAACTGCACAGGCAAAAGTTGGATCAGTGGGTATTTTTGAAAAATTCTCCTTCCTCAGCTTCACCGTTATTTACAGTAATCAAGGCCGTCCTTTTTGCAAGAAATTGCTTTGACAATACAGCTTAGCCTGAACTTTCTCAGAATTCTTTGTGTCTTTATATTTAAGCTTCTACTATGCTTCTGTTTGGAAAGGTCTTTGTGACAGTGGGTAAATTGTCCTTTTTCTGATTAATTCGTGAACAGAAAAACATATTTGTTTTAAGGCTTGATTATGCAGGCACATAACAATAGAAAAGGTATATAAAATTTATTGTAAGCTACATATGAAAGCAATGCCTACTTAGTGGACAACTATTTGTCAGGACATCTCTGAAAATAGAGTCACTTCTTAACTCTATTATAACTGATTACTTAGACTCTCTATTGGTTAGATTCATTTGAGATTATTAATTAAGTGAACTAGTAGCATAAAGATACATGAAAAGTTTATGAACATTACAAAGAATAACAAATATATTAATAAGATTTTCTTTGTTGTTTTGAGGGAATACAAAAAAAACAGAAAGGAATTGGTATACCAGGAATCACAGAATCACTAGGTTGGAAAGGACCCACATGATCAGAGAGTCCAATCATTCCTATCAACCACTAAACCATACCCCTCAGCACCTCATGCACCTGTCTTTTAAACACCTCCAGGGAAGGTGACTCAACCACCTCCCTGGGCAGCCTGTTCCAGTGCCCAATGACCCTTTCCATAAGAATTTTTTTTCTGATGTCAAGCCTGAACCTCAGCCAGCCTCCAGTCCAGTGGAACTTCCCCAGTCAGCTAGGACTGCTGGAAGATGACGGAAAGGGGTTTGGCAAGCACATCTGCCAGCTCCTTCAATACCCTCAGGTGGATCCCATCTGGCCCCACAGGCTTGTGGGTGTCTAGCTGGGCAAACAAGTTTCTAACCACCTCCTCATGGATCATGGGAGCTTGGTTCTGCTCCTCTAACACCTGGGTGTGTACACAAGAGGAAAAACTTTCCTTACTATTAAAGACTGAGACAAAGAAGGCAGTAAGTACCTCAGCCTTGTCCTCATCCTTTGTCACAGTTGTTCCATTTGCATCCAATAAGGAATGAATATTCTCCCTGGTCCTCCTTTTTATTTTATGCAGACCAGTACTGGTATTAACAAATCAGTTTAATACAATGGAATACTAGTATAATTTCATTGTCCTCTGCTGACCACAGCCATGAGCTGGACACTGGCACTGGCTCACCTCTGCTCTGACTCAAAATTACAGCTCTAATGTTTTTATCACATCTATCAAAGTTAAAGGAAAAAGTACAAGGGTTCTGCTCAGCCACCACGTAATATGAATGTGATCTGAGAGAATAGAATCATAGAATCATAGAATAACCAGGTTGGAAGAGACCCACCGGATCATCGAGTCCAACCATTCCTATCAAACACTAAACCATATCCCTCAGCACCTCATCCACCCGTGCCTTAAACACCTCCAGGGAAGGTGAATCAACCACCTCCCTGGGCAGCCTGTTCCAGTGCCCAATGACCCTCTCTGTGAAGAATTTTCCCCTAATGTCCAGCTTAAATCTCCCCTGGTGGAGATCTGAGAGACAGATCTAGAATATTTCATTCAAATCATGAAAATAGTGTGTTAAACTAGAGCAGCAACTGTAACTTGAAGTGAATGGAGTGTTAGCTAATTCCACCTGTAAACACCAGGGTATACTGATTTGGATGAACAACATACCCCCTTATATTTAAATACTTATATTTATTACAGTGTCTAATGGTTTTGTACTTTAATTGGCGTTTAACCAAATCTAGTAACAAGACTGTGTTTTTTTTACAGGTACTGCTAAACGATGTAATATTACTTCCTGTAGCAATAGAGACCTTTGCTCTTGTTAGTGCTGCTATGCCATTTGACTGTAACCCTGAATAATCTTTAAAGAATGTTTTTAGTCATGGGCCCTTCACCTTCCGGTGATTTCATCCAGATACAATTTCCACAGGCTTTACTGGGTTAGACAGAATAAAAGAAGGGACCATCTGAATAAAATAAAATGTCACCATTAAATTGGCTTTTGTAGCTTAAGGTATAATGTAATGATATTTTCCCAACAGCTGCTTTTAGTTGAATTTGAAGTTTTAAAAAACCTTTGCATCTGATTCAAGTAATAAAATGCAGGTTGTGTTACTTCCTCCTTCTGTGTCGTACACAATAAGCAAAATGTCGATACTTTACATGCAACTGGTGGTTATTAGGAATTTTTACTGTATGTTAACATTATTTTATGACCTTGACATTTGATAAATGAATCAACTAATGAAAAGTTTGTTTAAAAATCAAGGAGTGGATGGATGTTATTTTGGAATTAAACAATTCAGGGGTTTTTTTCTAAAATTTCTGTTGCTCACCGAATTTTATTATCTGTACCTTATTGGTTATATTTTAATTTCTTTCCATTTTTACTAGATTGGAATAAAAAGAGTGCAATTCTATATATCTTCCTATGTTACCTTTTATTCCAGGAGATTTTAAGTACAGGCTACAAAAAGGGATCACTTCATCAAGTATTGAACTATAACTGTTGCTGAAGTGAAATCTAGCAGCTGCGTGTCAGTGCACAAAACCAATATGCAAAAGTTTAAGACAGACAAGGAAGAATAAACATATTCTCAGGAATTTAGTGAGGCAAAATCAACACTTGAGGCTGAAGTAGTCTATCACAATCCTATAGACCACATTCCTTATGTGAAGATTACTTCTTAGAGTATCTGAAAGAAATCGCTTAGTCCTTCACCATATGTTCCATATTATTATTGCTACCATGGTAAATATTGTATAAACATTGTTTATTTTATAAACAAATAAGTAAGAGAAAGACTTTAAAGGAGAAACTAGTCCATGTCAGTCTCAGAAAAGAAGCCAGTTCTTTCACCTATGCATCTTCTGCATTTTGTACCCCCTCCAGGAATACTCTTTTCATCATGATCAACATCCTTGATCCTAAAGAGAGGTTTTAACTATCTCATTTAGCATCTGCTGCAAGAACTTAATCACAAGGCATTTTATTGTATACTAACATGAAGACTTTAGGTAATAGAGGATGGAAAGACAATGATACTTTCAGAGGTCTCAGAAGTGGGGAAGAACTGATGAAAGACAAGCAAGAATCATGTTAGCAAGATCTCATACAAACTACAGGGCACAACAACCAGAAAACTGGAAAGTATTGTCCAGTAAAATCAAAGTAGAAGAGAAACAGAAGGAGATTTAAAAAGGTTCATGAAGCAGGGTACAGGAAGAGGGGGATGTGGGCAGATGAAAAAGATGAGTCAGAACAGCAACAGAATAGCAGGAACGTAGAGTCCAGATAAGTGGGGAAAAAAGAGATTAGAAGGTGCATCAGAAATTGCAGGAAACTGTGGACTGCATGAAATACAATGAGAAAAACAAATTACAGATTTAATACCCAGCTGTGTTTTCCTAGGTCATTTTTGACCCAAACTGTTAAAATGTAGCCCTGTTTTCATGGACAACAACTTCTCTTGATGAGTTGACCTTTCTTTTGCTTTTTCTGTTACTTGCTTTACCTGGAGGATGTGACAAGTTAATTCAGTTCGGTCCTTCTAAATGAGCTGATGCATTTGCAATCCTGTCAGTTCTTCACTTCAGAGGGAATGCCACTGCATTAAGCATTCTCATTACAGAAATTAACATTTACTGTGACTCAGCTGTCTTCATCTTAGAAAGAGCAGAAAGAGATACAAGCCTTGAAAAGGTATGCTGGCATCCCTTAAGAAGCACTTTAATGAACTTCTTAATAACTTTTGGTTTAATTAGGCTTTAGTAACTGTTATATGACTGCAAGGGATGGCAAGATCAACGAAATTAAGAATTATGAAAAATCAAGCACATATCAATATTTTACAGAAATTTCAGGCTTAGATTTCAAAAATATTGCATAAAGCATTCTTCTCCCCTACCTCAACATTGTTTTGGTTTATATGTTCCCACAATCTTTAGTCTCAATTGAAATTTTATGTTATTTTTTATCTGATGTCAGAAAGTGAAATATAGCCATATCATGTCTGGTTTGCATTGAAACCATTAAAAAATATTTTTTTTGTCTTAATGACACTTAAAACCATAAATCCCTCAGAATCCTGGGAGTTTAATCAGACTTTCACAAAAAATTCCACATCCCATTTTATTCCAAACTAGATATGTTAACAGGTGTACAAAAGTAGTCATTCAATCTTAATGAAATTTGACTTTTACTTCTAATTTTGCCATGAAACATTTGGAATGAAAGCAATTCATCTCAGCAAACTTTTCTTGTATAATTAGAAGTATTTGAAGTAAAGTGAAAGAATTATCATAAGCATTTACTACATCCATTTTCACTGAATTTTCAAGAACACAAGAAGTGACATACTTATATGCCCTAAGATCAATCTCTTAAACATTCCCCTCTGGGAAAAAAAATGCCTCAAATCTAATACCAACTTTTAAGTCATTGTATGGATTTTGGCTGGAATAGAGTTAATTTTCTTCATAGTAGCCCTTATGGTGCTATGCTTTGGAATTATGATCAAAATGCTGTTGACGGCACATTGATATTTCACCTGTTGCTGAATACTACCTATAGATCATCAAGGCTTCCTCTGTTTCTCATGCTGCACTGTCAATGAGTAGACTGGAGGTACACAACAACAGGGACAGCTGACCCCAACTGACCAAGGTGTATTCCTCCATAGCACACATATTTCTGTTCAGGAATAAAATCTAGGGAGTGTGTGGAGTTTTCCAGGGGACTGGCTGAGCAGCCACTGGCTGATGGCGAGAGATTGCCTTTGCATCCTTTTTTTTTTTACATTGTTTCTCCCCCACCACCTTTTGTTTTTCCCTTTATCTATTAAACTGTGTTTATCTCAGCCCATGAGTATTCTCACTTTTGCCCTTCTACTGCTGTGGGAAGTGAATGTGCGGCTGCATGGAACTTAGCAGCTAACCCGCAACAGGGATATAGATTTTTTCAGTGATCAGTAGGAGTATTCTGTTATTTGAAAATTACTGATGTTGATTATGCACATCATTCACTGAAAAAAGAAATCACCTTCCTTCTAATGACTGGAGTTTTTAATAATCTTCATATTAGCACAAGTATTCATGATTATACATTATAATTGCCAAATAGACCTTATCCTACATTTAGCTGATTGTTTCCTGTACTTCCAGGTCCTGCTGTGATATTCCAGTGGCAGAAAGGAGGGTAAATCACATCCTGTTTATTTATCTTTATAATTTTTTGTACTTTTTCACTGTAAGGTACTCTGCAGAAACTAAGTCACTCCTTTATTCAACAGGTAGAGGCAGAAGCTTTGGAAGTTAGCAATTTTGCTTGACAGATTGGTACTGTATTTGGTAAGGGTCTTCGTAGAGAATAATACTGGCAGAAAGAAAATCTCAAGGGACAGAGACAAAGAGTGGGACAATCCATAATTTACAATAAGCACCTGGAAATATATCTCAGATAGAAACACACTTAGAAGAAAGTTACAGAGTTCTCAGGCTCTTTTTTCAGTAATTTCACTTCCCTAAACAAAACACCCAGATCCAATCAACCCATGCATACAGCTTTGATGGAAAATTTCTTTGCTTGTATCACTATCAGGGTTTTTTATATCTGGTTTGTTTTTTTTTTGACAGAATCATATTATCATTTAGGTTGGAAAAAACCTTTAAGATGATCAGCTCCAGTCCTTAACTTAACACTGCAAAGTCCACCACTAAACCATGTTTGTAAGTGCCACATTTACACATCTTTTAAATACCTTCAGAGATAATGACTCAACCACTTCCCCAGGCAGCCTGTTCCAATGCCTGATAACCCTTTTCATGAAGAAATATTTCCTAATATCAAGCCTACACCTTTCCTAATGCAACTTGAATCTATTTCCTCTCATCCTGTTGCTTACTACTTGGGAGAAGAGGCTAAAACCCACATATCACTACACCCTCCTTTCAGGTAGCTGGTAAGAGTGATAAGGTCTCCCCACAGTCTCCTTTTCTCCAGACTAAACAACCCCAGTTTCCTCAACTGCTCCTCATAAGACTTGTGCTCCAGCCCCTTCACCAGCTTTGCTGCCCTTCTTTGCACAATATCAGCTACTGAACTTATTTGCACTAGGGCACACTGCTGGCTCATGTTCAGCTGCTGTCAACCAGCATCCACAGGCCTTTTTCTAATGGGCAGCTTTCCAGCCACACTTCCCCAAGGCTGTAGCACTGCATGGGGTTGTTGTGTCCCAAGTGCAGGACCCGGCACTACGCCTTGTTAAACCTCATACAACTGACCTCAGCCCATTAATCCAGCCTGTCCAGATCCCTCTGTTAAACCTTCCTTCCCTCAAGCAGATCAAAGCTCCCACCCAACTGGATGTTGTCTACAAACTTACTAAAGGAGCACTCAGTCCCCTCATCCAGATAATTCATAACAATGTTAAAAAGAACTCACTCCAACACTGAGCACTGAGGAACACCATTTGTCACTAGCTACCAACTGGATTTGACTCTTTTCACCACAACGTTTTGGGCCTGATCATCCAGACATTTTTTTTTACCAGTGAAGAGCATGCCTGTCTAAGCCATGAGCAGACATTTTCTCCAAAAGAATGCTGTGGGAAATGATGTCAAAGGCTTTACTAAAGTCCAGGTAGACAACTTCCACAAGCTTTGCTTCATCCACTGAACAAGTCACCTTGTCAGAGAAGGAGATTGGTATAGTTAGGCAGGACCTGCCTTTCTTAAACCCATGCTGACTGGGCCAGATCACCTGGTTATCCTACAAGTGCTGTACGATGTCACTCAAGATGGTCTGCTCCATAACCTCTCCTTGGCACTGAAGTCAGGCTGACAGGCTTGTAGCTTTCTGGATCCTCCTTCTGGACCTTTCTGTAGATGGGTATAATGTTTGATGACTTCCAGTCAACTGAGACTTCCCCATTTAGCCACAACTGCTGCTAAGTGATGGAAAGTGGCTTGGTGAGCATTTCCACCAGTTTCTTCAGTACTCTTAGGTAGATCTTATCTGGCCCCTTAGGCTTGTCCATGTCTAGGTGGACTAGAAGGTTGTTAACCATTTCCTCTTGAATCGTGGGGACTCCACTCTGCTCCTCATCCCTGTCTTCCACCCCAGGGGCCTGAGTACCCAGACAACAACTAATTTTACTGTTAAAGACTGAGGTGAAGAAGACATTAAGTACCTCAGCCTTTTCCTCATCCTTTGTCACTAAGTTTCCCCCTGCATCCAACAAAGGCTGGAGATTTTACTTAGCCCTCCTTTTGCTGCTGATATATTTATAGAAACAATTTTTATTGTCCTGTACCTCAGTCACCAGTTTAAGGTCTAGTTGGTCTTTGTTCCTTTTAATTTCCTCCTTGTATAAACTCACACACTGTAATTTCAGCAAAGGACTAAATGACTTCTTTTCTGCTTATTTCCCCCTTTTCACATCAAGCATCAGGACACTTAAAGAAGGAAAGTAAAAGAAAAAAGAAAATCATGCCAAACTAATGAAAATTAAGAAGAGAGTCAAATGTTGCATGTATGCTATGAACTAGCTGTGATTCTAGTGCAGTGATAGTCCTTACCAGATGTAGATTAAGCTATGAATTGACTCTTGCTTCCTTCTCTAACCAGACTAAGCTGAAGGGATCTTGGGCTGGACACCTTCAAAGGAGACTACACTTTGGAATCCTTCAACTTATGGACTGGAAATGATCACCAGTCTTCTGCCCTGAAAAGCAGAGAATTCAGCACAAAAAACAGCTTAAACAGATGACCTGAGGGCACAAACCACTTGGTTGAGTTTATCTGTCTCTGCCCTTGTGTTCCACGAAACCACCCATCCCATCCTTTATCTGAGGGATGGGCTTTGACTAGTCTGTCATCAGTGGAGAAACATTCCTCTCAAAAGTACCTGTGAGAAGTTGGCATTTTCATCTCACAAAAAAATATTGTCAAAAATTCCTGCCAATCTTTGTAAAAAATCATTTTAAAAATATTGGGAAAACCACTGCTGCACCAGCCAATGTTGATTAAGCAGTCAAGTGGTTATTAATGGTATTATTACAGCTGCAGGTATTATGGAAGGATTAAGTTAGTGATTTTTCAGGGAAACTGCATCTGCAGAGAATGCCGTCTTTGTGATCAACTAGGAAAAACGCTCAACAGGTGTTAAAAATGGCATACTACCACTCATGGTACTTAATCTTTAAAGCAAATAAATTTTAATAGCCCCATTGCAAAAATATGTAATTAATTGGAGATTAAATAATTCAAAGAAGATATAGGATTCTCAGTGGATGCAGTCTTTTTATGTATCTCTTTTTTATGTATATTTGCAGAATATATTTTTTCTGAGCCTTTCTGATCTCATAAATGAACTGTCAATTTACATAATTACAATTGAAGATTGAACAACTTCCTCCAAGAAGGTGTATGATGTCATTCTACCTGACCCAGAGTTTATGTTCAAACAGCCTGATCCAAAATCCACTGAAGCCCATGGAAAACTATTTCTGTTGAATTTCAGGGAGGTTTTGGCTAAGTTTAGAAGAAAAAAACGATGAGATTTGTTACCAATAGCAAAAAGCTGAAGTAAGTTCCCTGTGAACTTCACACTTCTCCTTCTGTGATCTTGCATAAAGGAATCTGACCAAGTTAACTACACCATTCCTTATTCTTTTTTATTAACTCAACCCTGTATTTATGAATCTGCTTTTATCATTAATCTCTTCAGTTTATTCTCTTGCCCTACAATAAGGCAAGCAAGCTTTATGCAATCCAGGAGACTGCTAGAGTGCATCAAAGATAATTTCTTAACCCGAGTAATAGACACCTCTACCTGAGGGGATGCAATAGAAGACCTGATTGCTACGGATGCAAATGATTTCATCAGTGATGTCAAGATTGGTGGCAACTTGGGCTGCAGTGTTCACGCATTCATGGAATTCAAGGTCCTGAGGGATATGGGACAGGAAAGTAGTATAGTCAGGATCCAAAATTTTAAGAAGGCGAACTTTCAGCTCTTCGAGGAGCTAGTCAGTAGAACCCCCTGGAAAGCAGTCCTCAAGGAAATAGAGCAGAACGGAACTGGCAAATATTTAAGGATGCTTCCCATGAAGCACAAAAGTACTCAGTCCTCAGATGTAGAAATCAGACAGGGAAGGGAAGAGACCAGTATCGCTGAGTTGAGACCTGCTTCTCAAACTGAAGGGCAAGAGGGAACTGCAAAGGCAGTACAAGCAGGGACAGGAGAAGGCTGAGGTACTCAACAACTTTTTTGCCTCAGTCTTCACTGACAACTTTGCTTCTCCTGGGTCAATGGACAACTAGAGGCAGACCAGGGGGTACAGCCCCTCCCACTGTAGGGGAAAATCAGGTTCATGACCAATTAGGGAACCAGCCTGACCAACCTAGTGGCTGTCTATGACGGGGTAACCACATCAGTGGACACAAGGAATAGCCTTGGATGTAGTCTATCTGGACTTCTGTAAAGCCTTTGACATGGTCCCCCACAACATCCTTCTCTCTAAATTGGAGAGAGATGGATTTGGTGGGAGGATTGGTCAATGGATAAGGAATTAGTTGGATGGTCACATTCAGAGAGTAGTGGTCATCAGTTCAATGTCCAGACGGAGATCTGTGACAAGCAGTGTCCCTCAGGAGACCGTCATGGGACCAGTGCTGTTTAATATCTTCATCAATGATATAGACAGCCAGACTGAGTGCATCCTCAGCAGTTTTGCATATTACACCAAGATGAGTGGTGCAGTCATACCAGAAGGTTGGGATGCCATCCAGAGGTGCCTGGACAAGTTGGAGAGTGGGTCTGTGTGAACTTCATGAGGTTCAACAAGGCCAAGTGCAAGGTCCTACACCTGGGTCAAGGTAATCCATAGTTTCAGTAAAAGATGTGGATGACATGATTGAGACAAGACCTGCGGAGAAGGACTTGAGGATGCTGATTGATGAAAAGCTAGACATGAGCCAGCGATATGCACTCGCAGCCCTGAAGACCAACCATACCCTGTGCTGCATCAAAAGAATCATGGCGAGCAGGTTAAGTGAGGTGATTCTGCCCCTCTGCTCTGCTCTTGTGAGATTGCACCTGGAGTATTGTGTCCAGTTTTGGAATCCTCAGCATAAGAAGGATATGAAACTGTTGGAAAGGGTCAAGAGGAGGGCTACAATGATAATCGGAGGGCTACAAATATAGTCACAGGACTAGAGCAGCTCTACTATGTGGACAGGCTCAGAGAGCTGACTTATTTAGCTTGGAGAAGGTTCCAGGAAGCTGTTATAGTGACTTTCCAGTATCCAAAGGGGGCATATGAGAAAGCTGAGGAGGGACTTTTTACAAGGGCATGTAGTGATAAGGCTAGTGGGAATGGCTTTTAATTGGAGGAGGTAGGTTTTAGATTAGACTTTATGAAGAAAGTCTTCATGAAAAGGATGATAAAACACTGGCACAGTTTGCCCAGAGAAGTTGTGGCTGCACCCTCCCTGGAAGTGTTCAAGGACAAGTTTGATGGGGCCTTGAGCAGCCTGGTCTAATGGGAGGTGTCCCTGCCCATGGAAAGGGTTTGGAATTAGATGATCTTTAAAGTCCTTTCCAACTCAAACGTTCTATGATTAATTCTATGATTCTATGATATTCCTTGAACAACAGTTAATTCAGCAGCTATGAATCTTTGGGGAATATTACACCTTAATGATTTTAAATTTCACTAATGTCCTTGCTTCTCAGCTGATGTCTTATATGATTGATCTCTATACCTTTCATCACATGTTCATATGAGTATGGAGCACTGTTATATGACCCTCACTTGACAATCTTACCTCAATTTAATGATTCACCATTAATGATTACTCTTTACATTTTCTTATTCTTGACAATTTTTCATTTATATTTCTCTAAATCGCCTCTGAAATTACAATTTTTAAATTTAGTAAATGTCTTGTTAAATATATACATTATTTGACGACATATGAAATCTGCCAGATTAGTCGTATGTTGCTGATAAAAGATTCCTCCAAAATGGGATTAATGGCATACTTTTATTTCAAAAGTAAATTGTACATCTATATTCATATTTCTGAAGAACTGACATAACACAGAAGCAAGATCCAAGAGGATATTAATAATTCTGTCATCAAAGAAAGTTTGATTATTATATTTACAACATGATCTGCAGCCAAACTGAAGATGATGAGGAGAAAACAAAACACTGAAAAATAGCTCACAAAGTTGGCACTACACACACTAAGCAATCCGTGAGGGGTATGTGAGCAAGTGACACTCTTTCCAGCATATCGCAACAGTGAAGTGATTAACTCCACCATAATAATAATGTTCTTTTAATGCATCTTTCAAGGGTGTAATTATAACTAGTATTACTAAAGTGCCAGCTGAGACCTATTATTCCTTGTACCATGTGCTATGCTACAGATGCAATAAAAAAGAGGCACTTCATGCTAGTACAAGATCTGGCAACGTACTATTCCCTGCATGTCCAAGTTTTTGTTCATATAGGTTATTCTCCCTCTGTACTCGGCACTGGTGAGACCGCTCCTCGAATCCTGTGTTCAGTTCTGGGCCCCTCACCACAAGAAGGATGTTGAGGCTCTGGAGCGAGCCCAGAGAAGAGCAACAAAGCTGGTGAGGGGGCTGGAGAGCAGGTCTTACGAGGAACAGCTGAGAGAGCTGGGGTTGTTTAGCCTGGAAAAGAGGAGGCTGAGGGGAGACCTCATTGCTCTCTACAACTACCTGAAAGGAGGTTGTAGAGAGGAGGGTGCTGGCCTCTTCTCCCAGGTGACAGGGGACAGGACAAGAGGGAATGGCCTCAAGCTCTGCCAGGGGAGGTTTAGGCTGGACATTAGGAAAAAACTTTTTCACAGAAAGGGTCATTGGGCACTGGAACAGGCTGCCCAGGGAGGTGGTTGATTCACCTTCCCTGGAGGTGTTTAAGGCACGGGTGGATGAGGTGCTAAGGGGCATGGTTTAGTGTTGGATAGGAATGGTTGGACTCGATGATCCGGTGGGTCTCTTCCAACCTGGTTATTCTATGATTCTATGATTCTATGTGAAGGACTGTGGTGAACTTTAGTTCCAGGATCTAGAAAATGGGAAATTAAGGTTACGCTGCAGAGCACATTTGCACTGCTGCAAATTTTTCATGTGTTTTCATGTGTTTTACAAACTGAAAAAAGTCTTTTATGGAGAAGGTTGTTAGTTTTCCTTTTTCCATCATGGCAATTCCATGGTAATGTTCATTTTTCTAATGCTTGAAGAGAAATGCTGTGAGATTAAATCCTAAATACTTTCATATGTTAAAAAAAAAAAAGAAAAAGAAGGAAAAACTCCCCCCCAAATATCCAAGGATCTTGTTAGTCGGCCAGCAAATCCAGCTGGGCTGCCTGATACTCCACTGTATAAATGGTCCCAGTCCTACTGAAGGTAATAGCAACTCTTATTTGTGCCAGCTGGGGATCTAGCCCATAAGGCAATAAAGCAAACATGGTAAAAAATCCCATCAAACTAAACATTATACTTATAATGTAGGCCTCCTCCAAGGGCTCCTAAAGTAATAAAATCGGAATTGAGAGCAAGGACATAATTAGCTCTGTTTGTGTCATATTTAATTTTATCAATGATATATCTAGCTGGTCCCTTTTCTATCTGTTTTCATTGTTTTCAGGCTTGACTTGCTTTTTGTTCATATGCTTGCCAGGGGCTTGTTGGTATTGATGTTCTCTATAGTTAACCTCTACAGGAAAGAAATATCTCTATATTTGCGCTAGGGCAGCTAATAACAGAAGGGTGAATTCATCACTTGTTACTGACCTGCTCCTGAATTCACTCTAGCCATTGGAAAATGAACTATTAGACTGCCTTTTTATTGACATTTTTCCATATTTTTAAATATCCTGAAGTAAGCTTTACTTTTTTTTTGGGCCCAGATTTTTTTTTAAATGCATGACTACAGTGAAATAGTAACAACTGTTAAATGTACCTATCTGAAACACGGGAAATTTCTTTTCTATGTTAAGATCATATTGTTCCCTCAAATTCACCATGCTCTTCCCCCCTCCCTTGTTTTATAGTGTGTGTAAAATCCATACTGTATGTGAAAATTTGTCCCGCTGCTGGTTTGCATTCCAGCATTCTGAAAATAATTAAGAAGTTATTTATAAATATTTTCAACATCCTTGTTACAAGTTAGTTTGCTAAACTGTTTCGTAGACATTGATTTTGAATGTGAACTAAATAGGATCTTGCTGTATTTAATTTCCCCTAATATATATCATGCAGGAGAAACATCCACTCAGGAAAGTAGCTCGAAGATTGATAGAATTATGATGTTTTATTATGCAGTATGAGCAAAATATAGTTAAATACCTAAAATTTTACATATACATGGCCTGATTCTACTTTACACCAGAGAGGTAAATTGTGAGTTACAAGAAGACCATTCAAGCTACATCTCTAAAACATGTAGAACTGATAGAATTACTACTTTTATTGTCTAAAAATAAAGAGAAAGGCTGCAATCAAAACCTAACAGAGAAATACAGGCTACTGAAATTAAATTACTTTGGTATTTTTTTTCCATAGTGCAGTTACCATGAGATCTTATTTCTTCTTCTGGTGCCCATGCTTTCAGAGGATTTCACATAGCAAGTAAAGAGATGGAAAATATGACTTATAACACGAGATCTTTGAATTTAACTCCAGGTTTATTACGTGTAGCATTAAGCACCTAATACAGGAATCTCAAGATTGGAAATGAGTATTGTGGAATCCTTCTATAGTTACTACTGGTCTTTCAGTGGAAAAAAGACTTATGTCCAGAGGGAAATGGTATCAACCTAAAAATGAATCATCCAATGGAGGTTCTTACCTCACCCTCGTGAGTGTATAAAGTCCCTTATAAACCCAGACATTAACCTGGGACAAATATCTGTAAAAGAACACCATTTTTTTTAGACAAAGAAAAGAGAGGAGGACTATAAAATATGTGGACAATAACATTACAAAAATAAATAAATGGAATTTGAGTTATAAAATCGGTAATTCAGAAATTGTAATTAACTGTTATGGCAACCTAGATATTTTTTATCACGTGTTCTAATTCTACTGTGACTATTGGACTTGAAACAGGAATGAACTCAGAGCAAATGAAATCCTATATCCTGTGAGCTTGGTTAAACAGCTTTTTAATTGACTGTCACCAAGTTCTTCCCCTTCCTTCCAAGTAATTAAAATTCTACCTGTTCTGTACTTCTTTCCAGCCATAAGACCATGCTGGAACCAGATGGGACCTCAACATGCATATTCCTTTGAGCCAGTGGTGAATTCTGCTCTTAACAATTTTTCTGTCTGCATTATCTGAATGCTAAGTCCCATATATGTGTCACAGATGGTAAAACAGTGCAGAATTTCAAACAGAAAATATGTATATAAAGATAGTAACCATAGATTCCTATGGTTTTACAGTGCAGAATTCTTGCTTCTGCTCAGTCTTTTTGTGATGTGCTGGACATTGTACATAGATGCTGAGCAGTCAGCAGCTCTCTCCAGGAGGACATTCCCAGAGAACAGCAAGGACCTGGCTTGGAGACTCCAAACCACCCACCTCGTGACTTTCGGCTCCAGAGAGTGTCCTGGGATTGGGGCCCAGAACACTGCTGTTCTCTACCTCCTCTTGGCTGGTATCACTCCACAGTACAAACAATGCCAAGGATGATGTAGAGCTGGCTCAAGAAACAAGGAACCACAAGAGCCTTCTTTCAGCCATATAAATTCTACACTCACTTGTTGGAAAAGTGCATACAAACTTTACAAAAAGAAGCATTTTCATGAAGTTGCAGCATAATTTTAGGAAGGAAAAAAACAAAAATGAAAAAAAAATTAAAACATGCTCACTTCTCTAAAATTAATTGTGCACAACAGCACTAAAACTAAAGTGCTAGGAACATAATTCACAGAAATCCATTCTTTTTTACAGTCTTTCTAGTTCCACTATCAAAACCAGTCTGCAGGATTGTTTTTCATGTGACTGAGTGAAAACCTACTCTGAAATTTTGTACTTATAAACTCAGAATATATTTTAGCAAAGCTCTCTGCTTTTCTTTGCAAAGATTTCCAGTTTATGTGAAGAGTTGTACATTAAAAATTATTTTCTGAAATGTCTCAATACTGATTTTGCAGTTTCTTCTACAATTCTGGTTAATTAAAGGTATATTAAACCCAGCTATATCACCCAATTACATCCACATTGCCTGTTTTATTACACGTGTCTAGGCTGACAGCATAAAGAATTGCCCCCAATAGGAGAAAAGAAAATTAGTCTTTATTTAAACTCTTGAGATGGCATTTCAATTCTTTAACACTTGATAAGCACTTAACAGAAGAGAACAAGATTACCTTAAAGAATCAAACCTTCTGTTTTTCAATTGACTTCAGTAACTTGAAGCTTTTTAATTAAGTACACCACAGCACTTTATTGCTTTAGCTGGTTCTCTCTACCTTTGAGTCTTCTAAAGCATAAACCCTTTTATGTGGTAATAATGTTCCATATAGGTTTTCAAACAGCATAAAGGTATTAGTTTAGCCTATTTATGCCTAGCTCTGTACATCTGCTAAGTAATTGCTTTTTTCTTAAATGAAATATTAGAACACTAGACCAAGTACTTTGTATGTATAGACACTGTGGATAGTGTATAATAAAATCGTTCATGCTACAATAATTAAAGCTATGTCAGCATTTTTGTAATAAATTCCATTTTTCAAGTGTTTATAATTCAACCATTAAAAACTGTCTTGGACTCTTTCCACCATATCTGAAGGCAAAAAACCATAAATCCATAAAGAAATACGCAAAATTTGAACACTTGCTTTGCAGGTGTAGAACTGAAAACCAATTTTGATTCACACATGAAGTTTGACAAGTAGCCACTGCCATTTTTAAAACCAAACAAATCCAAAGCACTTGAGAGTATCAGGTTCATAAAACTGTGCTTTCTGTGAGATTGTATTAATTGATACAAATGAATGTTGTCATCCCTCACCAAATTTGCGATTGATTATGAAAATAGCGATAAATGCTAACAACAAATAAATTTGTAGCATACAAGATCTTAAATGTAATAATGTGAAGTGTGATTGACGTATTCCTTTATGAATACAACTGCATATGTATTTAACTCTTTGTAAAGGTGCTAAATCAAAACCCCATGCTAAATCCAAGCACTATGAAAGCCAGTGTGAGTTTTGGCAGAAGTTTCTCTCTGGAGACAGCAGTTATCTGTTATTTTCACAGATCCAATACAGCATGGGCATCAGCTGTGTCTGCTTTCCCACAATACCCAGTTAATGTGCTTTCAACCTGGTGTGAAGAGAACCATTGCAGTGACAACAAAGTAGCTCACTTGACATGTCATTAAATCTTTTTTCTTGGACTGTGAAAATGGCTGCCAAATAAAGTCACGTGGATAGAATTTTTTGTAACAGGACAAAGGGATCGACTGAGGAACCCAACTAATATGTTGAAATAACAAGCAGGATGTTGCTTGCTATATCCCTGCCACCTCACACATGCATCTATCAGCTTGTGAAAATCTGGCCTGTGAAGACGTAGGAGCACTGATCCATGGACCATCAAGCTTTGTTGGCATGCTATGCCCTTGCGGATGCATAAGAAGCCCTGACAGAGTTGTTCTCTGCAGTGCTGACCATCTGCACAGCCTTCTCAAATCTCCAGTTCATCAAAGGGAAATGAATATCATCTCTATTAAATTAAGGGTGTTTTTTCCCACTACTAATGTTGGAGGTATGACAATCTTTCAAGTAGAATAATCCTTTTCCTCTCCCCTCCCCTCCCCTCCCCTCCCCTCCCCTCCCCTCCCCTCCCCTCCCCTCCCCTCCCCTCCCCTCCCCTCCCCTCCCCTCCTCTCCTCTCCTCTCCTCTCCTCTCCTCTCCTCTCCTCTCCTCTCCTCTCCTCTCCTCTCCCTCTCCCTCTCCCCTCCCCAAATCACTAGGTTGAAAAAGACCCATCAGATCAATCGAGTCCAACCATTCCTGTCAAACACTAAACCATGCCCCTCAGCACCTCATCCATCCATCTTTTAAACACCTCCAGGGAAGGTGAATCAACCACCTCCCTGGGCAGCCTCTGCCAGTGCCCAATGACCCTTTCTGTGAATTTTTTTTTTCTGATGTCCAGCCTAAACCTCCCCTGGTGGAGCTTGAGGCCATTCCCTCTTGTCCTGTCCCCTGTCACTTGGGAGAAGAGGCCAGCACCCTCCTCTCTACAACCTCCTTTCAGGTAGTTGTAGAGAGCAATGAGGTCTCCCCTCAGCCTCCTCTTCTCCAGGCTAAACAACCCCAGCTCTCTCAGCCGCTCCTCGTAAGACCTGCTCTCCAGCCCCCTCACCAGCTTTGTTGCTCTTCTCTGGGCTCGCTCCAGAGCCTCAACATCCTTCTTGTGGTGAGGGTCCCAGAACTGAACACAGGATTCAAGGAGCGATCTCACCAGTTCTGAGTACAGAGGGAGATTAATCTCTCTGGACCTGCTGGCCACGCCGTTTGTGATACAAGCCAAGATGCTATTGGCCTTCTTGGCCACCTGGGCCACTGCTGGCTCATGTTCAGTCGGCTGTCAACCAACACCCCCAGGTCCTTCTCCTTTGGGCAGCTTTCTAGACGGAATTCTCCTAGTCTGTAGCTGCACAGGGTTGTTGTGCCCCAAGTGCAGGACCTGGCATTTGGCCTTGTTAAACCTCATCCCATTGGACTCTGCCCAGCGGTCCAGCCTGTTCAGATCCCTTTGCAGAGCCTCTCGACCCTCCACACTTCCACCCAGCTTAGTGTCATCCACAAACTTGCTAAGGGAGCACTCAATGCCTTCATCCAGATTGTTGATAAAGACATTGAACAGGGCTGGACCCAGCACTGAGCCCTGGGAAACTCCACTTGTAACTGGCCTACAGCTGGAGTTAACACCATCTAGAACATCCACCAGCTCCCTCAATACTTTTGGGTGGATCCCATCCGGCCCCATAGACTTGTGGGTGTCTAGCTGGGAAACAAGCCTCTAATCACCTCCTCATGGATCATGGGAGCTTTGTTCTGCTCCTCTGACTCCTGAGTGTGTACACAAGGGGAACAACTTTCCTTATTATTAAAGACTGAGTCAAAGAAGGCATTAAGTACCTCAGCGTTTTCCCCATCCTTTGTCACAGTTGTTCCATTTGCATCCAATAGGGACTGAATATTCTCTCTGTTCCTCTTTTTATTGTTAATGTATTTATAGAAAGACTTTTTGTTATCTTTCACTGTCTTAGTCAATCTCAGTTGTAGTTGGGCCTTAGCCCTCCTGATTTTTTTTCTGCGTGATCTCACTTCCTCCCTGTTGTCCACCCAAGACGTCTGTCCCTTCTTCCAAAGCTCATAGACATTCCTCTTCTTTTTGATGTCCTTCAAGATCTCCGGGTCCTTTTCTGGAACATGGGGACGGCTTTCTCCTGAGCTGCTAGGATTTCCTTTTTGAAGAGCGCTCAGTGCTCGTGGGCTCCCTTGCCCTTAAGGACTGTCTCCCATAGGACTTTGCCAACCAGTCTTCTGAACAGTCTGAAGTCTGCCTTCTGGAAGTTTATTGTGGCTGTTCTGCTAATCCCCCTCTTCACCTCACCAAGAACTGAAAAACCTACCATCTCATGATCACTTTGTCCCAGATGTCCTCCAACTGTCACATCCCCCACAAGGCCTTCTCTGTTCACAAACAACAGGTCCAGGAGGGCACCTTCTCTTGTCAGCTCACTCACCAGTTGTGTGAGGAAGTTGTCTTCCGCACACTCCAGGAACCTCCTGGACTGCTTCCTTTCTGCTGTATTGTACTTCCAGCAGACACCCAGAAGACTGAAGTCTCCCACAAGGACAAGAGGTAGCAATCTTAAGACTACTCCTAGTTGTTTATAGAAGAGCTCATCAGTTGCTTTTTCCTGGCTGGGTGGTCTATAACAGACTCCCATCACAATATCTACCTTCTTGTGGGCTCCTCTGATTTTAATCCACAGGCATTCGATCCTGTCATCACCATAATCGAGCTCAAGGGTATTAAAGCACTCTCTAACATAGAGGGCTACCCCACCACCTCTCCTACCCTTCCTGTCCCACCTGAAGGTTTTATACCCCACCATAGCTGCATTCCAGTAATACGAATCGTCCCACCATGTTTCTGTGATGGCAGCTACATCATAGTCTCCTTGCCTTACAAAAGCTTCCAACTCCTCCTGCTTATTGCTCATGTTGTATGCATTGGTGTAAATGTACTTCAGCTGGGCTGGTGAACCCTCAGCCCTCATAAAGGGAATAGTGTTCATTCCCAGTTGACAGGTCCTTGGAATATCTAACCCCTCAGTGCCAGTTTCATCCTTTCCTTCACCAGATGTACTCACCCCCACTCGTTCTGTGGTGACATACTGGAGGCCCGTGCCAGCACACCATCTCTCAGGCACTGGAGTTCCACTTCCAGGCTCAGTCCTGGCTAGCCTGGCTTTGTTCCCCTTCACATCTAGTTCACATCTTTCCTTTTCGTTTCCTTCCCTTTTCCTTTCCTTCCCTTTTCCTTTCCTTTTCCTTTCCTTTTTCCTTTCCTTTTTCCTTTCCTTTTCCTTTCCTTTTCCCTTGCCTTTCCTTGCCTTTCCTTTCTTTTCTTTGCCTTTCCTTGCCTTGCCTTGTTATAAATAAACACCATAGCACTGTATCTCTTTTCAGCTCTGCATTAACCATTGGAAGATCTGTCAAAGATGAGTCTTTTCCTCTCTTTGATGGAGGCAAATGGAAATAGTCTTTGCTTTACTGAGAGAAAAACTCTGCAAACCACTGCTCTCAGGCCCTATTCACATCCATTCTGTGTATTATGTGGCTTGGAGAGTCATAATGCTTCATGTGGCATCATTATGGCCCTAAAATGTGACTATTATTTTGCATTGGTTTCATCACGATACATATGAAATATTGTGAAGGCTGTGTTTCAGCTGCTTAAGTGAATTTTTTAAAGGATAATTCCCAGGATCATGAGGTGAATGCCCCATTTTGTGTTAGGACAGGTTGGACTAGAAAGACTTTTTGTGATGCTGGAAGACTCTGCATTGGACCAAGATGGTATTGGTGACATGCTTGTCTGTAAATTCTGTGTCCTTATAGAAAGCCTTTTGTCCTCTTCAAAATCTTAACTAGGACAGTAGATATGTGAGGCACTATCCCCACTGAGTCAACTACAAGACTTCCTTTGGAACAAGAATATATTTGGGCTTACTAATAAACTAGTTCTTTTGGACTTGTACAAAAAATTATTTAGAAAAAGAGGTTTTTTCCCCTCATATTGCCACATCTGTTTGTGTTGATGCATAAGAATTATGATTTAAAAAACATTGCTAAATCAGTACCACATATGAGTCCTCCAGGTAGAATGGTCTATTTGTACTGCAGGAAAACGTACTGATTTAAAAAATTTTCCAGTAGAAATCACAGTGCTTTGTACCATGCATGTTTTTTTCATTTTCTCTAATGTAAATTTTGAAGGTAACACTAATGTTATTACACAAGCAATACACACATCTGTGATATGCAGCATGTGAGTTTGCTGTGCAGACATTTCAAAGACTAATTTACATTCATGAAACTTTTAAAGTCCAGCACAAACTTCTGGAAATTCAACATACACATTTTTTACCTCAACCCTTTCTGTGTGCAGTATTGTTGGCCAATTTGTCGCAATTTTACAGGTTTTCAGTTTCAAAGTTGTCGGAGAAACAAAACTTGTAGCTGGTGTTACTTTAAAACAGTTCAAAATAAAAATTGAGTCCTGCTGCTAATTTCAAGCAAGCAAATGAAATAACACCTGAGTTGAATTTAACATAGGAAAACCAAAATAATATCTGGGAAATACTACAAAACAAAGTTATTGTTTAGTCTAATTGGATCTTTTGCTCACTCTTAAATTTAAAGGAAAAAAAATAAAGAAAAATAAATTATTCTGATTCATGGTTTCCTTACCACAATTTTCTGAGTTTTTACACCAGAGTATAAGCTACTGAATCAAAGTCATAGTCATCGTACATGGGATTTGTGCATATCATGGGCTTCATATATCTTTATCACCCTTTAAAGAACAGCAGTAAAAAAAACCCCAAAAACCAGAAAGCCTTTCCCATTAATCATTTCAAGTGAACTCATATTTTTAGAACAAGGACAGAGGCATGTTCCTCTTAAAATGTACTTCTTTTGTTTTCATAACATTTGCACTCCTGTGCCTCATAGGAAGTAGAGAGTAATACACATCTTGGCTATAGAAAAACATGATTTTCAATTTCTTGTGGTAGTTTTACTTCCATTATTCCAGAACATTTCTATCTAGTGCCATCAGCATCCAGGTTGCTCACCTTTATTGAAGACCAATCTAGTAGTAATTATGAGAAAAAACACTTGACAAACTGTTACTGGAATATCAGAATGATAAATCATAATGAAAATGTTATTTCATACCAACACCCCATATGACCATCCTCAAGTCCATATATTAGGAATAAAATTAACAACAATCAGCAGCTCTTTACTGTGCCAAAAAATTGAGCTAAAAAGTTGAAAAGAACAGGTTTATGGTATTTTAAGACTTTTATTCTGACACAAAAAGCAGCAAGACACAAGATGTAATCATTGTTTGAATGCACCATAAATTTTGAAAAACATTTGTTTTACATGAGGTGATTTAGCTTTCATATAGACAGCAGCAAGAAATCTTTAATTGCATCCAGATTCCTAAATATTGGTCTATCTTTAAATCTGACCTACTTGTTTGAAACATTATTTAAAAAGTATATATCAGACATTCACTACCAAAGCCTAATTATCAATGGACATAAGCTTTCTAGATCAAAAAGTTTCCATGGCAGTACCTAAAATGCCATATTAAGTAACAGTTCATGCATCGAATCAGCATTGATACTTAACATAGAAAGAATGAAACCCAAAGTATGTTTATTTCTATCTAAACTCACTAAACTTGTGGTACATTGGTCTTAGCAGAACAAAGATCTGAGCTACCCTACAGTTGATGATCTTTATGAATAATAATAATACAGATGAGAAGAACCTTCTTCAGTGATTGCTTATGGAAAATATTGTGGATTTGTGGAATATACATGATTTGAGGTTTTCTTGTAACCCTAGCTAATGTCCTGGTAATCTTTTGATGCTCATCAGTAACACATTTTTATGCCTATAAGCACTTTTTCTACATCTTTTTCAGTTTAAGACTCATTAAATCTTTAGCAGCCTTGAGTAACAAAATAAAAGAAGATAATACAGGATTCAATGTGTCATACCATACGTATAGCTTCCACCACACCAACAAATGAGAGCAAAATTAAAGCCTTCTGTAGAAATGTTAGTACCAGGAGGAAGACTTGCTTAATATTGAAGTCTTCAGTGAATTTTTGTTAATCAACAGCATTATCAAATTATGTCTATTAACAAAATATTTTCAAAATTAGTCCTGATTAATTAACAAATTCTATATCACTATACATTACTGAAGTGTTAGATACTGTGCTCCCTTTACAAATCTTAAGCATAACTTACAAATTGGCATTGGGCTCTTGGTTGAACATAGAAATAATACAACAAAAAATTTCAAATGTCTGTGCCTAAAGTAAGCCTCCTAGACTTAGTTTAAACATTTTAACAAAAAGCCTAATGAAGACAAACTCTGAACATTTAGGTGAATAAGTTGTGCTGTCAGATCTGGAAATTTTAGATTCTGATTTCCTCCTCCTTCCCCACATAAACTTAATTCTAAAAGAAGATGATGTAATAATTCCAATAACTAACATATAGTTATAATAAACAAATCAGAAGAAAAGGTATCACATGATGCTTATTTCAAAAATTTTAAAGTTATTCAGTTGCAAAAATGGTGTACAAAATTGTAGATGATACTGTGACTTACAGGCAAATGAATAATGTCTGGATGAAAAAAACTCAAACATTAAGACTCAGTAGTTACACAATATGTATGATCAAAACACAAGACACTTTTTGAATTAAATTCACTAGCAAACTGGAATAAATTTTGTCAGGTGTGTAAGTAGAAACTTATCAGTCAGTAACATCTCCATCGTTTTTTGTTCTTATCCCTAAATACTTTACAGAGCACTGAGCTGCATCGAAGACAGATGATAAAGTACCATCCAAAACAGGGTAAGGGAATTTCTTGTGAATTCACGCTTGCACTTTTCAGCTGTGAATAAAAAGGACCACTGATTTTGTTTTTTAAAACCTAAAAGCCATTTTCCACTGTGTTACATCTCAGAGAGGGAAAATGACTATTGCTATTTATTAGTTATACTGTTTTTTTGCAATCTAGTTCTTTGAAAATGACTGTCTATTAATCACTGTCTGACCTCACAATTAAGGGACGGTTGTTGGAGCCAAAGAATAACTACACTACCTGAATTTCTGAACTGAACTACTACAGTGTTCATGCACTAGCGGAGCCCCAATGAAATTAGATTCTCTCCCTGTAGGGGGTAGACGTTGACCACTGTCTGATGCAAACAACTACAGGTCTATATTTCTCCTGAGATAGTTGTTATATCTTCCTAAACTTCCAATGTCGTCATTTCTTTAAATTGTCATATTTAGAAACTTACCATTATCTGATCAGAGGATTTTAAGCAGCAGAGTTAGGCTAATGGCTGTCATGCACAAGGGATAACTGTAGCAGCCTAAAGCCATGGCTAATTAAAAGGATCATATATACTTGTCTGTCCAAGAGCATAGAAAATAACTCTTCTTCCGAAGGGAAGACTACTGAAAGCTCTTTACAGGCATAACTACAGACTCATCTGTTCCACTTCCAGGGTTGACAACAGCCACCAAGCTGGGCAATAGTTCAGAATATATTAAGCCTAAAGTGAGAAGTGTCATCTCATTGGATCCTCCAGAAATTAAATTCAGACATACTTCTGGTATGCATTCTTATACCATGCCATCATCTACTTGAGAAGCCAACAGATCCTTTTTCTAATGCATGCGTTTATTTCTCAGACAGAAGATTTTGTATATGCAATGGACACATTCTTTTACATTGGCTGACATTCCACCTGAAAGTCCATCAGAGTAAGCTTGTTAATGTGCTTCAGGATATACACTACAGTAGTAAACAGACTCCCAATAGCGAAGTAAAACTCTGGTAGGAGGCTCAAAGAATATGTGTGTGCTAAGATCAAATCTTGACTTAAGTTCAAGCACAGTTTAACAGTGAATCTGAAGTTGTAAATGCAAAGTAAAGGCAATTTTAAGGCTGCTTTAAACCAAGCATGAAAGACTGAGAAGTCAAAGTTGAGATTCTATACATCTGGTTCTAATATGTCTCTTGCATTTTAGACAAGCGACCTTCTTTTTTTGTTTCAAGCTTTACTATCACTGTAGTTGTTACAGTTTGTTAGTTTATAGTTTGGCAACATTCTCAGAACGTTTGAATCTGTGGTTTGGTAAACACAATAATGCAGCTTTCATTTTCAGGTTGAACTACTTTCATTTTTTAATGCCTAACATTTCTAATTCTTGCTTCCTCCTTTCCTTCTTCTCTTCCCACCTCCCCCCCCAACCCCCCCCGAAAAACCAGATTTTTACAGTCTATTACATTTTTCATATAACAATTTTAATTTATATATCTTATAATAAAAAGTATTAAACCCTACTTCTACTCAGTAACCAGATATGTATAGACACGTATCTTAACAGAGAAATGGACCTATGTGTTACTGATACCATTCTACAGCTCAGTTTTAGATAAGAAAGCTGCTCAGACCAGCTGTATGGTATGAGCAATCAGCCTGAAGTGGCAGGACAAGGGCAGGCTGTAAAATGAAACAGGAAGAAATACACAGAGGATCTGCATGTAAACATTATTCTGCTTCATTTCTGCACCAGCCTTTAGAGGATTCCTTCAAAAGTAAACACAGCAAATTAATTCCCAAGTAAAATAAGTAAACACAATTTTTCTACTTACTGTGTGCTGTGCTTTGTCCGTGCACTGAAGAGAAGAGACAGTTCTGCAGCGCTCACCTAGATCCAGGTTGCTTCCTAAATTAGTCATACATGTAAGCTGGAGGAAGCTCATTGACTTTCTAACTGTGCAAAGAGCAACCCATCTCACTGCTGCTAGACAACCCTTCAGGACACTGTGCTGAACTTCAGCACAAGAGTACAGCATCTATTACGCTTGAGGCTCTACCATTTCACCTACACCTGGGTGGATCTGTATCAAGCCTCATCTCTATTAGGGCAGTTTGAGTATGAGGTTTAAAGAAAAAAATAAATAGAGGGAGGGGGAGACAGGGAAGGAGTGAGAGAGAAAGAGAGAAAAAAACCAAAACGATCTTGCCTTTGTCACACTTGTTTCCTATTAAAGAGCCTTACGGTGGATTGAGTAATTGTGTACGAAGGTAGTCTGGCTGGCAGATGTGTGCAGCCCCAGTGGAGCACTAGATTCAAGGCAGATGGGTTGTACCAGGGCGCAAACAACACTGGAAAAAGAGAGACGTGATTAAAACAGCAGGCCGCCGTTTTGCAGTGAGAGAAGTGGGGATAGCATGAAAGCTCCCAGGAACTAAAGTTCCCCAAAATGAGAACTCTACAGACACAAGCAAGCTGCAATAAAACAACCCTGATAAAGCACAGACAATGATCAAATTGACCGAGTTATGCAATACTGAAACCATCATGATTATTAATGAGCCTCTCTCCCCTCCTCCTCCTTGCAGGCACTTACATTAGAAATATTCAGTTGCAAAAAGCATGAGCACGGTTTATTCAAAACAGAATCCTGGGCTACCGTACAGTCTGAGGCATCTTTTGGAAATGGATTAGAGTTGCTTTGAGGGTTTTACATTGTCTGTCAGGTCTGGTTCATTTTAAAAGAAAAAGAAACTGAGTGGTGGGAGTGAATCTGTCGTTAACAGTTATTTCTGAGAATGGCTGAAGCAGATTATCAGAGAAATGAACAAGGAATCCTTATTATAAACTTCTGTCTGACATGCTTAGGGCCAAAATCAGCCCCAGTATAACCACACTAGTATATGTCAGGCGTGATTTTGTCCTTCTGCCTCTCCCAGGTTATTGAAACTCTGCTACAGCAGATGGTTGGAAAATCCCTCTTATCTCAATGGTTTGTAATCATACACGTTTAACTCCTACACAGATAAGAGAGAAGGGCTACTTGTATAGTACTGAAATTATCTCAAGTGCAGAGTCCCAATGTGTGAGCTCGTGTGTGTACTGACTGTCCACTTTGAAGTTTAAGTAGTCCTTAAATAGTCCTTACCTGCCATTTGCCAGACTTCTACTCAGAAATTATGAGTCTGACACAATTCCCTCAGTGAATCTCCACTGCAGTTTTCCCACTAACAGTGAAAGGTACCACAGTGTAGATATTGAGTGGATCAATGGTGAGAAACAGGAACAGCAAGAAGACAGTTAATCTGAACCTATGTAAGTATCTAAAAGAAAATTCATACCCTGTTCTTTTTGATTATCAAGGTACTTCAGATTTCAGTTAACTGAGGTAAATTCCCCAATCTGCATGTCTGAACCTCAACCAGTTTAAATTAGCATTTATCAGTGTAGTTATGATCTTTTACAAGAACTGATATTATGGTTTTGCAGCCCCAAAAGCCACTACTACGGTGTTCTAGGATACCACTGTAGGATACTGTAGTACCTATTTATTTTGTATAGGCAATGCTGGTCCTTAATATCTACCAGCTGTTTTATCAGACCCTTTGGACAAGAATGGTTTATATACAAAATCCTATGGCTATTTCCCCTGTAAGCTCTTGTTATTAATTTTTCAATAAGGCCCATTCATATCCAGGTAACTGAAACAGCAAAGGAAACATAAAAAAAAAAAAGGTATTTTTTTTTCTTTTCATAACAAAGTTCCTTTTTTCCATGTCCTAGAATTGTTGTAGAACAAAGGGACTTTCACAAGAATTTATTTTTCATTGCTTCTCCAGTTTAGAAAGCTAGACTGTTGTTGGCATGCTCTTCTCTCTTAATGAAGTTTCTTAGTCAAACAAAAGAAATGAAGCAAGAGTTAGGCATTAGTGAGATTTAAAACTCTTATACAGGATTTGCATATACCTAGAGTTAGCAGGCATCTAAATTTGAAGTTCATCAAAAGTCTTACATTCTGAGCATGTCAGTAGAAGAATGCCTCAGGCCTCACAACACTAAGAAGTTTGTAGCCCTTTTCATGTCTAAATTTTTGGGATCTTTTGAAAGCAAGGGGTTCACCTTCAATCTAGAAGCATTTTATCAGACTGCTGATGGAATAGCCTTGCACAAAAAGGACTTCCAATTTTCAAAGACAACTGAATGTCTTTCAACAACACTACTGTCTAGCTAATAGCAGCAGGGTTTCTGGAATTAGATGCTTCCAGTGCCTTCACTCTTCATGAGATAGGAAAGGATTCCCTGACTCAGATTTAGCATGGGAGAGCTACACTCTTTAGCCTAGTAGCTGAGATACTCACCTGAGGCAACTGAGATTGAAAATGTCTCTTTTTCTATTTACCACAGACTGTTTATTCAAAGACAGTTTAATGAAAAATTCACAAATAACATTTGACAGGAAGCAGATCTGGATTTGATCTCTTCAGGAAGAGGATGGACTAGACCAAGAACCAGGATATTTATATTCCAAAAGAAGGTTTCAAGAGAAATATTTTACAGTAAAAGGCAGCTCTGTTACAGGCATCATTTCTGCCTGCCTTCTGCCTCCTCTGAACTTCTGAAATGAAATCAGTAGATATTTACTTCCAGGGAATGAGTCCAAATGAAAGAACATACATAACCTGACACATGAGGCACCCCAAATACACATAAGGAGGCGTTCACCTCTTCTCTTGTTTCTTGTGGCATGTCACTCAGCTTGCTGGTTGCTGAGGATTATGTTCTTGCTTCGTTAGGTGCTATGGAAAGGGTCAGGGTGTGTACAGAAAAGACTGACTTTAGGCCAAAGAGAGGTATACTTGACCAAATGTCCCTCAATAGTCACTGAAGTCAGATGGGTCTACAAATGGCAGCAGCCTGTGGGCTACAGACTGGGGAGAATAATACTGTTTAGCTCTAATAATGTCTGTGCTCTCAGTCACCTCCACCTTGAAAATTATACAGTTTTCATTTTCTGTGCAAAGGTGAATGACTTGTATTAAGTACACGTGAAAACTGGTAAGGTCTGTGACTTCTCTGCATTCCTCGTCCAACTGTTGGGAATCACTGGGAGACAGTAGTCTGCTGCCTTGTGAAGATGTTGGCATATCTTGAACCCTTTTCCTCCCTTTATGCAGAAATTACTGCAGCTAATATTGCAGAACTGCCATGGGATTCTGGCTTGTCCTTTACATTTTAAATAAGAATTTTCCTGGGAAACCTGTCTTTTGCCATGCTGTTCCTTGCATCCAGTTTTATATGGCTTCTGAGAAGAGAAACTTCCAGAATGGTGGGTGTCATTCTCCTCCCATTTATATCTCCACAACTCACTAACTGCGGATAAGTTCCTTCCTGACATCTCCAAGGGTGTTAGGATGGCTCCGTTGTCTATGAAACTGTTACATGACCACCCACTATTAAACAGATGTTCCCTGGCTCAAAATATAAATAGTGTCTGGAGCGTGACGCTGTCTGTGATTTATTTAGGTAACTGTGACCTTGTATGGAAATATTCTCACTTTTTTCTTTTTTTTTTTTGCAAAGAAACTCTTTGATTTTCAGCAAAAGAAAGCTTCTGGGCTAGAAAAGAGCTTTTCCTTCACATATAATTATATTGAGATTTACCTGAGTTACAGGATGTAAAAAATGCCTTCTCCAAGAAAATGTAGGCAGAAACAGAATAATTTTAGAAACTGTGTCCATATTTTCCCTTTAGTGAAATGATTCAGGTAGCATCCTGCACCTTGGCAAACTAAATGATTCAACTGTTTTGTTCAAAAAACTAATATTTGGTCAACATTTCCCATAGGATGCCTCTGATTTCTCTCTAAAAATTCTCAAAAAATTGTAAGAATTGCCCCATCAGACTACTGGTACTGAAGGGGGAACTGATACTTTGGCAGCAGATTGGTAGCTGAACTGTGGCTGTAATGGGGGGGCAAGAGGAGATGAGGTGGCAACTATAATAGGCTCAGTTAGATGGCTGTGGAATGATGGAGCTCACCTGGAACAGTTGTCAACCTAGGGATTTCATTAACACCTACTCTCTGAGAGGAGAAGCCTCATCTTTTTATTGGGAGTGGCGAGAAGAGCTCATAGAAACTACACAAACCTTAAAAGCACGGTGCCAACCTTCTAGGCTTGGTAGGCTTCCTGAAAAGTGGTGGAGATGCCTATGTGACATATTTCTCTACCACGTCTATACAAGTTATATTGTTTGTGCATTAGATCCAGCTCCATTTAGCAGTACTAGAATTGCAGGGTACACACTGAATGACTGAATATGTCTAGCAAATCTGTGTGGTTCTCGTAAGTGATGAATTCATGGGGAGGAGGATGAAGAAAGTTGTAAGGGAGGAAAAATGGGATGTTGGGAAGCAGACCGCTACATTGCTGGAACAACTTATCCCACTCACTATCTGCTCCCAAGCTGCTGACGATTCAATAACCTGTGTTTGAGGATCCCATACAGGCCACACACTACTACAAATTGAGTTCCTCAGATTTGGACAGGAGATTTATACTACCCTCAAGTTGGTTTTTGAGCCTGGATAATGAGCTATGTGAGCTGAATGTAACTGGATGGGGGGAGGACAGTGCCCAAAACATTGGCTTCTCCTTGCTGATTGTAGAAAGAGTTGAGGGACAGGGCTGGCTCTTAGGAGACAGGAGTTTCACTTTCTGTTAATTTCTTATGTTTCCCAACATAATGTTTTAGAGGGTCTCCTAGAGATAACAGATAAAACTCTGTTAATTTAACTGCCTTTATGCAAACTTACTTTTTTTTAAATGAGGAAATATTTCTTAGTCTGAACGCTCAGATAAGGCAACTTATTTTCCTGGGTTTCTGAATGAGATGGTATCATATAAGAATTTTAACCAGAATCCCTAGAAATCAAACCCAAATACTCTCTATCATGAGACTGTTCCTTCTTTAGTTAGATAAGTTGTGTAGGAGAAATAAATTGTGCTAGAACTCAAGATTCTTTCTATGGTTAAAAAATATGTGAATATTCACTAACGCTACATCTAGTATAGCAGGGATTATGCAGTCCTGACTCAAATGTTGCAGGAGGTGGTAGAACAGAGAAAATGCACAGGCATCATGTAACCACATTGCATGATCTGGGACCATGCCCATACCAGCAAGTGATAATTGGGATTGTCACCTCTGAAAAGAGTTACTTCAGATCTGGACAAACTTCAAATGCAGGCATCATTGGGGTCAAGGTAATGGGACATACTGGAGGAAAACCAGATGGTTTAAATGGCCTGCATGTTAACAGAAAAAAACTAACCAGTTGGTGTAAATATGGGTTTGAAACTAGCCAGATGAATTGGGAATTGCTAAGTGTGTTGTGCGGGGTGTGGAGGGGGGTGGAATGTTGGCAATTAAAGCCTTCTTGTCCCGTTAGTACAACAGTTTGCCTACAAGAGGTAATGGACCGGGTTCTGATGCTGCAGTTTTGCCCAAATTCTGGCCAATCTGACACTTGGTTAGTGATAAAATCAGGAGGGTCTATTGCTTCCCTTTTCCTGACAGGGGCAGAAGGGAAGAGCTGTGGGCTGGAGGCAGTGGGGCTTCCCTTTTGGTGGTGATGAGCTGCAACGTTAGGTCACAGCATCTCCCAAAACATAAACCTAAGTTTTAGACATTTCTTAACTACTGCAAAATATGTATAAAGGTGTCAGAATGTTCCCATATATTGAGTGAATATTGCCCAAAACAGGGTCTTAGCATTGTTCGATCAGAAACTTTTCTATCAGCTTGACAATAAAGAAGTTGTAGAATTGGTCCATTTCTATATTAATGTTTTTAAATTGGGGGTGGATATGAAGAAATGAAGAAAGAATTTATGAATTAAACTGTTTGACAACAGAATGCAAAAAAAGTTGCATTACGCTTACAGATTGCAGGACTTTGTAAAATGTCCTTCATGGCTAGGCCCACTTGAAACAATTGAGTTTTTTTGTAAAGTATTCATGGGTGCACAACACTTTTTTTTAAAAAAGCTGTATTAAAGAGAGAAGGAAAGAATGTTAACAGGGAGAACATGTTCATAAGTTTTTACTACTGTCTCCTGGTGGAGGTGCTTAGGGAATTACGTCACAGTGAGTCGTTCCAGCAAGAGCATAGGCATGTCTTTCAGATCGTTTTTTCAGCAATTACTAGCGGTTACCAATAGGTAATAAATATTTCTGTAGTGAGTTATTACTGGACTTCTTAGCAGTGCTGATAAACTTGGGTTGCTTTGCCTTTGCCACAAACCAGTCATATCAAGAAACCCTAAGTTCAGATTTAAGAATCAAAATGTATACAATGTAGGTTAGTGTGTTTTAAGGCTCATGCATCTAATCCTCCCCCTTTTCCTCCTCCAGAAGCCTTTGTCAATAATACTTTTCTGTAGAAGTGGCTGAAATCCAGACTAACAGGATGTGTCTAGAGTGTAGAGAGCAGCAGAGTGTTTTCCTTCAGGTCAAATTTGCACATATTACTCTCTACCTCCACCAGAAAGTTGCCAAAATCCTGTAAACAATTCTGCAGACAAAGCTTCAAAATACTCCTGCAACCTTGTCCCTTTATTTTTTTCTGATATGATTTCCAAACTGGAGAAGTCATGGAAGCTTGTGGTTTATTGAGATGATCTTGAGTTACTTGCTTCATTTTATTGCTCCTTATTCTCGCCATCTGTCAAAAGGTAATGATACTGCCCTTCAGAAAGATTGTTTGAGATTTATCGATGGCAAATACAGAACAAGCAATACTTTTTGTTACAAGGTGGGACATTCAACAAGCTTAGTTAAATGTCATAAAATGCGTACTTCTGTACGAGTTTATGTATTCTTCACCAGCAAGGTACTCATATGTAATTCTTACAGGAAATAAATCTACAAAAGGGAAGTATAATTAATGACCACTTTCTCAGTATTTTTAATTAACATAGCTCTGCTGAACTGTACCAGGCTCTGTGAGTTAAGAATTGGGATTTCCTCCGTTTTACTACATACACAAATTCTCTTTCTCTTTGAAGATCTGCTTCTTTGATGTCGTTAGGGGAAAATTCTTTTGGTCCTTTAAGTGATGATATTGATATTTCTGCAAATAAAAATGTTAATGTATATTTCTTCCTTCATCCTACTTTACAAATTTTGCATAAGTGAAGCTACTGAAGTTTATGAAACAAGAAACTTCGATTATAACTCTGGCCTATTTGCATGTAACTGTTAAAGAAGATAAAACTAAAGCAAGGGTTTTTACACAGGAAATTTCAAGTGGAAGTGGAAGCTGTTTCTCATTGTTCAAATTTTAATTACACAGTAATTTCACATTTCAGACTGGCATGTTACATGTGTCATTGTACTTATGTTGTGGAACCCTACAAAAGAAATGCAACCTATTTAGTCCAGATTTTTTTAGTCCACAATTTTAAAGCACAGGAAGTTCATTTTCTTTGACATAACATTTGCCTCTCTCTTCATTTATCTGCAGTTCGTATTGAATTATTTTATATTTTTCCATCAGCCAACCCTCCTTCTGCATCCTCTTAGTCTTGCCTTCACATTTTGACTTTTCCCTTGTTGAGGTAGTGAAGAAAACAAATTGTTTTCTGTTTAGAGTTGCCAAATCTTATTTTGGAACCAAAATAAATAACTTGAGGTTTGGAGCTTATTCCAAATTCATCTGTCTCCAAGAGGTATTGGTAGTTCAACTGAATGGAATCAGATTCATGTCATTTCTGCTCAGATCACATCATAGCTTCCTGACCTGGATCCCTGCATCTGCCTTTTCCTTACCTGTCTAACTGAGTAATCTCTGGGCTATGCTCATTCTCAATGCATTTTACATTGTCATCACTATATGACATCATTCAGGCTTTTTATACAACTTCCGTTTCTGACTAATTTATTCACTTACCCTTTCTTTTCTTCCTTATGTCCCAGGTATAGTTTTCTGGTTTATGCTCCCATTTTTCCTTGCCTTAAGCTCAAATCTCAAACTTCTTACTCACTGATATCTTGTTCTTTCTTCCTCTGGCTTCTGAATTATTTTCCTGCAGTCCATTTTCTCTTGAGTCTACATAGTAAGGCCTAAACCTGTATCTTTGGAGATAAAAGAACTCCTTTTGATTACAAGCAATTAGCTGGCTTGAATTGGATGGGCACAGAGGAACAATAGACTGTGTGAGAAGCAGCATGGATGGATGCGTCAGCCAAGGGGACCAAGAAGAAACAATATTCTTCTGCACCATGCAGCATGGCGCAGACACAACATTTGTTAACCCTTCTGCTTTAAGCTTGGCACTAGGTGTAATGACTTTCACATAACTTCTTGCTGAAATTCATTTCTTTTGGAACGTCTCAATTATGCCACAAGGTGTTGTTACTTAGAGTGGATGACACTTTTTCTCCAAAGTTGTTAGAAATTTAGGTGCAGGTTTTTTTTCTATAGTTTTCCTTTTTTTCTTTCTTTTTCTCTTTTCTCTTTTTTTCCTCTCTTTTTGTTCTTTACTTTTACCTTTTGTCTCTTTTTTCCTTTTTTCTTTTCTTTTCATTCCTCTTTCTTCTGTTTTTTTTAAAGTGAAAAACTGAAGACTACATTTAAACTTGATAAAAAATCAGTTGTAATAATTCAGGGGAATAAGGCTAATTCAGAAAAAGTTAAAGTCATTACACCTTTCTACAGGTTTTTATTTTCTTCTCTATAACTTTTTCACATGGGTTCTACCTGGGGTGATTCATTCCAGTATTAGACTAAATTCAAGTTAATGTTTCAGAATTGCTTGTGTCTTTTCCACAAAAACAGAGATGCCATTGCTAACTTTATTTGCTTACATTTGCCCTTCACTATCTGTGCTCATTCTGTCTGTTTTTTTCCTATACTCTTCTTAATTTTAGTTGAGACCTCCTTTGTAGTGGAGAAAGCATTCTTCCAAGCCCAAGAACGTCAGAGATATAGGATCCCCCCAGGCTCCTCTCTGTTCTTTCCCAATAGTTTGCTATATTCTGCCTGCTCCCTCAATTACTTCTAAGCAAAACTGAGATATCTTCACAGGTTTATTTCTAAGTGATATAACAGCTAATTTAAACCCCTTTTGTGGTGTATGTGTGTAGCCAAGAGGGCAATATCCTTGTTTATTTACTTCATATTTCTAAACACTGAATTTGATAACTCAGAGTTTAAATCAATGTCCAGTCACAGAGTTAGTTACATGCTTTTGTACAGCAGATGTGGCCAACTCGCCCTCCTCATCCCTTCCTGTCCTCCTGCACCACTGAAGCAGTACATCCATGATAAACAGAACTCACCAGAGTTGTTTAGCCATAATTCTCTCTTTGAAAGATTTTCAGAGCAGGAGCTTAGTTTTCAGAGAGTCCAGAACAAATAAAATGCAGCTTTCTTGGCTCCATATTATACGTAACACTCACAGAAATACTTCTAATACCTACCTGTATTAGTCCACAGATGATGATTCCAGGGAAATATGAAAATAACAGGGAGAAAACTGGAAGAACTACAGATGTTGTAGATCTGGACTTCTGTAAGGCCTTTGGTATGGCCCCCCACATCATCTTTCTCTCTGAATTGAAGACATATGGATTTGATGGTGGATTGTTCAATGGATGAGAAACTAGTTGGATGATCGCATTCAGAGGGTAGTGGTCAACAGCTCAATGTCCAGGTGTAGATTAGTGATAAGAGGTGTCCCTTAGAGGTCTGTGTTGGAATCAGTAGTTTAATACCTTCATCAATGACATGGACAGTGGGATCAAGTGCACGTGCTCGTCCCCTCTTCACTGTTCCTGCCTTAACTGCACAGGGCACTGCATCTATGTAACTTCCACGGTCTCAAAATCTACTTTCAGGCAAAAATTAATCCTGAAAATTAAGCTGTAATTATCCATCTCTGAACTATCCAGACATAGCTACATAGCTCAGTCAGCTCCAGGTTGGTTGCTTTTCTGTTACAGGGTATAAATTCATCTGCCTTCTCTTCTTGAAAACAGGTTGTGAAGATACACAAAAGCTGACACCAGCTCAATGACAGTTCATTGCTACCCACACAGTCTGTACTTTGTTTGAAAAGATCTCTTCTATAGTTTAGTGGAGTTAAAATGTTCAAATTGATAAGAGTACACATTACATTCACTCATCCTAGAGTGTCTTGTGCTTTTTTCCCTTTTCCCTGCTCCCTCAGAAGCTCTCGTGCACATATTACAGTGTCCAAACAAATTGGAACCTCCTGCTTCAGCTAGTGTCTTGGCAAATTTCTCTCTTCCTGGAGCTCATTCAGGATTTTCTGGCTTTGTCTATAACAGAATGGCATCCAGACAAACCTCCACCTCCTAAGCCAGCCTTCTGACATATTTTCAAAAGCAAAGGCAGCATTTAGGAAACTATGACTAGGCATAAATGTGTAAAGTAAAGACATGCACCTTTTCCAAAGGCTTAATGCATTCAGTGGAAAGATCCTCACAGATATCAAGGGCTTTGCATTATCCCTATTATTGGCATTCTTTCAGAATGTAGGTGCAGGAATGAGGAGGTAATTCTAAAATAATGCCATGATTCTTACTGTAAATTAATACAGCTTGTATTTTCATAACAATGAAAAAAAGAAAAGAAGAAGAAAAAAAGAAGCACTTCAGGATGGTTTACTTTGAAGCTGGATGAAGGCCAAGATCTACAAAACAGAACACAGAGAAATCTGTTATACTGAGCAGTCAAGTAGCTCTGATCAGTAATCCAGATATGTCCCCTGATTGCTTAAGATCAAATTTTGATAAAATGGTTGCTTCTGCTCAGCTCTGATGTGGTTTCAGATGGAAGCTAAAGAACTCAGCACATTTTTTTAAAGGAAAAAAAGAAGGAAATAAAAACCAGGTCAATTGATCCTCTCCAGGATAATCCAGGACTAAATTTTTCTTTCCAGAAAAATAAGAATTAGTTTCCAAAGTTGTGGTTTAATCTATTTCCCTTTCTTCCATGGCTGTATCATGTTAACCCACCACGATCATAGATGTAACATTACTGGCACTAAACAGTGTTCTTTATAAAGCCCATGGGACATACTAGGTATAAATGTCAGTCAGTCGCATAAAAACTTCTTTGACAGCCTTACTCTGCTTAACTAGGCTTCCTAGAGCAGCATAATAGCTAAGTGAGGTGCAAATGTGGATATGGAGCTTAGCCTTACAGATTAAGTTGTTGATGGACGTTGATGAAAGACAAGCATGATCAAATGAGGCTCACTACTGCCCCAGTGATTTAACCCTTTTATTTCTTTCCTCTGAACTACCGTGTTCTTGCACATTCTTCTCTATATTTATGTGGTTACTGGTGATTAATGCTTCAGTTTATTACTATTGCTACTCTTATTCTATTCCCATTCCCATTGTTGTTACTACTATTCTTACTATTGTAATTTTTATTGTTCATACTATTTCACCTGCTGGCACCTTTCTGTAGACAAAAAAACTTATAAATGTTTTTAATACTTTTGTACACAAATCTGATGAAGTTTTGAATCCTTAAGGATGTTCTGAAATTAAGGTGGATTTACTCTACTTGATTGTGGCTTCTGACTCATCTTTGGGACGTATTTTCATTGTAAGAAGAAAAGACACAGCTTTAATTTAGTTCTCTGCTATACTAACTAATGAGTGTTAGAAAGCAATAAGTAGATATCAGTTCTGTTAGGACTGATAGGGGCTCCATCTGGGTGAAAACCATTTGACTAAGTCCCTCCCAGGCTTCCTGACCATGAAAGCTAATTCAACTCTAGTGTTATGGTTATAAGAACAGATTTGGTTAATTTTACTGGTTAGGCTGGAACAGGAAAATGCAGGAGTACTCCCCAAAAACTTGATTAGTACCTAAACCAGATACTAATTATCTCTGAAAGTTGGTTCTTTCTCACATAAAGCCCCTTTAATCATCTACAAAATCCAGCTATTCCTCGAAACACTGTCTATTACTTTTGTGAACTTCTTAAATTGTTATCTGTTATGTCCAGTGATTTCTTATGTCACATCTAGCAGTTTTACATGCTCTGTTCAGTTAGCATTATCTCAGGCCAAGGCCAGTTCCACAGCCCAGCCATTTGCCTGTAGCTTTAAAAACAGCAGCTGATAACAGGCAGTGGTGTCAACTTCTGTACCAGCATTACAGTTCACGTGGCAACTCAGTCACGCCTATTAGCTGATAAAATGGATATAAATTAAAAAAATCCATAATAATTAATGGATCTGCTGTTTTCACACTGACAGTTAATTCAATGTCATACAAGGTTGACAAAAGGGTGAGAAAATTTCAGCTCACAGTAAAGTCATTCCAGGTCTGCTTGAAAAAATACCAAGTTCCCTAAACAATGTCTATGATCAATAATACTATTCTTACACTGAATATAATTTTGGCCCCCAAATCCCAGACTCAATACCACAGGGATGTGAGATGACTTCCCTTCATGTAACTATGATCTAAGTACCCCAGGTGAAAAAGCTCCTTTCATCTCACGCAGGAGACTAGTTTTCTCTAGGAGTTATTCTCTGCTGTTTGTCTTATCTTAAACTCCCTTCTAATGCACATTTAAACATGCTTTCCTGTATTTCAGCAAACAATAATTCTTTGCCCCTCATATTTATTCATTTAGGCTCTATGTGTATGGATTTAATTTTTAAAGTGAGACAACATAAGCACAAACTTCATTAATCAACATCTGGCCCCATATATTTTCTTTCACATCTGTGAAGTCCTTTCCAATCTATGTAATTTCGAACAATCCCTGTGCTGTAGTGTAATCACTTATATTGAAGGACTATCATGTCCTTGCGACATGTTGATATGTTGCTATGCAGGAAGACCAATATCACATTTACCTAGGCCATCATGTCACATTATGAATTCCTGCATGTATGTATGTCTGATTAATTTCCCCTTTGTGTGTTAGAATATGTGTCTAACTGAAGTTTATTTTATCCTTTCTTCTCTGATATTCCTAGATTCCCAAAATAATTTTGTTTCATTTTTCTTTTTCACTGCTGTTTTATTCTAGATTTCCCACTGTAGCATACAGCAACAGGTTTAATATTATGATTGCCCATTTTTCAGAGAATTAATGAAGATTTAAAAAAACCTCAGCAGAAATTACCAAAAACTTCATCAGAACATGCAAGTCAATTCTGCTGACCAGTACTCCATGAAATAGGGCAGGGCAGGGCAGGGCAGGGAAGGGAAGGGAAGGGAAGGGGAAAGAAATAAAAAGTGGTAGCATGGCAGAAGTAGTGCAGACCTTACAAAAGGAAAAAAAAAGTTGTAGAGTAAAATCATCTGAAGGGCCCAGCTGATGTTAGGATATTTTGCCTGTAGAAAGATTGCTACACCATAAAGAGCTGTGTGACTAATAAATGGAATTGCGAAGCTGGTCTTATCCCCAGCACACTGTGTGGTTTTTCGTTGCTTTTTGAAACCATATATTTATTGTATTTTCCCAAATAAAATATATTTGTGGTTTCATAGTCTCAGAACTCCTGCGTGCTTGCAAGGGGAGAAGGAACACCTGTAAAAGGTTAGATTATTAAATTCCTAAATGTTGACGTTTCAGGTGGGGGACCAAGCCACCATTCATATTTATTTTAGAAGGAGACCCCTAGACATGTTATTGAACCCAGCCCTGGTTACTACCACTGACACCTGGCAGGAGGGCTACATGTGCAACAAAAGTAAATTACAGAATTCCAGCACTTTTATTCCTTCGTTCTCCCTAAACATGTAGATAGACACATCAAGCTCATGCTGAAATTTTTAGGAGCTGTGCCTATAGCCTGTAATATACTTTGGCCTTCTACCTAGAAACCTTCTGAAAACACTTGAAAATTTTCTGAAAACAGAAAATACCAACTTGCCAACACAAGAGTTTGGCAGGAATGAGTCAATGTTACATACTCTTCCATCAAGGCTTGTTCTGCTTTTCTTTTTCTGAGGATGCCAGTATTTATATATGTACACATGTAAGTGTGTGTATGTATATGTGCATATACTCATATATATATATATACACTTACATGATATACATACACACACTTAACATAAGTGATTGTTTTGTTTTTTGATGGCTTTATTTTTTTAATTCTCAAGTATTACTGTGGTAAAATAATCAGTAGCTTAAATGTTACAGAGGGTGCAAGCCTTGGCTTTTCCAGAAACATGCAAATTCTAGAGTACTGAGTTGGTAGCCAAGACCTGCAAGCCCTTATAGTCATACTCAAAGGCAATGATGCAACAAAGAGAGACAGGCAGGTTGATTTAATTCCAGACTTAAGAATTAATCAGTTTTACCTGTGATATTGGTCTAAATCTAGAGTAACTTGAGATTACTTGACCATAGAAAAACACAAGTAAATATTCAGAAGAAAACCTTGATGAACTCGTAATTGAATCAACACATACAGAAAACTAACATAAAAGCTGCTCATTGTTCCAAAATACACTGGTTTCATTAGTGGTTTAACTCATCTGCTTTTTACTTATTTCTAAAGGTCAGAATTAGAAACATATTTGCTTATTTGCAGCTGCTTCTATCCCTGTTCATATTACAAAACTGAGACGAGAGTGCTTTATTATTTTAAGGAACTTTTAGTCCACATGGTGTGAATTATTAACAAGTTTAACTTACTTTCAGCACAGACTCATAACTGTAGAAATTTGGGTCCAATACATCACAGAAGCCATTAGGTCATGTAGAGGCCTTGTGCAGACTTTCAGTATATGTCGTATTTCAGAGTAAATCCTGATGTTTTACCAGTTGACTTACCTGTAAGATAATAAAAGATGGATCTAAAGAGATAAAGATTTAAATCTAGAGACTAATTGTACATGATAGAGTTTATTTTACAACAATAGACTGGAGAGCATCTGGATCCAGATTTTCATGGCTATTTTGATACCAATTGTTGATTGAAGCTCCTTTCTGTTTCATATTCATGTAAATTACAGTGCAATGGGTCAAAATAACAAGATACACTTTGGAATTGTGCAAATACATCAGCAAATTTAAACAGAAACAGATGAGAAACAGAAGGTAATTCTGAAGCTTACCAACCATTCAGACAGAAGAGATCTAACCAACATCAGGCTTTGTAATGTGACATCCAGGCAAATAGCCCTTATGTGCCCTTTATACACTCGCAAGTTACAGGAGCTGTGTCCATTTTTTCCCATGTGTCATGCTGGAAATCCCTTTAATGCCATGTAATTGAAAATAATGAGAGTAAATGAAATACAGTAGCTTTAAGTGTGAAGAGGGCTTAGAACTCCTTCTGTGTGTAAGTTTTCCAATGCAGAGAAAATGTCTGAATTTGTGTTCCAGAAATTAGAAGATTTCACACAGCTTTTTAACTGAAACCATATATATGCATTCTAAGTGCAGTTTTTCAGTTGTTTGGGTGATGATCTGTGTTTCTCTGGAAGATTTATAAGGATTTAGTTTTAGAATATATCAATACATCTCATCAAAACATCTTTCAGCTAGTTTGCAGTATATGACATTTGCTCTTGTTGTAAATTCTTTGACTCTAGAATTAAAGTACCAGCAAAAAGAACTTTCTGGCTTTTGTGCTAATCATTGTCATGTTCAAAAATTTACTAGAAATGATAATATGGCAACTTACTTAAAATTTTCATAGCTTTATACCTCTGGCCTATAAAGCAATGCATCAGAAAGGATTACCAGAAAGGTTATCAGACTTGAAAATTTCATTTTTAAAACCTCCTCTTTTTTTTACTATAATTTCTAGAAAGTTAGGCAAATCCTTCTTTTTACTCTTCAATAAGGAAAATCAGAAATGACATCTGTTTAAATCACTTGCAATACTGTGTTAAATCAGGAAAGTAAGTGAACATAAGGAGCGACGTTTCTATTCAACATGACACATCACTGGCTGCCAGTTTTGCTGTTCAGCATTTGGTCAAGAACTCTCTACAAAGATATAGCAATTAATGGTGTATAAAATAAACAAAAACCTCCTGATGATATTGTAGCTGGCTAGTCTTGGCTTATAAAAAGGATTTTTCATGTGTGGTACAAAAGTTAGGGATTTCACACAGATGATACATCTCTAATGCTGAATTGACGGAAAAAGTTTGCATTCAAGGTAATCTACATTCCACTTACCCCAGGCTGTTGTAGCCAGTCCCTGTGACCAGATGTCCCTACTGAGACAGATCACTGCAAATCATTCCTCAGCCACAGCTCAGAATGAAACTACTTGAAGAACTAACCTCAGTTGTAATTATTTTAAGCTGATGAGAATCAATTGGCTTCTCCTTATGTCAAGAAAATATATATATAATTATCCCTTGAACATCTAATCATCCTGTGTACATTCCCTTCCTGAGACTCAAGAATAGCCAAGATATCACTTGCCAGTCATGTTGGATCATAACAAGTAAAAGTTATTCCAAGAATCACGAGTATAAATGGTACCAGCGTGTGATCTAGAAGTGATACTTGAAATTTTTCCAAGTGCTTCACTTACCGTGGGTACATTTATGCAACTCCTTAAGAGAGTTTCAGGCTCAGCTGTGCATGCTCTGTGCTGTTTTCGAGTATGATTTGGTACCAAAACCTCTTAAAGTCAAAGAACTATTAGACAAAAACATACTTTTCAAGAAAAGAATAAGAAGAGGGCCAAATAAATTCCTCTGCAACTAGATAAATTAAAAGTAGAATGAACATGTGATTGAAAACATCACTGCAAAAGGTTTGATAATTTATTTGATTGCAACACTCATAATTTTATTGAAGGGAGTCATTACATTGTAGCCATAAGATTAAAGTCTATTTACTTTCATTAAAGCTATGTGAATTACAAACTCGAAGTCCAAGTGAGTACAGATTTCTGGATTCTATTGAGTCTGGGGAAAAAACTATACGTGAATGGAATTTTAAGATCAAATCACTCTTTTGTAACAGCAAAATATGAACTTCAAATAAACACTGTTTTTCTCAGCCAGACAATAGCATTTTTGTCAAGAAAATGATGATAAAATGAAATGACAAATCCAAGGCGTGAAACATGTAGTGTTTCGAAATATTTTAAGAATACACATTTGCTATTCAAGTGGGAACATAGTTTTGCCATTGAAATCCTGGAGCTAGGATCTGAGATCTAAATTGTTTTTTAGCACTTTCATAGAACAATTACTGAGAATTTATTTTGATTAACACTTTAAACCACAACTAAATGACCTGATTATTACAGTACAACTCTTGTTTTCCACAGGACTTCAGCCTTTACATGCCTATGTCTCACTGATCTATAGATTTTAGAAATTCAGCACTGGAGTTCCGTTGATAAAGTAATGCATGGTCTGGTGAAAATGAAGAAAACTTCTTTTGTCTTCTGCATGACCAGAGCCCAACATCTAAAATATTAATTGTGTCAACCTCATAAAGCAAATTGACCAGCTCATAAAAAGCAAGATTTCCCCATTTATACTCCATCCATTTATTTTCTGCTATGCCAGTAGTGGCGCTGAAGTCTAGAAAAAAGAATGTAAATAAATGATAAAGCTGTGAATAAAACTACATACTGGAAAGATAACATTCCCCTTCAAAGGGCTGTGTGATAGTATCTAACATCCAAGTTTCTCTGTCAGAATAGCGATTTCCCCAGTGCAAAAGATGAATCTTCTGTATTCTAAGCAAGACAAAAGCTCTGTATAACTCACAAATGGAGCACCATTTGGACTTCCTCTCTCTTTAAGTCCAGAAATTAGTCATATATAGGAAAGGTCCATAAGAATAACTTAGCTCTGTTGGAACACGCAAATACAGTCAGTGCCTGTCACGAGCTTACTGCTACTGTCACTGAGGAGAGACAAAGAAACATCATGCAAACATCTACATCTTAGATAGTCACTTCAGGCTCACTTCACAGTCAGTGAGGAGAAATAGGGATTTTTGGGATATGGTTCATCTCATCCCAAACCAGATAGCCAACAATAAGCCACAGTGTCTGCATTCAGAATGAGGGTATCTAAGGTTGAATTAAACAGCTCCACAGCCAGTGAAATATGTAACTGTAATACAAATAATTCTAGGGTTTGGTCACCAATTTTCTAATAAAAAATACTCTATTGTTGTCAGGAAACAGTGTGAATTAACAAATTCAATTCCTTCACCACGAGCTGAATTGTTTTCCAGGTAACTTTATGGCCCTATTCAAAGCAAGCTATCACATGCAAACAAGCCTAGAGAAACCATTCATCATTCAATGTAATTTTGAAACATTAGAAGAAAAGAGTATTTTTTTCTTTTTACCTGAGTTTAATTCTCATTACATCTCAATTTAATTTCTATTATTTTTTGTTTAGAAAATTAAGCACATTTAATTCTTCTGCTTAATGTCATTATTGAAAAAAATAGCTTTAAAAGAACATGAATATTTGATTCAAACTCAGTAATGACAGAAGACAACTTTTTATAGAACTAAACAGATTTTTGATCAAGTCAGCATAATTCTTGCAGAAATTAGAGGAGCACGTTTCATGAAGGACAATAAAAGCTAGGTGGGAACACCGCTATCACCCTTTACCAGCCCTCATTCATTTGGAAGAGGAAGATATTTAGGATAGAACAGGTCTTGATCTTCAGCTTTATGCAGGAGACAGATTGTGTTCAAAGGCTTGAATTGGTTGTATCACTTTTTGTGTCTTCAAGCATATTAGAAATGTAGCAAATTTACTGCATATTCTTCCATAGATCCTGTTCAGTACTGTACAATAAATGTCATTATTAGGTACAAAATTATCTTAATTATTTTTGGCATACATCCAAAACCAAAGAAAAAAATAAATCTCCTGTCATCTTTAATAATTCCCCTTTGAACAAAATACTGAAAAGCAAAAGAAATATAATCCTGAGCTTTGAGTAATCCCAAAATAAGTATATTTGGACCTCAGTTATTGCAACACATGAAATATTCCAGCTCTTCTCAGAGTCTTCTTGAAACTAGCTCTGTCCTTGAGGTGTCAGATTAACACTCCACTCAGAAGACAAATCGTTCATGGGCATACTGGACATATGAGAGCCATTAGATAGTGTGATCTGCATTCTTGAAAAATGAAAAATTCTAGGCAACATTACATTTTATAAATGCAAGATGTTTATTATTACTGCACTAGCAATAAATGTTTAGAAACTGGAGAGGTTTCACAATGATTCTGACTAGGAACATATGAGGATGGAGCCATTGAATTTTGGCATGAAATAAAAGGTCTGGAAGCTATTATGTATTTAGCCCTCTATGAGTATTTAATTATATCACTAGGAGAACACAATTTCTGTTGCGTGCTTTGTGATGAATGTCTTCATTTATTCGTGTTACAATGAATGACAGATGAGTTCAAGCCAGATGTGGGAACTCATCTGCAATTTGCTTAAATTATTTTAGTGAAATTTCTTCTAAAGTTCACAGGACACCTCATTGAATGTCATGGGGATTTATTTGATATCTAAAATTTGGTTTCTATTTCAAGAGAGAATTTACTTTTGCTAGGCTATATGCAAATAAGTAGGAACAAACATCAAATGTTGTGTGGTTGACTGTTTTTTAGACACTAATAAAATCTTGAATGAAAATAATTGAATTTCAGTTTCAGAGTGAGTCCCTCATTCAACCTGTCAAAGGGAAGAATGATTCTGCCAAAAGATCTTATTGCAGGTAGGGAAAAAATTCCTTGATTACAAATGAAATGTCATCAAGAGTCTTTTCTTTGAAAGGCTTTTGAAAAACATCATGACACAGAAATTATTAGTCTATTTCTTAAACTTCAGTTCAATAGGTTTCTTAACAGCTTATATCTCCACTGTTAAAGTACTTCAAGTGTTGTGAAGGTATGTTCACTACTGTAGGAAGCAACTTAGGTGACGGTGGAATTATTGAATCATAGAATGGTTTGAGTTGGAAGGGATCTTAAAAATCATCCAGTACCAATCCCCCTGCCATGGGCAGGGACGTCTCCCACTAGATCAGGCTGCTGATCAGGAATGTATGGTTCAGAAGCTATAAAGCATAAGGAATGAATTAAGAAGTACAGACATGCAGATAGTTTGGCATATTTTTTTTAAGGTATTGATAAAATAGAGTTCAACTCGTCGGTGTATTTTGTTTGTCCTTACACAGCAGGTGTGATCATCCTTTCATTTTCATTGTCTTAGACTGCTTATTCATCCTTCCATTTGATCCACCTATACCACTGCTGTTTCTGTTTGCAAAAGCAGACACAGGAGAAAAGTTAACTCATTAACACAGCCTTTTTACCTGGTGGGAAGTTTGCAATCATTCTATTTCTCTCAGCAGACAGAAAGATAAACAGATACTATCGCAATTGAAACTCAGAAGGAGTTTTTTGTGATACACCATTATCAAACAAACCTAAGCTATTCAAAAGCATTCAGCTAAAAGAAAGCAAAAGAAGTACTAAGATGAACTTTTTAACCACTTTTGCTCTTCAGGTAGTGTATTTTTATTTCTTTAAGTTAGGAGAACATATTTACATTTATTATGTTTGCAGCTCAGTTACTCAGATACTGAAATATAGTTCATAAAATCTGATGATGAAAAGATGTAATATGTTTCTGATTGCCACTTCTGTACTTACAGTTTTGTCCCAATGTGTCTCTTGCTTCTATGCAATTTCTCATGTAATTCTGCTTTATCCAGAAACCATACTGTGTTTAAACAATTTAAGTACAAGCAGGCTGACTCCAAGAGAATATTTCAACAATGCACACCAAAATGTGTGGTCTTTTAAATAACTTATTAATGCTTGGCATCAGAAGTTATGGGTGGGGTTTTATTGGTTTATGCCTCTCTGTGTGTGTATATGTGTGTATTCTTTATGAAGATGATTCTTTAACACACACAGAGGTGTATCATGGTCTAGCCTCCTATTTCTTTCCATTTATTTGTCCAGATTGGTGTTTGGGAGGCATTTTGTTCTGCATAACACTGTGTCTTGCGTTTAATTCTTGGTCATGAACTATAAGGTAGCAGGAAACAGGAATTATGGGGAGGGACTCTTGTCAGGGAGTGCAGTGATTACATGAAGGCCAATGGTTTTAATCTGGAAAAGAATAGATTTAGATTAGATATTAGGAAGAAGTTTTTCACTGTGAGGGTGGTGAGGCACTAGAACAGATTGCCCAGAGAAGTCATGGATGCTCCATCCCTGGAGGTGTTCAGTACCAGGATGGATGAAGCTTCGAGCAACCTAATCTAATGGAAGGTGTTCCTGCCCATGGTGGGAGGGTTGGAGCTGGTTCTAGATGATCTTTAAGGTTCCTTCCAAATTAAACCATTCTATGATTCAGTGATTCTATGATCTGCAAGTATTTCTCATCTGAATGACATAGCTAAATGGGAAAAAATAAGAAAACCAGAAAGCTTTCTAGCGAGATGTATATATCTACATGATTTTGGGAGGCAAATTTTGCTGTGCAATTTCACTTCTCCAGGGTCCACTAGTTAACTGAATTACAGTAAAAATGGGGACTATTTCCTTGCATAGACAAGCATCAGTACCCTTGCCTCTTACCAAAAATGTTAGCTGTGTTACTTGCTGATGTATGACACCCCTCCAGCTTAGCTTTACCCATCCATTTTCAGCTACTAGGAACAATCACACTGTGAAGTCTAGTGGGTGCAGGTGACAAAAAGAGAAAAAATTGCTGATTTAATGGAAGGAGAAAACAGAAATATAAGAAAAGAAGGAAGGTTATATGTATAAAAGGAGTTTTATTGATATATTTAAACAGCCAGTTATACCCTGAAAACATCCATGCTTCCATGGCACTTGTGTGTCTTGTTTCTATTACAATACAGTCAATATGAAGCATGATTGTTACTGTTTCTTTCTCTCTCTGTACTTCAGCTCTTTGCGCAAGAGATGGAAAGTTACTCTGCTATGAATTCCGTTACATCCCACATTTGTTAGCAGATATTTTAGCTGAAGTTTACTACGTAATTGGCACGATTTTGTACTGGTCTAGGTCTGAATACCAATGAGACATGAAGAATTCCTTTTGTTTTAATTTCTAGTGGGCCAGGGAGACATGAAGTATTGCATATCTTCATTATACCTGATCTCAGAACAAATGAACAAGCAAATCTCTTAGCAGAATCATCTTTCAATGCTAAGAATTATTTTTTGAGCGATATCAGCTGCCATTTCTTTCTAACACAATTTATTTATGGTTTTCTCTTCATTGTTCAGATAGAAAGAGATATTAAGCCGTCTTTTGTGTGTAGTTCTCTTAGTAGAATTAAACCATAGAGAGTCATATTTTTATTCCATTCTGGCAAAAAAAATGAGATAATATCGGTGCAAATCCACAATAAATATATCTCTTCCAGGTCAGATTTTTTTTTCCCTTTCCTTTAACTGTCTTGTATTTCAGACTTGAAGAAACTACTGTTAAATAAGTGATGAAGTTCAGTAAAGTATTGTTCCTGTTTTTCTTGGACTGAATTTTCAGTTTTAAACGTACAACTCCCTGCTGTAATTCTTTATCAGGGCTTTTCTTAAATAGCATTAAATGGCAAGTCACAATCCACCACTCAAGTCCTAGATGACTTTGCAAAAAATCTTTTAACCATAAAGGCAATCTCTCCAGACAGCATCGTCTTAACTAGAAATCTTTAATATTCTAAAACTTTAGCTTTAATTGCAAAGGGAAACTGCTGGAAGTAGACTTGGTTTATAGAAATGAAACTGCAAGTTTTACACACTTCTGTTTAAACATTTCTCCATGACATCAGTCTTAAGACATTTTAGATGTGTAGGTTTATGAAGGTAAAGAGAATTTTAAAAGGCTACATTATATGGAGTGACATCAGTTGCCATGGACTTAAGTAAAAATTATGTAAAGAATAGGCCTATCAGAAGTCTATTTCAAGAAAGATCCATCTTAGCTACAAAAAAAATAATGTAAACATTGGTACTTTCCACTGGTTTGTGATAAAGCTGTTGGTAAATTATATGCAACAGAGAAGAGACAACAGAACAAATACACTTTACTTTAGACAGTCTTCTTGTATTATCACTCACAATACAAGTTTTTAAATCTTCTATGCTGATATCTAATAATGCCTGAATAATGATAAAGATTCATATTCAGGCAGACTGGGTCTTTTTGTTGGTTAGATGCTTCAGAAGGAATTGAATTATATAATAGCATATAGAATTTGGCAACAAAAATTCCGTGGAGCAATTTTAAAACAAAGAATTGGAGAATAGGTTTCATGTTATTTTGCTCTGTTATATTGCTTTTCTGTAACTCTGATACAATGATGTTTATTTAACTGAATGTGGGAGCCTGAATTTTAATTCAATGTAAATGTAAAATGTACAGCTACCACAGTTGGAGTTTGTTCTTAATTTTACTTATCTAAAACAAGACTGCAATTTATTCATGTCAGTATTTTTCAACCTTTTCCTGTTTATCATGCCCTTTTCTATTTCCAGTTTCTATTGAAAACATGTGCTTATATTTCTTTCACAAATCCCTGGGATGTTCATTTTCCAAAAGCCTAAGAATAATAGGCTAAAATCAGCAAGACTATGTCGCAGTTAGTATATGAAAAAGCTTTCCTAGTGGAAGAAGTCAAATATGTAGGATGTAAAGCAAACTTGTACTTCAGTAAAAAGGTATTTCTTCATTATTGTCTATTTAGAAGGAAAAGCACAAGAGTTTGTGTGCATGATTTATGAAGAAATAATTGTAATGAGGACAGAAGATGATGTCATTCACTACTAAGAATTTGGTAACAGACTTTGATGGGCTTATGGTACTTTACTTACTCTGTCTGTGTTGCATTTTCAGACAAACACTTTCTTACTTCCCCCTCATACTGCTTCTTAAGTTACTTATAACGATAGGAAATACTGTCATTTTCCCCTTTTCAAATTCCCTATTAAAAACCTGACTTTCATGCTTATTAAAACTTGTCATTCTTAATTTTTTTCCTCCTGTGTTTTTTTTGTTGTTGTTATTTCAGCCAGTACATGTTTTGGGGCAGACATCATCCTTTTGTATGTCTGGTTTTGCATCTGTTTTAAAACATAGAATATTGATATCCCATCTATGTCTGGAGTATTAAGGTAAAATGAAAAACACATAAGCAAAATTGATAAAAGCATTTAAAAGATTCTGCATAGTTTGAGCAGGCAGAAGGATGAAGTTTGACAATAAATGTTTGTTACATACCACTAATGCTTTGTTCTTCAGCTCTTTAAGTACCTGACAAAGCACCAAAGCACACAAATTTGGAATTAAGGGCTGCAACCTCCAACATTAACATACAATTAACGATGAATGTTCATATGGTCTCATTTTCCTACCTCACCCTAACGTTATTTACTGAAGGAACAGTGTCACATTTTCACAAGTTTAAGAGTTTGTGTATAAATGATGCATATAATTTGTATTACAAATATATATTTATTTTTCTTTCACTAATCCCATTATATGAAAAATGCTGATTGATGAGAAACTCAACATGACCTGGCAATGTGCTCTCACAGCCCACAAGGGCTGCATCAAGAGAAGAGTTGCCAGCAGGTTGAAGAACTTGTTTCTCCTCCTCTACTCCACTGTTGTGATACCCCACCTGGAGTCCTGTGTCCAGTTGTGGAATTCCCAACATAAGAAGGTTAAAGATCAGTTGGAATGGGTCCAGAAGAGGGCCATGAAGATGATCAGAGGGCCTGAGCACCTCTGCTGTGATTACAGGCTGAGAGAGTTGGGGTTATTCAGACTGGAGAAGAGAAGGCTCCAGAAAGACCATATAGTGGCCTTCCAGTACCTGAAGGGGGCCTACTACAGAGCTAGGAAGGGATTTTTTACAAGGGCATGTAGCGATAGGATGAGGGGGAATGGCTTTAAATTGGAAGGGGGAAGACTTAGATTAGACATAAGGAAGAAATTCTTTCACAACAAGGCTGCCCAGAGAAGTTGTGACTGCCCCCCCTGGAAGTGTTCAAGGCCAGGTTGGATGGGGTCTTGAGCAGCCTGGGCTGTGGAATATCCCTGCCCATGGCAGGAGTGTGGGAACTAGGTGATCTTTAAGGTCCCTTCCAACCCAAACCATTCTATGATTCTTTGATTCATGTAAAGCAAGTCCCGAAGTACAGCACACTAAATATCATACCTAAAATACAGAAAATTCTATATTTTCCTTAACATCAATTAAAAGCCTATACCTCGCACTCTGCAGGCTCAGCTCCATCTTTTCACCAGCAATCCTGGTTTTCTTCAGAAATACTACATGAGTAAAGTACCTCACTGAAATGCTAAACATTGATGATCTCCCAATAAATACTGTACTACTTTCTCGAGGGTGACTAATTGTGTATTACTAACAGCTTTATTACCAGGGCAAAGTTCCATGGGTAACAGCAGTGAACTGTCAAAGATACTCATAAAGAAATAACAACAAGCTTACATTAATCAAGTGCTTTTCATCCCAAAGGAGGAAAGTGTACTTTACAAAGTTGATACAAAAGAAACATAGCAACATCTGTTACTGGATACAACTGACATTGAGAGGAGGACAAAACACATTGCAAGGCTGCGAAATGTGCTCCAGGATCTTTACCAAGTGCGAATTAATTGCAAATGATTTTTAATGAAGAAAACTTTAAGAAAACTCTTTAGCAGTGGAAAAAACTGTGGCAGTCTTTGTTGGGTATTAGGGCAAAAGAGTGCCATCTCCTAATCACATCATATGCCTAATTTCTGAAGGTTTTTTTAAAATCTGAATCCTCAGAAAACAACCAGGTCAATCTATTACAAACATCCTACATATAAGACTGGAAGCAGTCACTCAGGGAAACCTCAAACAACTGGAAGTCTACTAGAAAGAAAAAAAAACAAAACAAAACAAAAAAACCCCCAAAACCCCAAAGAAAGTAGAATAGATGACTATATGTTCAAAAGGTTGTGCATCTGTATAAATGCTCAAACATGCACACCGATGTGCACAAACCTACATATGCACACTCAAGCACACACGTATTTATAATTGTAGGTGTACTTTCAGTGCTACTTGTCACATCCATACTACTTTTCATCCAAGGATTTCGGAGCACTTTGCAGACATTATCTAGGAATCTCACAACATGGGATAGGTGGATTACATGTCTAGTAATCCACAACATAAATATTATTATTGTTTGTTCAGTGACCTACTGGGAACTCTTCTAGGGTTTCTGATAAAATTCTATCAACCTCTCACAGGCAGGTGAAAGCATAGAAAGGGAAACATGGGAACAAAACCAGGTCTGCTTCATACCTTCTTGCTGAATTAGGATTGCGCTAGCTGAGGCTACAAGTGGAAAAGACATTTGAATGTCGAGCACATAAAAGTCCTACAAGGCAAACATCATAATTAGCAATGGCTGACAAAGCCAGCATGAGGCGAAGTAGTCAGTTTGATCTTTGCCATTATCATTCAAAAGTGTGACACTGAGATTATACAATGTCATGCAGGTAATGCAAATGTTAAACAAATCACCCATCTTGAAATTTCCTAAACTTTACAGCTTTAAGATCAGATGTGGTTTTGATATTTGTAATGTTTTTCTTTGCTAGATTCGCTAATGAATATAACAGTCTTTACCTTGGCAGGAAATCTGGACTGACCATTTGAGGCCTGTTTTCTTTATATCTTTGTGCTTGCAGGTTTGCTTTTGGACACCTAATAAATCATTCACTAACATCTAAGAATTTGACAATTCTTCCTCCTTAGAAACTCAGTGATAAATCAAGGACCACCAAAAAGGTAAGATGCTCAAAGTATTTCTATTTTTCTGCTCTGAAATGCCTGCTTGGTGTGTTTAGGGCTCTTTTTCAGCAGGTGTTCTTCAGTCTTAGGTTCAAATTTAACCTTTATTTGTACTGCAAATGCCATTGCAATTTCTCAGTCCAAATCAGTCTTCCTACGTGCCATGGGGTTGTCATAGATATCACCCCATACTCCTCTACAAATGAGAAAAAAGCTAGTAGCTTTTTGGACTGGAGGGCAATTCCAGTTATACCTTGTTATACCTAATTAGTGAAAGTACACCTTGCATTCATTTGGTTAGTAGGCAAGACAAAGTGTAGATCATGGCTAAATGCAAACTCTGTGATGTCTTTATTCCCCTATGGATTACATGGAGGAATATTCCGCCCCTATTGTGTTAAATGTCCTTAAGGTATCTAACACTTGAAACAACCTTGTAATTTCAGCTTGTGTGAGTAAGAAAAGGGAAGGAATCTAGACTCAAACTTTTAACAATAGCATTTATTTAATTCATAGATGTGTAAATACGTCATGATCTCCCTGAAGATAATGCAGTTATTCTGAATATTGGTGTAATGAAAGCAGAGTGTGACCCAAAAAGCTTATATGTATCTTAAAAAGCTTTGGAAATTTAACTCATAAATAAATTAGAGCAAATCCAACCGTCATGCCCTTCCTAAGTAAAATATTCATGTTTGACTTTCATGGAATTCTACCCAGACTAAGGTAATAGAAGCTGTTCAGCTGATTTCCCCTTTCAATAATGCATTCTGAGGGACCTAAACTAGCAGTCCTCAAGGGAAATAGTTGCTTACATGGCATATTTGATGGAATCAGGATTGCCTTTTGAAGGACTCGTGAATATAAAAAGCAGACTGAATTTCCTCTTAATCTTCCATGCTTTCACTGGATCACATTGAAGGTAATCCTGAGGATTTTGCACAATTTTCCTTTAAAACTATCATTAAACTGAATAGATACATATGTATATCTTTATAAAGATGTAAATAACACATTAAAAAGGAACAGAGGAAGTAGAATTTTGTCAAAAGTAAAATGTGTGTGCTTATGTGAATAGACTTCGTGCCTTTCTTAGACTGCTAAGGATAATTTTTCTTTACTATTTTAACTGTTATATTAAATGTTATGCTAAGAATTCCTCAAAACCAAAAATTATTTGATACTTGTTAGCCAACGGAATTATATGGGAAATTATGGCCTACTGAGATGTTGCTGTTTAGCTGGATTCTAAAGGCAAAATAGTCATTGAATGACTGTGCAGACTTGAAGTGGGTGAAACAGGGATTTTACTGATTTTTTTATTGATAAAATCATCACAAAAGAATGCTGGGTGATCTGTCATTGCCAGTCAATCACACAGCCCCAACATCTATTTTGTGATGAAAGGGACATGAAAAGTAAGAAATAAATGGGAGGGGAACAACGTAAAAAACATATTAATGACATGAAAATAACTTAGCTGTGATTGCTTTAAGTAAATGCAGATTTAACAGATTCCAGAGGAGAGGATGAGAATTTAGCACATAGGATAATGCAGAATTAGAGAGCTTGAATGGTACAAGATCTACAAGACAGCAACTCTTAGCTACTACACATTAACTGGTGTCTAGTAGAGGTGATAGGTCTTGTTTACTTCCTAAATCTAAGAGCAAAAAAAACTTTCAGAATTTCATTTCTTCAGGAATATGAAAGTGGAGTTATGGAAAACTTGTATGTAAATGAAAATTAATCTTCAGAGAACTGCTTTCACTGCAGATGAAGGCTTTGTCCCTTTACTCAGAGCAGTTACAACAGGCTACAGAGATGTTACACCTGACAATTGCATCATGATGTGCTCAGTTCCTCCCACGAGATGGAGCAGCAGAGCTTAATCTCTTGATGTCGTGCACCTCTACCCATAGAAAATAACATTTCCTGCAGGTGCACTGGTAAACAGTCACCTTGCATAGGTAGTCCACTGTGACACGTATCTCACACCTAATCAACTGAACTAAAATTGCACATTTTGTATGTCTCCACACTGAGGAATATTTTATAAACTCTAATAAATTTGGACAGGTGATAAGAAAGACACAGTCTACCAGCAGACTAGTCTCATGAGGAGAAAGAAACAACTGACAACTCTGGACAGAGAGAATGAGCTTGAAGTGCTCTTGTGAAGTGATGAAGACAGCAAGTTCGGTGCCAGAGGAAGGAAGGGAAATGACACAAAAGGAAACCTACTCCTCCTCTGCCCAACAGCTTCCAGGTCATTGTTTAGATAAATACTGATTAAGCCCAGTTCAGGTTTGACTAAACATCTCTGAGGTCAACAAAAATCAGACCTTAGACCAGCTCTTAAGAAGCAGAGAAATACTAGAGACATGAGTAACAAAACACTAGTGAAGCCTCTGAAAATCAAAATCTCTGGTGGATGGGAGCTTTCTGTTGTTCTTGGTACACTGCCTCATACAGGACACAAATGTACTGTTGTGACAGTTGCTGTGTACTGATGGCATGAAGGGTCCTATCAAAGTAGCTGAACAGATTTAGTTCTTCCTGGATTGAAAAAGAGCCAAGACTGTACATCCTAAACCTGGTTTTCCAAGGGTCAGCTTCAAATTCTGCATGATGTTCATCTGTTGGATACTTAAGTGTGTTGTACTAACGTTTGTTTTCAGCTCCCATGCTGATGTTATTTTCAGAAGTGAATCTCAAGCTAAAATCGTAGTCGGGGAAACATAGAGGCAAAAAAGGACAAATGCGGGGAACAGACTTACAGGAAAGATGAATAAGTTAAAACAACTAGCTGTTTTAATTAAAGGGTGGAGAAAAAAGAAGTTGGGAATATTTATATTTTGGGGTGTCGTTTCAATATTTCATTATGCCACCTTGTTACAGTTTGATTTCTTTTCATACATGCACCAGAGTAAATAAACGGTTCTTTACTTCTCATACGTTTAGATTTTTCCTTGGTTCAGCTTATTTTGATAAAAGCAACATAATATAAAAGACCCAAAACTGATACTTGTATAATTGATAATATGACAAGAGAGAGAGAGAATTGCCACTATGTCTCTCTCACCTCTGTCAAGAACCAGCCAATGAACTACATACATGAATTCTGCTCAGGGTTTTATGTTGACTGTGTTTGTTAGGGTACACAGGAATACAAATATGAAGTCCATTGCGAGGCACATTCCACATAAAAATATGACAACAAACTTCCAAAGAAGGAAGAAGAAAGGAACAAGTTTTATTTAGTTAGAACCAGATGATCTTTTATGCCCCTTCCATCACAAGCCATTCTGTTTCTATGATTCCACCTCTTGTTAAATCACAAAGGTATTGATAAAGCAGTCAAGTACAAGAGTGCTTGAATTAAAAAAAAAAAAAGACAACATCAACTCTAAGGAATCAAAACAATTAATCAATCAATCAATTAATTATCTTATTTATTTTAAATTAAGAAACAGAAGAAACTTCCCTCATGTTTAATGAGGAAATCAAGAGTTTTTACAGAAGAAAGGGACTTCTGGGCCTCCTAGGAGACTTCAAAGGAGTGAGTCTGTGAGAGCTAATGTTCTGCAGGAAGAAGTACTGTCTGATGAAGTCTTTTCAGTGGAAAAACTGTCTCTAAAATTTGTATGTTGAGGCATAAGAAATGAAACATCAGCAGCAACCTGTTCATGGAAGGAGAGCAAAGCAGCTCAATAAGGGAAAGAGGCAGATAAACATTTTGATTTAAATTTACTATAAGGTTAAAGTAATTTGAGCATATTTTTTCTTACAGTCCATCTATCATTTCCACCTATGGCTTTTTCTATATGTATTATCTATTTTGGCTCTTATAAGAAAATTCTTGAAGTCACACATTTCTTTAATCTGATTGAATTAAGTGTGAATTAAGAGGCTGGGTAGTAATAATGCATTCATTCTTCATGCAAAGTTGTGAAAAATCTATGAACTGTGGTACTGTGGAACTAGCAAATGCAGCACCTTCCAGCACATCCTTCAGGTTATCTAAAGTGTGAGGGACTGGACTCCCTTCCCATCCTCCATTTAAACTGCCTTGGCTAGATGAGAGGCTATTCCTAAAAATGTAGGAACAAAAGTATCTTTCAGTAATTAACAGTCATTAGCAAAGGTATCTGGCATGAAATGAGATATTGGGCTGTATACCTAAGTTTTAACTGTATAGAGATAATTTGGTAGTTTCTTCAGTAAATACATAAGTTTTTTTTCCTACCTCTTGGTTTTGGGAGGGTTTTTGCCTGTTTTTTTAGTTAGTTGGTTCATTTTTTTTATATTTGATTACTGGCATGATACCCCTAGGAGACTTAGGACTGCATTATGATTGAGAAAAGAAAATATTCTGTGTTTGCATAAACCCTAAGAAGAAAAATAGAATCTTTATTTCAAATTTATTTGTCCTAATTTAGTCTATTTTCACCTTTTTCATTAGGTATTATTTTGTAAAAGCTCTGTAGTAACTGAGTAGTTCTTTATCCTAACAGAAATTAAAGTCATGGTGCAGGAGTGTGATTTTAATATATGCCCTAGGAGAGAAAGTCTGCCAAGAAAGCTACAGTTAATTTAACAAAGTTCATAATATACATTCATTTCTTAGCCATGGGGACTTGACTTTAAATTGTCTGAAGGTCAAGAGTACAGCAACTGCTACAGAATCCTTCAAGAACAGGGGCCACATTGCACATCTGCCACTCCTCGCTTAGAACAATTCAGCACAGTTAGGAGTCTCCTTCTAAAAAGAAGCTGAAGATAAAGTAAACATGGCAAATGAATTACCCTTCTTCCTCTGGAGAGGTCACGTTCGAGGTTCACTGCTGATGCAAGATGGTGAAGCTTGCACCAGTGCCCACCTGCTAGGGATTAAACAGAGAGCTACAGTCTCCCCTGCAATCAATGCCTAGTCTTTAATGGGCTCTAAATTCATCACCGGAAGCTCTGACAAGCCCATAATCCATTCAATAATGTGTGTTAATATGTGCCCTGTGGAGCTGTCCTAACTTAAAAACAAAAGGCAAGGCGTTCACATGTGTGATTTGGAGCATGATGGAACAGGGAACCCTTAGCGCCATGGAGAGTGAAACGATTGCAAAAAGGGTTTTATAGCACGTCTCACAGCAGGATGTTTAGAAAATAAAGATCCAACACATGCTGCAGCAATAAAGCAATTGCTTCTTGGCCAGGTCCAGACAGTGTTATGCAATTGTTCCCTTGACTTATTTCAAATGAATAAACACTTTTCCTTGTGTGCATCAAGCAGGTGTGCACGGGTTCAAAGAGGTTACAAAGAAAAAGCTCTGATCTCTATACTTCTGGTCTGGGGAAAGCCAAGGCATGAAGAAGGTAAACTTCCAGAAGATGAAATGCTAAGACTCTACCCTGTCTTCTTTCAGACTTACAAGTCAAGAAAAATGACCCAGCTCTGCACAAGGTTCACAGGTGTCTCATTCCACAAAAATGTTGATGAATACACCTAAAAAACCTTCACTGCTCTATGTGGTCCTTACTCATTGCCAGCAGCTTGGACCATGGATTAGAGACACAGCTGAACACTAATTAAAATGACTGGAAGTGTAGGGACTCTGAAAGGTACCTGTGTAGGCATGGACACAACAGAAAAATTGAGTGAAATGACAGATGGACACCAGGAACCAGCTCAAATCCGACTGTTAGTTTTCTCTAGATTTTGGAAATTAATTAATTTATTATTATGGTTTACTATTGTTGTTATGTCTTGGTTCTCATTTAATTAAATTCACCAGTTCCTTACATCTTCAAGGAAAAAAAATAGTATATATTTATAGGTAATTACTCATAATTTAGTTATAAAGAATTTGCACAAATAGAGACTCTTGTTTATTTTCCATATGCGTGTGATTGCGTTCCTAACATTATTTAAAAGAAGCCTGTAGAACCTGTTAAAATTAGTTTCATTAAAGATTGTGAAAGATTAATTACAATAGGGACTTCTACTGAGCAAGAATGAATCTGATAACATTTGGATAATTTGCATAATCTTTTGCCAGTTTTGAATATCCTCTTCCATAATAAAACATCACTTTCCATGACATTTTCCTTACCTTTTAACAGAATTAGCCAGCACACTGTATTGAAAGAAATAGATTAAGAATTCTTTTTTTTCAAAAATGAAATGAAAAAAAAAAGAGATATCAACTGAAAAGTCATTAATCTTCTAGTTTCTTACCTTATAATGAAACTTTAATTTATTCCAGGCTTTAGCCTCCTACTTGTAGGAGTAAAACCTTAACCCTCGTGTGTAACATTTCATGAAAAAACACTTTTGAAAAACTTGAAAAAATGTTGCTTGTTATCAATAATGTTTATTTTTTAAAAGCTCGGTCTCTTATCAGAGGCCACAATTGTTTTATTTCTATTTTCTTTATGACCAGGATGGTTGAAAAAATTTTAAAAACCAAAAATATTTTCAAAGTCAAAGAAAAAGTTGGCTGTGTTTCTAAAGTAGATATAAACTAGGAATTAATGAATAAAACAATCCTGGGAAGTGATTCACAAAATAAATGAAAGGAATCATATTCTGCCTCTCTTTCAACACTGACTATAGAATGAACCTAGAGCAATTAGTACCCTAAGCAAGATTTTCATGCAGGTATACATATATATTCTGCAAGCAGAATGGACTCGGGAGGAGACACCTTGGAAACCAGGCAATTGCTGAGAAGGCTTTCCTTTATTTTATCTGTGTTCACCTAGGCATTTGGGTGTTCTGTAATAATGAACAATACATCATTTCTGTTTTCCCACTGAAAGCATAAAGTTCAGACACTGTTACCTAATCAGCATTGTAATAGACAGTAGTGTCCTGGAAAGAGCATCCTTTGACAGCGAGTCACAGGACCTATGTTTATCACAGTAGACTACTATAGCACTGCATTTCATATCACAACCCCTAATTTAACCTTAACAAGTTCAATACTTGCTTTGCTTCCCCTCTTTTTGATACCCTTATATTAAATTAACTGTAAAAGGTAGCTGTGATGTAGACATCCTTCCAGCACCCACTGAGGTGAAGACAGACGCAAAGAAACCATTTATCTTCCTTACAACCCTGTGCTTTTTGACAGCCTTCTTTGTACTCCAGAGGACCAACAGACCCACTGGCTCATTCTGTGATACTTCTGATCTGTCAGGATAATTTAAAAGAGGATTTCTTTGTCTTTGTATCTTCATCTTTTTTCTTAACCTTTTTTTTATTTTTGTACCTCACTTTTCAAACCTTGCATTCCTTTATGTTAACATCATTTGTCCTGATTTTCTAGTATTTAAACTAGGCTATGTAACCTCTTATTCATGCCCACGTAGTTTAGCTACTTTATCTCCTTTCAGTGCTTTCATATGTACTTGTTTTGAAATATGTAAAGACCCCACATATTCTCTGAGAAACTTCCATGATGATTCTTTGGATTTCTTTACCTGAATTTTTCCTTATATTACTTTTTAAGAATACCCTTTTTCTGATTCTTCATTTCATGTCACCAGAGCACAAATCAGATTTAATTGCAGTTATGGGCACCAATTTTAACAAATCCAACCAGCTTATATTATATTGAAGGAAATTGTCTATCTTGGTTAGATTTAAATCCAGGCCAAGAAATCCTTGTAGAAGCACACAGGTGATACGTTGCAATTTGATAGTGCCGATGCTATGTTGTTTCTGTGGTTTTATCTATTATAATACAGAGGACTAAAATGGAAAGCAGCGTGCTGTTTCTTTTTTCAAAACAAATAACAGCTTTCAAGTCTATTTTCAGGGTAAGGTGAAAACTTCAATAGTAAACCAAGTTAACATATCTGAAGAATCCTAAGAGTAATCTAGAATACTTCTCTCTCTTTCTTAAAAGTAGCAGATTCACCTGAGCACCCTTGTGCATCTCTATCATCTGCATCACCACTGCTGGATTAAGCTGGAGAGAGAGTCTCTTCACCAAGGGCACAAGTGGATGCACAGTAACAAGAAGTATTATATTGAAAACACTGATGTTCACACTGTTTAATCTCTTTATTCCCAGGTTCACACATACACTTGTTGAGTTTCATACCTTCTTTGAGAAAACTGTCTCTGAGCCAAGATTGTAAATGATTTGTTCAAAGTTACAGTCAATGGACATGGTTGCTCTGACCACAATTTTACTCATTCTTTCTCTCTTTCTTTCTTTTTTTGTTTTATTTTAAATTTTATTTAATTTAACAACACGGATCTTTAAATGGAATGAGTAATCATATGTAATTACTCTACAGCCTGTATTTACACCAACATAAAAAGTGTATAAAAACTACCAAACTAACTCAATAATTACTTTGTCCTGTCTTTGCAATGTATAGAAATTTTAAGTGTCTAAAGAAAGGTCCACAATTATTAAGGCTTACTGGAAAAGTTTCTGTTTTACTTTACATGGTACAGTGTTAATTAAAATAAATCTATTAAATCCTGATCAAATATTTCTCAATAAAATTGCTGTCTGCTGCCAATAGTTCTCAGCATCAACTCTCTTGATAATAAGGCTGTCCTTCAGTGTTCTGTGAGGATAGACTTGCTGCTATAAATATTTCTATTTAGATTTGATTTATTTTGTTGACGTGCCTTGAAGTTGTTTGCCTTCTCTGAATATCAATGCATCAAGGGAAAAATGTGGCTGAATGTCATTTTCTGAAGCAAACTGTAAATGAATGATCCTTATTAATACTAACCATATAATTATTTTAATCTCCAAGTACCATGACATATAAAGAGAATCAAATAAAAAGACAGCCAGCTCTTATGCATGAATAGCATTGCATTTTCTTCTGAGGTACAGTGTCCAGAAAGTTCACCTCTGGAATGGAAGATGGCAAGATAATAGAAACAATTTTTAAAAATAAATCAATAATGATAACAAGAATAATCTCCTTCTCCTCAGGAGGAAAATATATGCTAAATTGCATTACTTATATACCTGCAATAAATAATTCCCCCTTAGAGGAATGGAGAGATTTGAGAATTCTCTGAAAGTGAGTTGGGTATTTCACTGAAATTTGAATATTTTTTTCTCTAAGGTATATAAGTTGTCTAGAAACATTTAATATGTTTGCCCTGCAATCTAAAGTCTGTTGTTATTCCATCAGGTGCACAGGGAAGGAAAATTCCTTGGATGGGCCATGTTTATTTTTCATTGCTATTCTAGTGAGCTCACCTGTATAGTTTAGAGGCAAGTTAGTCTCACAGCCCATATCATTTTTCAATCTCCCCACTAATGGTGTCAATTAACGTTAATTGTGAAGGGGATTTTTAATGTTATAGACATTTGTCCATTAAGAAATAGGCTAGGACCACCAAACAATTGTACTGCTCAGTCTACAGATGGGAGCAATTTTCCGTCAGCGGTTGTTGGAGTGGAGTGTCGGTTGATGGTGAAATGCTGCCTTTCCATGTTACTCATTTCAACTGTTTAATTCTCTGTCTACATGGATATATGTGAACAGTGTCACTAGATCATTTAAATTTGAAAATTTCAAATTGAAATCTGTCAAACTATTTGGCTTGAACATCTAACTACTGTACTTGGGTATCCACAGATCAACATAAATTCTATTTTAAAGACAAGGAACTGAAACACGGGATAAACAAATATTTTTTTCCAAAGATCACGGAAGATTCATTAGTGCTAATTTCAAATTGAATACCAATCTCCAAAGCATCCATCCAAAGCTTTTCCTGTAGGATGATTTTCTTACTTTAGAGCAACTAATTAAAATGGGTTGAAAATGTATAAGAGCATTTTTTTAATCAAGATAAGAATATTTTGCAAGAATATATCACTGTCAATGACAAAGGTTTGATAATAGAAGTAAGAATAGTTAAATTGGTTGCATATTTTATATTGTTAAATTTAGTATAATAAATGTATCTGAAATTCACAAATACGAAAAGATAAAGGTCTGAAGGATGCAAGAGTAATGTCACAGGTAAAATGAAATGCTTCTGTGAATCCAGTTTAATAATTTTATTTCATGGGACGTTTGTTCCAAGTGATAATGACTTTTTTTGGAAGCTACACTTCCCAATCACTAGTATTTCCTTGTGAGTAAAAGTCTATACACTCTTTCCTGCTACTGTCCCTCTATTTCCCCACTTTGGGACTACCATTTCTCAGCTTGAGACAAGACTGTGAAGAGTGGAATGAAGGAAGGAAGGAGAAGACCTGAAGTGGCTCCCAACATAACATGCTAAGCAACAGTTGGTGTGACCATTTGGTCTGATGACAAGCTGTGAAATTTCAAAGTTATTTTTGCCTCTCGTGAGTTTTAATTTTGTTCAGGTAACAAAATCTGGGACAAGGGGAAATCATCAAAAAGCCTATTAAATGGGAGACTGAATGAGGCATGTACATTTGGTCATATGGGCTGTCTCCTGGAGGTATTGCTCTCTCCCTATTGCGTAAAGAGACTAATTAATTAGCTTAAACAACATTTTGTCTGCTAAGACCTGATGAGATAAACCCAAAATTAAGTTATATGCTCAAGGCTGCATAGAAAGTTTTTAACTGGACTAGGAGTATTGTACAGACTTTGAGCCCAAAACCAGAGCTCTAATCATAAAACTGGCCTGGCTCTCACCTGCTACTTCCCTTCCATTAGTACCCACTGCTGATTCATTACACACTCCCATGTGATTCAGACAGCAATAGATTCATAAATTACAATGTAGCCAATAACGCTGCAATAGCTGAACACTGCTAAATCAGCAAAAATAAGTTAGATTGAAAAATTTTGATAGGAAGTGTTCATAATTCTTGAAGTATAACCATGACCAGCTAGGAGAAAAAACTTCATTGCCATTTAAACTTATGATACACCTTTACATTAAAGCCCTGTAAGCAGAGAACATTTTGTCTTTAATAAGGCAGCAGATAAGGTTACCCCAGCAGGATTACAGGTATATTATGAGATTTATGTATTACTCATTGCTTGGTTATATTTCAGAGTGCTTGAAGCATAAAGCCAAGAAAGACAATTTCTAGAAGGCTAGAGTTTAATTATAGACTTATCCAATAATGCATTATTGAACTGCCTCATCAGATAGGCTCTGTCCAAAGGATTATACCTAACAGTGCAATTTTTCATTGGATTTAGTTTTTAAAGCTGACCGAAGGCTTTGAAAATGAATGCAGGTCTATAAGACTGTCAACAAAATGCTCAGATGTTACCATGAAAGCATCAACCTTTAGAGGGATATAAGCCTCAGTTGGTTTGCTGATTATCCTCTAGCATTAAACAAAATGTTAAAAACAAATTTAAAAACCCTACCTAAATCTATCCAGCAAGGTTAGAAGTGTTTATTTTGATTTCTTCTAGGTAGCTGAATATCTGTAACTCATGTTCTCTTGGAAATAAAGGAAAACAATACAGAAACTTAATCATTCTTATAACCCACCTGACATGAAAAGAGAACAATCTTTAGAAAATTAGAATTGCTTAGATCAAAGTTATTGTTAATAAATGAGAAGCAGTGAAAATAATTAACCATTTCTTTGTAGCATGTAGTGCAATAGCATGTTAAAAAAACCAGGAGTGGACAGAGAATCAATGAGCAATACACCATGGACCTAACCATTTGATCTTTATTAAAACATTTAATCTTTATTAAAACAGTTTCACAGTGTACCCCTAAGGTACATGATAGAAATCTAGCTGCTGGGCAGTGAGCAACTAAATAAGAACCTGCTATAAGAATATCTGAAAAATGCAAATCAAATAAAATATTTCTGAAAACATTGCAATGCCACTGTCCTTTGACAGGTTTCCAGGACAATGACCTAAAGCTTTCCAGAAATTAGGATTTGCATGTTACTTTCTCTTCTGTTTTATGCAAGGAGTAAGAGGGCTGCAGGAATATCTGACATACTCTGTCTGCTCACCCTGCTGGACTCCCTGATTGTGAAATGGATGGATGCATCATCACTAAATTATCAACCTAACCCATTCTGAAGAAAGCTGGAGTAGAAATGTGACTAGGATATCTCTCCCAGACATAAAATATCTCAAAGTTAATGTCTCTCAGATGCTCTCTTTGTTTCAGTACTTACTAACATACTAACATACTCAACAGGTCTGTTCAACTCATAGCTTAAAGCCAAGGCTCACAAATTCAAACATACAAAATACGCTGACTTTAGTGTATTTGAATGACTGAAATTAAAATTGTATCAAAACTTAGTGATGCTTCCTATCATGGGAGACAAAATTACAACTGGCCAAGGGGATGAAACACAAAACAAAGAAAATCCAAACGTTAATATGGCTTCTCCAAGCCATTCTTCTTTTGCCCTTAAGACAAGTTTGTCTTTGGCGCAATAGGATGAGCACGCGATTAGTTTGATAGCATCAGCACAAGAATAGCTTGATTTTTTCTGGGGTCTAGAGTAATAAAAGCAAGAGTTTCATGTCCTAAAGCTTTTCATCATTAGGAAATGGTCTGGTTGCACTGGTACATTGTATATGCCCATTTATTTAGCCAAAGTTTGTTTGTTTCCCCCTCTGTTCCCGAGAGCTCACACTTGTAAGAATGAATGAGACTACAGATTTCTGTTACACTAGGGAATTTAATTTTGTTAACATAATGATAAAGATGCTATTCTAAGTATCGTGACTAGTTTTCCATTTGGGAAGTTATATTCTACTGCCTAAAATTTACAAGTGAAAGAATTCCTCAGTCCCTAAACTTTTGCTTTCTGGTGTTTTAAAATGCCATTCTGAATCTTGCTTACTGTTTCTAGACAATCCCTGGGACTAAAAGATTCAAAAGAACTTCTAAATGATTCTAGGTTAGAATCTGAGATGCAATGTGAGAGCAGGCACATTTTCAGTGGACTTCGCACTGAAATCCCAGGAGGCTAAACAAATTCAATGTCACAATTTGAAATTGTATCCAAACCTGAAAAATGCCCGAGTCCAAGTTTAAGGTTAATGTTGCCAAGTGTGTTAGAAATGCTCTGACAAAAACTTGTTTTGGGGTATGTCCTTTTTAAAAAATAGATTTAAGCTCAGTAACTAAAAAATATTACATTCCTAGAGCACAAATCCATTATTACACTTATTTTGCCCCATACCCATATTTTAAATTCTAGTTCAAGCACACAACTATATACAGTCTCTTTGCTCTTTTTAAGTTTGTTTCAGCAAAGGAAAGACTTGGAGAGGTCCCTACCTTTTACCTGTTCCTCTATTTTGCAGAAGGCAATGTTTTCAACTAATGATGTGAAACGGTGACATCTGACAGGCTCAATGTCATTGTCAAATCATGGAGCCTGACCTGGACTTGCAAAGGTTGGCTCATTACAAGAACACTTAACCAGCCTTTCAATCGTCAGTGTCACTTGGCAAGATTCATAGTTTAAACCGGAATAAGAAAATACCCTTCTACCAGTCTCCCATGAGTTATTCCACAGGGCTGAAGTGTTAAGCTCTGCAGTTTAGACAGCTCTGTTTTGAGTTTGCTCAGTATTTGTTTAACCTGCACTGCCAGAAAAACTATAAATTCATCTTGTTCAATTTCACATGTCCTTTTTTATTTACTAAGTCTTCTAAAGGTCAATACATGCATATTCCTCCCTGAAAGCATTGCCCATTCTTTAACTGCACATCCAGGATGGGAGATGAGATGAGCTGTGGAACAACAAACACCATCAGGAAATCCAGCTTGGAAGAATAGCCAAGACTAGCCAAGACTAACACACCTATTAAAGTATGTGTTCCGGATATTTTTCAGTAGCGCTTCCACTGAAAATGCAAAACCCCCTTATTTCACATCATCTTCTTAACTAGGTGGACATATTACAATAACACTGCATCACAGGAAATGACAGTTAAAGCAATTAAACTTAATCTGACAGGAAATCAGTTAAACATGCTATCCGCAATGATCTAGTTTCAATAGATGGATGAAGAAGTAGTCAAGCTACCAGTTTGCTGGGAAACTATATTTAGTTTGCATATAACAAAACTGACTTTGGACACCCATATTTGGGGATGATAGTACTGACCCCTCTGAATCCAGATGAGATGCTGAACACTAGCTTTTAATGGGAACAGGAACCCCACAGCAAACCTCTGTGATGATATTTGTTTCTTGGTAGGTTGTAAGAATATACATTATATGTTGGGTGTAAAAGATAAATAATACCTGTGGTTCAAAATCCTTAAAGCAAAGCTGGGAAATATTTACAGCAGGGCCTTCTGCAAGCCCGAAGTCCTAAGACCCCTGTAAAGTCAACCAAAAAAATGTCACTGTTTTTCTCTGATAACTATTGACTACAAAGCTATGAATAAATATCTGTTAGAGTATAATATAATAGAAATAGCTAATGTAAGTGAAAAATTGACTAGATTTTAGAATGTAAAACTATTTATGTAAGTATTTCTTGGATCAAGAAAAGAATTTCCAGGAGTCAAATCTTCCCCAGAACAAAAAAATCCAACATTATTACCCATGGCAATTACAGAATCTTTTGTACGCATGTTTCACGTTAGTGTAAGTAAGCTAAGAATCAGTCCTTTGAATTCTGACATAGTCAGTGCTTTAAAGTGTAACCTATTAGGAAATTAGAAGTCAACAGAAGGATTTGCCTAGAAGCTGTTTGTTCTTAGAACAGCTTTAAGAGACAGACAGAAGCTTCATACATTAGCAATGAATGAATAATAAAGTAACATTTTGTTTTGTTAAAAATTACCTTGTCGTAGCATTTAGGGATATGTTCCAGATTATTTTGCAATAAATCTAGGAATTCCATTTTTGGAACCAAAGCAATCTTCAGATGAGATGAAGTATATATGCTTTTTGCCAAAGCTAGCTTGCAGGAACATTTCTTTGTGACTGGCTCATTTTTCACATGCTATTACTAATACAAAAATGCTAGATATTTGTGTCTTTATTTCAAAATAATGGGCTTTTGACTGTGTGCATTTTGATGACAAACTTTTTATAGACCAGAATCTCTCCTGTCAGTCACCTCAAGTGAAAGAGAGAGAAAAAAGATTACAGAAATCTTTTGTTTGGTGTGGTTACTCTAGAGGAGTAAAAGAATGATGCTTTGCAATCCCCAAATTTTTGGTAGGTGGTTGTAGACCACATTACTTACAGAACTTCACGGTAGCTCAATTATCTTTGCCAATTCATATCTGCTTTTTAAAAGGAATGGTAGGAAGAGTGGAATACTTAAATTGGCTTTGAGAAACCAGAAACTGGAGTTCACCTTTCTGACTGATTTTTGTAATTTCATTGTATTTTCACTAGGCTTTCATTAAAGCACAAGTTATCTTTCATCCTTCTGTAATGTTAGACAAGTGTCTTTATTGTTTTCTGCCTATATTTCTCATATGTAAAATATTGGTTAATAGATTTGTCTTTCATACCTATTTAAATGTAGTCTCTGGGACAGAGAATCCACATTTTCATAAGCATGAAGACTGAAAAGACTCCAACTTGAAACTGTTCCAAGAAGGCAAATAAAAAGTAGCAGCAGCCACATGAACGGCATTTTAAGATGAATTACATTTTAATGATCCAGGTATCAGATTTTTAGGGCATTTGGAATGCTCTTTTCCTTAATATAGATTATCCAATACGCAGAATGACAAACAGAGTGAAACTACAGATCACAATAAGCATTAAATGGAAAATACCAAAGTGTGCTTCTTCAGTATTCAGGAAAATATATATTTAGCAACAGAAGGGGAAAAAAAAGCAATATTGCAGTGTGTAGATGTATACACAAACATTGCACAGTTGTGCAGTGAAATGACAAAATAACAGAACTTGAGAGAAAAAAATAAATTTTGTTCTCCAAATTAGCTCACAGACATCTTTTTCTTATGCAACTGAAAGCTATTTATACTGTGCCAGTAGCATGTGTAATTTTGGAAGCATGCAAGGCAGTTGCCAGACAGCTTTTACATCTGCTTGAGCCTAAAAAGTTTTTCTCATATTCATCCCTGGTAAAAAAAGAATGATTCCTTGGAGTCCTGAAGATAAACCTATCCCTCAGCAAATTCCTTCTTCGCCAGCTTGTTTAAACATGCATCTGGAAAACTTGATGAGGGTAGAGAAATTGGCAAGATTCTTGCATGAGTGATCAGCAAAAGAAGATGGTCAGTTTTGCATGTAAATATCTATCAGATGACAAAAATTTCCCTAGAATTTCTTTTAGAAACACTTTTTCTGTGATCAGACGTTGAATTTAACTCCAGTAAAGCTGTGGATACTCAGGAGTACCAGTAACAGGGGCCAGTTCAATTTGTCACCAGGCAGAAGCAACGTAATGACACAGGGTGGAAGGGGACAAGGGCTGGAAGAGTATTGTGTCTGGGGTTGTGGAGTTTGAATGGATCCAAAGCCACCTGTTATAAAACTGTGTGAAGACAGAAAAAAATTACTCTGGTTCTGGTATAACAAAAATGACTGAAAAAAACAGATCTAATCTTAGCATCCTTCCAACAGTTTCAGGTTTATTTTGTCTGATTCAGGAAAACCCCCAAGTCAAAATAAACCTGAAATGAGTTAAGTGGAGCCTTAAAATCTGGTCCACCTCTGTAAGAATGAGACACTTCCTTACTGCTGCTTTTTATCAATAGGTCCAATGGCCACTTTACATGAGGTAAAATGCATTGGTGTAGAAAAAATATCCCCTTACATGAAGTAATGGTGATTTTAGTCTATAAAGAACAGCCAGAAGCTGAAGAATAAAAGCATCTTCATCCACTCAAACAAAATGAGCAGGGCAGATTAAGGGAAAGCTGGATATTGTGATCGTATTTTCAAAAAAACCTGCTCTGCCAGTGGTGCAGGATTGACTATAATGTGGAAAGCCTAAGGAGACTCCTACAGTGCAAACAGACCTTCAGTGCTGCTTAAATTGAGGCTGGAGTTACCATTTCCTCTGGAAATACGCCTGTAACAGAAAGGGATATAAAGGGCATAAAGCCATTGTATTCTTTGCACTCCCAGACCTGGAAACTGTTTCATTTAGCATTACAGCTTAAAATCTCACCCAGAGATTAGATATTAGAGTGAGGAAATGTAGGGAGAGGAGAAACTAGAAAAGAAATTCATGCATTCAATTTGACAAGCTGTAGCTGATGAGACGACAGTGTCCAAAGGCAAAGGAGTACTTGCTAATGCGGCTTTGAAGTTGAAAAACTTTGCAAAGATTTAATCATCTTAGTATATAAATAAGTAAAACTTTTCAAAATTGTCTTAGATAAGATTTCAGGCCAAAAATAGTACATAAATGCTGTACAGTGGGTTTGGTTTTAATGCACTCAATTAAAGTAGTCGTAAAAATACATTTACATATGTTCAGTAATTAATGCCATAAAGTATTCACACACAGACAATAGTGGGACTATAATTATGTCTCTCTCAGTCTGTCTGTGTAACTATTTTTACCATTTGACCTTTTTATCTTTTTTTTCTCAACAATCAAAAGTTTTGCTTTTAATAGTTCCAATCAAAACTTATATTATTATGCCAAGATTTTCCAATAGTTAGAAAGACTAATTATCCAGTATTCAGCTCTAATACTCTTAGTTCTATTTTTTTTATACATATGAATCAAATTATATGAGCGATTGCCTCTGTTTTTGTACTTATTGGTTACAACGATAGAAGTAGCCCATTGTTTCTTGTTATGTACCCCATGCCCATAATATTGAGGAGTTTACTTAAAATATCTTTTTTCATAAGCCATTACCTCAGGAGACTAGAGAGGGATATAGAAAGAGGCACACAAAAACCTAATACAAACTTCCTATGCAAAAGGCACGTTGAGATTGTTTGATATTTGACATGTATGTTCAGTACAGCCTGTATTAGATTGACTTCAGAAATGTTTGGCATAAGGGGAAATGCTATTAAGAAATGCAGTGTAATTATTACATCTCTATCAACTCATATTGTTAAGTGTTATTTATTTACTGTAATACGTCTTGTAGGAATTAAGCATTCATCACTACAGAGCTGTAGTCTTGTAGGTGGCCTTTAAGGGACAGATTTTCTACTGGTTCTTAATCCTGTTCCTCATTACTGGAAGGTGCTGCTTTAACACAGGTTTTTGACAGCTGCAAGAGTCATGTGGTATTAAGCCACTTGCCTTTGACTACAACGTTTTATTACAATTCTGACTCAATTTAGCTCAGATGAAAAGCAATCAAGCTACTGTAGTAAATTCGATACTGTCCCTAGCACGTAAGTATTTATATCCACTATAGAACGTCTTTTGCTTTATCCTTTAATTCATCCAATGCTTTTTGGCTTGTGCTGGTGAGAATTTTCCTGGCTCTTTATGGATCATTTAAGAGGAAATGTTGAATTCTACTGGAGTCTGGAGCCAGAGCATTTTGGCTTTCTGCTCTTGAACTTTAGGAAGGCAGTTTCATTGCCACAGCCTTAGCATGAGTCTAACTCCTTGGCATCAAGCACCTTCCTTGTGTTATTACAGGCTGCAATCTGTATTACCACCAACTTTTCTGTGAGTCTAGGGTATGCCCCTCTATTGTGGCAACACTGCTAAGATTAATTGATTTGCCAATACAGTCTGTCTCCAAAAAATCAGGGATTTCTATTTTTAACATGGGCCTAGAACTGCCAAGTTATTTTGCATTTCAAGCTTAGTAGGAATGTTTTATGCTTTATAGCAGATTCAGAATTAAATGTACTGTGAAAAGTTCACTATTCAGCCGCATATATGACTGCTACTTTGGTGCTGCTGTAGAAATACATAGTGAACATAGTGACTGCATCCACTCCCAAAGGATTTTCAGTACAATTCCAGCATAAAGAATGTTTGCATCAGTTTCCTAAGTGACAATGCTCAATAAATATTCTTGGACATGAGGAAAAAAAAAATCAATATTGCCAAATTTCCGGTCTGCTTCCACTTCAACTGTGGTCAAAACAGACCACAGAGTGTAAGATGACCTATAATTTGCAGCTGAAAGACCAGCTTGAAAGTATATCTCTTTACAACTAATCAGAAAGGGTTTTTTAATGGCATAAAAAACAGGACTCTATTTTGGAAAAGAAGGAAAGTATTATGAGAAATTATGTCCACAAAGAAAGAAAAGGCCAATTCCAGAGCAGACATATTATGTTAGAGCCAAAAATGCAACTTAATTCTCAGTATTTTCATCTACCTATTTTTCTTTTGTCCTCTCCATGTATATTTGACTTTCCCTGAGGCCTTAAACATCTGGCAAGATTCATAAAAGCTTTAATGAGTCAGAAAAAAGTCAGAAGACATTTGTAACTTGTAAAAGCATCCTCTTGATTCAAATTGATGGCAACTTTGTAGTCAATCTGCTAACTGGCTTGTATTCAACAACAGACTGACTATTTATTTGTACAGAATTCCCCAGTGTGGATTTTGTTATTCTAGCAATAATAGGAATGTGCTGCTGAGCATCTAACATTAAATGCGTATATATATGCTACACATATATATATGTAACCATTTTTTAATTGTCCTGTTGCACAAGCAGACACTAAAATTGTTCATTCTCATTTCTATGAGGAACTTCCCTGAAGAATTTCTTTGTTGAAAATTCACAGAAATTTCAATGATTTCAGTGGGCTTAATCTGAATTCATGCCAGCTCAACTGATCAGAATGTGTTACAAATTTTCTGTCTTGCTCTAGAAGACAAAATTAAGTTCAAAATTAATAACCTTTGCATATTTTGGGGTACCAGGCTATTTATAATTTCTCGGCAAGATAAGTGAGTTTTTTGCCATTTTGTTACCACAGAAGATGATAGAGCTTGTGAGGAAATAAATATTGAACCAAAAACTTCTAATCTGAATGCCTGCATTCTTCACAGTAGGGAGAAGAATGGTGATTGACTGTGCATCCTGAAATATGGAATTTCTTCATACTTAAGTACCTAAAAAATGTTAATAATTTGTACATATTATTGGATGCAGCTTCCCATTTTCTGTGTGATAGAAATATAAGCTCTTGCTATGATATTTCTGCAATTAAAAATTAAATTGCGTGGAGATCTACTGTTGACAGTCAATAGACTTGGGATATTTAAACTGACTATGTATTCTTCTTCCAAACAGACTAAGCTCAAAGCAGTATAATGATGTATTTTCTGTATTGCACTAGAATGAACTAGAAGAATCATAGGTTGTAAAGGATATGCTTGTAAACACACTAGACAAAACCCTGCTTTTATAAGGATTATTATCACTATTTTAAAAATGTATTATTATAGTTAGTGATAGTCTTCATTGATGAAAAATATATAATTAATATAATTTATACGTAACTCACACTATTGTGTTTTGCTTATCAGTTTTCTTCTCTGAAATTAGTATGAAAAGTAGATTTTTGGTAGGAAATATCTTCACAGCTGTGGCCACATTAGGTTTCTAAAGAGTTAACAGGATCTGAGGATAACACACTTAAGAATCTATGCCCACTACATGAAGGAAATTTTAGAAAATATGCCAAAAGATACTATTAAGTGATAACATAATATTAACATGTATGTGGCAATTGAGAAGAACAAGTTCTGTAGATTAGAACCCCTTATAGCAATTGTGTCAAACCCACACAAAATCTACCAGGTATTTACACCTAAAGAGAAGGCATACTCAAAGACGACTAAACACAATCAGTGGTAGCTTGGTTCACATGTAAAATAATAATGTCAAATTTACATTTTCTCCTGAGAATAATTTTGTCACGCATTGAAGGATGCAGCCGAGTACTGAAAGATTAATGCAAGAAAGGAAACACAATAGTATCCATAGTCCCCAATTCTGCAGGTCAATAAGTTTTGGCTGCCTCCATTTTTTCATGAATAATTGAAATAATTGAAATCAATAACTGAAACCACTATTTATCTAAATATTAATAATCCTTTCATACTCTTTTTTTATGTTAATATTTATTAATACATTTTTAGCCTAAGAACTGCATGGAGACTGCCCATTTTTAAAGGATTACACACTTTGGTGAGTGTTTGTGGAAGCCAGGAAGGTGATGGAGAATTAGGTGTGCATTCCTACAGCTCAACGGATTGTGGAGGTGTATTCCACCTCAAAGCAAAGAGAGTATTTGAATTTGTCATGGAATCACAGAAGGCTGGAAGAGACCTCCTGAGATCATCTAATTCAACACTTGCTTATTCCTCAGTCTTTTATGCAGAGCCAATATTTGCAGTTAAAAATCTGCATTAAGTGTGCTCTTTTCTCAATAACTGGTAAGAAGTGAGAGGCAGAACGGAAATGGGAAAAAAAAGCTGGATAAGTAACTTGAATCTGAAGCACTGGTGGTTTAGAGGGAGCAGAAAAAAGACGTGCATAAGGTTTTACTATACATGGAAGTAACTTTGTGATTTTTCTTAGCAGTCCTCCCTAGAGAACAATTTGCTTATTTCTAAAGCAACTTTTTAAACATTGTTTCTTAAATTTATGTGTAGCTTTTTTTTGTCGCTAATAAAATCTTTTATAAGTTTAGCAAGTCCATAGACTCTATTTATCATCCAATATATGCACATTATGTGTTATATTAGGGAACAACATGGCACCCAAGTTTTACAAAGGCTATCCAGCCAATATACTTCCTGTCTTGTGCAACTGCTTATTCATTTAGAGGAAACTGGAGCCTATAGGCTTTGATTAGTAATTCCCACTTTGATACTTAGAAAATTCTCGTTCCAGTCATACAGTACACATTTTTCTCCTTAAAAAGATGTTTTCAGAGGTAGGTCACTGTTTTCATGTCCTCTTTGCATGAGTTAAAATGTTGAGCTTGGTCCCAAATACTAAAAGTTATTAAGCGTCTGAAGCAAGACATTGCAAACTCTTAAATTACTACTTATCAAGGTAGATTAAATGGTAAACAGCACTTGAGCAATCTAAACTCTGACTTCAAGCTTCCTTTCAAAGAATAATAGGTCCCCAGAAAGCATTTCTGCATTCCTCTTCATCCAATTTTCCCTTGCAATTCAAAGCAAATATGACTTGTTTGTTATAACAGACTGAGGTGGAGGTGAAGGAAAGGATACCCTCTTAAATGGTAATCGTTGAATGTATAACAATGAATTATGCAGTGAACTTAATCTGATCCCATGCAAGTGGAGGACCTAAACCATTGCGCTATTAATGTCACATTGCCCCTCCTGCCCCAGTATAGCTGAAATGACACAAACCACCTTGGAACAAACTCCTATTAGATGTTAACAATTTGCCATGCAGGTTAGATTCTTGTCAGATAAGCTCAGAGTTAAAACATCCAATTTACTTCGTACCTTGTTTCCCAGAAAAGGAAGTTAGGGAAAAGCCACAGAAATCCAATCTGTGAAACATTAGGGGAGTCTGAAGAAATTCCTCTTTCCCCCAAGTGAGTTCTCTTGTTTTATATGTCTGAAAAGGGGATGCATGTATTTGTGGGGAAAGATAGTCTTAGTGAATAACAGGAGTGGGGAACAAGAATACACAGCACATTGATCTGCGAAGGCCTGCCTTTTATATATGCATATGGACACACATTTTAAACTTAATGTTTCATATATTTTAATATTACGAAGACATTTCTGTGAGTATTATGAAGTAAAACTGAAACACCAACACTTTACCTTTTACACAACACCACATAACTATTGTTTTCAAGGTTTTAACCACAATAAAGCACCCTCTTCTACCTTCATAAGCCATTTCATGCTAACCCCTAAATCTACTTGCTCTTTACTTTGCAGATTAGGTGGTAAAGTAGTAATGCATGGGCCCAGCATATGGTCCATAATATGATAGTAGTTCTTATTCATGCAAAGGCAAATCATAATATTAGTTTATTCTTGCAATGAATACAGATAATACTTCACTCAAGAGAAGGTTATTTACAGTTGGGATATACAAGCAAGGAAAGGATAGGACAACATACATGTCCTTCTAAAAGGACCAAGGACGAAGATAGTCTGCTAATTGATTATAAGCATATTCATTTCTGAGTAATCTATTTAAAAGTTTATGATGAGGCCTTATGAAATGGAAGTACATGGATTTACATCAGGTTTCTTGGTCTGATCCTCCAGGATCTTGGCCACATCTTTTATACTGAAGTTTTCTATTACTTATAATTTTCAGTGGGAATTCAACATCCTACAGAACTGAGTCTACAAACTAGCCACCAATAAGATGGAGCTATTTTTATGAGAGGTGCCAAAAATGAGTCTCTAGTATAAATCTGCTGAAGAAATATTGCATAGAATCCAAGAAAGAAGCTGAAAATTATAATAACATTTATCCTCCTTCTGCTCAGACTCTCTTCTCCTGTACTCTTATCCTCATTTCGCCCTTTCATCCTTCTGCTCTGGTCTCTTTCCCCAACTTTCTCACCTCTTAAATATACTCTGTTTTCTTACTACTAGGAAAACTCAACATAACATTCCACTATTTTTTTGACACTGATGATATTTGTGATTTGAATGACTTTAGAAGTCATTGAAAGAAAAAAATGGTATTTAAAACATTAAGATTGCCTACTAAGCCATTAAGATTAGGTCGCAATTTTAAGAAGGTTAAGTCAAACTGAACTAATAGATTCTTCTGAATTACATTTCATGTGATTTAACTCATCAGATAAAAAACTTTTAATAGCTTGTTCAAATTCAACCCTCTCAGTTTTAAAACAGCCACATATTTTGTATCAGTGACAAAACAATGACATTTTTAAATGACAAAAGAAATAAAACATATTTCATAGAAGAACATGTAACTACAAAAATCAAGAGAAACGAGGATTTCTTTTTGTTGTGGTGATACAATAGTGATTTCCCTCATATTCTGAATCTGATTGAAGATCACTACTGTCAATAAAGAACTGAATTCAATGAGTTTCAAGATCAGAGCTGGTAAGAGGATATTCACTGTTCACTGAATGCTCAAGAATGTTTAATGCACACAATGGAAGACTCAATTTCAATACAATCAGATTAAAATGTCTTGTATACATATGCTGGCAAGACCAGCACATTTAATAACAGCAAAAGTACTTCAAGTTATTGAAGAAACAGGCCAAAATCAGATCTGAATTTGATTGCAGCTGTTAAATCACAATCAAAATGAAGGCCCCAGTTTGGTTAGTATATTTTATCTATTTCTTATGTATAATAGTAAATTCTCATTATCATTCAGATAAGGGATTAACTTCCTTATTCCTTTAAATATATTTTGATAGCTCTTATGCATTAGTTTTTTTATTCCACATCGTCTCTCACCATCATCCTATTTCCCAGAAAATATGATCTTACAATAGCTTTTGCTTTTTTTTTTTGCTGTCTAGACAACTACTGAAGAAAAGCTGAGAAGAACGGTTGAGTTTCCATGTTCTGTGATAGCTAGAACTGAGCGTGGAAAATGGAATGTGAAAACCCATATATGACAAGTAGTCTACCAGTGAGCAAGCTCTTGTAAAAAAATAGATATGTTGATGCCAGAACACTAAAACAGAAAGCAAAAGCATTATTATGCAGGCAAAAAAAAAAAAAAAAGAAAAAAAAGAAAAAAGCTTTATTTCACAGAATCACACAGAATCACAAAATCACAGAATAACCAGGTTGGAAGAGACCCACCGGATCATCGAGTCCAACCGTTCCTATCAAACACTAAACCATGCCCCTTAGCACCTCGTCCACCCGTGCCTTAAACACCTCCAGGGAAGGTGACTCAACCACCTCCCTGGGCAGCCTATTCCAGTGCCCAATGACCCTTCCTGTAAAGAACTTTTTCCTAATGACCAGCCTAAACCTCCCCTGGCGGAGCTTGAGGCCATTCCCTCTTGTCCTGTCCCCTGTCACTTGGGAGAAGAGGCCAGCACCCTCCTCTCTACAACGTCCTTTCAGGTAGTTGTAGAGAGCAATGAGGTCACCCCTCAGCCTCCTCTTCTCCAGGCTAAACAACCCCAGCTCTCTCAGCCGCTCCTCATAAGGCCTGTTCTCCAGCCCTTTCACCAGCTTTGTTGCTCTTCTCTGGACTCGTTCCAGAGCCTCAACATCCTTCTTGTGGTGAGGGGCCCAGAACTGAACACAGGATTCGAGGAGCAGTCTCACCAGTGCTGGGTACAGAGGGAGGATAACCTCCCTGGACCTGCTGGTCATGCCTTTTCTGATACAAGCCAAGATGCCGTTGGCCTTCTAATGGCCACCTGGGCACACTGCTGGCTCATGTTCAGTCGGTTGTCAACCAAAACACCCAGGTCCCTCTCCTCCAGGCAGCTTTCTAGCCAGACTTCTCCTAGTCTGTAGCACTGCACAGGGTTGTTGTGCCCCAAGTGCGGGACCCGGCATTTGGCCTTGTTAAACCTCATGCCATTGGACTCTGCCCAGCGGTCCAGCCTGTCCAGATCCCTTTGCAGAGCTTCTCTACCCTCCAGCAGATCGACACTTCCACCCAGCTTAGTGTCGTCCGCAAACTTGCTAAGGGTGCACTCGATGCCTTCATCCAGGTCATTGAGGAAGACATTGAACAGGGCTGGACCCAGCACTGAGCCCTGGGGAACCCCACTTGTCACTGGCCTCCAGCTGGATTTCACACCGTTTCCCACCACTCTCTGGGCCCGGCCAGCCAACCAGTTTTCCACCCAGGAGAGTGTGCGCCTGTCCAGGCCAGAGGCTGACAGTTTCTCAAGCAGAATGCTGTGAGAAACTGTGTCAAAGGCTTTACTGAAGTCCAGGAAGACCACATCCACAGCTTTTCCCTCATCCAGCAGCCGAGTCACTTTGTCATAGAAGGCGATCAGGTTAGTCTGGCAAGACCTGCCTTTTGTGAACCCGTGTTGACTGGGCCTGATCACCTGGTTCTCTTGCATGTGCTTCATGATAGCACTCAAGATCACCTGCTCCATGACTTTCCCTGGCACTGAGGTCAGACTGACAGGCCTGTAGTTTCCTGGATCCTCCCTGCGGCCCTTTTTGTAGATGGGCACAACATCAGCCAGCCTCCAGTCCAGTGGGACTTCCCCAGTCTTCCAGGACTGTTGGAAGATGATAGAAAGGGGTTTGGCCAGCACATCTGCCAGCTCCTTCAGTATTTACAGAGTTTCTTCATCCAATTGACCAGAAAGCTCCTATAGATTGATCAGTACACTGGGCAAAAATTTATCTACAATTGAGATATTCAATGTAAACTGGATATTAGATTTAATGTGGTGCATCAGAAAATAACATTCTGGAGGAATGGCAAAGAAATAAAGAAGAAACAACAGCTATTACACAATAAGTCTTTTATGCACATTTGAGTTTGCAGTGTAGGATGAATATCTATGCTTCGCTGAGAGAAAAGAGTCCAAATTCAAGCTCTTAATCCTTGAATGTTTCAGGAAATGAGCACTGTTTCAGTAATCTCACTTCCAACAATATTGAGAGAAAATGTACAAAGAAGCATAAGAAAAGAAGAAAAGGTAATAAAATGACTAATAAGAAGAAAGAGTTAATCACTAAGCTGTATGTTTATGCCATGGCACAAGATCAGAGGAACACAGCTGACAAGTTTATCTGTCTTGGTAACATTCTCTCCAAATCAGCAGCCAATGATGATGAAATATTTCTCTGCATTTCTAAAGGGAGTTCACCCTTTGATCATTTGCAGACTTATGTTTGTAGTTTGCTGTGGATAAGAATGCTCTAATTATTGCACTTCTATAGCCACCCAAATCTGCAATTTCATCAGTACTATCCATGCATGAACGTTGTTATAAACTTGTATGACCATATAAACAGCACATGCTATTTGCAGAAATCACCTCTATATTATCCTCAAAAAGTGTCTCATTTGCGATAGGCTTGGTAGAAAGTAAGGATGAAAAATTTCAGGACCTTTGCACAGAGTTTTTATGGCCAGTTTGAGTATATCAAAAGTACGCCTTTAGGCCAATAAAAGCATTTTTTGAATATCCTGAAATCCTTCTGTAAAGCTTCACAAAACAGTATCTGTAACTAGGAGAAAATGAATTTAAGGTAAAACATGATCAAAAAGTGAAAGAGGTTACAATGCTGCCATAGAGTTGGTGTTGAAGTGAGTAACCAAACCAGAGACAGAAGAAAAGTAGAAAGAATTAAGTACTGTCCCTCAAACAGCCAAAATTCAGAAAGTCTGATGGGTTGCAACAACATACGTTCCTTACAATTTCATTGACAATGAAAGTAAATAGACATTTTAACCTGAAAAGCAGTTGTCACTGATGATGATGCACATCCATTTGCCATGCAGAAGCCAGCAACTGCATTCTGATAACATCATTTTCTTTCTATTTTTTTGGGCATTGAAAAAGAACAACAGATAATGTGTCCACCGATGCTATTTTTGCTACATAACAGAAATGTGAGGATGGTATAACAGTTAGCCGGAAAGAAATCTAATTAATTTATATATCACATACTGCTCTTAAATAATGTACTCTTTTTCTTTCTTTTTTTTTTTCCCTTCAGTTCACCCTTCTATCATATTTAGCACAAAGACAACTTTAGAATTAGGAGTATTACTGATTCTTATTTACAATTGTATTTTTTGAGCACGTCTATAACAAAAACATAATTTCAGTGCTACAATCCTTTTATCACTCTTCTGGCAGGCCGTATCTAGTTTATCCCCTTTGCCCAGACGTGCCACCTGTGCCAACTGCCTGCAGTTTTAATGAGAACTGTCAGAAATAAGGACCTCAGCCATTAATTATTTTGTGAAGAATTTTATTGTTGATTCATAAGAAGACCAAGTATTTGCGAGTTTAGCATCTCCAGGGAGCACACACAGACTGCTTTCCCAGTACAGCTGTTTGTGAGGCAGCTTCAAACACATGTGATTCAAAATCACCTGCTGCACTGCTTTCTCCCATTAGGAGTTTTGTATCCACTTGGCACAGCCTCTGGGATAGGCTGTGAGAACAGCACAGGGTTTCATATGGAACATGGATAGTACGTATTGACATGGTTTAGATATTTCTTTCACTCACCCTAAAACATATGCAGGTCTACAATTAGGTCTGCACTGTTCCAAGGTGCAGACATGTAATTGGTTTTGAGTGTTGCTTGTTTGAATTAGTAATGACTCTGGTAGGAGGGCTTTGGGGTCTGCTGAACAAATGGCTGCAACCAGTACTCAGCTCTGCTACAAACAAGAGCATAAACTGTTGGAATATTCAAAACCTTGGTGAGGATGCAGAGATCTATGTGTTCATACAACACACTGATCTAACAAGATAAGGCATGAGGTAGTGAATATAACTCCTATTTTCCTTGAAGCATCCCAAATTATTATTTTTCCACTAACTTCTGTTTATTTTCCTGCTGGCAGCTGTGAGTTAGATTTCAAAATGCCATGGAAACTGGATTTAGGATTACTCTTAGTACGAAATATTGTACTTCTTACAGTAGTCCTTGGAAACCCTGTTTAAAAGTTCCCTATTTAGTGTCCCATTAAAATAAATAGAAATAAACCCTCCTCTCTCTGAGAGCTCTAAATGGAGAGCCACACACAAGGAACAGGTGAGCAAACAGCCAAACAGGAGGAAGGAAATGGGAGGACAGCAAGCTATCAGTGCAGGTGTTGCTTCATAAATTGTCACAGATGGCTCAGTAATAAGGAGATAGGATCAAATAAGGACTATCTTCTCGTTTGTGTTTCAGCAGAATAATAAACAAAAAATAAATATATCTCTTCCCAGGATGTTCAAAGATAATTTTTTAATGATGAACTTTCCCTGAAGACCTGTAAGATCCTTCTCCATCACAAGTGCAAAAAGTGGTTTTCAGGCCATAATTTTTATGCATTGGTAGATACATTCTGCTTTGTTCTCCAGATTTAGTTACAAAATGAATGTTAAGTGCATTTAACACTGTTGTGATTTTCAATCTGGCTGCACTTGGAAAAAAAGATATTTAAAAAATATATAGTGGGATGAGGAGGAATTAATCAAAATTCTATTTTCTCCCAAAGTACCAAAATGTTGACATCTAAGACATTTATGCAGGACTTGAAGTCAACTTTATGTCCTAGTTTGACAGACAGGATACTCTTTCAAGCTAAGTGATTTAAATGTTGGTCTAAAGAGCTATTACATGTAGTTGTCCCCTTCCTGCTAAAGGACTTCTCTTTTATATAAATTTATGTACATTTCAGCCATGTCAACTTTTTCCAGTGAAATCACATAATATCGAAAGTCATGACTTTGTTACCTTCTAGATATGCCTATAATAATAACAATAATAAAACTGCATTTTGTTCTTTTTGGTTCTACTAAATATATATACTAGATTGTGGTAGTTAGTTGGACGCTTGTTTTAGAAATGCAGAAAAAATCTTGATGTTCTTTATTCTTCAAGAGTTTACTTTAAACTATTGGATAATTTTGGTTCAAGAGAAGTTGCATGCTGTGTTAAACTTCTGTTTATAAACTTTGTTACAAACTGGTTCATATTAAAATCAAATGAGAAGCCTGTGAAATAATGATCAAATTAGAAAACTATGTACTTTTGAATTCAGGAATTTTCTTTAACTGGTGCTTCTGAAAGATGACAGAATGACAGTCTCTTAATCCAAATTCCTATTTATTTTTTGTTGTTGTTGCACAGCATGTACTTAGTCATTCAGATCTACATTGATAATCTTCACAATTAGTAAAAAGAATATACTTCACCACAATTAAAATGTTTAGAGCATCTCCTGCTTTGTAAGCAGAAATGTTACTTTTGGTTTACTTTCTCTGTAAGTACAGAGAAAGGCACTGGAACAGGCTGCCCAGGGAGGTGGTTGAGTCACCTTCCCTGGAGGTGTTTAAGAAACGGGTGGACGAGGTGCTTAGGGACATGGTTTAGTGTTTGATAGGAATGGTTGGACTCGATGATCCAGTGGGTCTCTTCCAACCTGGTTATTCTATGATTCTAGGATAATATATGTACAAAAACATAGAAAAAACAAACAAAGTGCTAATTCAGTTCTTTTTGATATGTTGAAGGAAAATATATTTTTCAGATTTCTCTCTGAGTGTATTCTCATTTCTCCAATTCTTGTTTATTCCTGGCCTGTGCCATAGGTTTGCAGAAATGCTGACAAGCTGGCCTGATCGATAACCTCTGTGGATTTCTGGACAGCGGCATCAATTATTGTGCTGTTCCCCAGTGAAAAACAGCTGCTGATATGATGATTTATTAAGCAGCATGGTTGCTCTGGAAGAAGACAAAAGGCCTTATTCTCCTCTCATTTTCCCATACAGGAAGCCAGAAGAATTTCATTGACTTCAAAGGAGCTACTTCTGTTTTACTGAAGAATGAAGCAGATCTGAATCAAATTTGAGCCCTGTATGCTGACAGGTTAAAGGAAAGTGTATCCGTTACACGGTTAGTGTACAGAACAAAGCAGATCTGACCACTCAGGAGCTCCTGACTGGGAAAAGCTGTTTATTAAAAGGAGAAAGATGTCAAAAAGTGAGCAGATGAGAATGTCAATAATATTTCTTCATTAATCATCTAGAAGGTCAGCCCTTAACAACAGACACCATTGTCATTCTTAAAATCCACCACAAGAAACTATGCTGGAATACTCTTGAGGAAATTGTAACTCAGTCAGGAGCAATAAGAGTGCCTATGAGGCAGGTGTTTCCTTATGCTTCTGTTTTTAAATTGTGACAAATGATTTATGCAAATGAAAATGACAAAGCTAAAACTGACAGGTGAGAAAGGAGTTTTAAATTAAGAGTTAAGAATTGCCTGTTTTTTTCACTCAGTTGAGGGGCAAAGCTTGGAAGAGGAACTTCCTAACTCTGGTCCAGGACTATTTTCACTAAGCAGAACAATCTCTCTCATGATTCACTTAACGTGGCTCCAAAGAGGGAGGATAAATTACAGCCTTATCTGAAAAACAGCAACAGAAAAACAATTAAGATTAGAATTCCAGTTTGCACATTTTAACTGTCTCAAACAGAACTGAACTGATCTACGTAAGTGAGGAATATAGTTCACCAGGAAAAGAGGGAGGAAATAGTTGGAAGTTTTGGACTAGTCTTATTTTCACTGTTTAGTTTTTTTAAATACTATTCTACAATAAAAATCTAAGTAATTTGATTTCCAAATAAGATCCATTTCTAAAATTATCAATTGTAAATTTGTGTATGTATTTTCCATGTATATAATTAGTAAATACTAGCACTGTTAATGCTGGAAGAAAGCAATAGAAACTGCAAATTACAGGTAAAAATTATTTCAGGGTTTTAGACAAAACTTTTTTATTTGAATTAAGTACACTCACAGGATGAGAAAACAATAAATGACAAAAATTTGGCTACCTAAAGTGCATATGCAAAATACGAGTCTCTGCATGTCAATTTTCTTTAGTGTTCTACTTTTGAATGGTCATTTAGTTTCCCTTAACAATACCTAATATTACCCTGACTTAAAATTTTCTTTTAAAATTTCAGCTTGATGTTGATTTGGTTTCTGCAAGGCTTCTTAAATTATTTTTGAAAAATGCAGTGGTATCTTATATAATTAAACTATTATTAATAACTGTAACCATGACGAAGACGCTAATAAAGAGTGTGGAAAATGTAGGAGCAAATAATTAGTTTTGAACTAATAATCCCTTGAAAAGTACATTGAATGTTTATAGAGAAAAAAAAAACAGTAAATGACGCTCTTGTACAAAATGAGTTCAGAACAGAGGGTTAAAATCAAGCAGTGAAAAGGAAGATTGTGAAGAGCAAATTCTTCAGCCAAGACAGATTTTTCAGGACCACAAAAAAAAAAAAAAAAAAAGCAGTTGGACACTAACAACTTGCTTGTGGAAAACTGAATTTTACTACAAAATACCTAGGGACTGAGAAATTTGTTAGCCCATATGTAGTGAGAATTTCCTTTATTAAAGTCAAGGGTAAGCAGGGTTAAAAGAAATTGGGTCAGATAAACTGATTTTCCAGACACTTTACCTACTGTGGACTAAAACTTCACATATACCTGTTTTATGCAATATATATCTTACTATTTCAAAACAGGGTTGATGCAGCCTCTGTGGCTGGGCTTTAGGACTCACATCCTCTGGAATATTGAAATACAATAGCAATTCAGTTTTCCTAGAATCATATTATTTCACATTAATAAGGAAGGGAATTAGACAGAAACAGTCATCTGGGCACAGACTGAAGTGTGTGTTTATGGATACAGTTGGTACTGATAATCAAAAGACAAAAACCATACCTATGGATGTTGCAGTCTCATATTTGATAAGAGAAAGAAATAAAAAGATATCTAGTATGCACTGAGAGCACACAACTCTCATCTCTCAGATTTGAAGAATGCATCTAAATTATAGTCTTGCATTATCCAAATACATATGCTGACCTCCTCATTGGCCGTCTTCTATTTTCAAAAGCAGATAAATAAACATCTCTTGGTTAATCAAGGATAAACTCTTAAATATGGAAAATAGTTATATTTATTACTGTTATTAGACTAATGTTTAAAGGCCCTTATGAAAAGCAGGCCTCCAGGATGGTAGGCAATATGCATTGTGGAATCCTGCTCTAAGAATCTTATCATTTACATGGAGAGGAAAGAAATATGTTCAAACAGCAAACAGTTTAAGATGACAGTTTCTGGCAGTTCTTTTCTTCTCATGATATTTTGTTCTTGAGCCTTAGTAACTGAAGAAAAAGCTTGACATAGTTGGTGCAAATTCAAAGAAAATGCAAATGCAAAGTTCCAGACAGCTATTTGGTGTGACACACAGTTCGATTTATTAATACGAGATGTATAACCACACAGGTGAGAGTGGAAGCTAAAAGGCCAATGAGAACCTCTGAACTTTCCCAGCATATCACAATTACAAAGCCAAATGTGTTAAAGGCTGTGGCTGGGTGCAAAACCACAAAAAAACCCAACAAAAAAAACCCAAAAAAACCCAAAGCAAAATAAACCAGTGCACTTGAATGAGTTTTTAATTGGTGGTCTGTAATTTCACTTGGATTCCAATGACAAGCATGTCAAGAGAGTGTTGCAGGTTTGATTTGAACACAGAAAACCTTTGCTGAATGCTGAAATTAGCAGTGTAAGTATTGAGTAAAACCTGTTAAACACAAAATATTTAATGACAATATTCCATTGAAATACTGCAGCAAACTGCAATTATTATCATGTCTCCCTGTAGACTCAAGTCATTACTTGAGAATTCCATGTTAGTTACCAAAATAAAACACTATAATAACAATGTAAAAAATACAAATATTCGAAGAATGATGATGAAGCAATAAAAGCCAAATTTTAAGTCAGCAGTAGAGATAGTGGAAGAACTATCAGTAGAGAGAGTCAGCAGTAGAGGTAGTGTTATATCTTAGGTACCTAAATATTAAATGCTGAAGTATGTGAAGTAGGTATCCTAGGTCTTTTGCAGTCAGTAGAAAAAAAAGACTATGTCCAAAGGGCAGCTTATCTAATCTCAAGATAATTGTCTAGAAGAGGAGAGAGGAACCAAGGTCTGTCTGTTGCCTATCTGTTCTTTCACTTTAATGGGACTGTAGGAGCATTAACTCAGATTTAGACAAATTCATACCATAGAAAGCATCAGATAACTCAGCATTTCATAGCCTTTGTGTGGTATTTACCTATATACTGTATCTGCTCACTAAATGTATATGAAAGATGGTGTAACACCTTCCTCTGCTTTAGGAAATGAACGTTGAGCTGTTCCTCTGTTCTGCTGAGGGAAAGGGCTGCAAGTCCATTAAGACTAAGTACTAATAACTTCAACAGAGAAGCATAAAACACTAATGTCATCTTTACCTGCTATTACACAGCAGCAAAAAGGCCCAAGGTCACAGATGAAGTCAGAATTAACATTGCAAAAAGACCTGAACTTGTCTTGACGGTTCACCCAATACCAAAATGATATAGTTAAAACATAAATGCTGCATTTAGATGATTCAACCGAAACTGTTCTCTAATATACATAGGTTTTCTCTTGCTAGCAATAAACCACAAAGAAATCACATACAAACCTGGACAAGACTAAACAATTTAGCAGCAATAATCACCTCCCTGTGCACAGAACATGTGTTGCTGTCTCACTGACCTTTTGCAATTTACCTTTCTCTGGCAGAAATGAACTCACAGTACATACATACACAGTGTGTTCTGAAAATCTAAATCAGAACCTTCTTATAAGCATGAGGTCCTTTTTTTACCATCACTTATCTTACTTCTTATTTATTAACAGTACTGAAGCTGTATTTTTGACATCACAACCCTGGGGCCTTTTTCATCCATATTTTGTACTGTCATATGTGCATTGATTTAACCAGAATTGTCCCTAATTGTGTCTCAGTTTAAATGAGATCCCAGTGAGCCTCACTGTTATACAAAAGTGTAATGTTAAATACACAAGTCACTGGACTAAAAACAACTACTTACAAGATCTATGTGGAAGAGAAAATTACAGTTTTCATGATTAAAGTTTTACACAGGCAGCAAGAACACAGTCTCAGCCGTAAAAAGCAAATGCAAAATGTGGTTCAGGATCTTATATTGCATTTGGAAACTAACCTAAGTGTGAACTTCTATTTTCACCCTCAAAACTTTTTTTTTTTCATCAGCTGCTTGCTGGGAAAGTTAGAGGATGTTTCCTTTTTAATCCATGAGTGATAAGATTTCCTTCCACGGGTGTAAATGATTTATTTCACTATGGAGGTGTGCTATTTATAACAAAGAAAGAACTGATACCACACAGATATTTTCTGACACATATTGTCCTTCTCCAGTTTCCCTCTGGTAATAAGTAATCCTCTACCATTTATTAAGCACCCAAAAGGAAAATAAAGGCATAAACAGTTAGATCAAAGAAAATTCAGAGAATAGCCACCCAGAGCCTGCACAGTATAGTTAAGAACATGGATCAAATAAATAGAACTGGGAGAGAGGAAGGACAAAATGGGTTCAAACAGTAATGCCTTCTCTTGTCCTGTGCACCCAGGATCATGCAATATGTAGTACCTAAAGCCTTGGCATCACACAATGAGCCCTCTGTTCCTGGATGGCAAAGCTGTGCAAGCAACATTGAAAACCTTGTTGGAAGTTAAACTCAGCAGAGCAGCTGCAGGAGTTCATGAAAAGACCACTAGCACCACTAGCTTGCTTCATGCATGATACATTCCTTTCCCTGATCTTGTTGCTAAACAGAGGAGAGGGAGAGGGAGAGGGAGAGGGAGAGGGGAGGGGAGGGGAGGGGAGGGGAGGGGAGGGGAGGGGAGGGGAGGGGGAGGGGAGGGGAGGGGAGGGGAGGGGAGGGGAGGGGAGGGGAGGGAGGGAGGAGAGGAGAGGAGAGGAGAGGAGAGGAGAGGAGAGGAGAGGAGAGGAGAGGAGAGGAGAGGAGAGGAGAGGAGAGGAGAGGAGAGGAGAGGAGAGGAGAGGAGAGGAGAGGAGAGGAGAGGAGAGGAGAGGAGAGGAGAGGAGAGGAGAGGAGAGGAGAGGAGAGGAGAGGAGAGGAGAGGAGAGGAGAGGAGAGGAGAGGGAGGAGAGGAGAGGAGAGGAGAGGAGAGGAGAGGAGAGGAGAGGAGAGGAGAGGAGAGGAGAGGAGAGGAGAGGAGAGGAGAGGAGAGGAGAGGAGAGGAGAGGAGAGGAGAGGAGAGGAGAGGAGAGGAGAGGAGAGGAGAGGAGAGGAGAGGAGAGGAGAGGAGAGGAGAGGAGAGGAGAGGAGAGGAGAGGAGAGGAGAGGAGAGGAGAGGAGAGGAGGAGAGGAGAGGAGAGGAGAGGAGCAACTTTTATTTGCTGCCACCATTGCCTTCCCATGTACTACTGTAGTACTATAGAATCACAGAATCACAGAATCACAGAATAACCAGGTTGGAAGAGACCCACCGGATCATCAAGTCCAACCGTTCCTATCAAACACTAAACCATATCCCTCAGCAACTCGTCCACCCGTGCCTTAAACACCTCCAGGGAAGGTGACTCAACCACCTCCCTGGGCAGCCTGTTTCAGTGCCCAATGACGCTTTCTGTGAAAAATTTTTTCCTAATGTCCAGCCTAAATCTCCCTTGGTGGAGCTTGACGCCATTCCCTCTTGTCCTGTCCCCTGTCACTTGGGAGAAGAGGCCAGCACCCTCCTCTCTACAACCTCCTTTCAGGTAGTTGTAGAGAGCAATGAGGTCACCCCTCAGCCTCCTCTTCTCCAGGCTAAACAACCCCAGCTCTCTCAGCCGCTCCTCATAAGGCCTGTTCTCCAGCCCCCTCACCAGCTTTGTTGCTCTTCTCTGGACTCGCTCCAGAGCCTCAACATCCTTCCTGTGGTGAGTGGCCCAGAACTGAACACAGGATTCGAGGAGCGGTCTCACCAGTGCTGAGTACAGAGGGAGGATAACCTCCCTGGACCTGCTGGTCACGCAGTTTCTGATACAAGCCAAGATGCCATTGGCCTTCTTGGCCACCTGGGCCACTGCTGGCTCATATTCAGTCGGTTGTCAACCAACACCCCCAGGTCCCTCTCCTCCAGGCAGCTTTCTAGCCAGACTTCTCCTAGTCTGTAGCACTGCACAGGGTTGTTGTGCCCCAAGTGCAGGACCCGACATTTGGCCTTGTTAAACCTCATGCCACTGGACTCTGCCCAGCGGTCCAGCCTGTTCAGATCCCTTTGCAGAGCCTCCCTACCCTCCAGCAGATCGACACTTCCACCCAGCTTAGTGTCATCCGCAAACTTGCTAAGGGTGCATTCGATGCCTTCATCCAGGTCATTGAGGAAGACATTGAACAGGGCTGGACCCAGCACTGAGCCCTGGGGAACCCCACTTGTCACTGGCCTCCAGCTGGATTTCACACCGTTTCCCACCACTCTCTGGGCCCGGCCAGCCAACCAGTTTTCCACCCAGGAGAGTGTGCGCCTGTCCAGGCCAGAGGCTGACAGTTTCTCAAGCAGAACGCTGTGAGAAACTGTGTCAAAGGCTTTACTGAAGTCCAGGAAGATACATCCACACCTTTCCCTCATCCAGCAGCCGAGTCACTTTGTCATAGAAGGCGATCAGGTTAGTCTGGCAAGACCTGCCTTTTGTGAACCCATGTTGACTGGGCCTGATCACCCGGTTCTCTTGCATGTGCTTCATGATAGCACTCAAGATCACCTGCTCCATGACTTTCCCTGGCACTGAGGTCAGACTGACAGGCCTGTAGTTTCCTGGATCCTCCCTGCGACCCTTCTTGTAGATGGGCACGACATCAGCCAGCCTCCAGTCCAGTGGGACTTCCCCAGTCTTCCAGGACTGTTGGAAGATGATAATGTCACTTTGTAGCTCTAAAACAATGGACATCACAAAAAAAAAAGCAACAGATTTTTCAAAACCTGAATACTAATGTAGATGAAAGAAAAAGCATGGGAAGTGACAATGGCAGTAGATGAGGGTATGAAGTGTGCAAAGACAGAGCATAAAAGCATGCTTGACGTTGCTTGACTGGTCTTAGCCAGGGTGTATTTCTTGAGGCTCTAGGTTTTAAAACACAGAGGGCAATGAAGAGATCAAATATACAATCAATGCTTTAACTTAATGTTGAGGACAACAATTTAGGAGTACTCTCTCTGTATCATACCTTTTCAGTCGTAACAGGTTCATTCCCAAATGTGAAAGGGAAGGGCTAAGATCCTATCTCTCCTAACTAAAACTGCATTTATTTTCTTTCCTGGAATAACATTTTCCATCACCCAGAACAGGTGTGTCTGAGAACCATCTACATCTTCACAATCATTTATCGAGAAAGTGAGAAATTACAGTATTGCTTGTGTGAATTTAAAAACTTATTCTGTGTCCTGTCACAACTTCTGAGCAATGTGTTAAGCACTGGCAGTATCACTAGGAAGAGATTAGAAGGTGTGATCTCATTAATATGAAGCTTAACAGCAATAGATGTGACTCCTGACACTTTTCTCTAGCAGTAAATTTTACTTCATCTGACAAGAGTACAGCTGTTTTGCAAAGGAGGGAACAGTTAAATGCCCTCTAACTACTTAGGTTTTAAACTGTATACGATACTTTGCAGATATAAGCATAAAAGCACATATACTTGCCTGATGTTTGCAAAAACTTAAATGTTTTATAAGATATCTGTTGCCAAAATGTGCAGAAGTATCATGTATCACTATGAAAAGGTAAGAAACAGACTGTTTCTAGAGCAATAAAAGTTTATTTTATGTTCCATTCTCTTTAACAATGGCTGCTATTACTTCAAATCTCTGTTGGCAATAAAAAGGGGCACAAAATAATCTCCTTCAAATGTGCAAGTCCAGCACACAGCTTTTTACATCAAACGTGCTTTCTTCAAACAAATTGTGACTACCTTCCAGTGATGGCAAAAAATTGCAGACAGACTGGATGTAGATCAGAGCTGAGAGTAAAGAAATAATATACTTGTAAAAATCAGTATCTGCACATAGAAACTGCATTCTACAAAAAGCAGCCCTGGGGGAAAAATATCCCTATGAAACGCTTTTGTGCTAAGTGGCACCTTTGCGAATCAAATTTATAGATAGATCTGCTATGTCAATAGCAGAGTATCAGAAAGAAGGAGGACATTTTTTGTGCTAGAAATTTCACAAAATAACAGCTTCAAGCTGCTCGCAAACAAATTTTGTTTCAGAAAAAAGGTAGGAACCTCCAAGCTTGGATTTATGTTTTGCTGAGTGCATTAACCTTGCAGAAAAAAACAACATTTAAATAAATTGTGAGAAATTTCTGTGAGCAGAATTAATTCCACTTAGGTTGCTATCACTTTCTTTTCTTCCTGGATTTCATTAAAAAGCAAAGGGTAGCACGTCAGATTATAAATGTTTTTTTACATATATATATATGCATATGCGCATGTGTCATGAGGGGAAACTAACATGGAAAAACTTTGATCCTGTATATTTTTATGCCCCAAATTCAGTCCCACCTGAAAGGGAAGGACAAGGAACATAGACTTGCGCCTTCAAATAAAATGTTTTTAAAAACAATCTGGGATTAAACACAGCTAATTATATTCTGTGTTAATGCCTTAATTAACTATAGTAATACATATATATCTGTACTTTTAGGAAATTCAGCATAACACTGTGTCTGTACAGAATATACGAGCTCATGTTAAAAGACTAAGTAAGTGAGACAAGCCTATAGCCATGATAAATTCTGATTTTGTTGATACCCACTTTGGACAGTTATGCTCCCTGCTACAGTTCTATTTACATCATTGTACTAGATCACCTAACTTCCCTACTATGACTGTACCGAAATTGGAACATTGCTAATGTAACATATTAATGTCTCTCTTATTGATGTTATTTCAAAGTTATACCTCTTTGGTTTGTCCACACTGGCCAGGATTATTTTAAAAGACTCAAAGCCAAGTCTCTCAGTCTAGGAATTTAGTGTATGTCTAAATTACCTTTAAGACTGAAAGACTTAAATGTACTTGCAATGGTCTTAGGTTCACAAGCTGGTTCTCAGTTTAACCATATATAAATTAAATTGAGTTCTGCCTAAGTAATAGATAGGATAATAATGAAAAAGTACAGAATATTTATCTCATGTGTTACCTCCACTTGTTTCATAAAAAGTTATTTCTACTTATTTATGTTTTCTAAAGGCAAAGTGATCTTCTGTAGTTACTTAGATCTATGTTCCAGCTATTTCCTCCTCACTTCTTTGCAATAGAACTTAGGGTAACTTTATTTGTGAAAACATTTTGCTTATAGCAGACAAAATCTCTTGTAGAATATATAGCAACTTCAGAAGAAGATATTAAACCTTATTTGCATGTCTGTCTTCTCTTTAAATAAAATATTCCCTGTTTTGAATGAAATCACTGAAGTGTTAGTGATGAAAACCACCGTTTGGTTTGATCCTACTCATAAGAGCTACCAGACTAGTACATGGTATTACAAAGCTTTGCTCCACTCTCCAAAGAATGTTAATATTGACATGGTATCATTGCATTCACTTGAATTTCTTCTGCAGGTAAAGCATGGGCTTCTTCCTTATGTCACACTTACCCTACCATTCAATCAAGGATCTTTTCCAGAGGACAATTGATATACGTGGCCCTTATCAAGCTCCATGAATCTTTATGTATGCAAATCATATAGGAAAAGCTTTGAGCATGCTTTCATTTCGTAATGCATAAAAGTAGTATAAGTGAATTATTGTTCCAAACATTTATATATGCTCAGCCTTAAAAATTCATATTCCCATATTCTTTGACCAGATGAAATTTCTACGTGTTATACAAGTCTTCTGAAAAAGTTAGGAATACAAGATTGGAATCACTACTATTCCTTAAGGAGGTTATGCTAATGCAATCAAAACCCATATACTATCCTTTTAATGAATATTTTATGATCATATGCCCTTCAGTTATCTAAGGAACAGTGTATAGTTAAATATACTAGGTGTTATCAGCAAGCATAAGCCAATGGGACGCAGTCAGGCCTTAAATTAGTGGTAACAATCACATTGAGCTGACAGAGACAAACTACTAAGACACAAGATAAGACCGGGTTACTTTTTATTTGAAATTTAGAATGTGAAAGGATTTCAGTGAAAATTCGGGAGTTATGGATGTATACCATTGTGTTTTCCATAAAGAACTGAAATTCTGTCAAAAAGTAAAAACCTAAGAAATGTTTTCCTTAAATTAGAAGTAACGGTCTCAATATCAAAGTAGCATTAAGAGAAGTTTAATCAATATCAGTATAAAGTAATTCCAAAGGCTTAGTGATGGAGAACAGAGCAGAATAAAGTACCTTTGTTAGGTGAAGAGAAGACAATTGATCCCTTTGGTCAAGAATTTCATTGCATTTCAACTTCTGACTATATTTCTGGCATGATGATAGCTCCAGCACCTTCATATGAACAGATAAAATGTCAGAATTCAACTAAAAATTCCAACTGTATCTCATTAGCTGAAGAAAATTTTGGAAAGATTTCTTAATGTGTCTGTTCATTATTTTTCTTTGATTGCAAACTAGTAAAGATTTGATTTCCCATTATGATCGATTCTAGTTTCTGTTCTTACTCTTCTTCAGAAAGGAAATAAAACTAAAATAGCGTTTCTGTTCTTTTTGTGTGTCATGTTTAAAATGAATTCATCAGCAGCTGTCAGCCCCCAAGGAAGAGTGTCAACACTCTGATGAAGACAACATCTAAAGGTTTCATCTTACCTTCAGTTATCTCTTGTCCCCAGAAGGTATGAATCCATAAAAAAAGAAACTCCAAAGTAATGACTGCCTTTGTCTTTTGTTTAAATGTGTTTAGAATGTAGCTGTTCAAGCATGAATGTTGGCTCCAAATGTCAATGACACCTGTTTTGTTATACAAAAAGGAACAATGAGAGAGAGTTACAAGGCTGAACTTTACTGTAGGTCTCTGTGCTACTGTTTCCATGAAATATTACTTCCCAACAGAAATGCTGATCTGATTTATAATGTCTGCAATAAAATGAACGTTCCTTTGTTATATAATATTGCAGAAAAATATTCCTTTTTTAAATTTCAGCACAAAATGAGGCTAAGCAGATATCTTAGGGGAGAAGGTTGTTTATGCAAGATGATTGAAATCATGAAACAGTTACTATGGCTATAGATTACTTTCCACTGCAATTTTCAGTCATTAGCATATGCACGTGATAAAACTGGAACTGCTTAAAGGCCAGTATGGGGGCCCAGCACATATTCCTGGATTTGCCTAGGAAGTTATATGTTAAGTCTTTGAATACAGAAGTGGGTTAAATTTGGACAATGGGTCAATGTATCATCAGACAGATCCCTCAGTGTTCTGAACAGTAAAAGGAGACAATTGCATGCTTTTACAATACAGTACTTTTAGAACAAGTTGCATTCTTTCCTCTTAGGGAAAGAACCAACCTTACAGAAAACATGTAAATATATGTAGATAAGTAACTTGGAGGAGGATTTTTGAAAATCACTTTGCTACAGTTGCATATTTAAATTTTAGTTGAGCAGAACTTCTACTGAAGTAAAATTTAGACTCTGAAGCATCTCAATAAATCCAGAATTTAGTATCAGATGACTTCTTGCTATTTTACAGTACTTCCATTGATTTTACAATAATATGTCACCCAAGCAGTATTTGTTTCCTGAATAAAGACAAGAATTTACCATTCATTCAGCGTTATTGTTCATGTTCTTACAGAGTTTTACATTATTAATTTACAACTTCCACTTACTAGACAGAATAGTTTCCACTAAATTCAGCGTAGAGTATAATACACTGCTTAAGTAAGAATTTAGGAGTTAATGGAGGAGTCTGTCCTTGTAGACAAAGTCAAAGGCTATACATTCAGGTGAAACCTATTTTGTATTCAACATCCATTTTAGCTGAAAGTTCAGGTTTTATTGTTATATACCTTTGCTGTATTACACATGATATTTGTATTACATATGTATGCATAGTAAATATGCTGATGTAAAAAATGTCTCCCCACTTTATTTTTTACCCAGAGAGGACCTAGTGTTCCCTCTGCTGGAACTGTCTGATTTGCCAACCCTCAGTGCAGGGACACAGCCTTCTCTGTCAGTGACAGTTCGAGAGATGAATGAATACCTGAGTTCATGTGTTGAGGCTACAGACTTTTTCAGACACACTGTTCTCATCCACAGAAGATAGATAAAATTTAGTAAAATAAGGCCTTTAGAGTACCATCTTCTTGAAAATCAGTTGAGAAATTAGTTTAGCTGAAAAAAAAAAAAAAGTTTTGGGTTTTTTACCACTTCAGTCTTAAAAATATTGCAATGTAAAACTTTTTTACAAGTTCTAATTTAATGATTATCGTTTAGGTACAATGAATGCTGCAGTGAAGCTACAATTGCACATTTAAATGTCACATTTTCCACTAAAAACTGTAATCATATTGTTTATTTGCTGCTTCTTTACAGCTCTGGATTTTTTTGAGTAGGAGTAATTTTAGAAAGAAATTTTAAATTGCTACTGTTCTTTACTTCAAAAACCAAGTAATTATAGTTGCTATTATATTTCCATTGAAGGCATCTGCAAAACTTAAAACTTCAAAGGATGGAGTTTCTACACATTATACAGATTCAATATATATTGTCTTTGTTTTCCATGTTTAAATTGAATATTATTTAAAAAAGTGGAGCCAAAAGAATCACTCAAGCTCTATGACAATTTAAGCTCTTGAAAAAACAAGAGCTCTTTACACCAAGTTTATTTTATACAAGTTAAAATTGGCTATATATTTATGTTTGTATTCTGAAGTAGTCATGAAATTTGAGGAGAAGCATTAATCAATTGTAATCTAAGTGGCCTCACTAAATTGCTAGCATCACTTGGACACTCAAGGATGAAAGTATTAGCATGAGTACAAATGAAACAATGAGACATCCTAGATCCAGAAAAAAATTCTTCAAGAAAGAAAAGGAAACCTTTACATACAGGGATGCTATTCAGCTGATTACTATGAGAACAGTTTGCAAAAGTTACTGGCTGAGACCATTCTTAGCTTTCTAATTTCTACTTCTGCTTAAAGCAATTGCAGTGTCTGTAAATGATTAGTAAGAAACAGACAAGTGTGCTTTGTTATGTAAAAGAGCCATTCATTTGCATACTATCATCCTACTTATGCATCTGTATGTAATTACAAAAATGGGACCTAACTTTGAACTTTGGATCCTCTGGTTCTTCTAGGTGCCAAATAAGAGTAAGGATATCAAGCATGTGTTGGCATAAACACACCGTTTCTTCTTTTTTTGGATCCAAACAATCTATTTTGCCAGTGGCATCTGGAGACAAGATAAAAATGCAGTTTGAAGCTGCAGTTACAGCATTATGGCTCCATTTTTATTCAGCAATATGTAATTTTACCTACCTTTACCCTTTTTTCCTCTTAATATTTACTGATTTCGTACTTAAATCTAACTATGGGCAAAAAGAAACTTAACATGCATTTCTATCAAGTTTAGGCAGATGTTACCTAAAAATCTGTTTGATACTTGCAAAACATCTTAATCTTGAAGACGGAGACAGAGGAAAATGTGAGTAGTTTTTTCACCTTTATTTTGATCTCTGTTTATGCTTTAGCCCTTTATTTAATTCTGCAAATCTAAATCCATCTTTTTTGTCTGTTCATTTTAATACAGCTCTACCAGTAGAACAGCATTATTTTCAAGTGGATTTGGAAACCACCCATTCTCTTTTACTGATGATGTTGTATGCCCAGTGTATGAGAAAAGACAGGCCCATTATTTCTGAACAGATCACTCTTAAATCTCTCTATAGGTCTTTTTATTAACCTGTACTCTCTAGAGGAAAAGAAAGATTAAATAAATCTCCTTTCTAGATAGGAGTGTAAAACTTGCACAGAAAATTGCACATTTGCAATTATCATTCTAAAAGCTCCCTGTTCTTACCTTTTCCCAATTCTTTCAAGAGGATTAAGGCTACCTTTGAAGTAGCATTTATAAGGGTGGAGTCCAAAATAAGTAAAGTTAATGCTGCTCCAGCTTGAGAGTTTTCTGTCATTTTTATCACCTCCCCTAACAAAATGTCCTGACATGGCAAGCTTTCTTTCGGCATCATTAGCTTTTAACAGGTGGCCAGCATTCACCACATGTTTTTAAAACATAACCTTTTTGCAGAGGTTGAGGATCACAAGAAAAGTGCCACAGAAGGCTACATTTAAAATTGTGTTTATAAGTGAAACGTTACTCCAGGGAACATTTAGGGAAAGCCAACAGTCCTGGGCAATGGCCATTAAGATGTTGCTCTGGAAATTGAACACAGAATGCACAATCACACAGTTGATTATAATGCACACACACAAAAAACCCTTTTAAAAGCAGTACCAGCTGCAGAGTTTTAGCAAAGTGTAATTATTTGACTCTGTAGTATAATATTTAAAGTTTAGATCTGATTTTTATCTCATAGCACGGTAATTTACAAAATGTTTTCAGATTTGTTAATGAATCTTGCTGGGCAAGATAGACATCACCTTCTCTCTTGGCTCAGTATCTAAGAAAGATGATATACTTTAAAGTTAGCTATTTATTTCATATAATTTGTTTTATTGTTGCATTTAATGTTTTCTGTTTTCATATATAAGTTTTCTAGTCAGCTGCTAATATTAGCACCAGTGCCTAGAGCCTAAATAGCAATTATTATTACATGACACAATGGCTTCTATTTAAACTTGTCTCAATAACTCATTACGTGTCGATTACACTGCAGTCCAATGAGTAGTCTATAAGGCAAGACTTCTTTACATAGATCATGTGCTCCTATGAACAGAAAAGCCACTTGTTTTTTTGGTTATGACTGATAGTTGCACATCATTGAAGAACAACATGGTAATTGTTTCACAAAGCTGCTTAATGACATACACAGAAATCTTAGCAAATTTCATTAAACTCACACAAGTTGTGTGTGTCTCCAGGGACATGGGGGAAGAATTAATTCCAGCCCTCTTTTCCACATGATGGCATAAAGAATTTTAGCTTTCTTGATAACATCAGCAACATACACAGTTCAGAGAGATTTTCAGCTATTATATACAATCAGAGAAAAGCCAGGATAACACGCTTATTGAACAACACCTTTTATTGCAATTAACAGGGAAATTCTGGTCAGGCTGATGAAGCTGATATATATGTTATAGAAGACAATCTATAAGGCTTGTTTATAATTGAGTATGTCTTCCCAGTGTATCTGAACAAATTGTTTTAATAACCAATTAATAAAACCCATTTTTGACTATCAGCTGCTATGAAATACGTTTGGGTGTTTTACTGGGCGAGTACACCCTCACATGGGTGTTTCAGAGACTTCCTGTGACACAGTGCACTGGCATTACAACATCAGGAATTGTGGGAGGGAATGCTTTTGAACTTTCTTCTCTCTTGTTTGACCTGAACACCTGCATCCGGGATGGTATCTCTCCAAGTTCGTCATGACAGTTCAATAGGAAATGGTGATCACAACAGGTTCACTGAAGTCCTGTACACCAAAAGGAAATAAGGGCAGGTCTCACATGAGCAATAGCTCTTTATGCTGTGGTCTTCAAAAAAGAATAATGTAAAACTGTGAGTAAAAGAGTTTAAATAGTTGGTGTGACTTTAACAGAGACCAGTGTACCTTCTCTGTTAGCTTTCTTTTTTTTTTTTTTGCAAATGCTGTTAATTCACTTTAAGAATACAGCTATGTGTAACTGTATATTTTATTTTAATATAGATTATATATAACTATATAAATTTTGAAATAAAGCATATATAACTTTAAAACTACAGCCTTTTATGTTTCATGTGGGACATGCCATTAACTGCAGAATTATTTATAATCTATTAGGTCTGATTCCAGTTTCTTGCTTTTCAGAATTTGGAAAGTGCACATAAGATTTCTGAGAATGATAAAAGAAAATTGCATAGGTAGTTAAACTATCCCATTGAACCAGGAAGTGAGTATGAGGAGGTCAAAGAGAAAATACAGGACAGATGGATAATAGCATTAATTTTCACCCAAGGGGGCAAATATAAATTTGGATGTATGTACTGAGTTAACTGGAGAGACAGAACATTTATCTGCCTTGGCAGTCTGAAATTTTCTAGTGAAGTAACCACATGTCTAGCCAGGGAAACTTCAAGGTGAATGACACAGTAAATGACACCTGCCAAGATCTTCAGTCGTTCTCTGGAGGTTCAAAGTTCCACTGCAGTGGTTTGATACTGTATTTGCTTTCAGGGACTGGGTTTCACTGATCATGAACTGCCCTTATGTGTCATAACTGTCTAGTGCTCTTTGAAGGATGTAGGATATTTTTGATTCGTGAAGCAATAATTTCCTGTTCAAATGTTATAAAATGATTGAATCTATAAAACAAAAAAAAATATTTTCAGGATGTTGTTTGAGAAAGGACATTAGACAAAGCATGGGCACTTACATCACGATAAATAAAGCAAGAAATACACAATGTCCCTACTTTTTTAAGGATAGATAACTTACACTCAATCTGTTAAATTTTAACATTAACTAAAGGACAAACATTGGCAAAACACCTCAAGGAAACCAATGTCCTTTTAAACTTTTTATGTAAACCTCAATATTTTTTAAAAATATGGGTTTTTTTTCTTAAGTACAAAAGTAAAGAAGAGTTGTCTTTAATTTATTCTGCCCACAATCTTCAGTTATATAGAGATAGAAATGATAGAAATGCCTGAAGCTCCTCAGGTATACAGCTGTTTTAATTTAAACTTTAGTCCAACTGAGAAAAGTCTTTGCAGACATTTGTATGCTAATTATAATCCTTCAGAAGCATTATCATATGTCCAGGACAGTCAAAGTACAGAAAAATACAACACAACAGTTGATCTAAAAGTACAGGTAGATGATATGGCTGAATTATTGTTTTGTCTTCTTGCTTCCAAGTGGGCAAGACTCTACATTCCCCACATATCCCATGTTTCCATGATTAAACTATTCACAACAATTCTGAACAATGTGTATGCATTGCACACACAACGTTTTGAAATTTACTTCAGAAAATTACATTGTAATGTTATGATTGTAATTTTTATTAATGGATTTATGATAAAATGAGTCAAAATCACTGTTTCAAAGATCCAGCAGTAAGACTGCATAGCTTAAGCCCCATGCTCATTCTGAGAAGAGATTATAGAAGGGTTGTTCGTAATTTAAGATAATTCCCCATGCACTGGCAAGACTAAAAGAGAAAGGGGTAATGATGAACTTGCAAGTTAGCACTGAGAAGTTAGGCTAAAGGAAGTTGAGATGAATATACAGTAAACTACTTACGGTGTACTTGGTCCTGCTCTGCAGGCTTCTGTGTGTCTCCTACAGGTTTCTCAGACTTTATCCGGAAGACTGAGTACCTGTGTTGACTGGGACTGAAAACCAGATGGGATAAGAATTTAGATGCTCAGAACAAGCAAGACAAATATCTCAGGTGTCTACGTAGAATAGAGAGGACTTTCCTGAACTTCTCCCCCAAATACTACTTTCCTCAATACTTTGCCAAGAGTGTCTCCCTGTGAAAGTCATTGAAGGACATTTCTGTGACAGCTGGTTTGTTTTCTTAAATATTATAATCACTGTTCTATCAAAATAATTAAAATTTAAAATTATTTTAGAAAACCTGTTTAACACTTGGAAATGAGTATATTTTTTTAATATACTTTTTGCTTCTCCCTTTACAGAGCTTAAATTCACCTTCCTTTGGATATTTCCCTTCACCCCATTCATGCCATTCTAAGTACCCAGTTCTGAAAATGGGAAACCCTATCTGAGAAAGGAAAGCCTGCTTTCTAATCTTTTTACAGTCAACTTACAGGTTTCTTTTTGACTTGTTAAACATCACAGCTTATAAAATAAGAATAGAATTAGAAGATATTTATTAAAGATTTTTTTCAGAATCCATTTTCACATGCAAAGCACATTAAAACAAATAATTCACACAATGAACATACTGAAGTACAATAATATTAAGCACACATCAACACAAACATGCATGCACACACATGCACAAAATCCTCATCAAAAGTAAGGAGCACACTTAAACAGAGAAAATAGCAGCAGAATCAACCATGGAACTGTGTATGGATGTAAACATCTTCTCACTTTATGGTACATCAAAGTTGCTTATTCTCAGATTATTGGTTAACAAAGATATTTGCAGTCATAAATTTAGTTGTGTTTACAAGTATTACAGAGTGGAAAGACTTGGATGTTATGGCTGAAATCACATGGGACCTTACCTGTTTACATCTTTTCATTTGACTCTTGAAGACATTAAAATTATGCCCTTCCCCACCCTCTCTATGAGGAATTAGACAATTCAGCCAATGTTCTTTTTCTTCACTGAAAGGGTCATTGGGCACTGGAACAGGCTGCCCAAGGAGGTGGTTGAGTCATCATCCCTGGAGACAGGTAGATGAGTGGCTGTGATGTTACGCTTGATGATCTCAAGGTCTTTTCCAACCTAGTGACTCTATGATTCTATGATTTGAAGTTCTGCACATGACACTGCAGTCCCCCGATACTAATAATACCTTATGGGTAAGCAAATCAGCAACCTTTGGTCAAGGAATTTATCTTTCTCTTTCACAACATGATTATGTTATACATATACATGCTTACACCATCAGTGTTAATTACGATTTTGTGACTACCTTGCATATATCACTTTTTAACTGTTATTTCTTTCAGACTGGTATTTCCGAGTACTTCTCAGAGATGCACATAACTCCATAAGCTTTCTACAAACTCTTCTAGTTCTCTATACAGTTTACTGAGATCTTATACCCTCTCTGCATAGGAGGTCTGATACACACAAAAAAATGAGACTGTGCCTGTAACTCCTTTTATTTATCAAATAAAGAAAATCAACCACAAACATCTTCAAAATAGTTCCCTTCTGAGCTGATGGACAGCAGCGTATGATGCTACCAATGTTCAAAGTAATTCCACAGATCATTTTCTGAAAGGCTGTTGAGGATCACCTTTTTCATTTTTTTGCTGTCACAGGTACTGAAAAAAACTGAGTTCCTTTGAGCACTTTGATCTTTGGGAAGAGGTAGAAAATGCAGAGAGCAAGGATTGGTGAATAGAGTGGGTGCTCAAGCTGAGTGATCTTATTAGATAAAAAACTGCTTCCCAGACAAAGCATTGTGAGTTGGCACAATCCTTACCATCCAAATGAGGATAAGAAAATGCCTATATTTGAACATGCTGTCACTGTACTGTGTTTGTACCGAGTGAAGAGATTGTGTTGAGCCATGTCTCACTGTGACCATCTCTTTATTTCTCCCCTCTGACTCTCTGTTCCCAAGATATAGGATGAGTTTCATTTTTTTTTGTACCAGACCTCATATATCAATATATTTAATTAGAAATACATGTTTTTCATTGCAAGAACTAAAAAATGACCCAAAACCCCTCAAGGTACATTCTTAAACAATATGGAGTTGGAAATGTTGCATATTTGAAATAACCAGACTATGCAAATATTCTCGACAGAAAACACACATTTTGTGCCAGATAGTCACTGAGAACCATTATTAAAAAGTCTGCTTTGCTTAAAAAATCCATCTACAGTCTTTGGCACACTCTTACCATACTATGATAATTAAAATAGTAATGCAACACTGACTAAACTCACAAAAATAGACTGCCATAACACAGCAGCTGAAGTGAAAGGCTAGTTACAAAAAGCATAGAGCTAATAGAAGTTATATTGAAATTACAAGTAGAAAATAAATTCCAAAGGAATTATCAGTGTGATTTACATCTAATTACAGCATCAGAGGTCATCCTGCCATTTGAAAAGCTGCACTGAACTATCAAGATATAAGGTAACACAAATTGATACTACAGGAGTTAAAACAAGTAAAATGCTTTTTTAAAAAGTAAATGTGTTCAAGGAATATAATTTATGTCTTCTGTTTTAGAACTTCCAAACAAAGTAGGTGTTTCCTGAAAAAGCACACAAGCTACAAGCACTAGAGGTAGAAGAATAAAATTTTAATGTGTTCAAAGTTTCATTGTTAGTAAACACTGAGAATTTATTACTAGGTTTTGAAGTTTTTTGACATTTTATAGCCAAACCATGGACCATCAAGTGTTATTTGTACATTAAATGTTTTAAGTGTTAAGAATCTGAAAAAGAACCCAAACCATCTGGAATCAATAACTACACATCTTGGACTGAAAACAATGCATTTTTCTGTTATCAACAGTTAGTGTATTGTTAAGCTTTGAAATTACTACTTGTTTTTACACTTCTTTTGTTATTATCTTTAAAGAAAATGCCACCCAATGTGAACACCACACTTGAATATTTTATATCCTGTTCTCTATAAGCCTACACTAGTCTGCCTATTCCTCCCACACCAAGGGAGAGAAATATAAGCAGGCACATTTTTACCCAGGAACATTACAGCACAGAGGCATGGTACCACACTGTAAATCAGGGCTGAAGAACCTTTGGAAGGCATCAAGTGTGAGCCCCCCAAACCAGGACTAGCAACCCAGTGAGATCAAGTGATTCCCACCCTCATCCAGTTGAGTTTTGAATTTTTCTAAAGAGGCACATGCCACAGTTTCTCCTGACTGAATCCAACTGGACTTTTGATGTTACTTGACCTCAGCAAATATATCCTTCTATTAGCCTCTGTTTCCTGTCATCTTCCTCATCTTCTCCTATACTACATGTCACAGCCCTCTAACCATTCACCACCTAGTGAATTTCCATTGATTCCATCAGGAAAGATATTATTTACTACAGCAGTGCATGGAGGCATCTTACAACCCAGCAGAAGTGAGGCACAAGTGTGCAGAGGGAAAGATAATACACAGTTCTTTCCCTATAGTCCCAGTAGCAAGGTTACTAGGAGTACTGTAAGACAACATCACAACATATGCAGCTGAATCTTTATATATATACATATATATATATATACACGTATGCACACGTGCACTTAAGTATTTTATTTGTATGCTCCTGGGATTTTATTTACCAATATAGATGTAATAAACTGGGGCTTTATTTTAATCCTACTTTGCACAAGTAGTCTTCATATGGCAATATATGGGAATACTGTGGTGGCTAAGAACAGTTTAGGTAGTCACACTGATAAAGCGTCCCATGAGTCTTAGGTGATTCTCCTGGACCTGAGTTTTACTCCAATGTCAAAACACTGCTATGCCTCTCTATGACAGGCTTTTCTTTCTTCATTAAAACTGTAAGCCTTTTTTAAGCCATCTGTCCACCTGTCTTCATTGTTAGCAAAGCTCTGCTGGCATACTATATTTCAACTAAATGACAGCTATAAAGATATATTTACTGTTGACATATAACTAACAATAACCACAGATACATTTCTTCATTCTAAGATAGTGACATGACTATAACAGAATGAAGACAAACTCATTGTCAATCATTCATTCTTCTCTAAGTAAATTGAAGTTCACATGCCTCCTTGATTGTCTTGAGATACATGTTTTGGGACAACAACTTGGCTCTGAGTAACAGGTTTTTATCATGCAGCTCTCGAAAGGGTGCAGTAAATTACTATGGAACCATTTTTTTTTCTTATTTTAGTTCTGTAATTCAGTTACTACTTCAATATGACCCCCAAAACTCGTTCTCTAAGACAGTCAACACAGGTGGCAATACCCTCCTGCAAGGAATATTAAAAATATGGAACACAAACTTAGTTCAAATCAGAATACTTAATGGGATACATTATCGTGTATGCTTGTATATGGCAGAAGAGGCCTTCTGAGGGCATAAAAAATAGTAACTGCCTGGATGAAGTTAACAATAAATAACAGTAACTGCATGGTTGAAACTACAGACACTTCATAAAGGAACGTAGGTGTATTGTAAGCTTGCTTACCAGTAACATTTTTCTAAATATGGCACTTGTGTGTCTTAATTACTCCATTTCTATTTTTTTGTTAGAATGTTCCTCTGCTCTGTAAAATTTCTTATTTTAAAACATAATATTTATTTTGCTTAGCAATACAGATGGCTACTGATGTTGTTTAGAAAAACACCATGCCATTATTAATTAAACACTTGTGGCACATTTAAAAAAAAATTGCAAATAGTAGTGTAGTTCCTTGTTCATCTTCAAGCATTGTCCTCCTCAAAGAAGGAATTAATTTAAAAATGTAAACTGTATCAGAACTATATGTGCAAGAAGGTTACTATGGAAAACTTAATGATGTCATGGTATAGAACTCATGGTAAAAATTTGGTGTCAGTCAGTTAAAGAAGTCCCCTTAATATGACTCTTAAATTGAATTGTTTATACAAATTTTATTTAGATTTAATTATTTCTTTGAAGAGTGCACATCGAAGTATCCTTAAATCTATGGGAATTATCAAATAAGGACTATCTGCCTAAAATACTGGAAGCAATTACCATGCTCTGCAAGGTTTGTGCCTCCATTTTCACACAGTCCCTTATGGTTCAATGTACACTTTTTGTCTGTTTCATGACCAATAAAGTTGCATTTGTCCAAAGCAAGCTAATTAGCTACTATCTTTGCCTGTGTCAGAGAAGGACCAGAAGGTGTCCTGACCAGAGGAGTTAGCAAACATCAAGAAACAGATGCATAGTAGAGCAGCTTTCTAAGACCAAGGCTAACTTTGACCAACACTCATTGGTCAAAACAAGTCATTTACATTTTTCAATGAAAAACAAACATGTACATTTTCTTTTCTTTATATTCATAAAAGAAGTCAAGCAATTTCTAAACATTACTTTTTAGATTATCTGCGAGAAACAGTGCCAAAAGAAACATCAAATGTCCTTCGGAAAAACAAAATACTTTGCCTCCTCATATTCTTATGGCTATTTTCTAAATTGTAATTTCTGCGGTAATGCCTTCTTTCATACTAACAGCATGAACGTGGCTCTGAATCTCCAAAGACTGAGTCAAACTATTTGCATACTTCTCTGAAGAATATTTAACCTTAGTCGGCAGCACACTTTAATGTACAAGTCTGCATTATGCTTCTCTCTTTAAACAGGCTAACTACAACATAATGAACATTATCAACTATGTAGCTGGAAAAGCAAGATGTAAGAAATACGTTCTGTACAAATCTGACAAGAGAATGTATTCTTATTTTTTTTACTGTATCTTTAATAGAGGGAATCCCCTATGACACACAGAAGGCATATTAAGCATCTAATTTAATTACTCTGTATTTAAATGGATATGATAATTGATAAATGTGAACATCAAGGCACCTCAGTAAGAAGGTTTTAAGAGCCTAGATATTAAACAAACAAATAATACAAAGAATACAAAAGCAGCAGAGATGAAAAGAAGTAACAAAACATGATACACTACAATTAATAATGAATCCTAGAACAAAAATTAAAGAATGCTACTGCATCATAGTTTGGTTTTACCATTTTACTTCTTGATATTCACTGCTTCTTAATAAATATTCACTGTTTCTTGATAAATATTCATTGTAATATATTTAATCAGTAACTATTTTCTCACTTAAAGTACAAAAGGCTAATGTGTTTTCTTGAATATCTTGATTCCTGAACAGTTTTTTTTCACATGCACATAAAATTCATGAAATATTCATACTGTATCTGTCACATCCATGAGAAGAACGGAATCCTGCCATATGTTTAAAATACATTATAATACAAAAGGTCATGAAAAGTTGTCAGTTTTGTAATACTGTCACTTTTTTAAATGTGTGCAGTACATTTCACCAGACATATAACATATGTGGTATATGGAAAACTTACATTGTTTCCTTATGGGTATCTGTGCACTGAACAATCTTCAAAAAGATGACTCAAATGACTTAAATGTAATAGATTAGGATCATTTTACAGACTGGCTGGTAGCATTAGGAACTGGAGCAGACACAAATGGACTGCTTCATAAATTGGCTGAAATTACAGCTGCTATAACTTATAAGGGGACCCCAGGAATCTCAGTGAACCATTTCTTCTGTGAAGGCCAAACGACGCAAGTCACTTCATATCAAGTGTTTTTACACAAGCACAAGGAGAAATGAAATAAGTACCAATTTGGTATGAAAGCTCAGTGCTCATGGTATTTCAAAATGCCACACCCCAACAACAGAGACATGTTGGAGGACAAGAGAGCTTAAATATTTTCACCCAAGGAATAGTGTAAGGCAAAAGCTTTACACCTCCACAAGAACCGAGGTTTAAATACATCTCCAAAACTGCCTGGTGTCTCAATTCAATCCTATGTGGGCAAACACTTTTTTACAAAGAGCACCAGACCAGAGTCATTAAAACCCTTGACCACCATTGTTTTATGGTCTCCATGGAACACCACTGCCCTCTTCTGGGACTTGCTCTTTATAATGTTGTGCAGCCTTAAAGATACACATTCCAAATATTGACTTCATTCCATATTCTCCTCAAGAGACTATTACCTGGTAAGAGTCTTACTCGTCTTGCATTCCAATATAAGTAACTCTCTGCTCAGAACCAGCCAATTCTTTAGTCTATATTTCTATTTTTCTTGAATCGCCTCTTTATTAACTGCTTAATTGTGTGATTGATTCAAAATACTTCAAATTATCAGTCTTTTCTCTAAATGCAGAGTTGATAATCATTTATTCCCTAACAAATTTACTAGTTGTGTATTTATTTTCTTCAACTCACTCTGCTTTATCTTCTAATGCCAAGTCCCTGTCCTTCTGTACTTAACAACTTCCTTTGCCACATTCTCACATTATTTTTCACCAGGCGAGAATCATTTCTAATGACATCAATAGCATTCTTTAAGAAACTCTTTCTTTGTTGACTCATTATTGTTTTTTATGACCTTCCCAGAATATCCTGTTCTTTAAAAAGTCTTGAGAGCTTATTTTTTTGGCAGTTTTCCTCTTATCTCTCTTAGTTTAGGTGTTCCTATTTCTTTTCCAGAATCTAATGATAAGATGGTTTCTTCAAGTCAAACTTTAAAGAAATTTTTGCCAACTAAAAATTTGTTTAACAATTTCTTTGATGAGCTGAAGTTTGGCCCATTTTTTCATTTCCTTGGCAATTATACATTGCAATAGCAGAACTTATTTGCTGTGCACATCACATGTATTTCAAAAAAAGTGCTTCAGCAAAGTTTATAAAGAATAGAGAGCTAAAATAGTATAAAATGAATTATTCTCACATATGTATAATTAATTATATGTATATGATTATATGGCTAAATAACTAAAATTATAGGTGTATTTCTACATGACACTGTCTTTCCATGTGGTTTGCATATATTCAGAAACAATTTGTAAAAAGACCTGAATACTGAGATGACAAAGCTTGCTGGTGGTACTAAATTATTCAGGGCAGTAAAAACAAAGTTCTGTGGAGCAGAAGTACAAAAGATTCTTACTAGAGAAAGTGACTGAACATTAGAGTGGCAGACAAAATTAATTGCAGATGGATGCACTAATTCATTAGTGGTGTACATGAGAAAAACAATTCTGACCTTGCTAATAAAGTAATGGTCTCTTGTCCTCCAGGGACAAGATCTGATGTGTTCTATGAAAATATGGTCCTAGTGATGAGAAGTAGTCAAAATAATATTGAAATTATTAGGAAAGAGGTAGATTAAAAACGAAACAGAAATCCTGTTTTGTGATGCTCAAGTTCTTTCATTCTCTAAGAACAGAAAAACTAGAAAGATTCTGGAGAGGCTTCAATATAAGGAAGAATTAAGTAGAGTAAAACACAAGTAAAAAGATAAAAACGTTATGATAGAAGTCTACGAAATCATGAGTGAAAGGTAAGAGGAAACTCTGGACTCACTATTCATTGTGTTAAAATAGACGTAAAATGACTTTTTACCTAAGAAGGTAGGTACTGTTTAATGTACTGTAATGACTGTACTTATTGAAGATTGGTACTGGTGTAGATGGACTCATAATCTAACCTGATTTTAACTTGTACTTACATCTTGATATTCTTCCTCATCCTCGGTTATGCATAAAGTTGATCTTCCTTCCCTCCCTCCCTCCTTCCTTCCTTCCTTCCTTTCTTCTACTGTTTAGAGTAGGAACAGGATTTGCAGGAAAATATATAACAGTTCTTCATGTTATTATGCCCATATTTTTTTGTGATAATATGGTGAGACCAATCAAGGACAGGATTGTATAAATATGAGACAAAGATACCTCTGGAGGAGGTTTGGGTTTTTTTTTTCCTTCAAGATACTGAGGTTGAACAGCTGATTCAGCTGCAGGTCTATGAGCTTGTGGTTGTGATTTTTGAAAAGTACACAGAACCTACAGCTGTTGCTGAGGTCTCTCACTGTTGTTGGAATTCAGCAACTCTCCAAGTAGGACATTAGGTATTATTCACTTAACAGGGAGAGGCTAGGCTAAATTACTAGCTCTATTAATTTTCTCTAAACTTCGTGCTGTTCATGTTTTTTATAAATGTCCACTTTTCAGCACTTCCTTGCAAAACATGCAGTAAATACTTGATTCTGCTCAGCAATTCTTTGTCACTTTCTCTAATGAAAAAAAACCCAAAACCTAGACTCCAGATAAATTGTGCAAATAATAGTCAAAATGCTCAAATAATTTTCAAGATTTCTTTCATCATTAACTGGTGACACCAATAGCAGTTTGGAAAAAAAACAGAACAGAATAAACTCTGTCCCTATAATGCTTCTGCAAGCCTGCAAGCCTTCTACTGATATCAGTTCGGATATAAAGCAGACCAAATTTTTTTGCCAACTAATATAATGATAATATTATAGAAATGAGTTCAGGAAAGCTTCATGTTTCATCGCAGCTCAGTATAAATGGACGGATAAGATTTATGTTGATTTTCAAACAAATCAATTTAAGAACATTACCTGAGACCACATTTCTAAGTACATGGGGTTTTCCCCTCCTCAAAATCACTTACAAATTTTGTATTTCAGCTTTTCATTGAAAGTGACTTTAAACATTGTTAGGTTTAACAATACATAAAATTCACACAACAAACATATATATTCAGAAAAAGTTATCAATGTTTTTCCAGGTTTTTGAAGATGTACTAAACAAAATTATCTATTTCCAATTTTACTTCATGCTTTGCCTCAGACATATGTTTAAGCCTTCATAAAATAAATAAACATATAAAGCTAAACAAAGGACCTTTCAGAAGTCATTGAAATGAAATTTGCTTTAAACTGTGATAAAAATTTCAGAACAGTCCGTGCTTGTAGTTCTATTAAAGTAATTTTTTTTTGTATTCTGATAAATAGTTGTTGCAGCTTTCTGAGAAACTTGGTTAAAAAGGCATACTCCTCTCCTATGCATTTGGGAGCATCATAGGAATGATTGTACAGTCTTCAGGAAAGAAAATATTCTAATACGTTGCATGCTTTATTACTCCTACAGGGATTTGTAACATGGGACATTAAGAAGGGACATATTTATTCCATTTAATGTTGTAATTACTAGTAGATTCTCTAGAATCATGATAAAAAATATGGATAGTTACACAGGAACAATACTTAATTATAATTTTCTTGTCCAAGTAAACTAATGGAATATGTAGCTGTTTTTTGTACTCGTTTACTCAGTCGAGAACTAGAAGATATGTTGTCCTATGTGACATTGCCACTGCAGCAGTACACTCAGCAAAGTCCACTATAATTACGTTGGCATTCTAAGACACAATCTATTTTCATTAATGAATCTATTTCTAAGTTGGTTTGGAGCCAGCTGCGAGATAACAACAACCTTAAACCTGATTGATAAAAGAGCTATGGCTCAAAATTTACCTCTCAAATGAGTTTCCTACACTGGAGGAGAAGCAGACATGGATGGTTGTTTCAATCAGAGGCCTCATCCCTACAAAAACCCCATGGATCTCATGTCACCCAGGAAGACTTGGTTGTGCATCCAAATCTGCTCTAAACAGGAAAGCTCCAGAGAACAAAGGACAATAAAAATGTTTCAACTTGCAAGTGTATTCTCTGAAGTGTTTTCTGAAATAAAGACAATCAAAATGTTCCTATTTTGGACAGTCTTACTTTACTTCCTCTGAGAGAGGAAGGAGATTCTGGAACAAACTGTGTGAAAAACCTGAGTGCTGACACGTATATTAAAAGCTAGAAGGAGCCAGTATGCCATCAGCCAAGAAGTTTTAAGTAACACAAATTTTTATGCTTAAAAATTAAACATCTCTTCCCGATCATTACAATTATTATCTGGAATTCCTTAGGGGAAAACATTTGTCAGCAGAAGGTTTTGTCCAGTTAAAATGTAGTTGTGAACTAAAACTGAATCAAGGAATAAAGCAAATACTTCAGTTTTGACGACATATATGAACTGAAATGGCCTCCAAGATTAGGACTTCTTTGAATTGAATGTTGAGTTATGTTTTATGTTGAAATTCATTCTATCTGTATAGAGGGGAAAAGATGGAAACAAACCTAGTAACAAACCTAGTAACACGAGTTTTTTTTCTGCCTTCCTCTAAATGATATTGGTCTAGAATTATAGCAACAATTTTATGCCCTATCTGATACACCTGGTCTACATTGAGAAGCTTTGAGATAGCAGACTTACCTGCCATAGGTTCCTAACAGGATCGGTGGAGACAGTCATTTCCCTCACTGTGAAGGGTTCGAGTGACTAATGTGCTATTGTATTACTTCACTAGGTGCTCATTTTGGGCAGGATTGAATCAGGCTTTGATATCCTAAATATAAAGAAATATTTAACTTTCATGTAGGAGATGTGAACTATTTCACAAACTCCCGTCTCATACACCACGTCAGGCAGTCCAGGAAGTATTGATAATTTTGAGCTTTTTCCTGGAGTCAGCATCCTCAGGTAGTAGACATTAGCTGTCCTACACGCTTAAATGGATCTTTATTTTAGATAAAAGTCCGTTACCGTCTTTCCTTGATTTTACACACTCAAGACAATTAAATTGGATGTAAAGTGCTTATCAGCTTTGTCCATCTCAATTTCTAACGCTCAGAAATCTCAGTTAGGAAAGAATTTCTATTTTTTACCATCATGTTCAAGTGACTGTTCTTTCTTCTCTCTTGATGACATTCCAAGCACTCTGCAAAGTCATCTTGAAGAGAGCAGATCTTAACAAAGCTGAGAATGTGGATGATGAAGGACAGAAAAAGTAATTTTTCAAAGGTAGTCAGCTATCTACATGCCTGCTGACTCACCAGATTCCTCTGCTGAACTTCAGAATGAATTGTCGATGTATGCCTGAATACATGAAACTCGGGATCTATTTAAGTATTTATTTAGGTACTTAAATATTTATTTAGTACTACAAATATCTGTTTGCTTACTTTGAAAAGTAAAACAATTGAATCTAACCAATGAAGGTAACACTAATCTATGTTGCAGAGATATCATGAATAGTAGCACTTCCAGTGTCAGGCTTTGTTTTTCTTAAGATAGTGGGATATTTTTTATAAAAAAACGACAAATATTATGCATGCATTTTTATTGCCATTGCAGAAATCTTTGTACTGGAATGAATATTGTGGTTTCATTGGGATTACTCACGCAAAAAATGACATTTTATAAGATCAGAACTTGGTGATGAATGTTCTCAGCGTTCTTTTACCTGCATGGATTTACTAAGCGATTCACAAAAATCCTTCCCTGTTACTGGCAGCCAGTGTCCTTGTGTTTGTAATGATGACTCAATATTTGTTTAAAGATCAAATAAGAAAGAAACATGCTACTTAACAGAAAGGTTAACTTTTCTGCAAACCATTGGACAACATGAAGAAAGCACTTCTTTCTGGGGAAAAGGTAATTTCATTTGATTATAAAGAGAGTAAATTGATCTTAACATTAAGGTGAAATTAATATGCCTATTTTCTTTAATATGGCAACATTTTGCTTCTCTTTATGCATTTTCTAAATTATCTAAAATATTTAGTTTGTGGCATCAGTCTTTTCCCATTAATTCTGTTTGATCATTGCTCTCCTTAATACTGTCCTTTAAGAATACCGATGATTCTTAAATAACATCAGATTCCCAGTGGGCTGCCAGCCTTGCTGATGGATTTTATTTCATTGGGGTTTTGTACACTCTTTTTTTTCCTCATATCTGTCATCTTTTGTATTACATTTTGCCTGTAAGGTCTTGACTTTGGACTTGCAGGACAGCTAGCACATTGGGGTCCTCAACTATAACTTGCAGCAATGGCTAAATAACATAGTTTGTTACTCCTGTACCAACAGTGTTTAGAAATGACAGAACAATGCAAAGTGCTAAATAGATAATACATCTAAAACAAACTCAGTGGCTAAAATAGCATCATCATGTAAAAATACACATAAAACTAGAAACTAATAATGGACTCTATGGAAATGCATTTTTGCATATAGAAATACTGTAGTTATTCCACCTTTAAGGTAGAAGGCAGCTAGAGCTTCTTGAGAGGCAGCTCAGCAGATTTCTAGTCATGGTGTTCTTTCAGAAAGTTCTTAGTATTTTTCTGAATGTGTCAGTAGCTCCAGAAACACAGTAAAATGGAATACACATAGAAATAATGCACATAGTACAAAATTATGCTCCCGAGCTTCAAGTAGTTCTGTATATATGTAAATTGACTTACAAAAGTAATATTGGTTCAGCTTTATAAGGGTACACTAAAAGCTGTTACTTAAAAGACAAAATGACACAGAAAGCTTTACTGCTAGCATAATTTATAACAGAATTAATCTATTATGTGTTTGCACCAGGTCAGGCCACTAAAGGAAACCTGTGTCTTATCGAAATCAGATTGAGAAGTACAAATCGAGAATCCCTAATGGAGTACTAAGCACACTTCAAACAGCCAGCCATATGGACTCTGTTACAGCCTGGGGATGGCTTCTTTTGAGCCATAGACTTAGGCAACAGAGTGTAGAAGAGTCTTTGTTTGATATAGGGCCTTCAAAAACAATGATGCATTTGAAAAAATAAAGTAATTCTTGGCTCTGAAGCCAAGGCTTCAGACCTCCTCCGTAAGACACCTCCTTTCTATTTCCTTCCTAAGAGCTATGATTTTAAATTAGGTTAGTTTTAAAATAGGTTTTGCAGATAATGCACTAAGCTTCTGAATTCAGTGTTTAAAGAGGAAAGCCTGTCTAATCATAGCATGTTAGATATCACATTATCAGTCAATACGCACAAGAAATTCATGCGGTGTCTGGTTTATTGCCTGTATGTGCACAAGTAGCATCATTTGAAGGTCTGGTTCCTTGATTAATAGGCTTATGGTTTTGACTTTTATGCATCTAAGAAAACTTAGCTTCATTGTAATCCAGAGTGTTCATAGTAAAGAAATCAGGGTCCTGTGAACTCATATGAATACAGTCTGTACTTTTGTCACCTTCGTGGCATTCTGCTATCTGAAACAAAGTCCATACCTCTGCCACAGGTTCCTGAAGGAAGTCAAGCAAATCATTTAGGACTTCATTTCTAGATATACTGTGTCACTCAGAGGTTCATATGGGATCAGACTGGATTTTTCAAACTACCTTGAAAAATTCAGTTCCCTACCAATTTCCTATCTGTGTTCTACATGCTCTTTTGGGAGTCTTGTACTTAATTTTTATTTTTCTATGTGCTATGTCTAGAAATTGAATACAACATTTCTTTCTTCAGTCTCTCACCTGACTATTTAGTTAAGACATTTTTCATTACAGCAATTTTCTCTAGCTAAGGTGAAGGAGAAAGTCATATTATATGTAAAAAAAATTTCTTCCTTACCATGCCAAATTTTGCAAGAGTAACTTTTATATATAATTTTATATTTTGGTATATCATTGAAGCTTATCTTTCAAATTTGTATGATTTTTTTCAAATATTACCTATGCAATGTCTTTTCTTTCTGTACTAGCAACTAGTTAGCAAAATAATTGTTGGCATAATATTGAGATTAGAAATTGTATGTTGTATCTGGTCTGTATTTACATTATAAAATAAATGATGAGGCATGCAAAATTAGAAGATGTTTGAGTGCTCAGGCTTATTGACTGTACAACTTTGTCCATGTTTTAAAATGCCATGATGTCTTTCAGAGAATGAGATAAAATATGCCAGTACAATGCTAAAGAAGAGAAATATCCAAACAGAATTTCCAGATACCTGAGAAAAGAGACAAAAAATTGACTTGATTTTTTTTTGCTACTTCTTAGTCTGCTGTTGGGTGACAGTATATAAGCTTGATCTCATTTTTCTACTTTAGTCAGAAGATGAGAGTAATTGCCCAATATTTTAAGACTTTGTCAACCCTTACACTGGATCCATGTATATATGTGACTGACCATTTGTATCAAACGCTGGTTTAGATGTAGTTGTTTCATCAAACTACTTACAAAAGTAATGCAGAAAACTAGAAACCATACAGCTGCTTAATGTAGATGAAAAAAAAATTCTGCCTACAACATGGAGGTACAAGTTCACTAAAACATGCTTGTGCTGTTGTTTGCAGACAAGTTGTGTTGTAGTCTTGAGATGAAGTTCAGTAAGGTATTTACCAGATGTGAAAATGTCTAAGCTTCACCTGACTTGTGAGGAGTTATACTATGTGTGCATAAAACATTGCTCAGGTGGTGCTTTCATCCACTCTCTGAGTCTCTGCCCATCTAGCAGTGTTGTTCCAGCATCTGTGTCTGCTAATGTGGAGGCTGCCTGTGTGGACTCAGCACACGCACTTTGGAGATGTGGGGGTCAAACTCCAGCTGTGCCACTGAGCCATCTTGTAACCTGAAGGAACCACTTCCCCTCACATCTCCTCTTCTTATGTATGAAAATAGTTGGGGCAAGCACTCTTATTGCACTATTCATGCAAGAGACTTAGCCAATTGCCATTGGCTACCTATAATGGAAAAAGATAATGATCAGCTGCCATTATTTTTCAAGTCAAATTGACAGAGAATTTTATCTAAGATAAAATATTTAAAGATCACAACTTAATGCTCTGTTCATAGCTTTTAATGACTTCACACATGAGCTGAGCTATTGTCTTTAAAGTTGCACTCCGATGTAATTTCTCCCCATTTCAAACCTCCTCCTTTATGAAATTTCGAGTGTTCTCCATCTAACAGCCATCATTTCTTAGCCAGAATTTTACAGCTGACACCTGGAAACAGATGAAAGAGGCAGTGCAAATAAAGATTGAATACCGATATTATTCTTGCATTTATCAATAAGGCAAGTCACAGGTGTTGACAGCACAGATGAATCATAAGAACAGGATCAATTTTAATTAGAAATGTATTGTGATAAGTTAACTTCTTGGTGAACATATATGTTCATTTAAAGAGTTACCCAAAGATCACCAATAAGGAAGATCTTTGATAAAAAAAAAAAAGTAATTTTGTATTACAATACTTTCACTCTATCATATTGCTATCTTGCATTCAATTTTGAGAGAATTGTTGACAATATTAATTGTCACTGAGAACTTGACTTTGCACTGGAAAAGCAGATTTCTCTTGAAATTTACATATATAAAACATATCAAGTGCATTAGCTAAACAATACTCTCAGTACTGTAGGATAGTTAAAATTGTATGAGTTATAAGTCCTCATTACAGAGATTGACAGCTAGAAGTGCATCAGTAGTAGCTGAGAAGAGAACCCACCGCCGCTTTGAGTTCCCAGCCCAATAACTTACTGTAGAGAAAATGAACCAAATAATATGTCTTAAGCAGTGATAAAAACTGCAGGGATGCTTTATATTTAGAAGACCTCCTGGAGTAATAGCACATAATTAAAAGCATATAACTTATAGATGATGCATCAGATACTGGTTCTCTACCTTATATTTAAAGATCAAAAGTCAGCATCTGCTGGTATGATATTGCCTTCCAGTATTTTCTTGAAGACTCAATCTAAACATAATGAATGTAAAAATACACTCACATAGTATGAAACTGTCATTTGTCTTAGCCCAGTATCTTTTAATCAATATGTTTAAGTTGACATTTAAATTAATTTTCTATTTTTCAAAATATTGGCTCTCCAAGTAAAGATGACAGTTTTTCAGAGGACTGCAGAACAAAGAGGAGAAAAAAGAGAAACTTGTAGTAAAGTTTTCAGGTGGCAGAAAAAATAAAATAATATTTCCTGCTGCTTTATGTTCTTGAATCAAATTTATATATTGAACACTTAAGAAGGGTGAAAAATATTGATCACTTAAGAAGAGTGAAAAATACAGTGAGTTAAGAGAGTCTGTTCTTGGTATGATCAGTCTATTGTTTGAGAAAAAACTCTGGACACATATGCAGTTCTACTAATTTTAGAAATCATTATTGTAGAAGACCTTTACCTCTTACATTATAAAACTTACTCTAATGTGGTATGTGTATACATGTATGGATATTTTGTGGTAAAAGTAATCCATGTAAAAAGACGAGTCTGGGATATTTTATTAAGGAAAGAACACAATTTTATGTAATTTCAATATTGAGGCAAAGTAGTTGTCAAACAGTTGAAAAAAAGATTTATGCTAAAACAAGGACTAGACTAATACGAACCTGCTGTGTCATTTTATTAATACTTTAACATCTGACCTTCAAGAAAGAAGCTATCATCACAGACTATTATCGACTCAGTGGACCATATTCAGTGGTTGTGTAAGGAGTCAAACATTATGCTGACGTTCTAGATGGAAATCTGTTGTTCAAGGTTTTTTAATAAGCATGAGGTGGTGAACAGAAGTCCCTGCTATTGATTGCAGAGAGCATTTGACTATAGAGTTTCAGGTCAGACCATCCATAACAAAAGGAGACAGTCTGTTTCACTGGTAGCATATCTCTGAGTATTGCCCTTCTATAAAATGTTCTCACTCTTCCACGCTTTTAATATCTTTGGTGAATTTGGCTTGATTTTAAAACTTATGTGCCACTTCAATTACTGCAATGTTGAGAAATTACCAACAATTTTCTTCAATGTGCTTAATTTGAACTCATATATTTTATTGCAAGGTTAAAATTTCATTCTGGTATAAAGAGATGGCAAGAAGTGGCATATTTATAGGATCATAAGGCATTTAAAGTAAACACAGAATTAGTAAATGGATGCATGTTGCAATCATGGAACTGTTAACCCAGTGTTAATTAATTATGTTTCTATCCACTAAATCGTTTCTACAATGATGACTAAGTTTTTGGAATATGCCAAATCGAAACTGGGATTGCAGATTTTCATTTCACAGGCACTTTTTTTGATAAGTCATTTTGTCAGGTGATCTGCAGTGGGCATTGCTATGCCAATGAAAGGCAATAATTTTAACATAAATGTGACCAGCCTGAGAGTGCTAATGTATTGAAAATGTCTACAGTGCAGCAGGTACTGAACTGTCTCAGGATAAGATGTGCACACCCCTCCTCCTTTCTACAAAAATGTTTGTTGTCCTTTGCTGCTACTTTGCATCCTTACAGGATTTTCTCTTTGTAGAGAAAACTGTCCTTTTAAGCAGAAGCATAAAACTTTTGAAAGACAAAGACCCAAGTAGGATGATGGGTTTACTTTCCTCCCTCACTTTCCCCTAGTGAGCCAGGCAATGTATTTTCCAACGACACCGTCTCAGGAATGTTATGTTATTTCATTTCAGTGAGGATCAGGGGTTTCTACCTTTATTTATGGCTGTCATTTTTATGCTCTAAACTTCACAAGCTTTCTCTGACTATGGAGTCATTCATTTATACAAAGGAATTTCAGATAATTTACTGCTGCTGGACAGAGTTTTCCTTACAATGGTGTGAAGAATTACATGCTCTACCCTTTTATTACTTATTGGCTAAATCTTGCCCTCATTTATAGCATTGCAATAATAAATAACCTCCTTTGAAAGCATTAATGTGTGCTTTTTAATTGATTAAGAAAAAAGAAGTTACTCAATAGCAGTCTAAAACATACTCTACTGCTCTGCTAACCTATGAGGGCAGAATATCAAGTGATTTTAACATCAAGAATAAAAAATATCTGTTAACTGAGCCCTAAGAGAAATAATGATTAACATTCAATTTACAATTTTTTAATGCTATCTGTCTTTCAATTCTGGAAAAAAACAGATAAAAAAAAATAATAACTGGAGAATACAAAGAAGAAAGGCTGGCAGTACTATCAGCTTCAACTCGCTCTGTGATTTTGCACCCTAACACATAAGACATTCATGATTGCACAGCATCATTCCTCCCTAAACAGTCTGCACATGATGACAATCTTAAAAATTCATCCCTCAAAGAGACAGGTCAGAGTTATGGATTTTAATAAGGTTTGGTGGGTGTCCAGGCCAAGACACCTTCTAGCAGCAGCTCCTGAACAACTTCAAAGGCAGGCAAGCAAGTAAAGGAGGCAGAAGTAGATATGGTTAGGTTGAATTCTTGGACTTGAAGAGCTCAGAAGTGTCCCAGAGCCCTTCTTCTGGGTGGAAAATAAGACCAGTCCCAATGAGAGCGTGAGAAGTCACTCTGACTTATTAAAGAAAGAAAATGTATGGAAACAGGGAGGAAAGAAAATAACCTTGAGAACAGAAGGGATTTGAGAATGGCATATAGTTCAAAATGAAAAGGGAGTTGAGGGGAAATGATACAAAGAGTCTTTGATTTATGCAGTGAACTGGAGCTACAGTCTAGAATAGATGACACCTTAATAGAAAAATTGGTTTGTGGACCATAGGGCTGTGTTCCCTCCCACTCATAGCCACATGAATCAATTCCCTGTCCCATTCATCATCTTGGAGAACTGCAGAGGCAATGACAGCAATAGTTCAGGTCGTAAAATAGTTTTACAGGAACTTCTACTTTATTTTTACCTAACGTGATTTAACATGTGGGAAGAGTTGGAGAATTACTGATCTCTATGCAATCTTCATTGTAAAATATAACTTTGATGGTCAGAGAAAACCTCATTTCAACTCTCAGCCAAGTAAAACTCACTTTCACAGAAAGTTACTTAAATACTCTGGCTCAGCCAGTGTAAGTAGTTATAAGCCTTATTGACAGATGGGGATCCTTCATCCCTTGGGTCACAGATATGATTAATCCTTAAGTAAAGCTATTTTGTACAGCTTTTTTTAACTTTTAAAGCAGTAAGTATGTAGTACGTAGTAATAATAATATTCTAATGTCTTTTTTGAACAAAAAGAATGTATAAAAGAAGTTTCTAAATATAACTAGCAACTGAAAGTTATTAATACACAAGTATCTCTCCTCAGATATGAGGACAAGCTGGACAGAACTGGAGGACAAGTCACTTCATGGTCTAAGAAATAACTGGAACCATGGGAGATGAATAACTCTGAGAAACAAGCTGCCAAATAAAGCTGTTTTGACAAAATTTTGAGGATATCTACTTGGGAAATATGATGCAGAAATACTTTATAAAAGCATATGTTGAAATAAAAATAATGTTTTTAAGTTACTCATATTTCACAAACGCTTTCATTAATCAGAAAAGGCTTTCAGCTACAAATTATGACCATCAATAATTAAAAAAGAAAAAAGAATAATATTTTCAGGCCTATTTGGTTAACCTCTCAAATCTGATGCACCAAAGAACAGGTCTGCATGAAGAGTGAATATGAAATAAAGCATCTGGATAACATTCCTTCATAGCGCCAGCCTCTACTCAAACTTAATCCTTTAAAAACCTTAGCACACTGTCTTGGGCTTTAAAAACATTCACTAAACTTTTATTCAAGGGTGTGCTAGAAGCTTAAAACAAAGAGACCTGGGGGTAAAAACTTTTTTAATATTATGAAAGATACTTTTTCCATTACTGGTCTAAAAAAATTGAAAGCGGAAATAAGATGTTATTTACTAATTTTTCATTACTGCAAATATTTTAATACTTTTCATCTGGAACTAAAATAACTTTGTGAAAAAAAAGAAGACATTTTATTCTTCAAAAAGCTCTTCTTTTGATTCAACTGTATATGGGACAGGTTGCTTAAAAGGTCTATGGATTCATCACCTTTGGAGGGCCAGAGCGAGCTCATTAACTGAGATGTTAGTCCTGCTGTGTGTAGGGATTTGGATGTGATGACCTGCAGCCTAAATTAGTCTGTTGTTGCATAACTAACCCTTCTGTCACAAGAAGAAGGAACAGAACGCATCGTGGAAAAAAAAATTGTTTCTGTCTAAAGAAAAGGGTACCTACAATCTGATTTTACAAAAAAAATATGTGACCTAGAGGCATCTACCCTTTACTTTATGAATTTGGTATGTGAATGAGGTGTGTATATCTACAAATCTTTGTAATGTATGTTGGAATAACTTTAGATACAAAATTGGGCTCCCAGGTAACCTCATCATGCAGAAAATGTCATGCATTTAGGATTTTTTTCAGACTGTCATATGAACTCATGCAGGACATGAGGGGTTTATAAGTTCAGCACCCAACCTGCTTTCCCTCTCCTACCTATATATACACACCTTTCACTTTGCTGAGTGAAAATGTCTCAACTCTTTCAATCATACAAACTTATAACAAAATATAAATATTATCAAAATTGTATACTGAATTCCTAACTCCAGCAAGAGCCTGAAAAGACATCTCATCATGTAGATGGCTTTTAGTGCATTTACTCTTAAAAGACATTTGGTCAGCAGTTGTGAATTATGAAAACACCTACAGAAAGAGCAGCTAGAGACGTAAGAAGGCTGGATGCCACCCTCCATAATTGTCTTTTTTCGTTCTGCCACGGAGGCATATTTAAGTAAATGCATCACCTCAGACATACAGCTAGTGCACACCAGCACCATATTCTCTGTTTGCTGAAAGACACTTTGAAGACCAGGGACTAGTATTTGAAGAAGTGTTAAGCTTCAAAATTGCAATTTAATTGTGGAGATTTAAATGTTTTAATTCCTTACTTTCATATATTTGGAAAAATTAGGCCATGTGTGTCTCAGATTGCTCATCTTATGTTAGAAAATGTGTTTGACCTTTAATCTCGCCATCCTTGCCCTTCTGATCTGAAACATACGGAAGATATCTTTTTTTTTTTTTACCTCAAAGAAAATTAGTCTTTGTGAAACATTCAAAAATGACAAAAGTCAGTATAATACATGAATCCTTGGAAAAAGTTATGTGTTTATTGTAGTGAGAAATGAATAAAAAGAGGAAGAGTTACACTATAGCTTTTAATTAAAGAGCACTGCTCAGAGTTATATTGAAAAAACAGTATGCATCCATGCAATTAAAGATTGTATTGGTGCATATAGATAAAGAGGACTAAATCAAAGTTGTACAGACATCTTATTATGCTCTCCAACAGCTTGATTTTACACAGTATCCTTTTAATACAGTTTCTATGTATGCAGTCAGAAGACAAAATACCAGCATCCCAAGATTCAAAAGTAGTATAGCATGCTAGGAATAGATCCCATCTACATCAATAGAGTAGATCTGTGAAAATACATACTTCTTCTGCAATAAGCTGAAATCTATACTCCTGATATCCCTTCTTTAGAAAATCTGAACAACAAAAGGATTTGTTGCTGAATTGACAGTTTATAAAAAGAAAGGAGACTGACTCAAAATGTGATCTAATTAATGCTCTATTTTGAATAGTAAAGTATTTAATTTTCATTGAATGTCAATGATAACTAATTACCCAAGCCACAGAGTGAGGAGAGGCATAATTAAATACCTTTAAAATAAACTGCAATAATTAAAATATTTATATCTAATTTCTATTCCTAGGATTTCAATGAAAAAAAGAAAATTACAAGAGTGGGTTTTTGTGATAAGCAAAGAAGAGTTTATGCTCAAAAAATAACCTGTTCTGATCCAAATTAATATGTTATATTTTTCTCCTCCAATGTTAATTAGGAATTATCTAAATGTGTTTGCTAGATGGCAATTGCAGGTACGTACATTGCTATCAAAACCTGACCAAGGCTTTAAGAGTTTGACATGCATGCAACACTTAATTGGTGGAAATTACCCAAAGTCATGCCAGAACACAAAGAGGAGGTAATTCTTCTCAAGAACTTTCTTTTTGTGTTTTATATTTACTGGACTGGATCGCTGAAAAATACATTACATTCTAATTTTGCACATGGTCTTGTAAATGCAGATCCTTTGATAAGACAGAATCAATAAGTTGATTCCTGTCCTATTGTGACAGGACAAGGAACAACAGTTTACACTGAAAGAGGATACATTTAGATTGAATATATGGAATAAATTTCTTACAGTGAGGATGATGAAAGAAAGTCACAGGCTGCCCAAAGAAGTTATAGATAATCCATCTTTAGAAGTGTTCAAGATAATTTTAGACAGGTTTTTGAATTACCTGGTCTAGTGAAAGATGTCCCTGCCCAAGGCAAAGAATTTGGACTTAATGATCTTCAAAGGTCCCTTCCAACACAAATCACTCTATGATTCTATTATTCTGTGATTCTTTGTGTCTCTGATTCTATGATTCCATAAATTTGGCATATTTAAAACATATTATTGAACACAAAATGGTAAGCTATACAACATAATTTTTATGTTAGACCACTCACTAGCAATAACAACATATCTTCATGACATTCAGTCTTTTGAGCTTCTTTTGTTGATGTAGTTGTATCTGAGTGTAACCTTGAAACTTAAGGATTTTGAGAATCAATGAGTGAAAGAATCAATGGTTTTCCAGATGCCAGGACTTGTGATTAGAAGACTTTAGCAATTCCTGAAGAACCAGGCTTTTGTTGCAGCTGCTTCTGTACCTCTGCACACACATCTAACACAGAAGTAGTGCAGGTTGCAGAAGTTCACTGATATCTTTTCTGCACATGTAATGTGACCTTTGGCAAGGTTGACCATCTTATGGCTGATCTTCAGCTTGTATTCTCTATCTTTGTGTCTAAATCATGACAACTGTGTAGCGATCTACTTATAAAAAGCACCAAATTCTCAGTCCTGTTTCTATCACTAGGGTTTTGATAGTTTCAAAAAGTAGAAGATAACTAGTAGCACACTCTCTTCATGATTTTCTGTAACAAGTTTCCAGGGTCCTATAGCTCGTGGCTTTTAATTTCAAATATCATCACTGTTTAAAGAGAATTAATAAATAAAAATGATATTTTAAATCAAATTAACAACACTAGCGAAGACCTACTATAGACATTTCAGTTGTACAAGAATACAGTTTTTAAATAGAAATAAAATAACAGTAAAACCATAAAAAGTAAGGTGAGAAGGCAATGGTTTTGTTCTTATTCCATTTTTGGATACTGTGAAATATGATTTCTGACAGCCTATAATGTATTTCATCTCGGGAAAAAAAAAAATCATTTATTTTAATAGAAAAGGATTTATCCAGACAAAAAGTCTGCCTATACCAACTCCCACAGTAATTTTTGATTACAATGTAATGCTTTACCATTAATGCATACCATATAATACATTGCATGAAAATGCCAGATTTCATCCCCTGACTTTCATTTAAAAAAACCACAAAAGCTGAGACTCAAAATGTGCATAATGGTTTGAGGATTCAGTTCTGAGCAACAGATAAAAGTCAGGAGGAAGTCAGACTTGCACTGGTCAATCTTATGACAGACATGCATTCAAACTGAAGGATATAACAACACAAGAAATATGAGTCCATCTGAACAAACCATCAATTCCAAAGAACACAGCCCTATTCATCTTAATAATTTTCTGTTTCTTAACCATTAAGCTGTTGGCAATTGCTACTTGACAACTGCCAGTAAAGCATTAATTTTAAGAGTGGAAGTGTAATTTTTTTCAAATAAGCTAAATGTCTAGTCATGTAATGTATGAATTGAGTATTTAATTACCTAAGAAGCCTCATTTTCCTTAATGTTCAAATTTCAGAACTGCTGAATTTCATTGTCTAAAGGAAGTGTTGAACGTTCACCATCATTGAATATTGGAAATTATTTTGATTGAGAAACCATCTTTGAAATTATTCTTTCAAAAGTGAAGTATCTAGATTGCTACATACCTGAGAATAAGATTAGACTATCACACACACATCTTGAACATATTTTTCTTTTATAACAGAGACAATTCATCAAGCTGGAGAACAATATATCCTATGTGCTGAACATGCTATTGGAAATCTTCCAAGTGAGAAAGTTAATATTTTATAACAAAGGGTCGCATTATCAAAAGTGACTTCGAAGCTGGAATGAACTAAATCGCTTCAAGGACTTCTAGGCATCTAAGTGTTTGGTAGCTTTCGAAACTATGTTCCAGGATCCTGAGTCAGGAAAGATCAGATTTACAAACACCAGTAGAGGGGCTGTTCATACATGTTGATACAAACATCTAGGTTGGAGTTAGTCATTTGATTTTCCCTTAAAATCAATGGAGAAATGATGATGTTGGGATAACTCTCACCTCTTCAGGGTATTGAGATCAAAGTAGACCTGAAGAATTCTACATCCAGGATATCTCTTTGGCCTCATTGACTATATAGAAGCCAATGTACACATCAAATTAAATGTCCGGAAACCTGTTCCAAAATGCAAAAGATGAAAATACGGTTCTTGGGGGCATTTATATAAGAAGCTAAGTACCAAATACCCATTAACATCCCTTACACACAAAAAAATAAAGTACTAGAAAAGATTATCCAAGTCAACCTGTCCAGATCTGAAATCAATACAGCTTCAGTTATTCAGTAGAGCTTTCCTAAAGTTTACTAAACATTTGAAGTCCAAAAACTTAGCTTTACTCCTATCTATATTCCCTATGGTACTTTTGAGACTGCTATACTTTCATGCTTGGTTTTGAACTTTCTAAAGCCTTCTTAGTATAATAAGTAACATAATGTACCTTCCTCAGTATGTTTTAGTCGTCATGATAAGAGCCAATTTGCTCAAATTTTGCCTGTTTTGAGAACATAAATTTTAAATGAGTTACTTACTGAAATGCCAATATTTCTTTAGTCAAGGAAAAGCATAAAGTGTTTTTGAAAGCCTTTAAGACTGCATCATGTTCACCTAATTTATTGATCTAAACTGGAATTAAAAAAAATATGAAAACATTAAAATACTACTGCTTTCTAGCATTTACTTTACAAAGGATAGTGGTACATTCTAAAAAAGAGCTGTTCGCTAAGTACCTAAAATGCAGGTGAAATTTAAACTCCGAGGGCCTGCATCAAGCCTAGAGAGTTTTGCTTTTCTTCTGCCTAAGCTTACTAAAAGAACATTCACAGGAACATTAAAGATGGTGCATTGAAACAGAATTTGCTTTTAGGATAACAATAATTGTCTGAGCAAATTGCATCCTAATATGGAGGATATGTGAAAACAGTACCAATTAATCTGATGGAAAGAGAAATTGGATAAACTATGCATTTATGAAAATTTCATCTTTGAGTTTAAGGGGCTTGATTTTCTTTTTCAATTTGACTTCTGTATTTGACTGCAACTTTTTCTAGAGTTTGAAAAATATTTTGAAGTTCTCAGATGAAATATGCAGCATGAATCAAGAGCATTGTTGTATTAAGTATGATGTCAAGCAGCTATACCACAGCTAACTTTCATTGCCAGTCAATTTAGGATTTATCAAGGCAGCTGAATGATCCTGGGATCTTTCAACTCCTCTGTCTGTCCTCTGTCAGTGAAAAAAACCTTGTATGTCAAACTAAAAACAAATAGCACTTTGACTTGAGGAAGTAAGCCTTTCACCATAGCATTAAATTCAAGCATATCTTTAAAGGTAATGGAAAAAAAATATTGATGGAACATTCTTTAAAAATAATATTCCCAATAGATTTTTTTTTTTTAAATAAATGCCTTCCTTTTCAGAATGAAAGGGACATACTCAAATCTTTGTTGGAATCAGTGCTTCCCATTAGGAATAGCACATGGTAATGGAGCAACAATGATATTCTTCTGCACATATGGAACCAGCAAACTAAGCCAACTTTTTTAATTGTAAAAAAATGATTGAACCCCTTCTATTTCAATCTGCTAGTCATTTTCCCTAACAGCAAGCATTAATGACTTCCCTGACTAATGAAAATTAATTGCTAACCCGCCTTGACAATTACATTGTGATCGATCAAGTTTAAAGGATCTGCAAGGGTCATTTGCTGTAATTCTAGTGCAATCCATTAAAACTGCAGCAGATGATAACCTTTAACTTAGTTGCATATTAGGGAATACTAATAGCAGCTCTAGATGCCATTGTTCATACAAGAGGAGATACATCATATTGTCTGTTTGTCCTTATACTCTGGAGGTGTTGCTGTTTCTTAGCCAACATGGAAATCCCTCTTGACATCAGACATTAGCATCTCTATAATCTTATCAGGGTGTTATAAAGGCAGACTTTGAGAAATCAAAAATATGTCTGAGAGTTCTCAGTCTATTTCAGGGTAAGTCTCCTGGCTGTTACATAAAACTATGTTGTAAAATGAGGGACAAATTTGTTAAGTCTTGATGGAATGCACTTCCAGATAAATACATATAAAGTGTACATCGTATTTTACTGGTCCTGTAGATGCTATCAGCTATACTAGACCCTTGAATATGATCTACTGTCTCTTAGACAAAGCTGTATTATAATATAATGTTCAAATCTGTGAAGAGTTATTGAAGGAGTTCATAGTGATTAGTGAACAACAAATGTAATTAGAACTAGAAAACCAGAACTGCACTGTATATTTCTGAATGCCCTCCCAGTCACAGCATCCAAATATTTAGAACACCTGCAAGATAAACTAAGTTTTATTTTAGCAGCAATTAAAGGCAAATCATGTTGTTTCTAAAAGTAAAACACACACAAAAATAAACAAACAAAAAAGACCCTTATATTGAAGCTTTATAGATTTCTCAGATGATTTGAGCTATCACCTTATACGTTCAAAGGCATTTTTGGGGAAAGTTTGGTAAATTTTTCACAAAATTAGAAAATGGTGCTTGAAGAAATGAACGAAAGAATTAAATCTAATCTAAATCTAATCTGTTATTATTTAAACTACTTATGTTTAATCGTGTGAGGATATAGAGTGAGTTTAGACTTTTATCTAGGACTGACTATTTTATGTATACAGAGTCAACACACTATGTGATCTCACCTCAATATCTCATTTCAGAGGTATGGAAGTTTATCCTAATAAAAACTTAGTAGAACTTGATCCAGTACATGTTTTTGCACAAATGGAGATGCATATTCTGTAGTTCAGTATGTGCATTTGTGAAGAATATACTGAAAGATATAATGACCGTATTCTTTAGCTCTTTAAACTGAGATTGTCCAGGATTATTTATCTCTTGGGGGAGTTTATTCCACAATCTACTAACTACTATGCTAACTACCTTTAGGAAGACTGACACCAGATATTTGCAGCTTCATTGTAAGTTTAAGAATTCCTGTAATGATGCCAACCCACAAGGTGCAAGTTTGTAAAATCTGAAGAAATTTTGAAACAGACACTCCCTACTGCATCTCTCAAACACATCTAAAGTGATGACTGTGCAGAGATCATTGCAGAGGTTTTTTAAAGAGAGTTTTGCATTATTTTACCAAAAAATAAATTCAAAAATATGATACCGTATAGAAGATTCAATCTAAATTGTATCCAGTAAAATATTAAGTAAATTATTCCACCTTGAAATGTCAAACAAGTATTCTAATACACACTCTTATAATATTCTATAACAGGCAGACTTCTAGGTAGTCTTATAGTTTCTCCTAGAAAAGCTAGACCATAAATCTACACAAAACCCACATTCTGACTAAGAAAGGAAACTAGTTTCCCCAAAGAAATATTAGCATTCTATATTTCTCAAAGAAAACTTTTTTTTTTTACAAGAATGTTACTCACTCAACAAGACTCAGAACAAAATTCCTTACATCTTTTTATACTGATAAAAAAGACGGAAGTAGATTATCAACCAGCATAAATAACTAACTTTACAGATCTACATGAAATAGAAGATATAGTTACAGAAAGTAGGGATATAATGATAGAACTTTTTGGAACCAGTCAGCATCACTCTAAAAGCCAGTGGTCAGTAAGGATTAGGGGTTTTGAAGTATACCTAAAAAAAATCTATTTAAAGCTTTTCCTATAGAAAAGATTTTTTCTATTTTCAGATTTGCTTCTGGAGTGGCCAAAATGTGCACTCAGATCAATATAAACTGGCAAGAATTCCATGAAGACCAATTAAGTTATTGTAAATTTATAGACCTACAGCCAACACCAGAAGTTAGTCTATGGAAATGTATTTGAAACAACACAGAGATATGAGATCCTTCAGACTACAGCAGTTTCAGTTTTCACAAAATTAATTATGAGCATTGGATTATGTTTGGGTGTGATGGATAGTGGTGGATTACCAATGGTCTATAAAAGTTTCATGTAAATGTTATCAGAAAAAACCCACACTCTTATACAGCAGACAAGAGAAAACTCCACAACTGTCTACTACAGCATGACTATATTAAATACTAATAAAATACTGGACAACCTCTGTAGACATTTCATTTAACATGCTTAGAGTGTCCAATTTTTGGAAAATATTTATGTAATCTTCTTTTTATATTTTTTTTTTTGGTATTTTAACCAAAATCAACTCATCATGGAAACTGTTCTATAACTCATATTCCATGTAAAGTTTTCATATTTCCAATTACAAGGTAAGAGTCAAATCTTACTGAAATCAGTGAAATTATTTTATAGGCCTTATGGAATTTTACCAAGAGTATGACGTGAATAGAAGATTAAGATTTAGCCATGAAAGTATTTACCATTTGCCTAGCTTACATGTGAAAGCATTTCCACATTTCCACTAATGCCAGTGACTTTCATACTCTTCAGATTAAGCATATGCTTATCTACTATACTGAATCAAGACTCTCATGTCTGCTCCTTAAACTGAACTTGTGCCTTTTAGTCAAATCTCAGCTCAAGAATACTTACGGATTCTGACACTTTAAACTAGCCAGCACTTAAAAATGTAACCTCTGACTAGTTATGGTTCTGAGGCAGCATAGAAACCCTGCCATGTAAAGTAAATAGTCTCGTCTCATTCAGTAAAGGTAAAAATCACACTGTTATCAAGTGTGACACTGCTGATGTGGAAAAAAAATTAGTATTGCAACAGGTTATTAAATTGTTAATGGCCACATTCTATTCTCAGGTTTGTGGTTTGATGCAGTCTGGGCAAGATGTCAAACTGTATCAATGTTAAGGGCTTCTGACAAGCTCAAGAAGGAAAAAATGCTGAATGAATAAGCTACTCTATAAATAAAAAGACATTGTTACCTTTAAAAGTGAGACAGAATTTAATTAAGAAAATTAACGTAGACTTTTGAGAGACTCCAGTTTTCTGAATCTCATTCTTCCCTGTCAAGAGAAAGTTCTATTCCTTTATAATGAGAAACAGTAAGTGCCTACTCCCTTACAAAAAGTTAGTGATATCATCCAAATAAAAAGGCAGAGGAATGAAGTTCGTGAATTTGCCGCCTTCTATTTATGCAACAGTTTATGCAAGAGTTATTTATGCAGTTTATACACCACCTTCATTTCATAGATGAGGATAATGAAGCACAGTCAAGAGTAAGTCAATGGCCTGTTCAGGGCGAGAATCAAAATATTGGTTTCACATGTATTTCTAGTAGTGTACCTGAGGATCAGACTGTCTTCTAATATCATCTGCTAAAATTTATTAGCTTCCTGCTCTCCAGCTTAGAAAACCAAACGTGAATTTATGCAGTCTTCAAATTTTAGTAATTTTTGTACTAAAGCACTCCGTTCCTCAGAACATATTTGTTTCTCAGTTGCTTCATTTTACCCTGTTTCTCATATAATAACTCCTTGCACAAGGAAAATCATCAGTGTCTCTTATCAATTAATAAGTGAGTTAATTTATTGGACCATTACTTAAATTATTGTATCCTGTTATTTTAATCAGATAAAGATAATTTCAATATAAATTTGGATGTTAGAATTTTGCAGAAAGATTTCTAGACTACTAAAAAATGAGATCTAAATATACGTGGTTTTATTTTTTGTAAAAGAAGAAATGAAGGAATGAATTATGGACAGAAAGAAGAAAAGAAGAAAGGAAGGAAGGAAGGAACATGGAAGAGCAGGTAAGAAATGAAAGAAGATAATGAAAAGATGGATGTTTTTGTTGTTTCAATCACAAATTAGCAAATTGTTGCATGGGTTTTTCCATATGTTTTCATTATTTTCCTGATTAAAATTAAATTTAAAAAAAAATATAGAAAAAAGTTCCTATCTTTTTAAGGGACGAGATAAATATTAGGTGTTACACAGTGGAGAAATGTTGAATATAAGGGCAAGTACTTTGTGTTTGCACAGCCTTATTGTTCTTTCGACTCTAAGTATATCCACAAATCTGCACTGACTACAAAGGGAGCTTAGACAACTTGGCCACATACGGACACATTCATGAGAAACATGGGATGTCTAGAGTTAGGGATCTAAATACAGAACCAAATTTCACCCCAAATGATTGCACACAGTTTATAGTTTTGTTGCCATACAATATAAAAAGTTTATGCATTTCCACAAAGAGTTCTGATACATATAGACAAGGAAATAATCTCAGCTTGAGAAAAACAGTCACAGGAAGCTGACACTGTTCTCATCTTCTAATTAATCTTATTCCATCCACTCATTCCTACAACTGAAAAGGGTTTTACTTCTGAGGACTGAAGTACCAATTTTTCACTAATCTGACAATCTCAGATCTTTGCAGCTGGTAGACAATAAAGGCACATATCAACTACACTCCAGCTTTCCAGTGAGCAACCTTGTCATGGAAGTATGTCCCTCTTTCTGAAGAGCACTAAGAAGGAAGACTGTATTCCAGACTTGGAAGACTGTTTCTCAACATAAAGCAGAAAAGAGTTATTATTGGACCTATGTATATTGTTTACTCCTTCTAAACTCAGCTGCAATTAATTTGAGATTCTATATATCATCTTCTCATTACAGTGCAATATAGACATTAAAGAACAATGGGAACTTGGCTCTGCAATTGCATTTCTGCGTAAAGACATTGAGGTGGCTGGTTTTTGGTTTTGGTTTTCTTTTATCTACATAAAGCTGAGGCTGTTATTTTCAACATTGAATGCTTTGTTTGATAATATCTTAAAAGTGTTATTGATCCTGAAACTTTAATGTAGAACATTTGTTAGCTTTATGCTCTGCCATTCACTCTGCTGTTTACAGAGATATAACTGATGGAGGTTCCCTGTTATAGAAGGTTTATGACAGTAATTTATTTGGAGACTGATGCTTCAAGAACGTGAGTAAGTCCTACAGAACATACTAAACATCCTTCATATGCTTTGATTTTTGATTGCCTTTATCACATTGCTGAGCAATGTGATAACTGGCTCACAAATATGCAGCTGGTTTTTGGACATTTGTATGTTCTGCTCTACCATATTTGTGGCAGCTGTAAAATGCTGTGAGTCAGCTGAAGGCTGGATGAGCATAACCTTTAAAGGAACAGGATTTTTTCAATAGTCCAAAAATAATTTTTCATGAAAGTAGTAATAAATATTTATTTTCTTTCTTAGCGAGAGTATTAAGAACTTAAAAATAATTTGTTTAACATAAAACAAATACATAAATCATTGATAGAATTTATGAGAATGTAAGCTTTAATGCCCATATTAATTTCAGCTAAATTCTGAAAGTATCTCAGTGCTTCTATCCAAAGTTTGACTGAATTTGTAATACCAACAATCAATTCCAATTGTGGGTGGTCAGAAACATTGACATGTCTATCAACATTTGAAGAAGAAATACAGAAAGAGAGGATGTAATATTTTCTTGTCTTGTTAGTTGAAGGCCCTAATTTCACTTATGATGATTAAACAAGTTCCCTAAGTGCCGCCTTCTTATCTCTTTCTATGACTCAGCAATTTGTTTATCCAAGATATAAAGTGTAGAATGAAGCTTACTATTAACCTGATTGTCAATAAAGAACTCATACGAACATTATCCTTGAATCAATATATTAAATAGTTCACAATAAAATAACACATTTTTTAATTTGATTTCATTAAGTACATATTTGAATGTCTTTAATCCTATCTAAGCAATAAGACTGCAACTAAAAGGCTGGGCTCCTGCATTTAGTCAGGCCAGGATTACTACTCATAACACCATTTATTATAACATTTTGAAGACAGCTGCTTTCAGTAAGAGTCCAGCCTGAAAAGGATAATTTATTGTGAGTGGTCTTGATTCACAGAAGGATGAAACAAAATACTTCAGAGCTGTTCTCTAATTTTTTTTTAATTATTTATTTTGAATATTTGATTGCTTCTCTATGTTGCTCTGGCTTGCACTTAACAAGGAAAAGCAGCATGAGATCCAGTGTCTCCAATGCTTATTAGACCTCTTTGACCTCTTGGTCAAAGGACTGAGTGGAGATATGATATGCTGATACTGAATTTCTACTCTGAATTGGCAACAGTGTCACCCATTTCCCACATATACACCATATATTTACTAACCACTGCTCTCTAAATCCTTAAAGCTATTATCAATCCAAAAATATTTCTGTTAATGCGCTACTTTAAAATTAGGTTTCAGGACATGTTTTTTTTTCTAACTAGTTCAGCATTGTTCTCCAGTATTGACTGTTTATTTATTTACAAATTTTTTATTTCCTTCTTCTTTAAAAATTGCTACAAGTAATTTACATTTTGCACGAATTGCCTAGAATATTGACAACTAGATTATATTTCTTTCTACTGGGTTGTAAATAAACAGAAATTCAAATGAATTTGGGAAATATTTTCCACTGCACATGAATCTAAATCTCAGACAATATAAAATAATTTTGAACTTCAATAGATCATTGTACTTATATATTCATCTGTTCAGAATCTTTCACAATTTATGGTTTAAAGCAAGATGCTCATATTGGTGAAAGTAAAAGAGCTTGTCAGGCATTAAGAGGTCAGCAGTCTGCTGAGAAAGAAAAGCAGGATATCAGCATCTTCAATAATGATCTTGAAGCCCATCGTGGGCTTGAAATGTGCTTTGCCAAATATAGGGATAGATTTCTAAATCATGGCAACTACCAACAAGAGTTCCTTATCTAAGAAATCCACTGAAGCATGAGTTGTAGACATACATAGAGGGAAAAGTGGAATATCTGTATTGTCTTACATAGTTTGTCAAGCAATTTATTTACTCCAAATGCAACTACTGAAAGGCCATGATAAAAGGTACCCTTAAGAAAATTAATAGGCATGCCTCTCTAGCGATAAATGTCTTTAATCTCGCTTTATATACAAAGGTATTATACTTTCTTCTGATATTGAAAACTATGTTTCTTGTATATTGTACACAAAAATTGATGTTGTCTATAAATATTTGCTCTAGCAAGAATGCTTCTTATGAGAGATGACCTTAGAAACATACCATAATTCACTAAGTTTCTGTGTGAGTTGCTTCACAGACCAAACACCTTGGAAATCAGCTTCTCAGACGATATACTGCACTTATTGAGATCCCTGCAAGTTACCTGTAAGTTACCTTGTTAATTTAGGTTAATTAAGAGTCAGAGTGTTCAAAAGAGAAGACATTTAACTATTCTTAACTGTTTAGAAGCTCTCCATAATTCATTTTTTCCTATGTTACACCAAAATAAATGTACAACCAGATATGCTTTCTGGACCATGGACCTCAAGCAGCAAATTTTAACCCAAGAATCTTCATAACTCTAGATGATGTAAGAATCAGAGATTCTTACTTTTGCATTCCAGATCTCACTGACAGAGCTGAAAGCTTAAAACAAAACCCACAAAACCACTCAACCCATTGTTTAACTTGCAATCTGAGGAAGCTTGACCGGCAGCCATCAAGAAACAGTGGACGTTAGAACATTAGAACTCATCTCATTGACTGAGAAGGCCATTTTCTGGTCTTGTGCATTCCCTTTGCACTTCCTGAACTGCATCAAGGTAGCAAATATTAGCTATAAGTCTCCATTTAGATTGTTACTTGTTCAGATTCTCCAGCAGGCGCAGACCTGATAGGCAGCCTCTAAATAGGTTTTATTTCTTAATAGCTGCTGTTCAGGATAGCTGTACTCAGCTGGCATCCTACGTGCTAGGGTTTCTGGCCAAAGCTTTACTGCTTCCTGGTGTTGGTTCTGAGGCAGAGAAATTGGGAGCTAACAGCTCTACTGAACACCGGAGAAAAGATGAGCTGGAATATCTGTAAGAAGGACTAAAAATAAAATAGATAACTCCTGGATATATAAATTCAAATGGACTTTTCAGTGCCCAAACAGGTTTGTAACTGTTGATTTATAAATGGTGGGTAGACATTGTATCACCATACCTCTGCTTAGAAACAGAGCTTGCAGTTTGTCAACACAATAAAAAAAAATTCCTCTATCTGAATATGTGTTGTCAGCAGAGCTCAGATAAATTTCCTAACATAAGTTTCAAGGATTTACAACTAACTGTTGCAACATCATGAGCCCAAATCTTAGATACAGTTAATTTAAATCCTTCGCTATGGATATTACCTTGACTGGAAATTAAAGTCTATATTGCCAAAGAAAGAGTACAATAATGGAAAATTAAACTCATGTTTGCATTGGGGCAATATCTGTTGACTACTAATTTAGACATATTTTGTCTCCAGCCATCAGTGTCTGGACAACACTGTCTGTAGACTTTCAGCCACACATTCAAAATAGTAAAAGAGGGAGAAAATTTGGTATGAAAATTGGCTTGTTTAAGCTGGATGCTTGGGACCATTTGATTTTGGCTTGAAGCAACACCAAAAGGACTATGTTTTAAGCACAGACCACACCTAACCAATGGACAGATGTGAATGATTTGCTCTACTCTTAACCATAAAATTCAACATGTTGTGCCAAGAATCTGAATTATGAGGAAAAGGAAAAAAAAATAAGGAACAGGCTTCCAGTAATGAAGTGTCACACACAAAAGGGAAGGAAAATAATGGAAAAGCTGTAGTTATCTCCAGTCAAGGAGATTTCAGTAATGTAGGCTGACTATTATTGGTGCATGAATTCAATCCAAAACCATGTGTTTGGTCTTGTTTCAGTCTTACAGACTGTAACAAGTTTTATAGTGGATAGCATCCGATAAACCAGAAAAAGTCATGTTATTCCTGAAGTTCCATTTCCCATAAACTGTCTCTTCTAATTGATGTAATAATACATTTCATTGGTGACATGATTGGCATGGTTACAAAGATGCTATTTACCTTTGAAAAAATTTCTGAAAAATTCATCACTAAACCACTGTGCAATATTTTGTGTGAATAAGAATGAGGAGCTGATGGAAGTAAGAGATAACACTTAAATTCAGATTTTTATGACATAAACGTGTACTCTCCAACCCTTCTGATATAGCAGTTCGTCAATCTTGTAATAAAGCATCCTGTTCTTACCTGCCGCATTAAGCAAATCAAGAATAATTTTCCGACCAATTGGCTTTATTGTCTCTACACAGAATTCATAGTATTGCTTGGGCAACAAAGCAGAAGAGAACTGCTGAGAAAGACCAGCAGGAATCTAGATGGAAAGAAATAAAAGTGAACTGTATTATGCCTTCACGGGGCATCGCAGCTCATTAGATACCAATTTAGAGAATTGTACAAATGTTTACTTTCCAGGAAGGACTGAATAATTTCAGTGGGTAACAATGGAATATATTACTAAGTAGTTTGTTCTGATATAAAACCTTGACATTCCAAGAGACAACCCTGGTTTTAAAGAACTCATATGCTAAAAAAGTTATTTAGGTAGGGGGTGAAGGATTGCCTACAACTGTCTGGAAACTTGAAAGAATTATTACATAGTCAGTAACTGATTAAAAAAAAAAAAAAAAAACCAACAAAACAAGACAAACAAGAAAAAAACCAGGAAAAAAACACCCAAAGGTGAAAACAAAAAGATATATAACATCTCCCATTTCTGAAGAAAAATTATTCACGTTTTTCCCTTCCAGATATACAGACCTATAGAGTAACCACTAAGTTCCGATGTAATTATTTTCAATAAGGATTGTTTTAAGATTACAGCCATAGTCTAAACATGTTTGGGTTTGCTTAACAGTAATACTCCTAAAATGCTTTTGCAAATCCAGTTCACAAGCATTCTTATTCTTCCCACAGTTTTTCTATAATTTATAACTAAATAGTGTGACTGCAACTGAAAACCACGGCTAACAATCATACCTTTATATAGCATCTTTCATCTGGAAGGATTCCAAGGGGCTTTTCTTTTATTACTTCAATGCAAAGTCCATTCATTTCAAAATGACAGTTTCTTTATATTCTCCTTCCTGTGATGCAAAGACATAGAAATGAAAGATTCAGTGAGCTTTCAGGCTAAGCTATATTGCTTTACACTTTCCCGTTATGATTTCAGGTGACTCCTCCACCACCTCCTGTCCAACAATGAAGGGATGTGAAATCAGTATTGCAGTGCCTAGCCCCCCAAGCTACATTTGATTAAAAATGCAGGAACTAATGTGCCGTTGGCTTGCTACAATTTTAGCATATAGTTTATTATCCAGTTTATAAGAAAGACGTAATTCATAGAAGTGGCATTATTAAAATCATCAATTATCATATGAACATAGATCTCTATTTGTAACTGCTGTGGCTTTCATTAGAACTGGCTAAAAAATATCCTAATCAGTTGTCATAGGAATGATCTATATTAATGTCCATGTTTTCTGCCTGTCATCTAGAATTTTTTGGCTTTCTGGGGAAAATTAAGCACTGTATGAAAAGGCACAAGGAAATAAAGTACAGTCTACGAAGGAAACTGTTCATGTTTGACATTCCAGTACAGCTTTGAAAATTGGAGGATGAAAAAGGACTTAAAAAGAAAAATTGTAAAAATCTCTCTGCAACATTTTTCCATATTCCTTTACGATCTTACAGTAATACAAATTTTAATAAGTACATAAAGAAATTTTGCACATTGCTAAAACTCTAGCCTAAAAAAAAAAAAAGGTACTACTGGAATAGGGAAAATTATCATCATTCTAATATTTTGAGCTATAACTGTATATAGGTTGGGTTTTTTTTCCATTGGCCAGTTAGACTTTTTTGTTGTTTGAGGGTTTTTTTGGAAGGAGCTGCTTCTTGTAGGGATGTGGGGTGTGTTCTTCTTTAAAGTTTTGAACAACAATGAAATATGAGGGAGTTTAAGGTTATGATTAAGTTCCCTAGTAAATCAACTGCAATTGTATACCCAGAATTTTCAATAATTTTAATAAATCCTGAAAACTGATTTTTCAAATAATTGTTGCATGTTTGAATCTTTTATTGTCCTAGACTTTGATACTCAGGGAGGACTAAAAACTTATTTTGAACATAGTAGTGTTTGTCCTGGGCTCAGATGAGATATTTTCTTCAATTTTTCATACTGGCTGGCCAACAAGAAGGCAGGGAGTGCACAAGAACCTACAAGGGGATACAGCTAGAACAGCTGACCCAGGCGGGCTAGGGGAGTATTTCCTGCCATATGATGTCGTGCTCAATATATAAACTGGAGTAGTTGACTGGGGGGCAGAGGAATCAATGCTCGGAAATGGGCTAGGTATCAGTTTCTGGGTGGTGAGAAATTGGCCTGTGCATTACTCATTTTTTATATTCTTCTGTTATTTTAATTGCCATTAGTTTTTTTTTTTATTTGTTGCTCTATTAAGCTGTCTTTATCCAAACCCACAAGATTTACCTTTATGTTTCCAATTGTCCTGACCACCCCACAGAGGGGAAGTAGTGCATGAGCAGTGATACTTGGTTGCTAGATGGGGCTAAGCCATGCCAGTATCACGTGACAGACAGACAGTTTCATCTTACCTTTGCATGAGTTTTAAATATTATCTTTAGTACAATCACAATTAAAAATGACCATACAGAAAAGCCTTACCTTCTCTACAAATGGTGTGTGTAAATTCAGTCACAGAGTTCAAGTAAGCCAGCAGCTGCTGTATCATGCACTGTTTTAGGGTAGGTCATAAAGACTCATAAAGTAGTGCAAAATGTGTGTCTATAAAGTTTAGTATGCAGGTATTTTTTCTCATTAAAAAAAACAATTTAACCCCTTACTGATATTTTTTTTTCCTTCTTCTCTTCCTCACACACCAACATGGGCAACCGCCTTGGACTACAGTGTATATTACCACAAGGTTTATGAAAATATTGTAACAGCAATAATAGAGCAACAAGTCATTGACTTGACCACATTGCAGTTTTATTCTCACATCTTTCAACAGCTTCAGAAGCATCAACATTTTCTTTTTTTGGAGATGCCAAGGAGATTCCTAAACCCAGGTTTACTTACAGCAGTCTGTTTCAACATCATAGATTAAATTGTTAAAGCATTTTAGACATTTCTGCTATATTTTTAATGGGAACAGTTTGGCTAACCTTTCCTTTAATACTCTCCCTTCAAATGGTTGATCATGAGCAATTATGAGTAAACACAGAGATTCAGAAGAACTAAAACATATGGAGAGTAGAGGCAGTAATATGGTCACAGGAAAAGTTGCAGTCTGCCAAGAAAATGTGCACGGTGTTTCTTGTGCTGTGGTGGCCACGCAAGAGACTGGTGCACAGAGAACACGGCTCAGGTGCCTCTGTCAAAACTTTATCCAGTAAGAATCCTTCTGTAAGAAGAAAAGCAGATTATATCATGATAAACAAGATTACTTTCTGAGGGCCAAGATGGCAAAGTCTTGAGTGCACACATTTTCATTTCCACAGAAGTACAGAATATGTATGAGAATGGCAAAAACTGTCAAATGTTTAAGGTTGTTAATGTCCTGGGAGTGCATGGGCAATCTTTACCTCAACAGGAAAAGACTCATTTCTTTAATGAGTTCTCATGCCTTTATAAGCCTGTAAATCAAATCAAATATCAATAAAGGTATTTTGTATACATCTTGTGGGAATCAAAAAACAACTTTATTCCTACCAATACATCAACTTCCTCTTCTGGCTGACATAAAAGGATGTTCTAATAACATCAAATTAAAGCTTTTTCTCTGCTTTTGAAGTGTTAAAGGGAAGAGCTGAATGGATAATAGAATATGCTGTTCATGTTTTTTTGTAAGACTGACACATTACAGAAGTGTTTCTTATAACAGCTCCATCAGTCATTTTCCCTTCATTTCTTCTTATTGCCTTTCCCGTAGAAGGCTGGAATAAATACACAACAGAGAGGTGGTAAATAAGACTAAATCAAACACATTCATAAATATTTATCTTAAATTTATCTCATATAGTGATATAAGAGAAGAAATAGTTATGCTTCAAATATTGTAACACACATTCACCAAGATCCACCCACAAGATCCCTGTAAAAGTCCTGATTCTGTTCTTCAAACACCAAGCGTGATGTCTACTGAAGTCACTAGATACTCACACCTGTGTATTCTAGAACATTGACCAGCCGTGATGTGTGTAGTAATGCTAATTGTTTTACAAAATGATAGATTCTCTATCCCTTTTTGCAGCCACAAAACAAGCCTTGCATGCTACATAGTGACATAATGTCCAATATTTTTTTCCTTAGAAAATAAATGAATTAAACCAAACTTTAGGGCTTCTTATATTTTTTTTTACAATGAAGAAATAGAAATTTTTAACTCACCTCTGAATGCAGAAAGTGACCTTAACATATAATTCAGTTATTAAACTAAACACATTCTGGAATCCTCTTTTGGCACAGAGTCCTGGTGACCCAGAGCAGCCTGCATCTCTGTTGATCCACACCTTCACCTCTAAGTGGACTGGCTCTATGCTATCTATTAAGACTAGTTCAAAAGAAGTTCCAGCTCCTGAATATAGCTAGAAATTCTCCAAATAGAAGATGGACACCTTCTAGAATAGTCACAGCAAACAGTCTAAGTATTTGATAACAGAGACAGCTACATTCATAGAATCATAGAATAACCAGGTCGGAAAAGACCCACTGGATCATCAAGGCCAACCATTCCTATCAAACACTAAACCATGCCCCTCAACACCTCATCCACCTGTCCTTTAAACACCTCCAGGGATGGTGACTCAACTACCTCTCTGGGCAGCCTGTTCCAGTGCCCAATGACCCTTTCTGTGAAAAATTTTTTTCCTAATATCCAGCCTAAACCTCCCCTGGCAGAGCTTGAGACCATTCCCTCTTGTCCCCCGTCACTTGGGAGAAGAGGCCATCACCCTCCTCTCTACAACCTCCTTTCAACTGTCTTTGTTTCTGCATGTTGCTAAATTATTAGTACAACACCACCGAACAAAAATTCTTTTAGAAGAAACAACACTGGAGGATTAGTTGACTGGACTGTATCTTTCTTTCTTAAGCAACACATTTTTCCAGGCACTTACTGAAATTTATAGGCATAGTTCTGTCTTTGAAACTCCAACAAAGTGGTTCCAAATCTGCACTAATATAGGTTACAGCAGAATTGGATCTCAAGTTTTATAAACATTTGACACAGTATTTTTATGAGGACCTATAAAAGAAGAAATAAAGTAAACTGTATCATCTCCATCATCTCCACGGACAGACAAGATTAAGTCCATATGGATTTCTGCAGCAAGAATGTGGAGGAACAGAGTATAAACTTTCAGGATTGTGTCTCTAATTTTGAAAAAAATCCCATTCTACGTTGGTTTCAAGAATACTGTAGGAATCATGAGCAGGAATGGAATCCATGTGCTGGCTATTCTTCAGAACACTGCAGTACAATTTTGTGACCGTAAGAGGAAAAGAAAGAGAATGAATGTATGGCTGAGTAATGGGGTCTATACTGGATGCAAAAGCTCAGATCCAATCTGTTATGCCAACTCAGAACACAGAAAGGAAACCCAGTCTATATTTCAGATGTACTCCAGAAACAGTAGAATTTCATATAATAATCTGAATACCTTCTCAACAAGAGAAATTGATGATAAAGTGTTAAAATAGATTGAGAAAATACCCATCATGAATCTAATATCTAAGAGCATTCATGTGAACTCTCAAGAATCTGCCATGAGTACAATTTCTAAGCTGTTTCTTACAGTTTGTCCATTTAACAGTTTTCATCTCTGTATAGAATATTCAGATGTTCACTGAAGTATAAAACGGGACTGCGAGATAATTCCACATGTGCTGCACAGTATTTAAAGTACTTCTCCTAGACACGTGATAAACAGTCTCTGATTTAGAGAATAGCCAAATAGTTAATGCACAATGTAATAATTTTAACAGAAAAGACCTAAACTAACTCTGTTTTGTATATGAAATATAAAGATTGAGAACTTTTTCATAAATTTGAAACACTTGAAGCAGAACAAGATCATCAAGATTTATTCTCCTGTAATCATCCATAAAACATACAAATATGTGATATTTTTTGATATGGAAATCATTGTTCTTTTGTGAGTGCTGTGCAAGTCCACCAACTTATTTTCTTTTGTTAAATAAATATTTTTTATTTTTTGTCTCAAATTAGAAAAAAAAAAAATTTCTTGGCCAAGTGTGGAATCTGAAGCAGGGATTCTTTGTTTTGTTGATAGTAATGAAAAACCTACACTACTTTGTGCAAGAAGGACTACTTTTCAAGTTTTATGGATATCCTGGAAAAATAATTAATCACACTGCTCTGTCATGAATAAATATTTGACAATGGCATGGGAGTAGCCCATGTGGAGTACATTAGGATTCAAAATATTAACAGCACAAGCATGCCAGCTTTGTAACAGTTGACTTTTAATGTGAGAATGATTACAGCTGGGAGCACACTAAAAATTAACAACACATAACTACATAACATTAGCAGGAACTGAAAAACTGAAATGAGTCACAATAAAAGCACAGAAGTTGATACTGCAATATTAAGTCTATAAACCCATAACTATTTCTTGTTTAAATATGCTTTGGGTATCTTTAATGCTTTATCAACATGACAAATCTATTTCAATATATGTTTATTGTAGTATAGCTGTTGTGCAAAGCTTTTGTTCACGTTCAGCAGTGGGTTATGCTTCCTGATATGATCAGTGATCTATGCACTGGTTATTCAGGCTCCTAATGTCTGATGTTCATGTGTATTTCCCAGTTAGTCATACTATATCAAGCAGAAAGGGGGAGGGGGGAAGAAAATGAGAGAGAAAGAGAAATAGAAACAGAGATGGGAGCACGATGTAACAAAATCAGTTTTTACTTTGATGTTTTAAAGAGTAGACGTGAAACTCATGCAGACTTCCCTGGAGTCTGAGTCATCCAATACCCCTCAGCTTTAAACTGACAGTACAAGTGAGGAGAAAAGAAAAACACCATTACAATGACAATGGCATTAGATCGTTCTTCATGGTAGATGTATGAAATCTTTTTTCTTGTCCAAGTGCAACTCTAAAGCATAGGAAGCTTAGCAGCCTTGTCTATGGAGGCCAAATTCAACTGACCTTGAGCTTCTTTGCAGAAAACAGGACAGCAGCTCCCACACAGCCTCCAGGAAAGGGAGTGAGATGCTAACAAAGCCAGGTGAGGGTGTTTTTGGAAAGCACTTTTTCTGATGAAAGGCAGAACTGGATGTAAGACAGAACGGAACTTGTCACCAAAATTGAAATCCAAAATTATTAGTCCCGGATTACATTACCAGTCTGTTCACAGATCAGTTTGACAAGTGTTGTATTTCTAGTGTTGTTGGAACAGATAGGGACTGTGTAGGAGGTAAAGTTGGGGAAAAAAAGCCTATCCAGGGGATGATTATGGAGGTTAATATAAAAAAATATACTTGTAAGGGTATTACAATTGGTGTACCAGATTCACAGCTCACTGAAGTCAAACAGTATTTCTCAGTGTGTTATTAGTGGAAACAAAGATACTGAACTGAAAACCCAAAGCCCAGAGAAGAAAGGAGTTTTCTAATTATTTTCACTCTCATGTTTAAGGTTCATTCTATAGATAATAGCACAGTGAGGATCCTTATCCCCGCAGACCCTCAGAGAACACTACATTAAGAAAACTACAGGTTTTCTCTTATTTTAATCTTATCAATGTTCTCAGAAAATATTCTGCTGATAACTTCTGGTCTCTCACTGGTTTCAGATCTGGTGTAATTTTGTTTAGATCAGTGGTTTTTTTCTTGTATAGTTGAGCCATCTTTATCCAAACTTAGTCTCAGAAAATATCTTTCAACTTCATTTTCCATGCAGAATTTCAGTGTAGCATCCTCCCACATTATTCAGAACAGGGTTTTTTTTGGCTGATTTATATTATTGTGGCTCTATCAAACTCTTTTACTTTTGACTAATTTCAACCAACTTCCCGTCACCCCACTCACTGCAGGGGAGGTTACACTAGATGACCGATAAAGGTCCCTTTTAATTTAAACTACTCTTTGATTCTACTAGTATAGGAAGCCAAATCCTTATTTGCTTTACATTCCCCTGTATACCTTTGCCACTCTGTAGTAACAGCTTCATTTGATGACAAGAGAAATTTATGTTCAAGACCATCTCAGATGAACTATTTCACTGAACATTAATGCAGGAGATGACACAGGAGACACATAAGCGTCTTTTAGAGAGACAGTTTCTTAAAAAAATATTTTGCACCAACCTCCCCCCTGCTTTTATTGTTATGAAAATTCCTTCTATTTGCATCATTGAAACTTATTCCCAGACACTAATGCTTTTCAGACAAAAGCATTGCTGTCCAGAACACACACTTTTTCAATTTGGGTGGCAGACATGCTACTGGAGGTTTGGGAAAAGCCACATTAGTGCTTGCTTTCTGTGAAACACAGCATGAAAGGTCTGGCACATGTTTTGTGCTTCTGACTTGATGCATAATTTCTGTATTTTCTTGAATGTCTAAACCAGAAATAACAGTAAATTCAAGTGGTTTTCATCATGATCATAAATCAATCACATCTGTGACTAGGTCTAAGTGCCACAAAGTTACACCTCGTTTAGCTGTTGTTTATTCAGGAAGAGCTGAAACATTTGAAACTGGATTTCAAAACTTCGTAGTAACATTCAATATAAAAATATATTTTAAGAAGTTTGCCATTCTTTAAGCAATTTAATTTCCTAATTTCAAACTATATCTATTTAATTAAGAGTTAAACCTTATGAAAAATATCTACACAGGGGACTCATACCAATTTGAAAGAACTCTTAAAAACTGAGATAGAAAAGTAGGACTCATTTAAATTCTAACACCAAAGTCAGTCCCAGTGAAAGTAAAGATATGAGTGTACATTTGGATATTAGTTGGTTTTGTAAGGTTTTTTCCCAGACTTCAGTTTTTAAGAGTTTGACTTAAAAGCTTCATTATGTGGGGGATCATTTAAACATTCTTGTTACTGAACCAGCCTTCAGAACTGAGATGAAGCTCACAAGAGGCAAAAGAAGTTTTCAAATCTCTCTTTTATACCCTTTAACTCACCAATAATTAATCTTCTCCACTTAAAGAAACTTTTTAGGGCCAGAGCTTACTTAGCCATTAAACTGAAATTTTGGAAGAACATACAGGAGTAATATAAGAAAATTGTGTCTGTAATGAATTTTTGAATTCAAGAAATGAGATTTTATGGGCAGTTTAACCCTCTTGCTATTTATTTGAGGAAAAGGAAAAATCAAGACTATATTGAATATAAGACTTTAGTGAGTATATATCAATAGATTAAATTCGGACATAAAGAAAAACAACATAAACCAATAAAGTTCATATTCTTTTGTCTTTACATAATCAGATATTGGCTAAGAAGGACAGGACACACACAAGGATGGAAAAAGATTGCGGCCTTATCAGTATTTAGGAGACTTGAGATTTTCAAAGCTGTCTTTAGTAGCATCCATAAAGTGACTGTGACCTTCCACAAAGTAACACAGCATTTAGTTACCCATGACTGATGAACATATCTTACTCACAAATATCCTTCTACTGATCTTCCTCTGGTATTATCACTGTACCTCTTAGGATGCAGTTGTCACACTAAGAAAAATGACATTTATAAAAATACATCCAGTATGCAGCCACATTCCTAGTTCAGTTCTCCACCCAGCATTTGATCAGCCAATACTTCATTATATACAGAACAATATTAACATTTCTGCACCCACAGGTTTCAATACCTGCACCCTCAGGCAAGACTGGACATGGCAAACCTACTTTTAGAGGGCATTCTGAAATTGACTGCAAAATTTGATATGGTTAGAATAACATTTAATACTTGCATGTTTAGGTGTTTATTCTGCTCTTTAGCTCATCAGCTAATTAAGCTTTCTTCTAGGACAAGATGTTAAGCAGGTTAATAATTAAAAAGCAGACACAGAAATCTGTTATTAAGGACTTACAAGGAAAAAGAAGGAGTAAATTATCAGGCCCGAAAAGAGCCGCAGAATCTGCCACTGTGTTTCCAATCTAAGTAAGTAGTCCAGGATGGAGAGCATTTCAGGCAAACAGCTTATCTGAAAGATTAAACCAGCAACGATAAATCACAGACTATTCTCAAGTGCAATGCACTCTTTTAGCCACGGAAAATGAAAGAAAAACATATGAAATGCTAGGCTTCAGAGGTTCTAGATGTTGAAAGGGAGTTTTGAATTCTACAGAGAACAACTCATGTGTGAATATATTTAACTTCTTTCTCCTTTTTCTTAATGATCTTGAGGTAGTTGTACTTTTCAGTTGTGATTTACTTTCCAGAAATGAAGAATGATTCTAGAAGAAAATGGCTAAGTGCACTCATGATTAAACCTATACTAACAATGGCAACAGCGTATTTTTAATAACTAAATATAATATTTAATAGAAATTTAAAAACTAAAGTTTAATATCACTACTATTATACTAGCGGACATAAAATTTAAAATTGGAGAAATAAGATTGTGTTAATTTGATCCACAAATTTACTGCTTGTTCTTGTATATATGTGTCAGCCTTTAGCATAATACGTATTTATCTGAATTGTACTCTTATATACATGGGTTTCCTGTCACTTTTTATTTTAAACATAGAACACATCTCACTGATTGCTCAGAGTAGGCATTGATCAATTGACAGTTACTTTCTCATTGTTAAGCCTGGGCCTCATTAAATCATACAATTCAAACAGAATCACGGAATCACTAGGTTGGAAAAGACCCACCGGATCATCAAGTCCAACCATTCCTATCAAACACTAAACCATGCCCCTCAGCACCTCATCCATCCATCTTTTAAACACCTCCAGGGAAGGTGAATCAACCACCTCCCTCTCTGGGCAACCTGTTCCAGTGCCCAACGACCCTTTCTGTGAAAAATTCTTTTCCTAATATCCAGCCTAAACCTCCCTTGGTGGACCTTGAGGCCATTCCCTCTTGTCCTGTCCCCTGTCACTTGGGAGAAGAGGCCAGGTCTCTCCTCTCCACAACCTCCTTTCAGGTAGTTGTAGAGAGCAATAAGGTCTCCCCTCAGCCTCCTCTTCTCCAGGCTAAACAACCCCAGCTCCCTCAGCTGCTCCTCATAAGACTTGTTCTCCAGCCCCTTCACCAGCTTTGTTGCTCTTCTCTGGACTCTCTCCAGAGCCTCAACATCCTTCTTTTGGTGAGGGGCCCAGAACTGAACACAGGACTCAAGGTGTGGTCTCACCAGTGTTGAGTACAGAGGGAGGATAACCTCCCTGGACCTGCTGGTCACACCGTTTCTGATACAAGCCAAGATGCCATTGGCCTTCTTAGCCACCTGGGCCACTGCTGGCTCATGTTCAGTCGCTGTCAACCAACATTCCCAAGTCTTTCTCCTCCAGGCAGCTTTCTAGCCAGACTTCTCCTAGTCTGTAGCACTGCATAGGGTTGTTGTGCCCCAAGTGTAGGACCCGGCATTTGGCCTTGTTAAACCTCATACCATTGATCTCAGCCCAGCGGTCCAGCCTGTTCAGATCCCTTTGCAGAGCCTCCCTCCCCTCCAGCAGATACAACACATTACATTTTACTTTAAAGTAAGTCTTTATATATTTTCACTACTGTTGGAATTTGGGGTTTACAAACACGAATGAAGCTGTTTTTAAAGGACACAGAAAGGTCTTCAACAATCCAAGGAAAGAAAACACTCAACATTGATATTTTGTCCTACAAAGAACATAATAAGCGTACAGTGATGAGCAAGTCAACAAAAGGATATTGTGCTTTCCCCTTGGAGCCAAGACAGAAGATTAACTACATGACTAGAATTACTACACTTTGCTTTGTAGGTAGTAAGGAAATGGTCTTGAGGTTCAAAATAGTCCTAAGAGCATGATCATAGCTATATCTGATAGCACTATATAAGAGTAATGATAAAGGACTCTGGAGATCTCTAAGGAGCATTGAAGAAGAATAACATTAAAGCATTTACCAGATATTCATCCCATGTCATGAGCAGAAGCAGTTAGGGGTCAGAAGAAGTTATAACTTTCTTGTGCAGCAAATGAAGGATGTACCCTTATTAGAACTTCCTTGAATCAATCTTCCATTGATGATATGACTAAAGTAGCTAGAAGGAATAAACATAAGAGGGAAGTGAAAAGGTGAAAAAATATACATGTACACACAGCACTAAAATATGAAGTCAGGATTCTGCACAACCAAGTCATAAGTGGATACAAAGGAGAAACTAATTTCTTACATGTTACAGTGAGAAAACTTGGTAATAAACAAATGAAAATGGAATTTCTGATGTCTGAGATGAGTTTGACCTACTTAGGAATTATTGAATTTGGGTTGTAATATTTCTGTAATTCCTAAATGAAACTGCACTATAAGATTCACATTAGTAAGTTTTTCCATTGATGATTATAACCTATTTAGGAAGAAGTCAATGGGGAAAAAAGGTGGAGGATGGTATAAAGTTAAAAATAATTCCAACTATTTCTAAGTTACCAACATTGAGAACAAATAAACTTAAGGAATTGGATGTCACAATGGTAATAAATAGAGAAGCAGATTACCAAATCACACTAGGCAACAGCATCATCAACTTTTTAAAGACTAATATATCGTGCGTGGGTGGCAAAAGATGTGTTATTTTCAGGGACTTCAATACTCACTGACGTCTGATGCAAGTGGCATGCAGGGAGCTTTTCAATACTTTCAAGATTTGGAAATTATAAAACATAGTCTGAAGCAAAATCATGAGATCTAATATAGAGGAATTGCAGGTTTTTATATCCACATGTACAGAAGCATTGGTCTCAGAACAAAAATTAACAACTAGCATGGAACAAGAAATGAGTCAATTATGTGTGAGAGTGTAAAGCGAAGTCCCAACCTTCACCATATTTACAGTTCATTTAAATTTTATGGGCTGGCTTCATGAATTTGATAACAATTAGGAGCAAACTCTTTTGGGAGAAAGTAATTAAATATGATTGATAATTAGGAATTCCTTAAGTGCCAAAAATGTCAAAATTTCTGCTGAGAAAGAAGGCTATGCTAGCTAAAACATACATAGGAGAGATGTGAAAGCATCAATTAATTAACTTATAAATATGACAGAAAAAAGGGGGTGCTGATAGTCATATACATATACACACAGAGGATAGGAAATATGAAAATTCATAAGGAAAGTAAAGAGAAATCTACTGTTTAAATATATATATGATTGACAGTTTTAAAAATAATTTTTTCAAACTGTTATCTGTTTTTGGAGTACATCTGGGGGTTGAATAATAAGCTTTGTGTTTTCACTCCAGGTACCCTTTGACTTCTACACCTCGGTAACTGCTGGGTAGCATTTAACAGAAACCAAGCTAAATACTTTTTCAAAGAATTAAAAACTATTATTTCAAGGTACTTTTTCTAATGTAGGCCTGTAGATTTCAGTTCTTGAATACATTATATTTAATCTATTTAATCAATCTCCTGAGGAAAGACCATGTAAATACATTACTATAAAATTTTCTAATGATGTGAAGATCAGGAAAATCAGTAGTAGGAAAAAGACAATGTCATATATGCAGAATGAATTCAGTTTCTTCATAAACATAATATGGGAAAAAGATGTTTCAATGATGCCAAGTGGAAAGAACATAATTATGAACAAGGAATGTAAGCCCGTCTTCAGGACTGGGAATTCTAAGAAATGAGAGAAATATTGAGTGACTTAGAGGTCAGCATGGATAATTACTTGAACATGAGTTTTCATTGTGGAATACCAAAGTCCTTGAAAGTTTTAGTAAGAAAATGCCAAGTGTGAGTGAAGAGGTTGTATTTAATCTGTACTGACACTGAATCCATTCATGCTGGACTATTGTATCTAAAGATGTGTTAAAAGAAAGACGATGAAAAATAATGAAAGGTTTGGAGAAGTCCAGGAAAATGATTAAAGGACTGGAGAACATCTCCAGGCAGGAAAGAAAGCACAAAAAGAAAAACAGAAGAATAATTTAGTGTCCAAAATGGAAGGTTAAGAAGTGACACGATCAGTGATTAAACATTCTTTCCCAACGAAATCTGATAACAAACAATTTCTCAACCAGAAAACATAAGGACACTAATCCCTCCTTATTATTCTTCCCAAACAATACCAGAATTTCTATCGGATGATTCTGATTGCCAGTGATATCCAACTTAATGCCTCAAAATCCTTTTCTGAAAGTAATTTCTGACCTCCACATTATTCTAATTCTCAGTCTCAGGATGAGAAATAGCTGGGTAATTTGTGCCATAATTATTTGTTGAAAACTTCATCCTGAGGCCTAACAATGAAAATTCAAGTAGTTAAAATCAAGCTGCCTTCTAAGCATCTAAGACTACAGCCATATGATGCACAATCCTGGCCTGAACTGTCACCTTCTGAACTGCTGACAAATTTTCTGTGCATTTGAACCATGTGACCTCACAGTTTCTCAAAAGAGGGGTGTTCTAATTCACATTTTATACCTCAGCTCCCATAAAAATTGGACCTTTGCAGCTTGTCCAGAGTCACAAACAAAACAGTGGCTAGTGATAAGAATATAAAACAGATCTTTTGACTTCTGCTCAAGTTGCAACTGCACTTCCCTGTTAATAATATATAGTGATTAACATTACTTTGTTATATCCATATTATAGCATTTACAGACTGTCTTCATATTCAGAACTCCACACTCTTCAATGTGCTATTTATTTAGTCAAACAAACCAGAAATAATTAAAATAGAGGCAACATTTAAGTACTATGGGCTATCTAGTTTCTGGATTATACAGGCATTAAGCTTCAGGCAGTGGGACAGCCGGTAAAAAATATCGATTGTGCTGAAAAAACAGAGAGGAGACATAGGTGACTCTGAGTGTGATTTTGAGGTTCCTAGTCTCAAACTTACAGAAATGAGTTTTCTAGTCTCAAAGATTGAGTTTCTAGCTTTAATCCTAGGGACTGGCACACAGTGCATATGGAAAAGTTTCGAAGTGCTACAGTTTATGTCCTAATCTAAACAGTACAATGTAAACTGGGGCATGTGTTATTTCATGGATGACACAGTTTTCAAGTTATGACGGTTTAGTCGTGTCCCAGGCTCTTGGTTCCCACACATTCCACGACATTTTAATTTTCCAGAACTGTCATCAAAAAGCAGCTTCAGACTACTGAAGGACACCAAGGGTAAAGAGTGAAAAAGATATGTAATATATTTATATAATAAATTGTGATGGATCTTCGTTATGACATTAGCAGTTGTCATGATGATAGGTCTGGATTGCAGTCAGGCAGTTTAGAGTAGTTAGTTTAAGAAAACAGAATTGTTCACAGTACATTTCTAAAGGCCTTTACAAGCAATAAAGAAAAACTTCTCATTCTCTTCTCCAGTGCTCACTCTCTGCCTTCCACCACAATGAATCCTAATGATGTACAATTTGGTTTTCTCCAAATCAATTTTCTCCAAACACCAAATAATATTTTCTCCAAAATAGTTATTTACCTACACTGATGAACATTAAATTGATGTCAAGGTTCTCTTGTTTGGATTTGTTTGGTGATTTGCTTTCTGTTTTTGAATTTGTTTGATCCTAGTCAGCTAACTTTTTTCAGTAATATTTCAATATTTTCAGTAACAGTCATATTTGCTGAGTAAATAAATATACACTTTAACAACTCTTGTTTAACTGGAATAAGTTAAGATCAGTGTTTCAAGTGTGGACCATTGATTTTTCTCTTTTCATATATGTAGAATCCTGTTTATTCCTTTCATGATTTATTAGCTATCATAGGCAGTAGAAGATTTTTAGCTTTTATGTAGCATTTTTCTACAATATCATTGAAAAATTTCATTTAATGTGACAAAGGCATATGAGATTTTGTTTCCCTTCCAGAGGTACAATCCTCAGTATGGATAGGAACAGAAAGAAAAGTATACCACCACAAAATGGAAGCAATATGCTAAAACATCAATTCAGAGATGTGCTCTTCAAACAAAGCCTTTTCATAGCTCATTTTTTGTCGAATTCACCAAGAAAAAATACTTGAATGTTACAGATGCTTTGAAGAACCATGTAGAAAGAAATTTAAAATTGATTTAAAATACAAAACCCAGATTCTGCTCTAGATTGAACTAGTTAAATTTATACCAGTCACAAACTGGGAGAGACTCCTAGTTTCATTACACAGCACACACAGATATTTGTTCAGTACATGCTGCATCTGTGCCGATACCTATTAGTTTATGGATTTAACCTAGTTTACCTTCCAGGGTAAAATGATATCAGCTTGTATTTAGAAAAGGTCGATGTGTTAATACAGATTATTCAGGCATGTGTTTTTAACTAGGGGAAAATAGAACCATAAAAGTACATAGGAAGGCAATCTATTCTAGGTAAAGAGTATTATAAATAGTTCAGCATTCATAGCAACAAGTATTCTCTTCCTGGATCAGGTCATTTAAAAGAAGTATAGTAAATCTTTCGATCCTGAAGTCTGATGGGTTCATCTATAGTTATGTTGCATGTCGCCATGCACTTTAAGTTTGCTAAAATATTACTGGCGCCTTCTGATGTCTGGAAAAATGGGATTCCTTTAAACTCTCATCCACAGGTAGATTTATTCTCAAAGGTTTTGCTCGGTGATTTAAATTTGACTGAGATTTTCTGTTTCACTCATCATTATCCATGGCTTAACTGTGTTATCTTTCTTGTGTTTGCAGAGATTAAAAGGATTTTAAAGGTAAATTGAGAAACATCACTTCTCTTTCTACCCTCTACTATGTAGAGAGTAGAAAATGGTTTTTCTTGTTGCCACAAAAATCTGTTTGAAGCACAGCATCTTGTTTCAAAGAACATAAATAACACAGAGCAAGTTAATGATCCCTTGCTTTGATCATGCACATCACCTCCTCTATGAGTAGGACAATGAAACCAATAGGATAACACGGGCAAGTACCGGACTTTTGTGTCAGTAGAAGTTATCAGCTTTGTGCCTCCATTCTTTTGTAATAATGAGGAGACAAACACTGCCGCATATAAACTCCTAAGGTTTCATTTTACTTCTGTAGGAGGAATGATGGCAGAAAAAAGACTGTTTAATTAAGACTATTTATCCTTGGTAATGTCTGCAGCACATAGGAGCCCACGCTTCCTGCCATGGCATACATGAACTAAAGGTTCTATTGGCCTGTTTTGTAGGAATGACTGTACAGTGGATCAGTCACTATTATGCCTGCACCCTAGGCAAAATTTAACATGATCTGCCCACTCAGAGTAGCAAACAATAGCATCTAGAGTGACTACGTCCAACAGAATTTGGAGATTGTTGCAAACTTGCAGGCTTTTACTTCATGTAAATAGTTCAAATGAATCAATCTTATCAATCTAACTTGCTCAGGTGAATTCTATTCAAGGCATTGGGTGAAATATATGTTTTATTCAATATATAGTATTTTTATATTTATATAAATTTAAAAACTAAATTATATTTGAAAAAATTTTGTTGAAATAAAATGACATTAAAATTGCTATTTAACTGGAAAGCAATTGCTCACTAAAGTATGGTATTGAAGATGGGGAAAGACTAAATGTACAAAATCTGATTTTTATAAGTTTGACTGCATCACAGGTGTTTAGTAAGGCAGCATGTATTACCAAATAGGAAGAAACAGAAGATTAAAAAAAATACATATATTACTCTGTGATGAGTCTACAAACTGAGAGGTAAAGCTGCTCCCTTTTTCCTTGAAGAGCAATTACAGAGGCATACCCTCAGATCTCTAGAATTATATTTTTTGCACTGCATTATATAGGAGCTATGTAACCTGATAATTAGGGAAAAATCAGCCATGCAATATGAGTCAGCCAAAACAAGAGGCCTGAAAACAAAGATACTTATCGGGTTCTAGCAGGAAGCGACTTCTCCTTTGCTCTTTCTGGTCCAGCTGCATTCATTGATTTGTGGATTTGCCAAACTGCATCAGGTTCCATTCCTCCCCCACAGTTCCAAGGAAGTTCCTCTTCTCCTGTCACCACTGAAGCTTGGCTATGCAGCTTTTCCCTTCTACATTCACAACTCTACCTAAGACACTCATCTCTGCCCTTCATCTGCAAGTTTCTCCTTTACATCTTCATACACAGGACTTTTCTGGAAGGCTCGAGAAGGTTTTTACACTAATCTTAGTTGATTTTTGAGGATAAGCATATTCTTTCTCCTTCCATGGGGCTTCTTTGATGCAGTGGGCAGCACTTGAGACCAAAGGTAACTCCCTGCTTTCTACTGACAACTTTTCCAACAGATCATGCACCAGAAATCCTTTACACAATAAAATGAAGACAGATATGTGAGGTAGTTTTGTTTTCATGTTGTTATAAGTGAATTTTGCTAGGAGTTGCTTTTAACAAAGCCATAAATGATGCTTTCCTTCTTGATGTTCTGAATGTTCAATTGGTTACGAAGCTGATCTTTTCCTCTTTTCCCCAAGCTCTTATTGAGTGGCAAATCCACAGAGTTCAAAATTTGATCCAGTCTGTATAACATGGGCTATAGCCACAAAAGACTGTAAAAGCAGGATTAATACAACAACATTTCACACACAGAATCACACAGAATAACCAGGTTGGAAGAGACCCACCGGATCACCGAGTCCAACCGTTCCTACCAAACACTAAACCATATCCCTCAGCACCTCATCCACCCGTGCCTTAAACACCTCCAGGGAAGGTGACTCAACCACCTCCCTGGGCAGCCTGTTCCAGTGCCCAATGACCCTTTCTGTAAAGAATTTTTTCCTAACGTCTAGCCTAAACCTCCCCTGTCGGAGCTTGAGGCCATTCCCTCTTGTCCTGTCCCCTGTCACTTGCAAGAAGAGGCCAGCACCCTCCTCTCTACAACGTCCTTTCAGGTAGTTGTAGAGAGCAATGAGGTCACCCCTCAGCCTCCTCTTCTCCAGGCTAAACAACCCCAGCTCTCTCAGCCGCTCCTCATAAGGCCTGTTCTCCAGCCCTTTCACCAGCTTTGTTGCTCTTCTCTGTACTCTCTCCAGAGCCTCAACATCCTTCTTGTGGTGAGGGGCCCAGAACTGAACACAGTATTCGAGGAGCGGTCTCACCAGTGCCGAGTACAGAGGGAGGATAACCTCCCTGGACCTGCTGGTCACGCCGTTTCTGATACAAGCCAAGATGCCATTGGCCTTCTTGGCCACCTGGGCACACTGCTAGCTCATATTCAGTCGGCTGTCAACCAACACCCCCAGGTCCCTCTCCTCCAGGCAGCTTTCTAGACAGACTTCTCCCAGTCTGTAGCACTGCATAGGGTTGTTGTGCCCCAAGTGCAGGACCCGGCATTTGGCCTTGTTAAACCTCATGCCATTGGACTCTGCCCAGCGGTCCAGCCTGTTCAGATCCCTTTGCAGAGCCTCCCGACCCTCCAGCAGATCGACACTTCCACCCAGCTTAGTGTCATCCGCAAACTTGCTAAGGGTGCATTCGATGCCTTCATCCAGGTCATTGATGAAGACATTGAACAGGGCTGGACCCAGCACTGAGCCCTGGGGAACCCCACTTGTCACTGGCCTCCAGCTGGATTTCACACCATTTACCACCACTCTCTGGGCCCGGCCATCCAACCAGTTTTCCACCCAGGAGAGTGTGCGCCTGTCCAGGCCAGAGGCTGACAGTTTCTCAAGCAGAACGCTGTGAGAAACTGTGTCAAAGGCTTTGCTGAAGTCCAGGAAGACCACATCCACAGCCTTTCCCTCATCCAGTAGCCGGGTCACTTTGTCATAGAAGGCGATCAGGTTAGTCTGGCAAGACCTGCCTTTTGTGAACCCATGTTGACTGGGCCTGATCACCCGGTTCTCTTGCATGTGCTTCATGATAACACTCAAGATCACCTGTTCCATGACTTTCCCTGGCACTGAGGTCAGACTGACAGGCCTGTAGTTTCCTGGGTCCTCCCTGCGGCCCTTTTTGTAGATGGGCACAACATCAGCCAGCCTCCAGTCCAGTGGGACTTCCCCAGTCTTCCAGGACTGTTGGAAGATGATGGAAAGGGGTTTGGCCAGCACATCCGCCAGCTCCTTCAGTACCCTAGGGTGAATCCCGTCCGGCCCCATAGACTTGTGACTGTCCAGTCGGGCTAGCAAGGCTCTGACCACCTCCTCTTGGATCATGGGAGCCTCATTTTGCTCCTCTAGCTCCTGGGTTTGTACACAGGCGGAACGACCCTCCTTACGACTAAAGACTGAGGCAAAGAAGGCATTAAGTACCTCAGCCTTTTCCTCATCCCCTGTTACTGTTGTCCCTTCTGTGTCCAATAGGGACTGTATGGTCTCCCTAGTCCGCCTTTTATTATTTATATATTTGTAGAAAGATTTTTTGTTATCTTTCACTGACTTGGCCAATCCAATTTCTAGCTGAGCCTTAGCCCTTCTGATTTTTTCCCTACACAATCTCACTTCCCTCCTGTAGTCCACCCAAGAGGCCTGTCCCTTCTTCCAGAGGCCATAAACATTTCTTTTCTTCTTGATATCCCTCAAGATCTCTCTATTCAACCAAGCTGGCTTTCTCCCCTGCCGGCTTTTTTTCCGGACCACGGGGATGGCTTTCTCCTGAGCTGCTAGGACCACCCCTTTGAAGAGCTCCCAGCCCTCCTGGGCTCCCTTGCCCTTGAGTACTGTCTCCCATGAGACTTCACCAACCAGCCTGCTGAAGAGATCAAAGTCAGCCCTCTGGAAATTTAATGTTACCGTCTTGCTAACCACCCTCTTCACTTCACCTAGAACAGAAAATTTTATAATCTCATGGTCGCTTAGTCCTAGGCGTCCACCTACCGCCACATCCCCTACAAGGCCTTCTCTGTTCACCAACAGGAGGTCCAGGAGGGCACCTTCCCTGGTTGGTTCATTCACCAACTGTGCAAGGAAGTTATCTCCCACGCACTCCAGGAACCTCCTAGACTGCTTCCTTTCTGCTGTGTTGTACACCCAGCAGATATCAGGCAGATTGAAGTCTCCCACCAGAACGAGAGGCATCGATCTAGAGATTAACCCCAGCTGTTTATAGAAGAGCTCATCAGCTGCTTCTCCTTGGTTGGGTGGTCTGTAACAGACTCCCATCACAAAATCTACCTTCTGGTGGGCTCCTCTGATTTTGACCCACAGGCACTCAACCTCCTCATCTCCACAATCCATCTCAGTGATGTCCAAGTCCTCCCTTACAAAGAGGGCTACCCCACCTCCTCTCCTACCCTTCCTGTCCCGCCTGAAAAGCTTATACCCCACCATAGTCGTACTCCAGTTATATGAGTCGTCCCACCACGTTTCCGTGATGGCAACAACATCATAGGCCCCTTGCCCTACGACAGCTTCCAGCTCTTCCTTCTTATTTCCCATGCTGCGTGCATTGGTGTAAATGCACTTCAGCTGAGCTGCCGAGCCTTCAGCCCTCCTAGAGGGAACAGGGTTCGTTCCCAACTGCCTGGTAACTGGATCAGTTGACACCAGAGTGCCTGCATCTCCCTTAACACCCCGAGGTGTGTTCTCCCCCACTTTTTGTGCGGTGAGGTACTGGTGGTCCTCGCCCGCGCACCCTCTCCCAATCACCAATTCCCCACATCCAGGCTCATTCCTGTCTAGCCTGGGCTCAACCCCCTCCCCCTTCACATCTAGTTTAAAGCTCGATTTATGAGCTTGGCTAGGTTTCTGGCAAGGGCTTTAGCCCCCCTAGGAGACCCATGTGTCCCGCCCTTAGCGAGAAAGCCTGGGGGTGCATGAGCCCCCCCATGATCAAAAAAACCAAAGCCCCTCTCCTCGCACCAGGCTCGGAGCCAGGTATTAATCGAATTCTTCCTCCTGGCTTCCCCCTCCTCTCTATTTAGCATTGGGATGGAGCAGAATACTACTTGTGCCCCAGAGCCCTCCATCACTTTCCCAATTGCCCTGAAGCCATTCTTGATGGCTTTGGCCTTTTTGTTTGTTAGGTCATCATTACCAGTTTGGACTACTATCAAAGGATAGTAGTCCGTCTCGTGAACCAGGGAAGGAAGTTTTCTAGCTACCTCCTTCCCTGATGCACCTGGCAAGCAGCAGACCTCTCTGTGGAGCGGGTCCGGTCTGCAGATGGGTCCCTCCGTTCCTTTTAGGAGGGAGTCCCCTACAACAATCACCCTCCTCTTCTTCTTGATGGAGGATGTTTTTATCTTTTTCTGAGAATGGTGCAGCCTAGGGAAGGATTCTAGGCTGTGGGAGCCACCATCCTCATCCTCAGGGCTGGATTCCACCTGCAGCACCTGGTACTTGTTCACCAGGGGGATCTGGGGCTTTGCTGTATGGGTGAGGGGAGTAGGTTTCCTTCCTCTGGCAGGAACTTGCTGCCATTCCCCATCTCTTGTAACCCCAACCTTGCAGCTTGCAGGTGGATGATGTTCGGACACTCCAGCCCCAGCAGGCTGCTGAGTTAGTGAGAGGGCCCTGCTCCACTGGTCAATCTCCCTCTCACACTCCCTGATGGTCCTCAGTCTCTTCACCTCCTCTCTTAGCTCCTTCACCATGTGAAGGAGTTCCCCCACTCGAGCGCAGCTTTCACAAGTGGGGCCAGGACCAGAGGCACGAGCCGGTGTGGGAGGGGGGCACTGCCTGCAGCCCAGGGTCTGGGTAGCTGCATGCACCCACTGTGGCTCTGTCTGGGTGGCAGCATCCACCCTGCCTGCTGCAGCACACGGAGCAGCTTTAGCCTTCTGACGGGTGGCCACCATGGTCTTCGGTGTATTCTCTCTAGTCTCTAGGTCCTCTCTGCGCCCTGCCTTCTCGCCCTGCCCGCTCGAACTGCCCCGCACCTCTTTGCCACGCTCCTCTTCGCGGTGCTCCCAGGGGCGCAGTTTAAATCTCCCGCGGTAGCTGCCGGGACCGCCCCCTCCCGTCAGGCACCGCGCGGGACCGGCGTGTGGGGGCTGTCAGGACCCCCGCCTGGGTTTTTTATTTTTTCTGGGATTTTCCCGGCTCCGGGAAGCTCCCACCGCCTCAAAAAGTCCACCCCACCACAGAACTCACCGTCCTGCTGCTAGATGCTGCCGAAGAAGATTTGTGGTTATTTGGGAAATAAACTACAGCAAACATTCATATTTGACATAATGATGGTCATAATGCTGGCATGTAGAAGTGCTGCTCTTTGCCTGTGAAGTGACTGGAAGTAAGCACCATGCTGGAGAGTGGTGAGATGGAGTTGGGAACTTTCTTAGATTCTAATAAATACAATTTTGTTAATAGTTAAGGGTAGAGTTGCAAAGAGTAAATCTCATCTCTGACTTTCAAAATCTCACTACCATTACTTCTTTTCCTACAACAGAAATTGAGTCTTATAAGTAGTTGGGTTTGTTCCTTCTGAAGTAATTTATTGTACAATTTCTGTGCTTCCATAACTGCCTAATATCTAAGAAAAACACTTTTCAACCTTTTCAGGATTGTTTCACTATAGTAGAAGTATGTAGCCAGGTTTTCTTCAGCAGGGGAAATCAGAGAGGTTAGCACATCCAGAATGTTAAAGAAGTCCCAGCCTCGAAAATTAACCTTCTTAATTGTGATATCTCTCTTGCCAGGTGTGTAAAGGCAGTGTTCATTCTGTAGCTAACTTGTGCTTAAGCAATGCACTTCAGTGTTCATCACTGTCAGTCTAGAAACTTCTTATGAACTCTGTGAGATCTAAACTGACCTATAGTTGAAGACAACATAAGGTTCAAGGGGAGTATTCCTATTGCTTCTGCCAATTTTGTTTTCTGGTAGAATGACATCTGCTTTTGAGCAGGTCAGCCTATGGTTATAATTCACATAATCTATGAAACCAAAGAGAAATGCTCCAACAAAAAGACGAATAAAAAAGATGACTGGTGTGACAGAGTGAAAGGCAGTTCCATAAACTCTGCAGTAACAACTTTCTTCTGTTACAGCTTTTTTACCAGACAGAACATTGTCTACTGAAACCATGGAATCATTCAGTTTTTTGAATTATATTTACAGCAGTTGTTCTTTTCCTTCTCCCACTCACTCTTTAAATCAACTAAGCACTCTTTTCTGTTCAAAGCTGCGTAGAGGTCATGAAAAATGAAGAGGTTATATACGCTGGAAAGAAACGTTTCATGCAATTAAAAGACCTATGCATGATAAACCCCTCCCCCCAAAAACTATATTCTAATTATTTTCTGTAGTGGTACACTATCTCAGCTTCTCTTTGCTATAGGTTATGAACAGTGTGAATCATTAATGCTAATGAGCAGCATAAAGACTAAGAAACTTTGGATTTTTGCTTGGTCACTGACCGGATGAGGGTCTAAAGGTGATATCAGAAGATATATTTTAAGTTGTTAAAATAAGTTAGGACTCCCACTGCATGCAAAAAAAAAGCTGTGTCCATGTTTAATTATAGGATTGTGACCTGTTTTCCTTCAGATCTGATCTGAAGGTTTGCTAAGCAACCTCAGCTTATATTCAGCTCTTGGGCAGGAGGGACTTATTCTCATTTGAGAAATTTCTTTAAACTAATATAAAAAGGCATGTTTTACTTAGATTGGTACAAAAAGTACTACATTAAAATCAGAATTATCATTCCATTATCTACTATTCTGTCAAATAAACCAATATTCATAAAATATCTTTTCAACAATTAGTAATTGAATAAATACACATATCCTAATATTCCATTACATCAATTTGGTTATATTTTTATTACTTTTTTTGATATTAGCAATGTCACTTATTTTTTAATTACACTTGATTATTCTTTTTCCATAATTCCAGTCTGCTCGTCTACACATTTTGCAGTTTAGATCATATTTGGATTATAGATTTTACGCTATTAAACTCAGTCACTAAAAATATGTAAGAAATTTCCAACTGATTATTTGAGAGAAACATTTTCATAACCTCCTTGTACATAACAGCATATTCTACAAACAGCTGATAGCTATCTCTTTTATGATTTGAGAAATAATATTGTCTCCTCTTTTTCTTTTTTACATAACTTTTTTGGTCATGAGGGCCTTTTTTCATTTGCTTGCCTTTTTTCTGCCTTTTTAATCTTGTTTTGTTTTGTTTTCTAATTTGTAATTTCTTTCACAGTTAGTAAGCATGGTGTCTAATTCATTTTCAAGCTAGTAAATGACAATTTATTAATTTAAATCCAAGATCTAAATATATGGCAATGAAAATATGGTGACAAAGGAAGAGGAAATACGAAAACCTTTACAAGACCATAACTAAAAAATATTTTTACATCTAAGCTTCTACTTGCTGATGTTATAATAAGAGCACACTTCAATAATAAACACAAATTAATTTCAAAAAATCAAACAATCAGATAAACAAGTTGATTCCACAACAGTCAGATATTAAATCACAAAAAATATGTGATACAAAGATAGAATGAAGTGAAATGACATGTATAAAATCTTTAATTCAACTACTTTCTTCACCTTAATTTTCTCTTTCATTTTTTTCTTATTTCCAAATTCTCTTCCCCTCCCCAGTGACATTCATTCTTGTATTGGTGGCAAATATTTCCAGCTGCCTATCATCAAAATTATTAATCTCATTATCTCCTGAACATATTCTTTTTGCCAGCATAGGAATAGGATGGATAGTCTTACCTACTATCCCTGAAACTCTATATGGCTTAAGTCAATTCTAACTATTTTGTTCATAGGAATGAAAATAAACCAAAAACCAAAACCCCCAAACTAAAAAAATCTACATTTGTTAGTTATTACTGATTGGGTTTCCAAAATATTTTCTATTAATAAAAGTGAGCTATAGTGATTGAGAGAATAGAAAAACACTAAGGGATGGCAAGTCACTAGATGTTGTGGTTTTAGTATCATTTATTCAGTAAAAGCAGACTTTTTAACACTATTTTTCTTAATTTAAAACAGTAAAAAACACTGCACATTATAATCTGTTATCTAATAAAATCCAGTGATGCGGTATAGTACCCAAAAAACCTAATTTCTTGTAATTTATCAGCTTTTCTATTGTATATTTGACCAGAAAGACCTTAGATGAAAATAAAAAAAAATATAAAAATTCAAAAATAGAAACTACAAAAATAATGAAAAAGAAATCACACTAGTCAGAAAAGGAAGACGAATTATTTCAAATGCAGCTTTTCCTTTGTGAACCTTAATTATCTCTAGTGGTTAAGAAAGAGTTTGCCTGTACTATCACTGTTCACAAATCTCACATCTCCGTGGACATTAGCAACTACAATGAAGTGTTGATTTGTCATACTTAACTCAGGAAAACCAGAGAGAATGAAACACAACACAGCAGCTTTCTTCCTACTCTGCTTTCCCCTCAGGAGCTACATAAAAATTTTTTTGCTTGTGCCCATAAAAGGCAGAACGTGCTCCAAATGGGGAGTCCTCCGGCAGACTCTATTTTACTGCAGAATGTAGGTCACCATATATGCAGTGGGGCAGAAGATAATTGTGGGGAATTGCAGTAGGATTGGACTTGTTGAAAGCTCCTACACATTCAGAATGTAAAACTGAAGCCAAAGCCTATAAACTGTTGAATTTTTGAGCAGATTAACCATCTTTTTGTTTATGCTAGCTGTTATTAGACCACATTGCAAGACATCATCACACAAGCAGATTTTATTATAACTAAACATTACTTTCTAGGAGCTTTAAAGCCAATGATAACTGTAGCATGGTTCTATTTCCACAATAGATTATAGAAGAAATACTGATAGTATATGCATATTTTCTTCATTATTTCCTGCACAGTTACTTCTATATGATTTTCCTGTTGTGCAATAAACAAAATTGCTTCATTCCTGAAATAGCTCTGTTATGGAAGTTTAATGGCCAGATGTCTTTCTATTGCTCAGCCCAATGTTAAAATATTTATCATTGGAGCCAAGCTTTAGTTAGCACAAAACCAGTGAACTAAACCTTTCATTCCTTAAGTGCTTTTCTTTATCTGTGAAAGACTAAAAAATGTCTTTTTAGCTGGCACCAATGGCTTTGGGGAGTGTTTTACAGTACATTTTTGCAAATGCTTATTTCAGTTTTATTGGCCTCACGGCAGAGATTATAGATGACCACACAATTGGAAAGATCATTATTCTTTGCATTAGCAGATACATTTAGAATGGCAGCAGCTACCCTTTGGAGAACCTGGGCTAATGAATGATGCTTCACAAAAAATATTTCAACCTTTAAGAGGGAGTATTGAAGGGAATCTTCAAAAGTCCAAAAGTCACAGTGAAAGCAAATCAAATTATGTTCCTAATTCCTTGGTTTTGTTCTAATTAGGCCCCCATCTCCCGGTCCTCAATCATTTATAAGCACATCGTGTAGAGAGGGAAAAAAATCCATGAAAAGGAATACATGTTCTGGTTGCTCATGGCAGAAAAATCTTCTTTTAACTGCCACAAAACAGATGTTTCTTCATGAGAGAGACTTTCTTAGCCATGGAAGGCTGGTGTGTCACATTATTTGGAAAAATGTATGTTTAAGCAAAGGACACATTTGCAACAAAAAAGGATTATGGAATCCTACTAAGTCTTTCAGCATTTAAGAGAAGCTTGTTGCCGCCTCTTGAATTGATGTGCATATATGAAGTGATTTAATTCCTCCTTCTTATTTCTGTAAAAGAAATATATGAACAACAGCTTTTCCTTAGATTTAAAAGCTCATCTTTTTTTATTTATCTTTTGGCTACTCATTTCATATTCACATCATAAGGAATCATTGAACTAGAATTAGAAAAACTATTATATCATCTCTTTAATCCTCTTTCAAAGTTAGCATATGATACAGCTTTCCCACAAAGACTAGCACAGACAACTGTCTTTCGCGGAAATTATGTGAAAAAATAGAAACATGGGTCAGTCTTATCCATATTCATTGCCTTTCTAGGCACATCTTACAGAAGGAATGAATTTTGAGACATAAACAGTAGTTAAAATGCATGCTTAGAAGCTGGCCCCTTATACTGTTTTCATTACATGACTGAATGATATAAAAATGGGGAATGAAAACGCAAAACATATTGACTTGATCTGTAAGTAGCACTGTTTATTAATACAGTAGTTAAAACAGTTTACAAATAAACTGCCAGTCAGCCAAAGACATCTTCTGTGAAAGTATGAAAAATGCATGCCATGTCTTAAGTAAACAAAGGATTATTTTATGAGTCTATTCTGCCTGATATCACACAAGAAGGACTAATGAAAATCAAAAGCTAAAGAAGTCAAATCACTGAATGTTATGTTTGTCATTCTGGAAGACTCAGAATCAAAACCAGAAAATTAAGTCTGGAAATCCAGTTTTCAACACCACAATGACAGTATAATTTCCATGATGTGTAAGCCTGTTTCATGTGTTCTGAAGACTCAGAAAAGCCTTTGAAAAACACAAATATTTGCTGAATTAATGTGTTTTTTCAATGTTCAGAACAAACTAATATTAGTATATGCTCAGCTCTTTAACCAGTAGATCACAAACAGCCCTACTATAACCTTCTAAATATAGTTTATAGTCTGACTAATGTCACTAGCTTGCACAAGTCAGTTTGAAGATTTGAGGCAGAGACATCATATTACCCACTAAATAGAGAATGAAGTAGCTCTTTCATTCACTCCACATTGTAGGGATTCATTTTTTTATAGACATGACCCCATGATGATTCCAATTTGATCACACTGAGCTCTCACAATTCCTCTTTTGAAATCAGGACAGATCATCTTTACTGAAAAAAGATAATTCAGTTTTTATGTCAAATTGTTCCTCTGCTGAGACCGGGAAGTTGGTACTAGCTTGCACTTCCATTTAGCTCGCACTTTCATTTAGCTCGCACTTACTTCCTTTTGAGGAGTATGAAATGGAAAATCATAGTTGTGTAGTCTCTTTGATAGCTTCGAGTATTAAGAGAGATTGATTAAAATATAAATGCAGAAATCTATGAATTCAACATCAGCCACTTCATGAATCCTGTAGCTGTAAGAATTTAAGAAACATTTAAAAAAAACAGTACATTATTTTCATAAATTTAAAAAAAAAGGCTTTGTACATTTTATATAGTAAAATTAATTCAATGTATGACTTTACAATGATATGAAAGCTCCATTTTTGTTTTAGAAATGTAAGAGTGTGTAATTTATTTCAAATACTCATAGGAAAAAAACCTACACAAGATATGTTGAAAGCTGAAATAAAATTATACCTATCTTGTGATGCTGGTCATGTCCTAAAATTTGGCATCACAAGAATTAGTATGACACAATAAGATTTAATTCTCTACTTCATTTAATTTGCAGCAGTTGAAGAAACAAAAGAGAGATTGCAAACTTCTTTGATTTGGTGTATGGTTGGGTCTGATCAACTTCAGTTTATGAGAAAAATATGGCCAAATGGGAGCTAGTGTAATTCTCCTAACTTAACAAGAAATGAGTAGTTAATGAATTTGAAACACTAAACAGAAAAATTATATTATGTTTACCAATCTGGGACCTTCCTTGTTACTTTAAAAACTTCATTTACTAAACAAATGCGTATGGAATTATTTTGTTCTCAGTTATGTAAAGCTAATAAGCTTTCTGCACAAGTCATGAAAGAAACTTCCCTATTTCTCAAACAAACAGTAAATCTCTTCATTTCAAGAATTTCTCCAGTGTTGGAAGGTATACTTAAGCAAAATTCTGGAGTCCTTTCCTTAAATCCAGGAATTATATCCTAATGCTTTTCCCCATGCAGAATATTAACCTTTGCCAAGTACATAAGACAATAATTAAAACCAGGTCAAATCCTTTATCAATCGAGATTTCAAAAGAGTTGCAGGAGACAGAGGCTGTTTCAAGCTAAGATGAAAGCTTCACATTATCATGATCACAATTAATGCAGTATATGGCTGTATGACCACAGGTAAACTGAGGGGATATTTAAAAAAATATGGCTTTGTTTGAAAAAGGAAAACTAGCTACCTGCTTGCAATTAATAAGTAGAAAGCCAGGAGAAGAATTTCACTGATACATACTTTGAAAAGTACATTTTATAGATAGCTGATAGGCTGAAAGTGAATCAAAATGTCTCCAGAGAGAATGAACAGTGGTTCTACTTGAAAAATTATCATGATACCACAAGGGAAAGAATCTTTTCTAAGCACTATTTCAAACTAGGCTGGCCAATAGACAACAGAAGCTAGAAGTACAGGGGAGTTTGGGTTTTTTCTTTTTCCTTTTTCTTTTTTTTTCACCACGAGCTGCATGACCTCCTAATTTAAACCACAAAAAAAGGAGAAGATGAAGAGTGCCCTTTACCTTCAGAAAGCAGTATAAATAAACTATAGTGAATGTAGCTCAGCAGGTTATTTTATGTCCTTTGAACTGAATAAATAGAACATTTTTAATTCTTATATATTACGTATCTAAATACTAGTACTGTAGTCAAAGTTCACACAGATATGACATGGTCACTTAGTTATTCAGTCCTCTGATTACCTGACTTAAACACAGGTTCTTATTGCTCTCCATTTTTTGTGGTGATTTATTGCACAATTAGCACATAATTTAAATAAAATACGTCTGCAAAAACAGATTTAAAAATGGCAGGGAAGATTTGCTAAATTGTCATTACAATTTACCATTCAAGGACAAAAATAGGAGTCTCATTTTTAACAGTTATTCACTTGCTTAAAAAAATATGTGGGTTTTTTTCAAATTATGAGATAGCAATAACTTTGAATAGGTTTTCCGAAAGTCCCTGAGCGATGTTGGAAAGTGCTGTCCTAAATTCTAATCTCCTGATGATGCCATGAACAAAACATCTCGTGCGTTTCTCATTTGTCTTCTGACTTCTGTCTGGCTCATTGTTGATTATTATTATTATTCAAATGTTTAGTTTTTAAAATATAGACATAAATAGTTATTAGAATTATTAGAAGTATTTTATATTTTCTTAATTCCAGAAGAAATTAATATAAACATAATCACTGCAACTTTCTTCGTTAGAGAAGAAATGCAATAACTGTTCTCATGAATACCAAAGCTGCCATATACAGTAGGACATTATTCAGTATTCAGATAACGTGAGCCATTTATTACATCATTGAGATCTTCAGTCACCTTGCAGCTAAGCAAATTTCTTTGTCTTGCCTTTCCCAGGACAATAATTCTAGATATACTGCTTTCATGGGAGTTGTTAACCAAAAGCACTACTTTCTTTCAGCCTTGCCTTGAAAATCTCTCTTGGAAGGTAAGAAATATGGAACACATTGTTTAGATTTCACCAAACTTAAATCACCACAAGGAGGAAAGAAGGGACAACTTGAACATTCACTGGAATGTTAAATTAGGAAAAAGCAAACCACCCAGGAGGGGAGCTTTTGTAAGGTTTCTTATGATAATAAATAAGAAACTTCTCTCTCAGAGGTAATCCTTTCCCCTTGCTGGTGTAACAAAGCATAAGAATACTATGGTTGGCATTTCAGAACACATAAAATTTTGAGATTGCTGAATTAAAGCTTTCTAATCCTTTCTATAGCTGCTGTCTGCTTGCCTGTAAACCTGTTATTGAAAGGAAATCCAGAGGGACCACCCATCCAGAGTTCATATCACCAAGCAGGGAAGTGCCAGGCTTAATCCTTAGGTGAGCTATTTACCCCCACTGCATATCCAGCACTTCCATCAAGCTACAGAGTTGAGTGACAAGAGATTTAATGTTTTGTAATGAGAGGCTAATTTTTCAGGAATTATACTTGTGGGTAAGAGGTCTCTGTAGCAGAGCTGTGTCGATGAAAATGCCAAAATGGTGATATCACATCCAGGTTGCTAAGATTACCACCTACTGATGTCCCAAAGGTGGAGGCTAAAGAATGAATTTCATAGGTTTAGCTGTGAGTTTGTGTTACAGAATGCAACCATATGTTGGCACTTAGGTTGCAGAAGTAGAACTCCCAGCAATGGAAGGACTGATAAGACAAAGCAAAGCAGGCGCAGGCACAGTCACGTAAAGATATAACAATATCGTTCCTATTTTTCATAAAAATCAGAAGATAATATTTATTGGATTTTTAGAGCAAAATAATTTCTCACTTAAATACGTTGAAACACCCAAATACCAAGTATTCTAAAGTAAGAGATTTTTTTTTTCTTTTATTATTCAGTAAAATAGTTTAATATGGGTAAGCAGTAAACTGTGTTGCCTTTAATCGCTTTTAACATTAGGTTTGTTTATTTAGATGAAACTTGTAGAAAATTATGATTAAAAATATGTTGATGATAAGTTAAATGTATGAGTACTCTGCCTCAGGGTGGGAAGAATGACTCTGTTCTCACACACAAAAGTACTTGACCCAGGGAACACATTCAAAAATTGGGGTCAAATGTGCACAAGTTGAGTTAATTTATCAAGGCCTCATTTGTCACTAGGAAAAAAAAAAATCAAGAAAATGATGGGGAAAGAAGAAACCCCAAACTGATGATATTCTAGATTTTTACAATAGCTTCAGGTGTAAACAACAGCTGCTAAAGTGGGGACATTGTACTATATCTAAGTAATGTGACTTAAACAGGGGGTAATAAAAATGTACTTCAAATCTCCTCCAGTTCAGCTGAAAGTCATTTCAGTGTGAAAGTTATTATTGAAAACAATTTCAAGTTTTTGTTTCAGGCAACTCTTCCTTACGTTTTCTATGGACAGCTCTCTAATTCCATGCTTAGATTTAGAAAAAAGATCTAGGAAAGGTTGATAATGATTAATTAACAGAATGATGTTGGCAAGAAGGCAAATACACAGAATAGTAAGAAAGAATGAGTTTAGAGGGTGTATTTGAAAGGCTTTTATTATTTACAGAAAGAAAAATCAGAGCAGCAGAAATGATTATGGAATACTGAAAAGAAAGGGAATGGATAGTCACAGTGGTTCTTTATCTGCCATGCAATGTTGGTGAGTCCTTATTAAAAATGGAAATAACAGTCATTGCTACATTATCTTTACTATATGGAAAAAATTATCAATTATGACTCGTATTCGTCTCTTTACATATGTGCTTTAAGACATTGTGCTTCATACGGCGGACTGAGATTCCCTTTTCACACATTTTTTATGCCTTTTATATCCCCTCCTGGGGATGATGGATGGAGAAGTGACTGGCTAAAAATGAAACTGACATTCATGAGATGTGAGTTCATAACCTGCCATAATGGTTTAAGAGGGTAATAATGTTCAAAAAATTACATGGATGCTGAGAATGCAACATGTTCTGGGGGCCATTGCATGCTTTGTTAGTGGAAGCTATGTTAAATATTTAGCTAAATTCTTCGTGGATCTACCTAGTAACTTTTTCCCATCAATATAATAAAGCCTTTCCAGACAGTAATGCCTCATATTCTTTCTGCATACCATGCTACCTACAGTGAAGGAAATTTCAGTTAAACAAGGTAAATGTATTTATTGTTGCTAAATAACATGATAAAATCTCACAAGTATTAATAGAAGTGAAGGTTTTTTTCTTGTGGAAAGGGCGTGAATTTGATTCTTTTTCTTCTATATTTTCTTACTTAGTAGATAATCCAGCTTGGAAGGGTGATCCTCATAATGCAACTGAGGACCATGAAATCAGAGCATCTAGCACATCTGAGACAGCTTTAATCTAGCAAATTGAGGGAAAGAGTCTCATTCAGCAGCACAGAGTTCATCACACAAGTAAATTCATGCAGTAGATTTATAACTTGGTTCAGACCATGTTGTAAGCTTCACTTTTACAGGAAATTACTGACGTGCAACATCTAGATTATAGTTATGCTGAAAACAACTATATATGTTTCAACCATACACCTAAGTTTTAGTATGAATGTAGGCTATTACTTTCAATTTGAATATACTTTTCTTATTTCTTGTCCTTAATCAAATTACTTTTTTTTCCTGTAGGTGGGTGAAAATAGCAATGAAATTGAAACACAACATGCATTTCTGATTAGATGTGGATAGTGTTGCTTTCACACTGAAATAATAGAAGAAATTCCGCTCAAGAAGACTTGGTTTTATGAAGACAATTATGCTATAAATCATGCCTGCTCCAATTTTGACACATTCCTCTTCTTTCTCCAGATACTAATGATTTAAGGTGCACTTTAACTCCCTTTGGATTAGTACACTTCCAGATTCATCAAACTTGAGAAGCCAAATTTAATCCATGACTTTCAGACAAAATAAATTCAGCATTTAGGTGTGATAAAGGATAAAAAGAAAGGAAATGTCATCACTGTCATTGTATGAGGAATTGACCTTGTAGCCTAGACAGCAGAGGTGGATGATACTGACCTTCATCAAGCTATTGAATCATATTAGTGTTAGTATTTTGATCAGCAAAAATTAAATATCAGCAGCAAAAAATGTATAAGTTTTGGGGCAATGAAGATAACACATATATTACAACTGTAACAGAACATGAAGGAAAAAAAATAATCACCATTGGAATAATTATTCTGTACGTCTAATTGTGCTACTACTTCATCACAGATCTACTGGGAAAGCAGGTCTTTATGGGGGGAAATGCATTAAAGTCCAGGGAGAGTGCAAAGTTCTTTAACATCACTACTTGCTTTACTATGAACTATGGCATTAAAGAATCAGTAGCTACACTAAACTTTTAACTTTACTATGGAATTGATTTCTTTCTATTAAATGTTCTAAAATATGCTAGAAGATTACTAATAGTTTTGACTGTGCCCATGTTGTGCTTGCTGACCCTGTGAGATTTTAATCTATTCTAGACTCTATTTGGAAAGGCTTCTCAGAGTTCAAGAGTCTTAGTTCCTCAGTGTTCTCTCATGTGAGAGTATGTATGTGCAGCATCTCTGCTATCATTACTGAGATACATTTCAGCCATGAACATAATGTGAAAGTAAAACACTATTTATTTTCTTATTAAATACTATTTATGTTTACTATATAATTAGATTTAATATACATTGATATGATAGACTTCACTTGTAACTGTTCTAAATTTGCTATTGTCAATGCCAGTTTAGTGCAAAACATAAAAAAACCCAATAAAATAATGAACAAGAATTCAGCTTTTTAAAGTCAGAGTTAAGAAATGTAACTTTGCCATTAGGAATTAAATTTTAATTGTTTTAAAATAGGTCATGAGAAACACCAAATTTTTGCCCTTTCATAGTCAAGCATGCTAGTTTTGCAAGCTTTTTTGTATATTAATTTAGTGTAGTCTGAAAGAAACATGGCACCAATGTCAAGACAAGAATCTGTGAAACTTATTGGCTGTATACCAGCCCATTTTTAAAAGAGTATTTCAGTTGCTCTTTGCATCTGAATAACCTCTTTATTAAGTTATTAAGATATCAACTATTCCAGACAGTGCTGCTATAGCTGAGTGTTTGACTTTTTAGTTACCCTCAATAACCTTCACTATTGATGTTCTTCTGTGTACAATCACAAGTAAGCAAAGTTCTCCTTTAATCTTTCCTTGCAAAAGGAGTGAAGAAAAGAAGAATTTAACAAATGATTGTAAGAAATTATTTTAAAGTCATAAAGTAGCTTTTTGAAGTCTACTAAGATGTAAAACCCAGTCTTACTGAGAAGTTTTGTGTTTGGCTTCAAACAGGGGAGAATTTAATGCTAGGTCTTTTACATATGTCTATATGTGCCACCATTAAAAAGAAGAGAGAATGGAAACAGTGCCTAAAATTTTAGTTTAAAAAATCATATTTCATTTAAGAATTGCAAAAAGGTTATTTGTAAAGTTACTTTTAATTTTTCATATCTGGACTTTGGATTAATGTCTACAAAAAAGTGATTATGATCTATAAATGCATATTATCACAGAATCACAGAATCACAGAATAACCAGGTTGGAAGAGACCCACCGGATCACCGAGTCCAACCGTTCCTACCAAACACTAAACCATATCCCTCAGCACCTCGTCCACCCGTGCCTTAAACACCTCCAGGGAAGGTGACTCAACCACCTCCCTGGGCAGCCTGTTCCAGTGCCCAATGACCCTTTCTGTAAAGAATTTTTTCCTAACGTCTAGCCTAAACCTCCCCTGTCGGAGCTTGAGGCCATTCCCTCTTGTCCTGTCCCCTGTCACTTGGGAGAAGAAGCCAGCACCCTCCTCTCTACAACGTCCTTTCATTATGTCCCTACTTTTTCCATAGAGCAGAAAATATGTAAAACATTATGAAACCTAAGCATCCTCTTGTTCTTTGATAAGGTATAGCTTCAGATAAAACAGATCTGATTTCTAATTTCCAAGAAAATAATTTGAGAATCATAGATCTGAGGCAAACACAGAAGAAACCCTTCAGATTTGACCAAGTCTAGATTTTAGGTTTTATATTCAAATATGCAAACTGAAAAATGAAAATGGTATTCCAATATTTTGGAGGAAAGCCAGAGAAAAAGTTGGCAAAGCAGGTAAGAACCACAAGTTTTTCTACAGATCTATAGCCAAGCAATTGATTCTAAATAAAACAACAGTACTATATGCAGTTAAGATATAATTCATTGAAAATGAAGGAATTTGAGGTTTGGAAAACCTTCAGATAATTAACTAAATACACATGTTTACAAACTTTTGTGATATGTGAACCTGAGAGCTTTTTTTGAAGAGAAGTGTGTAGCTCCTTTCACATAGGACTTTAATATACATAGACTACTGTTCAGCATTTGAGAATTTATTTTTCCTAATCACCATTTGCAAAACCCTAAGATGCAGCCCACTTAATCTTTAAGGCTAAATCTATATTGGTAAATTAAATGGTACTAAAAAACTTTTCCAAGCATTGAGGAGTTTCATCGCTTATACAATTCCATCCCCTCAACTAGATCTGCACATATGTAGCAATATCAGCAGCTTTTATCTACACAATTGAATTAATTAGCTATTTTGATGCGCTTTGGATTGTTCCATCCTTAGATAAATGGTATGTCTGGACCTAGTACCTGTGAATCAAAATTGCTGTAATACCTGAACAAAAACAGAATTAGAGCAAAAGAGTCAACATATGCTTGTGGGGGATATAGGTGATGAACAACGGCTCAGAATCATATGATAGTTTAAGTAACTGAGGCCTTTCATCCTTGTGAAGCGATGTGATAGCACTGCTTCAACAGGAATGAAACAAAATAGTTTCCAAATACAGCAAAGGAGTTATACATGAAATGCATGCTCTGCACTACAGTAATGTATTTCTGCCAGCAAATCAGAATTGAATTTCTGATCTTGACATTTTCTCTTTAATACAGAAAATAATGAATCTGTCATGTGAACTTGAGTAGATAGGATAAGCCTCAAGCTTATTTCATATGTTTGTTGCATATACCAGGGGGAGTTGTGATAAGTAGCTTTCAGCATATTACAGCCAGATTCCATTTCACCTGTTAGGTGTCTTTTGTGTTAAAATGAGAAAATCCACATCTATTTGCCCCAGTTGCCTCTAATCTTATCTGAATCTATTTTACTCTCATCATCCCTTTTCAATCAGTGCTCCCAGAGACCAGCACGTATCAAAACCATAAGAGAAAGGTCTTGCAAGGTCTACAATTATTCAATGACTTGATATGGCAGCCTAATAGCATTAAATTGCAGCTATATCCTTTCAGCTGGATTCCCCAGCTCCAAATAATCAACATCACAGAGAGCAAGGTTCTCAGTTTAATTCTCTCTGGGTAGGCAGAATGAGTCCTTTATCATTATCAAAGCACAGTATTTAGCATAACTCAGTGTTCAAAAGCCATCATCTTTTTAAACCATTTATTTTAGTTCTTAAGCTCCTCACAAAAACTTCTTTCAGCCTTAAATTGTAGACTAATTACCTAGGCCATAAAATACCCATTAGAAAAAGGCTACATCGGTCAGAGGTAAGTTTGCCAGCAAATCCTTAAGGGATGCAAAGAAGAAACAAGATTCATTCACCACCTGAGAAGCTGTTTCCAATTACTACTTATCAATCTATAATTAATATTTTAGTCCCTAAAACAGTTTTTAGTGTCTATAATTGTTAACCTTTCTAAAGTTTGAATTACTACATGAAAGGAAAAGAATGAAAATATTGCAGTATGGCAAGGGCATAACTTAGATGGTTTTAATACAAAATAAAAACACACATACAAAAAAAAAATCCTCAGAAAATTCTGGAAACTTTGATATTTAATTTAAAGTACAAATATATTACAGAAAATACTAAATAAATACAGGATAAATTAGGTTTCTTTGCATTCCTTCCATAGGCCCAAGTCATTTTCTTCTGAAAATCCTGCCTTTTATTTGGAACAATCTCTTAAGTTTGTGGGACTAGTATTACAAGTATTCTGGATGAATTATGAGTAAAAGCATCCATAAAAAATGAGTCAAATAAGTAGACACCTGTGGAAAAAAGGCATTAAACAGAAAATTTAACTTCATTTATGCTGACTCCAATGCACTAGGAATTCTATAGCATTCTGCTGTAGCGTCACACTCATCTTTATTAATGAAAATTTTAAGAAATAAAAATATACTCTAGAAATTATGTGGTGATGGTACTGATATTAAATTTCTATAACATTCTTACACATGCAAAAATATTTCAGAATTATGTAATAGAAAACTTCCAGTGAACTTTCCTGTAGAACTTATAGACACTACATTAAGTTGGGTACACTCAGAATCATTGGGTCAATGTCAGCAGTAAGACATTCAATGCTGTCATTTAAGTGATCACCAGATTACTGAGAACAGTGGACACAGCTTATGGTTTCAAAGATGTAAGGTGTTTTGAGAAAATGTTGTCTTTAAATAATTTCGGAAAACGAACGTATTCCAAAACCATTTAAGTCACTGAAACACTACAGTGGAACAGAAGATTCTATGTAACTGCTCAGATTCTTGACCTTACAGATAGATTTCCTAATCTGTTCAAAGAAATAATTCTTCACAAAGTAAATCCATTCTGCATCAACAAGACCAAGCTCAAACAAAAGTACAACAATGACATCATTTCTCTCACGACCACACAAGGAGAAAATGGTAATGGTAGTTTTGTCTCCCTTTTAAGCAAAGGAGGGTTAAATCCCTTCTGTAGGAAATGGTAATAACCAGATCCCTTTAAGCTGTATCTACCTCTACTTAATTAATCTACTTTCCATTTACTTTTGAGTGCTCTGCAGGTTTATAGGTTTAGTTATCTGGATGTACTAGATGCATACTTTTACTTGACAGTTATTGACTATATTTAAAAAAAAATAAATAAATGGAGATGAACCCAAAACAGGGTCTGGAAGAAAACAAAGAAAAGAAAACATGATCCTATAACATCTTCATGTTCTTCTGGGGAGAGCCATCTCGATTTAGTGTTCTTTAGACAACTATTTTTTTGATTTTGTTAACCAGTACACAGAAGAAATCACTAAAACATAGGTTGGAACAAGAGTATATGTACAGAAAAAAGTCTCAGTGGGATGAGAAATAAAGCAGTAGTACAAATCACTTAACAATATACTCTAGCAATACCTTAGTGTGTATGACAGTAGAAGGTCTTGTACAGGTTAGTTTAAAACAGATGATTCAGTATGACAAAAGGTACTCTTGCATCAAAGAAGCACACATACATCTTCTAGAACAATAACATCTCAACGTTAGCTGACATGGTTGAATGGCATTGTGACATTAAATCACAAGGTGATGAATTTGAAATATTTGTCATCCCCTTTTGTTAACTACTTTCATACCTGGAAAACCTCTCTTAGTGGGTTTCTCATTAATCTTAATGTGAAAATGAAGATAAGGCAATTAAAAGCCACGCACTTGCATTCTGGAATTGAGCTGTCTTTGAAAAAAAGAAGGGGAGGCCAGGCAACAGCTATAAAGCAGGAAACCTTCCCTCCAGTTATGTAATAAATTCAAGGGAAATGCCAAGACAATGGCCGGCTGCACAACTGAGGCGGAAGAGATAAAACAAGAAAACCGAGAAATAAAGACATCAGGTGGCCATCTAGGTAGAGGCATGTTAACACCTTGGGAGGAGGAAGGAAGCATTAAGAAGCATTCCACCCACTCATATTTATTCCTCAAATTGCAGGTTTGGTGTTAAAGGAATTTAAAACATCCATTAGCCTTCTACAGTGAAAATTGGTCATGATTTATAACTTCTAGGGAAGCAGAGGAAGGAAAACAAAGTCTGTCGTATTTATAGAGCTAATTTAAAGATTCATGTCATAGTTAAGACCATATAGCATCTTCTTAGATTGCTAACGAAATTAAGAATGCAGATTTTGGTTCTTGTTTAGGCTGAATGTTACCTCCCCATTGTAACCTCTAGTGCTAGTGCCCATGGAGATGTTATAAAAATTAAATAAAATTGCTGTTTACTCAAGAGGTAGCCACAGAAACTGTTGTTACTGCACAATTTCTTTTAACACAGCAATGTTGAGAAAATATACATGAAGTTCACTGTTATAGTAATCTTTTAAAATTATTTTTTCTTTAAAAGGGAAAATATTTCTTTAATGGCTCACTGAAATGAAAAAATGGGCACAAAAATAAATATTTGACCAAATTCTTCTGTTTTTCAACACTGAGCCCACACAACTGGTTCTAGTGGGAGTTTTCTGCTGCAAGAGAGATTATTTCATTAATGAACAATAGAAGTTCCTCTCACTTTTCCCTCTTGCTTTGCTTTGGTATTGCTAGATTTTCTAGTTGTGACTTTTTCAATAACTTTTTGGTGTTTCAGAAGCCTTCCTTTACTATACACAGAGAATATAGATTTGTAGCATCTCGGCAAATCAAGATTCACTATTTGGCTCAATCTACAGGGCACATTTTTTTTAATTCTTAATGTACTAGATTTGCTACCTTGTCTGGTGGCCATCAAACACGTAGCAATTCAGCACTGTAAATCAGGCACAGAGAAGGGGGCAAGGGCTACTAGCCAGTGGAATATGTGACCAGAGGTGTAGCTGCCCTAAAGTCTTCAAGAGAGGTTGTGAATTTAACACTAGTCATGTGCTATCCCAGCACAGAAGAGTGAATTTCACCCTCGGGGAGTTTATACTAGCTCAGAGTAGTCTTACTGTGGAAAATTCACTTCAGCCTTAATTTACAGTACTAGCCCTCTCTCTTCTTCTCTCCACTTCCTATCCTCAGGCCAATAAGAGGAAATCTGGTTTATATTTCTCAGCACAGCATTTGTTTTCACATCTGACACACACCAACCAATCTCTATGAGCAACCACCGTGTTACCAGCAGTGCCACACGTCTCACCTCTCAGTCTAATCACCCATGGTCTGCAGTGTCTTCTGCCCAGCTTGCAAACAAATCAGTGACACTTCTGATAAAGGCTTATCAAGTGATTTTTTTCAGGGAAATGAGAAAATATACAAGAACATAATTCTGACTTAAATGGAAGCTTATCTTCCTCAAATTATAAGGAACACTTTCCTAAAATGGATAATTCCTATTATTCTGAGTACAGACAAGTGACAGAAATCTAAGACAGAACAACTTTCCTGTAAATGCTGTGTTTCAGAAACAAAACTTTTTAAGCATGACAGCTGAGTTAAGCAAATGGAAAATAACATTGAGCTGTTTCTATAACTTATACATGACTATATATGAAAGAAACTAAAAGATGATGATAAGCCCTATGAAAACTCCATTTTCAAACATGTCTTAGCCTGCAGATGTTAGTTTTGTATTTGGATCCTAAAGGGATTTACCTTAAACTGCATCTTGAAAGTGGTACTCAATAGCCCCATGTTACATGCTTGAATAGCACAAACAGCATATTCAAAAAGTTCCATATGATTCTGTACAACCACGAACCTCTGAATTAATAAGCATTCATATCACTAACAAATCAAGATAGACCTGCTCTTTTGATTCATTACAAAATCATTTTTATCTCTGCTTTAACACAGAACCAAAGCCCAGCTAACCTCAGTACAGCCACTCCAAATTTTCCTCATTTTGCATTGTCTTTTCAGGCATTTGGAGGCTCAAGGCCCATAAATGTTTGTGCTCATGCTTAGCATCCTGCAAATGGATTTGCAAATGGCCTCTCTGAGACCATTCCTATAGTTAAAACTATGCATGGTAATACACTTGGATTAAATACTGCTGTTCTAAAAACTGTGTACAAATTCTTCCTCAAGGCCGTATAAGACAAATAGACTAAACAAAGACTTGCAGAGGAAACAAGGCATAGCAACCTGCATTTAACTTATAACATTGTCATACTTCCATGTATGAAACCTTGACTTGCTTTTGTAAGCATTTTAAAGCATTGATCTAAAGCAGTCCGACTACTGTCAGCAAACTCTGTCTGAAAGAAGAATCAAGCGATTTGTCCAGGTTGCCAAAGCAGCTGCCTGACACAGACGGGAATAGAACTGAAGTCTCTGGAGCTCTATTTATTAGCGTCCTACAAAATTCAACAAATTTGAGTTCTGGTGATAAGTTTTGAAACCTCAAGTAAATATGTGCTTATAGAAGCAAATCCTTTTTTTTAACCTGAGTTCTTCTACTCTTCTTGATCTTAATCTTGCCACAGGCCATTCAAGTCCACAGCATGTCTGTTACTCTGTTACATCAGACTTCCATTTTCATCTTCAGCTGCTGAATACACATATAAGTGAGTTATCTAGTGAGTCATGCCCCAGTAAGGCCCCATCAGTTGTACCGTGTCCAGTTCCGGGCCCCTCAGCTCAAGAAAGACAAAGAGACTGGAGAGAGTCCAGTGGAGGGCCACAATGATGATTAGAGGAGTAAAGCATTTCTCTTATGAGGAGAGGCTGAAAGACATGGGTCTGTTTAGCCTGGAGAGGAGGAGACTGTGAGGGGATCTTATCGAAGCTTGTAAATATCTAAAGGATGAGTGCCAAGAGGATGGAGCCAGACTCTTTTCAGCTGTGCACAGCAACAGCACAAGGGGCCATGTGCACAAACTGGAACATAAGAAGTTCCATCTGAACATAAGGAAAAACTTTACTTTGACAGAGCACTGGAAAATGCTGCCCAGAGAGATTCTTGAGTCTTGTTCTCCAGAGATAGTCAAAACCCACCTGGATGCTTTCCTGTGCACCCTGCTGTAGGTGAAACCTGCTTTAGCAGAAGGGTTGGACTGGATGATCTCCAGAGGACCCTTCCAACCTCTTTCATCCTGTGATTCTGTGATCTCTGTTTCTGTGTGTGGAGGGTTAGCCTTGGCTAATAGCCAAATGGCCACTTAGCTGCTCACTGGGGGAAAATAGGAAGAACAAGGAAGACAAAACCTATGAGTGAGAATAAAGACAGTGAGATTGCTTAGAAGTTACTACCATGGGCAAAATAGACTTGAATGAAAATTAAATTTATTGCCAATTAAAATAGACATGAGTAATAAAAAGACAAACACTAATCCAACATCTTTCGTGATGGCTCAATTTCACTTCTTCATTCCTGACTCCTCCATCTGTCTCCAAATAGCACAGGATAATGGGGAACAGGTGGTTATGGTCAGTACATAATGGTTTCTCTCTGCTGCTTCTTCCTCCTCACATTTTTCCTTTGCTTCTCCACGGGCTGCAGTTCTTCAGGAAATATCCAGAGAGTGTGGTGTGGGGCCCTCCATGGGCTATGGTGAACACCTATACTGGTGCCAATGGAACAGCTCCTCTCTGTCCTCGGTGTTCCTTCTGATGTTTCTGAATCGTTGTGCTTCCTCCTCCTCTGCTTGTTTGGCATTTTTTTTGCCCTTCCTTAAATACATTTTCACACACTTGGCTGGGTCCTTCAGTTATGCCCTGGTGGGTCTGTTGGAGCTGTCAGGAACTGGATGTTTATGGCATGGGCAGCACCAGTGCATCCTCAGAGGGACCACCCTTGCAACCCTGTTGATGTTAGCTTTGGGATGTGCTGAATTTAATACAAATTAATGGAATGGTACAAATAAAAGATTTCTTCCAGCTAAGTGACTGGTTTGTACACTGAACAGTCAACAAATTAAGCCAATATTGACCAGATAGGTTGATATATCAGTAACTGATAACCATGTTTTCATTCCTACTATTCGCTTTACAAAAGCATTCAGAAGATCACCAGCCCCTCTCCCTGAGCTCCCAAGCTACCTACCCACAAACAAACAAAACACAAACTAAAATCAATTTAAAATATGTGGAAATGTTGAAGTCTTTTTCCTATTTAAACAGACATCTCCATACCCAGTAACTGAAGATTTGCTGGTAATGGTTTCAGCAACTAAAAGTTGCTGTTATACATTAGATGAAGATTGGCCAGATGTAGTTTATAAAATTATTTTAGGAAAGTAAGATGGGAATGATAAAGAGGATTCACCAGTGATTGAATTTGGTTTAGTTTTCTTTAAAATATATTTAAAAATTTTAACGATGCCGTCTTAAAATGAGAGCAATCTGATCTTACATGTGTTGAACTTTATGAGATAATGAATTCCATAGATTCAGGATGGTAATGAATTGTTGACAAATGATCAGGTCATAAATTTGATGCAACCTAAAATACATCTTGACAAAGCTGAAAACAGTTAAAAAGCTTCATCCAATTGTATACATCGATTCACTGATACTTGAAGTCATATTTCACTTCAGTAAGACAGCTTGTCCTGGCCTGATTCCATACTTCATGTGAAAAATGTGTTAATTTCACAGAAAAATTGAGATATTATCAAAAAACTTCACCAAAACCAGATAGAGATTATTTGTATGGTGAAAAAAGTATCTTGATGTCAGTGATTACATGTGTCTTCCAAGATATATATTAGAAAAGGAGTTGATGTATTTTCAAAGAATCATAGAATAGTTAGGGTTGGAAGGGACCTTAAAGATCATCTAGTTACAACCCCCCTTCCATGGGCAGGGACATCCTACTGGATCAGGTGGGATTTTCTTCAAACCTTGCTTGCTTTTTGTTTGGGATTTTTTTTTATTTGTTTGTTTTGGAGGACTTGTTTGTTTGGGTTTTTTGGTTTTGTTTCATTTGGTTTGGTTTCATTGAGACAGGTTTTTTTTAATGGTGATGTTTATGTTTCCTTGTACATAGCGGTGGAATGGATAATTCCCTTTCACAAATCGACTTGAATTGATCACAGAAAGCTTCCAAGTACTGAATTTGCTAGTCTACAGTCTAAATTAGAGTTATGTTACCTGTATACTTAAAGCTATCAAAAATAAAGAAGCACTGGAATGAGTCGAAATTTACTGGAAATCCCACTTTAAGCAGTGCCCTGTTTGAATAATATTGTTCATGTTAGGGAAGCAGAATTGTGCCTATAATAAATCTATTTTCCATTTCCTGAAACTTTCCTTAAAATAAAAATTTATTCCTTGTTTTTCATGAATGAATAGCCACAAAAGAGAATTTCCATGTTTCTCCATTGGTTCCAGCAGCTAGATCCAGAAATACCGTAATGTCCACAAAATGCTTTGTAAGTGATTATTGCTGGTATTTTGAATTACAAAGTTATCTGGGAGTAGGAGGGGAAAAGAAAAGAGCAGAGATAAATTTGTGAGCAGAGGCAGGCATCCAGGACTGCTTTTTCCCATGTCAGTGGCTTCTTAGTCAATCACCTTCTGGCATCAAAATCCCTCAGTCCTTCCTGCAGAGTGTTCCACCCACCACAGCAGAATGTCCCCATTCAGAACAGCTCTTAAACATCAGCATATTTGATGAGGATTTAGTCAGGAGGGCATCAATTCACTGGATAAGGACACTACACATCAGGCTGTTATAGTGTAAAGTGGAGGGTTGATAATATTTTTTAAATTAAACATCCTGGCCTGCACTTTCAAAACTTAATTGCAATTCCCTTCCCTCAAGAGAAATTTTTCTGCTCCTGTTTCCTATATCCTGATAGGTTTTACAAGCAAGAGGGAAACAATCAAGGCACACATCTCATGTTGTTGTGGATACATCTGAGCTGGATTTCTTCTGCTATTGCTGATTTCAGGAATGGTCTTCAAATACAGCTCCGTAACGATTGCAGAGCAAGGTGTCACACTTCTGTGATTTTGAGATTCAGCTCCTGCAACTAACTGCAAAAAGCAGTTTGGTCCAAATCTACAAGGGTGCTTGTTTGATTCCTATTAAAAAGCAACTATTTTAAGCGACAATAAGATGATTGAATCCTGTGGATCCCAGTTCTTCAAAGGGTCTCATCCTACTATCTAAGCATTGCTACATGACAGTTGACACTTTGTTGGATTTTAGACTTTATATCTTACTAATAGGATTAGGTTTTGTCAGTATATATTAATAAATCTGGGGTTTGACTACAATATAAATCACATGGTAAATATCATGTGTTTCTGGGGACCAGAGAAACATTGAATATTGTAATCACACTAACAGTATTTTCAGTAAGTTTCTTACTTCTTTTATATAACATTTTTTTTTCTCAAAAACTGATATTATTTTTAGACAGCAGAGCACCTGGTTATCCATGCAAGGCTCTGGTGTTTCATTTTCTCACTCTGTATTATTAAAGGAGACAAATTTCGTCATGTCTTATGTAGAAAGTAGGGCTAATTCTCCAACAGAGGGAAAGAACTGACAAATAACCAGAGCCATGTCAGCATATACAAGTTCATACTTTCCAGGCAACTAGAACAACTAAAACTGACATATCCATTTCATCCATACTCTGTCCTGAAGGTTCAGAAGGTGAGAGGCAAATCTTGCTATGTATAAACAATCATCTACAGTATATTTGACAAAGAAATTTTATTGTCTTAAAATGGCTTGGCTTCTACCACCCACAGCGTAGAAATAAAACAGTGAAGCTTGTAAACCAGCTTCCATCCTGTTCTAATGATAGTTTAACAGCCAGAAGAACTATAATGTTTAAATATAGAATTATTTCTGTTTATACATTTAACTATCCCTGGTGTTACAGGGACTTTGGCAGTTTACATAATATACACTGAACAATAGATATGTGCGGTCTGCACTGGATGAAATGATACAGCCTTCCTTTAAAGGATTAAAAGTTGTAGCATTTTTTATTAGTATTTTTTTTTTAAATTGCAGCTAATCCACTCTTTGATATGCAATGCCTGAGTTGGCAGTCTCTTGATGCTGACAGCATCTAGATTTTTTTCAGGATCTCCAGCTTAAATTTACCATTCCATGCAGACTTATAGGCACCAGACACTATGGTGATGTCTCTGCTAGTAAATACAACAGGGTACAAGAGCCAGCCAACTGAGCAACAGGATATTTAAATAAGAAATGTTAAGGTGAGTCATACATCTGAAATCCTTACTTTGCCTCTTGAGGATTTAAGTCCTAAACACAAATTCACCTCTGTGATACTAGAGGCAGGAATCCCTTCTGGCTTTTACGTACCTCATGTCCTGATAGAGTTATTTCTTTAAATGTGACTGGCTAATGACACTCACATTTGGCTAATACTTATTTGCATTTCCTGAAAATTACAATTTTTTTTCTTTGGGTTTTTTTTAACATTTTCATTTCATTGCACATAAAACTCATAGATTTGAATCCACTCATTTTTTTCAACCTTCAAGCTTAATTTGTGATTTAGTTTCACTGTTTTGAGTAGGCTCATCAAACAGTTGATCCAAGACTAATTCCTTCAAGTAAAAATGTGCTCAGTATTTTCATCTTCAGAGAATTATCTTGTACTGTACTTATTCACAGCACTGACAGGGTGAATGACATGCCTGTTAACCACTATGTACTCAGGCTCACAGTAGGGATTTTTTGTTTCAATTTTTGGTTTTTTTTTTCCTTCCCATACTTCGTATTAATGCAGATCCTTCACAGCTGTATCCAAAAGTGCAATCAGATTATCCCATTGCTAGGCTCTAATAAAAGAAAGAAAACACCACTTTTTATTGTTTTCTCACTTTTGAGAAAACCTGTATTATATGAGTTGATTTCATGATTTCTTTTTAGAAGTATGAACTGCTATGCTTGAAATTTGGTCCAAGGTCATGTGAAGCACAGCCAAGTCTCATAGCCCACAAGGTCAGAGAGGGAAGGTACCAAATTCCCAGCCTGCTCAACAAAGACCTCAAGACTTCTGGTTAACATTCTTGCTTGAACTAAAACTTTAGCACCTTTTTTTACTGAGACTGCAGTGACTACAGTAGAGGTAAAGTGGAGTAAAGACCCTTGAGAATTAATTTTGCTGTCTTTAGTCACCCTCTCAAAACCATTGTGATTTTGCCTTGGAACAGCAATGTATAGGTTGAAAACAACTATAATAAAATGCAAGTTCCAGGGAGAAAGAAAACAAAGCTACACACCAACCAATCTTAATGTAAAGAATCTGCTTTCATTCTACAGTTATAAAAACTCCTGAGATCCAGATGTTATTGTTTACTTCATGTTTCATAGAATCTATTTCAGAGAGATTAAAAAGAAAAAAAATACCTCTTTTCACAAAATGATGTGGGGTTTTAGTATTGCTAAATGAAAATCAATGTGCTTCCACTGCTATGGAGTCAAAAGTGACAAAATTGTCTTCAGAAATTAATCAGTCTTGCCAGCTTGGAGGTCTGTGCAGGAACTATGCTGTTACTAGACGACAAGGAAAAAACATATTTGGCCTATGTGTGCTCTTGGTTTATATCAGCACATGTATTCTCCAGCACTAAACACAGCTGTGAAATAGTGAGTGAAGGAAGAAGGCTGTGTGTTAGAGCATTTCTCCATTTCATAACCTGAAGCACATGTTTGCAATGAACACTGCTAACAGGCAACCACAAGTCTATTAGCTGCTTCTTTTTCCCCAATCTTGTTAGCGTTTTTAGGGATTGTGTGAGAGGTGCTGTTACTAGAGAAGAAATGAGAGGAAAAAAAAAAAAAGAGAAAAAGAAAAGCAGAACAATGAGATTTTTTCAAAAACTCAATAAGAAAACACAAGGCTAGGTTTCAATATCTGTTATTCCCTAGTAAAGCTTATTAGGACAGGTCATAGGTGGAGACATTTTAAATAGTGATTTTGAAGAGTGGTGACAATTCTGTATCTCTGTGTTTATCACTCATACATCTGGTTTATATCTGGGCATGGTTATAATTTGTTAGCATCTTGAAGCATTTTACTTTTCTTTATTATACTTGAGTACACTGTGTCTAGATAGATGTCCTAGCAGTTAATTGACATAACAGGAAGGATTACAAATATTAATGTAAGAAAAAGCAATATATAAACTAATCCTAGGAATGTAAGGAACTTGTCAAAGATGATTGTTAAAATACAGTGTGTATACAATGATAAATAGACAATTGGACATTTAAAGTCCTTTCACATTGTTCTGATATAGGATAATAACTTGATAAAGAAATTATATAAATAATCAGTTACAATTAAAGAGCTCAACTAAACTACAGGGACAGAGATACATGTACAACATTTTTTCTTGTACGCTTTAAAGACATACCATGTGGCTGCTGCCAAGCTCAAGAATGGCAAACACTAAAGAAAGACTTTTTTAAGGGGTACAGTAAAGAAAGGTAAAGCTAAACCGAGTGGAGTTTATGAACATAATACAAACCGGTGTGACAATAGAAGCTCAACAACTAAAACTCAATGTTGCGATACAAAGTATGTGGAATATGATCTGGTAATAAGGACACTTAAAGTAAGAAATTGGCAAAAACAATCTGCCTTTGAGCTTGTAACTATTAAATATTGTATCTAAACTTTCCCCTAAAAAACAAAGTAGACTATTTCTTATTGTATTTATTACACCTTTTAGTACCAAATTTAGAATCAAATATACCTCTCAGCTCTTTTAAGGATACAGAGTTATTTTTACATCTTCAGTCCAAAAGCTCAGGAAAATATATGTACTTCTTTTTTCCTTCTACGCATTCACTGTTTCTGCTGTTAAGACCACCCAGTAAGAGTAATGTTTATGACTGTATCTCTTTTACATTAAATCAATGACTAAAACTCAAAACTTGATGGGGGGAGAGGTAGTATTGATAAAATAGATAATATCTGGACACATATTTCTGCAGTGATTCTAAATTAATTTAAAAGTAGGGGAAATATGTTACAAAAATTGTATAGCAAGGACAGAAATAAGTAAATCAATATTGTGTTAACTATGTTAATTATTCTGTTAATTTTTTGTTATTAAATATACTTTGTTATTTATTTGTTCCATGTAAATTAATTTATTAAGTACAATAGCCAAACTTAATAAAAGTTTGTCCTATTTGGGGGAGAATATCATGGTTATAATGAACTAATTTTTCAGTAAATATGTCATCCCATGGTGTCATGTAAGTGTGAACATGGTCATAGAGGTCAGAAAAAAAAGACATATAATTGGTTATTTTAAAAATAAACTTAGTTACTGTGTCCAAAGATTTAAAGTAATATTTGGAAATTCTTAGCTTTTTTGATAAGTAAAAAAATATATCCAAGCCCACTGGCTCCTCATTAATCTACTCTAAATTCCTCTTTCTCCTCCACTTAGAAATACCAATATATTTTCAAATAATGCCCTCTGAAGAATTTATTGTTGTTTTGTCTCTTCTTATTTCTAGACTAGTATATGACATACACAGTCTTAAAACACAGTAAATTTTGAAAGAATATGGAACTCTTTCCCTTTATCAGAAAGCTGTCTGCATGTTGCTCTTTTTTCCCTTTCACTCACTGATATTCTACTGCCAGAAATGATGTCATGCTATCCATATTATATCTCACAATAACACTTTTCTAGAGTAAACCTTAATCTCCTAAATCCCATGTACAGTGGCTGTCCAAACAGAATAGATCTCTCTCTCTCTTTTTTTTTTTTTTAATAAAAGCCAGGTGATAAATTAAGTGCTTCTGATAAATGAGAACCCCACAGTTCTGTGGATCTAATCCTCCCATAGAGAGAAATATTTGACCAAGCATAATGTGTTTCTTATGAGGAAGGTATCTTTCACAAAAGAAACAAAGCATGGAATTTCTGTAACATTCCTTGCATAAATATTCTTAGAAATATATTTCATATGGAAATAATAATAAAAACCCAGTTACTTTCATCACTCTTTTTGGCCCAGGAAACAAAAAATAGGTAGGAATCCTGGCCAATTTTTTTGAAGATTGATATCTGAAGTACTGAGAATACACAGTTCTCATTGATTCCCATGTGGATATAGGTACTTATTTCTAGACCCTCAACTCTGAAACTTTTTGCATGTAATTCAGCCATATAAACTCAGGATTTGTCACAATAAAAACAGGAGTGAGATTTATCATTGCTTCTGCTGGTATTTACTATCTCTATCTAGCTACTTATATGGTCCCATCAGCACAGGTTTTGAACACCTCCCAAGATTTAAAAATTAAAACCAATAAATCTCTCTCTCTTATGTCCTGTCTTCCCAGTCTAGAGAGCATGGTTTGATTCATTTATTTGTCTTTGTTTTTTTTTCAGTCTGTGAGCCTAAATGAAAGCTCAGGGGCAGGGGGAATTTAAACAAAAAAAAATAAAACAAGAAAAAAAAGATGCTCTTCCTGAAGAATAATTTAGAGATACCCAAACTAATTTTTAAACTACCAAGGCTGGAGTGCATTTCAGGTTGTTATGCACCTCTGAAAAGCAAAGCTCATAACTCTGAGTTGCATCCCACTGTGGTCATGCTGTCTCATGCATGAATTGGCTCCTTTACAGCTACCTTGGGTTAATCCTACTCTCCAGTGTGGCCTGTAGCATAGACATGTCATAAATTAAATAGGGGAATTACACTGTTTTGTTCCAAAACTGATGAGGCCTGCAGCCATGGTCTCTCAGGGGGTGAGCTGCATTCACGTATCTTCCATCCCAGACTGCTTATGCCTGGGCCAGATCCACTCAAAAGTGAGTCATGTCCACCAGCTCCCAGCTGACCAACTCCACTTCCTAGACCTCACCGTGTTTCACTTAAATGTCTTGAGCTAGGGAGTAGACAGAGACTAGAAATTATTCTAGTGTGACACAAGCTCCACAGGGATGTCCTGCATCTGGGAAGAATGCTCTGAGACAAAGCAACACCTTTTGCTACAACACATCCCCTCCATCCTCAAGGAGTTCTCCTGTGTCCCTCTGGACACTTCTCCAGTCTACTCTTGCCCCTCTTTCTCAAGAGATTATAGCGTCTAATTTTGAAAAAAAAAGACTAAAAATAGTTTTAGACAATTTAATAAACTATACATTGCCTTTGAAAATATTATAATTAGAAAAAAAATTAATTATTGGTTTCCATGTCTATACTAAAAGCTCATGAAGAGGCCCTAAATCCACTCTTATTACAATGTAGTTAGAGAAGAAAGTCAAAGTGCCATGTTCAGGATAGTACATTGCTAAGCAGGGCCTAAGGTTGTGTTTCAAACCAATAGCAGCTTTCTTGGTTAATGGAAATTCATTCCTTCATTCTTCAGAACACTGAGTCAAGTCTGAGAGGGAAGAATCTCTGTACTAGCAGAGGCAGATGTGTGTTTTGGTAGAAGAGTGCATATACTGACCATGAAGATGGAAACTGCTGTTTTCAGGCATTCAGTAGCATTGCTGGGAAGGATTCACATTTTGTTACCAACTTCATTATAAGAAAGATATCCAGATAGAACTGGTAAATTCAGTGCAAACTTTTTCTCCCAAGTGTTTTTTTATTCCTTTGACTGGTCTTCCTTTCTTTCTTCCTTCCTAGCTTCTTTCACTCTTCCCCTCCTTCCTACTCTCCTTTCCCCTTCCTCTAAGAAGTACTTCATTGTTTTAGTCTGGCTCTGAGGAAGGTGGAGAAGATGTAGTTTCTGTTCGATACAAATCTGAGCTAATTGTGAAATGCAAGGGACATTGACTACTGATATATTAATCTATATTACACAGAATCACAAGGTTGGAAAAGACCCATAGGATCATTGAGACCAACTATTCCTAAACTGCACCCCTGAGCACCAGTCTTTTAAACACCTCCAGAGATGATGACTCAGCCACCTTCCTGGGCAGCCTACTGCAGTGCACAATGACCCTTCCCATGAAAAATTCATTTCTGATGTCCAGCCTAAACCTCCCCTGGTGGAGCTTGAGGCCATTCCCTCTTGTCCTGTCGCCTGTCACTTGGGAGAAGAGGCCAGCACCCTCCTCTTTACAACCTCCTTTCAGGTAGTTGTAGAGAGCAATGAGGTCTCCCCTCAGCCTTCTCTTCTCAAGGCAAAACAACCCCACTTCCCTCAGCCGCTCCTCGTAAGACCTGTTCTCCAGCCCCTTCACTAGCTTTGTTGCTCTTCTCTGGACACACTTCAGAGTCTCAACGTCCTTCTTGTGGTGAGGGGATATTGCTGTACAAGGTTCGTACAGATGTTAAACAGTACAGAGAATGTTAATGATTTCTCCAGGACAGACAAAATCTTGAGGGAAGATTTGAACGTGGAGAAATGTTGGCCATGGAACACTTCAGATACTACCTGAGGGAAAAGAGTTAAACCACTTCATTTTTTTGCCATATAGTTTGCTTATGTCTTATTGTCAGGCAGAAATTACTGAAGCACATAAAAGACAGAGAAATTATTATGTTTCTCCATGTGAATGTACTGAAACCTGACTGTGCTCAGAATAACAAACCTGCACTCTTTAGATTTTGATACAAAACACCAATAAAAATAATGCAAACCAAAGAATTTACTAACACATACCTGTTCGTGGAGCCACAGTTTGTGTATTTTTCTCCAGTAATTCCATAGATGTCTTTTATCCTATTTTTCAGTAGTCACAATATGAAGAAAATCTGTAATATCTAACAAGATACTTTATTTAAAGATACTTTAAAGGACAAGATACTTTATTTAAATATTGAAAATTAAATCTAGAGACTGCACCACCATAGCCATTAAAAGTGGCCATGACACTGTATTATCCTTCTGCTGTTTGAGACTACCATGAAAGGAGAGGCTGGCTTGACCTCAGGAAACAGCACTTCCACACCTGCCTGATAAGTATGTTCGTGCAGCCATGGTCATAAGCATGTTAGAGCTGTTAAGAGAAACCCAGCAAGAACAAAAATACTATTTTCCTAGTTTTCCCAATGTTGCACTTGAAGCTTGAGGCAGAGTTAAGATTTTTTATCTCAGTCTGATACATCTGTTCGCTAGGTACAAATATAATTTTTTTTTCCTTAAAATCCTGGAATGTTCTTCTGAAATATACTCTCTACAGAAAAAAATGAAATGCTTTCAATGAAGTATATAAGATAAGTACCTGCTATGTAAGGTAAGTGCCTGCTAAGTAAGATAAGTACCAAATAAATACTATATCATATAATGTTTTGTTTCATGTTTTGTTGGGTTTTAAGCTGTTTGCGTATTGCCTGGTATAAGAATCAGGACTTATTCCAGATAGCTTTCTACAAACTGCTTCTCTCTTTGCCTATATTTACTTTTTTAGGAGGCCTAGAAATTTATAATGTTTTCCTATCCTTGGGACTGAGGCCAGGGCTGGGCAATATTTCATCACAATAGCAGATTATGAAAAGTAATGGTTATGTCAATGTTTGGAAATGGCACATTTGAAAGTGGAGTTATTATTTATAGGATCAGAGAGGTGCCCATAAACAATGATCTCAGATGTAGAATGGAAATTAAATAGATATGAGGTGATTTTCTCAGATGTGATGCCCTAAAGTTCAGAGAGAGAAGAAAGCAAGCCTGAAATACTTTAAAATAAAACTGTAGGGAGCTGAAATGCCAACCCAAAAAATGTTTCTATTTTATATTTAGTTAGACACTTCCTTGAATCATACATTATCCTAGTGCATGCTTTTGGAAATCTTAATGATTTAACTGGCAGAGACTTCACAATACATTATTCCTGTATCTTCAGATAGCTCTTCACAAGCTAGAACAGACAATTAAAAAAATATTTTATGAAAAATGATCTAAGCTAAATAGCTGGCTCTGCACTATTCTTTCTAACTATGGCTTCCTAATAGACATTAAGAATTTGCTGAAGATTTTCCAATGGATCACAAGAAAATTCTGTACATAATTTACATTAGTATACTCATTTTTTTCAGAGCAGAGAAGTGGTTTCAGGTAATTCAAGTTTTCATGGTTTCTTTACACAATCTTGTTGTCTAGGCGGAAATGGTCTTCCCATCTCTCATGAATTTACTTCATTTCTCATGATAATTGTTAGTTGCTGAAGATGGGTACTCTTAAAAATGAGAAGTATGTAAGAATCCTACCTTTCCCTCCAAAGAAAATGAAGGAAAATGAGGAAGAGTTAATTCTATCTCCTTACTAAGGAGAAGAAAATATCAGAGACTGGAAAAACAGACAACACAATTTTCTATACCTTGAAAAATGCATTTAAAGGTATTTATTCTGTTGTCATAAAGCTTTTCAAATGCTGAAAATCAAAGAATATTTCAAACTTACAGTGAGGATTCTAAAGATTTAAGAATATTAGAAATCTGCAGCATAACAAAGGGCAGCTTCATGTCTTTAGGGAGCCTGAGTATATGCTAAGGGGAGAAGACCGCACAATATCTATAATTATTGTCTTGTCTGGCAGCTCTGAATTTTTTCATCTGGCCGGCTATCATACATTGCTGGGGAAATATGCAGCATATGGGTATTTCGTGGATCTAATTGGAAAACAAGAAAAAACATTGAAAGCAGAAAAATAATAAACCAACCATAACCTTCAGTCAAGAAACTTCTAATTGCAACAGGGACTCACAGCAATTAGCAGCCTTTTCTTTAGATGTGTTAATGGCCTGCAGGCAAGAAGGCTGATTCTCTGTTCAGTGAATCTCCACGCAGCACATACAATGCAAGATTTAAGAAAACCTTTCTCTAGGTACCCAGCACATTCCCTAAGCATAGGCATCCCTGATTTCTTCTTAAAATAGATGTCTAAAATAAGTCAGATGAATTAGTCCCTAAAAGTGAGTATTTCTCTCCTCTGACATCATCACAACCCCATGAGGAGCATCTTGAGAAGAAACGTAGATGCCTGCAATAGATGAGATGGTTCCTACCCCGCGTAGGGGAAGTCTGCTTGCTGAAACAAACCTATGCAGGCTACTGTTTCTTTTCTTGATGATAATGCTGCTTCTGTTATTTAACTTAATGCCGTTAAAGCTGAGCTGGTCTACGCTGAGCATTTACATCACAGATTGTCTTCATTGCTTCTGTGAGTATCAAAGCAGAGAAACAAACTCAACTTCTCAGGAGTAGGTCTAGTTCCCAAACAGCACGTGGCATCTCAATGCTAAAGGAGCCAGGGACTGAGTGATTTCTCATGTAACACTCTACCTTGGAAAGTCAGGTAATTTCTAATGAGATGCCAGTACATTTAGATAGTTATTTCATATCTAAAAACTTTTATTTCCATGTTAGCCTTAGTTCTTTCAGAGCTGATGGTGGAATAGAGATGGAGAATAAGTTTCTTGCCATCTAAAATGGTTGTTGACATAGAATAACTCTAGAATGTACTTTTGGCATCTACTTTATAGCGTAAATCTCTGATTTATTTTGACAATTTAAGTAATCTCTTTATAATCATAAGTTTTACTTTCTGTGACTGATCATCTTCTCACTTGTTTTGATCAAAAACTTAAAAGGTATGTTCTTTATTTGGTTTTGGCAGTTTGGCCATCTTCTCTAGTGGCCTGAGAAAAAAAAGAAGAAAAAAACTAACAGTACGAGGAACTGACAGATGATTACATTTTCCTGACAAATTATTTATTTGAATTCTCAAACACTCACCTCTTACTTATGACTTTTTCACTGAAGTTTTAAGAGTCCATTTATCAACAAGAATGATCACACATTGACTATACCAGTACTCAAATAGCAAATGTATTCATTTGTTCACTATACAGAAATGAGTTAATGACAAGTGAACTGATTCAAACAAAACATCCAGACTGAGGTTTCAGCCTAAAACTGAACTATTACAAAAAGCTGGTCTCCATTCTTTCTTTCTGCCTTTTCCATAACGTTAGATGTAGGTCCCTACTTGGTATCACATGCCCTCATGTACATCTTTAGCTTTTCCTTTTCAAGAAACTTATTTAGAAAACATTTGAAAATATAAAGTTACTTTTCTTTCTATTTACACATATCAATAAAGATCATTTTTTTATCAAATGTATATGATATTTTCAAAAGGAAACTTTTTAAACATTAAATGAATTTTCTTTTAATGAGAAGTTCTTCCACTGTATTTGAGAAAGAATAACTGTTGAATATTGGATGAAGAGTCTGCAAATATTTTTAATGAAAAGAACTATTTTTTCAAACTCAAAAATAAATTTTAACTGTTAAAACCAGTTTAAAATTTTCTGCTCCCTACATTCTCTCACCCTGCTAAGTGGCTTCTTTTCAGTCAGTGAGTCAAGCAAACTTAACTGATCCTTTCCTTTTCCTGGTACTCACAATGAGTTAATATCTCAATCAATAGCTAAAAGTTCTCATTGAAAATGTTGAAAGCTCAATCCTAGGGTAGCTGCAGAGTACATTTTTGTTGTTATTGTTGCTGCAGTTTGAACATCAATTCTCTCAGTTTCTTACTATGAGTATTTCTTTTTCGGGTAAAATCATATCTTTCCAATTTCATACATGTCAAAAAGAATCATTTGTCTATGTAATGAAAACATGAGTTATATAGGTGTGCATATATAGATACATGCTTGTATGTATATTTATCTGCACTGGTGTCTTAATTTTAAAAACATCACAGATTTGAAACACAGATTTGTCATATTTTCATTGTCTAGTTTCTTTTCCAGTACAATGAAGTTTTGCTTCTTTTCTTGGGCATATGGTCAGCATTTAATTTGTAAGTATATCCCAGATGCATTCAGACCTTCAGCTTGTGTTTTATCTCATTAAACGGTGATTGTACATACACCAAATTCTCATGCTACACTAATATATTATTTACTGTCTTCCAGTGGAAACATTCGGATTCCAAGCTGGAAGTAGTATCTTCAAAATGTAATGTTAGATGTGTAAATGTGAGAGTATGTGGGGGGAAAAAAAGATTTTCACTTAGGCCACAACAACCACTGTAATGGAAGCATGTAGACAACACAACTGCAAGCTACTTGATTGTTACTTTTGCAAAAAAATAGCATGTTCTTGAAGCAGGCACGCAGAAAAATCCAAGTTTCCGATTTACCAGTCCTAGGTTACTGTCTAGCCGAGGATGTGAGTTGTAGTCCCCTTTTTTTCTCAAAGTCTCCATGAAATCTGCAGTAGGATGAAATAGATGAAAGAGATTTCAGATAAAGAGAAAAAAATGTTTCTCACTTAACTCTGAACATAATGCATTCATTCTGACTGTGCAGGTATCTTAAGTATTTGGTCCTTCACAAGAAAATCCATCTTTTCTACTGACGACCTTAACAGTGAAAATAAAAGGCTTGTCACAGACATTCAGATCTTATCAGCCTAGTAGCAGAAATATCCTCTATTGATTCAAGCAACTGGCATTACAGCAACACAGGACTCTAGCTGCAGAATCAATATTTGGAACATGATGAATGTGTACAAAATTAAGAAAACACACCAATCAGCCCTGCATCTGAAGGCCCTCTCTAATGGAAAAAATAATGAAGTGATGTAAACAGAAAGGGCAAACTAAGTGACAACTTGCAAGACCACCCATCTGGGCTAAGCAGCTTGTTTCAGGGTTATCTGACCGTTTCCTTTGTGCTGGTTCACACAGTGACTATTGCTCTAAGTTTTGTTGACAATGACTGCAGATTAATTAGATCAGTGCTTTTTAAAATGTAAACATTCCCAAGTCAGAAGACACAGCTCTCTGTGATTTTGCTAGAAAAAAACATAGCCTCACAGACTGCTTAACATTTCTACTTGTGGCAGCAGGATATGTGAAAGGCTGTGAAGTTGTGCAATTGCAGCTATTTACACTGTATTTCCATAGAACACTTTTAGAAAATTACTATAAAAATAGTTTTACAGCTTTTTTTTGAGAAATGAAAAAGATGTCCAGTGGCAATTCAAAAAAGAAAGCTCAGCATAAGTTACATTGATGCTGCTGTAGAAGAGGAATGCTATACTATAAGCAAAAATAAACATACTAAAATATGTAGTTGAACAGAAAAACTTTACAAGTGCTCTTTCTGGTATATTGGGCTTTAAAATTAAATAATCACAGGGCTTGGATCACTTTCATTGTAAGCCATCAGAAATTCAACCATGAGTCAGAAAATCACTTCTTCACAAGAAATAGTACTGCACTCCACTAATAGCCCTCATAATTTCAGTGACCTACTTTTTTGAGAAAAAAATACTCAGTATGCATCAGAAACTTTAAATAATGCAAAGAGATCTTGCATCCCTTGCTTTTATATATTTATTCTCCTCTCTAATTTCATGTGCTGGTTGCTAGCTGGTGATGAATACCTGAGTTTTCTACAGCTCATCCATCTATTTTCAAATAAATGCCTTGGTCTTCTCTTGAAATTTTTGAATTTGAATTCAATTCAAATTTTGAATTTGAATTTGAAATCAATTTAATAATTCAATTAAAATTGAATTATTGCCTTTACTTCCCTCCTCTGGAGTCTAAGCAAAGTGCTAGGGGAAAGTGATCGAAAGGTTCAACAAGCTATTTAATTATTAAAAATCACAATAATATGGGGCTTGGGGAAATAACTGCCTTTTTTCTGTTTTGAGAAACTCTTACCTGGTTTTACAGGCTCCCAGACTGCACTGTTTCTGAGTATAGAAATTTGATCACCATTGTAAAACTTTGTGTGTAGCTTGGACCTTTTTTTAAAAAGAAAGGAAAGAAAGCTGGTGAAAGGGCTGGAGAACAGGCCTTATGAGGAGCGGCTGAGAGAGCTGGGGTTGTTTAGCCTGGAGAAGAGGAGGCTGAGGGGTGACCTCATTGCTCTCTACAACTACCTGAAAGGACGTTGTAGAGAGGAGGGTGCTGGCCTCTTCTCCCAAGTGACAGGGGACAGGACAAGAGGGAATGGCCTCAAGCTCCGCCAGGGGAGGTTTAGGCTAGACGTTAGGAAAAAATTCTTTACAGAAAGGGTCATTGGGCACTGGAACAGGCTGCCCAGGGAGGTGGTTGAGTCACCTTCCCTGGAGGTGTTTAAGGCACGGGTGGACGAGGTGCTGAGGGATATGGTTTAGTGTTTGGTAGGAACGGTTGGACTCGGTGATCCGGTGGGTCTCTTCCAACCTGGTTATTCTGTGATTCTGAGAAAGAAAGAAAGAAAGAAAGAAAGAAAGAAAGAAAGAAAGAAAGAAAGAAAGAAAGAAAGAAAGAAAGAAAGAAAGAAAGAAAGAAAGAAAGAAAGAAAGAAAGAAAGAAAGAAAGAAAGAAAGAAAGAAAGAAAGAAAGAAAGAAAGAAAGAAAGAAAGAAAGAAAGAAAGAAAGAAAGAAAGAAAGAAAGAAAGAAAGAAAGAGAAAGAGAGAGAGAAAGAGAGAGAGAAAGAGAGAGAGAAAGAGAGAGAGAAAGAGAGAAAGAGAGAAAGAGAGAAAGAGAGAAAGAGAGAAAGAGAGAAGGAAAGAAAGAGAGAAGGAAAGAAGGAAAGAAGGAAAGAAGGAAAGAAGGAAAGAAGGAAAGAAGGAAGGAAAGAAGGAAAGAAGGAAAGAAGGAAAGAAGGAAAGAAAGAAAGAAGGAAAGAAGGAAAGAAGGAAAGAAAGAAAGAAAGAAAGAAAGAAAGAAAGAAAGAAAGAAAGAAAGAAAGAAAGAAAGAAAGAAAGAAAGAAAGAAAGAAAGAAGGAAGGAGGAAAAAATTTGAAATGCTTTAATTCTGTATAATTTAGAAAGCAGAATGAATCAATATTGTGGAAGACATTTTGATGTGAAGCAGACAGCTTTTATATTAGTTTTCCACTAAGTAAGGAAAGGATTCTATCCCTCTGTGTTGGGCTATTGTAAAATTCTTTTACCCTGATCTAGGTATTGTAACGTCATTTTTTTATTACTGGAAAAGAATTGTGGCTGTTATCTGAACCCAGATTAATACTCAAAATCAATATAGCGTTACAGAAAGAAGATAGCTGCTATATTGTAAATTAGTTTCTGGGAATATGACACCAAAAGAATTAAAATACCATGTGAAGTAGTATTTCAAATGCAATATTTTGATTTGGTTTTTTCCTTTATCAGAAATTATACTCTCCCACAGCAATGTTGGAAGGGGAAAAAAGGTTAGAGATTCTGCACTGCTCTTTTAACTGTCCTTACTTTTCAGAATACAGAAGTCAGCTGAAGTCTAAGCCCATAGAATTTGAATGAGTTTTTATTCCTGGGCCAAACACACAGATCATTTTTTATTAGTAGTAACATATATACATAGTGGAAGGCTACCAGATAGTCAAGACTCTTGTTTTTCCCATGTTACTGACAGATGTTTGGTTAAACATTCAGCTAGGTTAACCTCAGTACATTAGAAAAATATTTCCATCTACAAGACATCACAAGCCATAGGCATTTCAGAATACATTCTTGCATATACTGAAACAAAACAATATACAGATATATCTAAAGTTCACACATAACTGAGAATGTTCCCTGGTGCTGTATTGCAGGCATTAATATGTCTGAAAGAAGAAAAGAGAAAAGTGAGGGAATAGAGGCTTTCATATGATAGGCATAGGTAATTATAGAAAAAAATAATTGACTGCTGAATGGAGAATTTATAGGTACTCCAGGAAAACACTCAGCTTGAACAGCTCAACAGAGTTTAATACTTTGCTGAGTCATGTGAAAGATCACTTTCTATCATGGTGATACCAGCAATCATCCTCCAATATCTGCTCAAGCATCAGAGATTTCTTTCCAAAGCTGCCAGTGTTATTCTGTTCTGCTGACCCATAAGTAGCTGAAATTTGGGCTTACTCCATGATGTGATTTAGGGATTATCCCCTCACTCACAGACCTATCATGTGGTATTTTTTTTTGCTGAAGAACTTCCTAACAACCCACACTTCGCCAGGTTTTCTCCTGTGGATTGTGAAGGCTTGTGATGACCGAAACCTTGGAGGTCAGAGCTGGCAAACTATAGCTTATTCTTGGGAATTTTTTTTTTCTGGAACTCCAGAAGGAGAGGAGTTTGCCTTTTAAATACCACCACTTCTGCTGAGTTTCATAGGGAGAAGTGTAATTTCTCTACATTTGGAAAAATATAAATAAAATATTTTCCTTTTCTCTTCATGCAAGCCAAGTGTTGTTATCTAACAAAGCCTTTTGGGAAAGGTTTTGAGGTAAAAGGAACATTTTGCTTCTTTGATAATTTTGTAAAGTACTATTTTTATTGACTACAAGATAACTTGATTTATTTTAAAATAAGTAATATTTAGGATTTAGGCTACCTCTAGACACCTTTCAAGACTTTGAGTGGCTCACAACTAGGTGTAGGAACTGAGACCCTCTCCAAGCATATGATGTTATTAGGCAGAACATAATCATATCAGTTCTGCATCTTTACTGCTTAAGGAAATATAAGAATGTTCTTAAGACTGTTACTGTTTCGAGATTATCAACACCAAAAAAAATCTATGAATTCATCATACTCCTGTGTAATGGTGAAACATTTTTTCGCTAGTTGTGTGTGTCTAGTGGCTCAGTAGCTGACATTCAGGGAAACAATATGCTACATACATCCATGCAACTCTAAACAGTTGAGGTCCCCGTGTGAGAATCGTAGCAACCAGCATCTGCAAAAGTGATCATACTTAGAAATGTTATAAAATATAATACAGGTGATATGGTCAAGAGGTTATTTAAGCCTTACTTACTATTCAGAGTTCTTTTATTGTCTTTTGTAAGCAGTTCATAATAAGAAAGCCTGGTTTTCTGAAAGCCATCAATACTGAATTTTTTACGTCTTCTATGAATACTAGGACAAAAAAACTGCAAACCAAAACAGTAAAAGCTTCCTCTAAATACTGGTTAAATTACTCAGATTAAATCCTGGCACAGCTGAAGTCAGTAGCAAAATCCCTGCTGACTTCTGTGTTCATAGATCATACACAATATCCATTTTTTAACATTTCTCAGTCTTCAATGTATTTAGCCTTACAGCCTCCTGGTGAGGCAGAGAACAGCTGTAAATTTACAGATGGCAAAGTAAGTAATGGAGGCTAGGATTCATTTAACTGGTTCCATCTCTTCACAGTTTGGCATTTAGATGGAATGTATTACTTACGCTTCTCTAGTCAACAGATATAGATTTTTCTTTCTAAGGAAATTCCTAAATAATAATAATAATAATAATAATAATAATAAAGTAAATAGATGACTACTTGAGCTGCCTACTTGTCACCACTGATAACAGGAAGACCTCTAGATGACCAGTTTTCAGAAATAAGTGAGTTAAAATCTGAATCTGCAAAGGAATTTAGGGGTCACTACATGTACTTGTACAATGCATAACTAAATCACTGTATTTACTGGCATAATTCTTAATTCATAAGTGTTTGCTCACAGTGAAGCCTGTGGTTAGACTTTTGGTTAAACATCTGATTTAAACAGTGTTCCTCAAGGTGGAGTGCAGAAACTATATGAGATCACCAAACAAAACAGATGGTAAGAGATACTTATTAAAAGAGCACTGGATCCCGATGCTTCCTCAGCAGGCTCAGAGTCTATGTGCCTGAAAAAGTTCATGGTACTGTTCAGCTAGAGTTCAGAGTTTGATTTGTCTTCTGGGTCTGGACACCCAAGACATCAGCTTCTAGAAGCATAATATAATCTCCTCTATACATTATCTCCCTGCCCAGAGAATTCAGAGAAGAATCAGAAAACCTGAATTCAAAGCTCATCTCCTCATAAAAGGATTGATTTCAAATCTACACTTCTCACTCTCTCCCAGGAGACAACCGTATGTGAGACATTTCAGGTGAAAATGTTTTACTTTGTTCCGTTTCTTAGAAAAAGATTAACAATCCAGTGAACAAAAGGAATTATCCTTCTGTAAACCCAGTGACTGAGACAATCATTGAGCAAAGTAAAACCTGGATTTTGGTCTCTGCTCCCTGACTTTCAGGTAGCTCAGCTCCAGAAGCAGAATTCAGAAACCGAGTTTCCCTGTCTTGGATACTGGCTTGCTAAATATTATATCCAGTACTTTTCCACATCTAAGGTGCTGTTCAAGTTTCTGAAGTAAACAACAGCTCAGAGGTGCAAAGTAATGAATAATACACCATAGAAAACATTTAGAAATACAGATGATGTCATTTGCTTCCTTATAAAGTGTTTTCAATGGGAAATATTTTGCTGAATCTCTCTTCTCACCCCATAAAACCTTGTAACCATGTAAACTCTTTCAATTTCACTGTTCCAAAATAGGCAATAGTAGCTGTTTTTTACTAAATCGCTTGTACTTGATAACCAGTGACTGCAGGCAGTTGTGTTCACCCCACCACAAACCAGTGAAAACTGGCCCAGGGGTTTATTTTCCAAGGTGATTGATAGCTACAGACACCTGTATTTAAACCAATAGACATCTCAAGAATTATGTGAAGTAATGAAGAAGCAAGAAATCTTAACCCTGCAGCTGAAATCCTTGACAATTTAATTGTATGTGATTGTGTGATATTTTAATCACAAGACTAGTGTGAATTTGGTCAAACAAAGAAGGTCATGTTGTGTCAGGTTTTTTCATCTGTGAAGGTTGCACATCAAAATTAAAGGTTTCTTTTCATCTGTATAGGTATGGTAGCTTCTCAGAATTACACTTCACTTGAAAAACAAGAAAGGAATATCTAAACAATCACACAGAGCAGGTTATATTATTTTCAGTAAAGGTCTATGATGTCCTTGTACAATTCATGGCTGTGAATTCAGACACATTTGTCAATGGCATTTTGACTATTGATACAAATTCTAGGGGGAGTATTCTATTATTCATGTTGTCTTTTAATAAGATATAAACTAGATTTCTGTCTTCTCTTGTTCTTGCCTATCACCTGTAAATATTAGCTATGCAAAATGAAGTGTTAAAATATTAGTATGGCTTTTTTAATTTGAAGATATGGGTAGTAAGATGACTTTGCTGTATTTTGGTTATTTATTAGCAGGCAAAACTTACCAGATAAACAATCTTGTTAACATAAATATATATAATATTTGCTTACAGGACATTTATGGAATGCTGAAACTTCTTTCCATACGATTTGGGACTGAAATGGCGTTAGGAATGCAAGACCCTTAGACATAAGGTATGATGAGCAAAATATTTGCTTGGGTTGAACACAGTGAGCTTTGCAGAGGAATTACAAGGTAAACTGATGTAGCTCATGTTCTTGGTGGAGCTCAAGAATATAATCACATAATCATAACTCCAATTTTTGCTTATAGATTCAGGAGCCACTGGACAGCCATGCTTGTTACACTTCTCTAAGATGATGACGCTGCCTTCACTGCTTGGTGCAAATAGAGTAGATTTTTTTCATATTTTTTTTTTATTCGTTGAGTTTTCTATTTGTATATCTTAATGTGAAGAACTGGGTAGGGATTTTATCAAAGTCATTGTCACACAAACATTTAAGCAGACACTAGAGTGAGAACTATGCTTGTCATTTGGTTTAGAATTGGGTTTAGAATTGAATTAATCACCCTTTATATAATTCATACAGTACATTAGAATATAAAGCTAATTTAACACTGTCCTTTCCTGATTAGGATATTTTGTCAATCTCTTCTTCATTTCAGTTTACAGTGTCAGGTATTCCAATCAGCGACATTTAAACATGACTAATTTCAGCTTAGAGGTGCAATCAGTGATTTTTTCACAAGCAATCATCCCTGTTGTTTAAGGAGGCTGTCTCTCTTTTGGGAAATAATTTTCTTCTCCAGTATTTTCTGGGAAACAGTCCGGTTTGAGGGTAAGCAGTATTTTGAATAAGACGCAGTAGTCTTGGCCTCTGGTATTTAACTGGAGTGTTATAAAAACAGGTGCTAATGTCAAGAACATTATGTACTCACTCCCCACCAGTTGTTAAGGTGATAGATAGTGTGGTGGAAAGTACCTCTTGGCAGATGAAATTTCCTGAAATGTCCCTGTATTCCACACCAGCTGTGTAAAAGTGGGGTCAACGGCCAATGCCCTGTGGGTTGAGATGAGAGATTCGGTTATGAAATTTCTCAGCTACAAAGCTTAGAGGCCAAAGTAGAAATGTGAGGTAGTGGGTGAAATTCTGGCCCTGGCCGAGTCCAGGGGAATGCTGCTGATAGCTTTAGGAAAGACCAGGACTTCACTCTGTATGTTTTAGTGATTAAAGTTAAGTAAGGGATTCCCAAAAAGATGGAAGCTAAATGAACTGTTACAAGGCAGCATCATTTCCACTGAGAATCTATTCAAAATGTCACTGCTGGAAAACTTATATTTGTCTTTCTTCACAAGCTTATATCTTCTAAACCAAGAAATAACATCACTCAAACCATAATTCCCTTAAAAATCATCCTGTTTTCAACCACAAGGCAATAATGACTTAAAAATTTTTGCATGATCCAATTTTAGCATTGTACTTTCTACACAGTGTAATAGCAGGTAGGGAAGGAGCTATGATGAGAGTAAAGAAACACACAGCAGCATATGAACAAAATTGCTGGAATGTTTGTATGGAATAAACAAGCACTCGTATTGCAAGGTCAGTGCCAGACTGCTTCTCCTTCCAGACGAAGGGTGATATGAGGTAACTTCTCTGTCTCCAGGCTGTTATCCCTGGTACAGGCTGCATCGCAAGCAGGAAGCACAGATCCCTGCTCTCAGCCACTGGCTTCTCAGGAATATACAAATGTGGTGAGATTAGGGCCTGCCTTTCTCCTGCTTCAAACATTAACACAGACCTGTCTCACTAGTTACACCATTATAAACCATAGTTGGAACATGGGGCTGGTATTTTTGTGAAACAGAACTCCTGTTGGCAGGGCTTACTCAGCAGTGCAGCTTTTCTTCTTCTACTCTATAGCTTTTGATCAATACTTGCATCTAAATAAAGGAATATGGAGAGAAGCCTTCCTCATATTCATAATATTGATTCAACTTGTCATACGTAAGAACTGTAATACTGTTTCAGAGGACACCTACGATAAATAAAAAAATAAAAAAAAGGGCAGCAGATGGGATCTTTCCAGTGTGTGGCTGCTAAGGAGCTATTTCCTAGGACAGTCTCCTAGCAAGAATATTCATGGAACATCAAAGCAATGTCTGGCTTTTTTTGGAGGATTTGAGGAAGGAGAGGTGGGACAGAGACATTCAAAGCCAGGAGACATTCAAAGCCAGTAGACATTCCTTTACGGGACTGCTTGATTGCTAGAATATTCAGGACACTAAAGCTATTTCCCCTGAGCTTTAAATAAGAGAACTCATTTGAACTTTTACAGTTTATTTTTACTGAGTGGAGAGCTACAGTATTGTTCTGCTCCATGAAGGAACGGAGCTTCAGGCTTAGTGTTCACAACCCTGACCCTGTGGCTGCCACATATATATATCACTAGAGGCTCTTCCATTACATGATCACATAACAAATTCACACCCCTATTCCCTTTAAATAATATGCAACTGTTTGAACCTGAGAGCTTCTCACTATTCAGCTGAGCCCCATGCCAGCCAGCCACAAGTGTGGACCATATGGGCAGCTAAGGCTGTCGCTGCTCTGCTGGCTGTAGCACCAGGATACACACCCCATCGCTGGGTAGCACGTGTCCTGCTTATGTACTTAAAATCCTTGTTTTTAAGATGTTTAGGCAGGTGGTGTTGTTACGGCCTGTGAAGCAGATGTGCATCTATGACTAACAGATCGTAAAATGGAGAGGTTAATAAAGGGATAAGAGGTGTCATGCTTGCAATACCAATGGTGAGGTGGGCTCAACAGGAGTCCAAGGTGTAACCATTGTTTAAAGGATATTTAAAGGATATTATTTGATTTGTGAGGCTTATTAAAATGTAAGAAGTATGCCTCAGTCTTTCTCTGCAGTTGTCTCTCACTTTTCCTATTGTCTTCTCGCATGTATTTGCATAAGAATTTTGTAAGCACTGTAGTCTGATATTTCTTTTTTACATCATATTTCTGATGTTTCTCTTTTACATTATATTTCTACAGATAATATCTGTATACTAATATTTCTTTTCTGTAAGTGTTTAAAGCATAAAGCAGCTTAGTTTGTATGCTTGTTTCTGAAGAATATAGAAGGAAGCTTGAATGGACACTAATGTTTTTTACATGCTCTCTCTCTTTTGTCTCTTCCTTTTTCTTCTTTTTTTCACTTATTTCAGAAATATAAAGACCAAGCAGCACATACTGAACCCTCATTCAGGTTAGACAAATTAATGAGTAAATCAATAAGTAAAGAAACAGGTAAAATCAAACTATTTGATAAACTGAAATAGCTCCGGAAAGCAGATGAGTTAAAATGCCACTTCATTACATTAGGTCTGAGCTTTGGAAGCTTTTTCCTGTAGTTCATTTCAGGTCAATCAGTGCTTAATAGGGAATTAACAGCGACAGTACTAGTAACAGCAGTTAATAACAACAGCAAATTAGAAAGGAAGAAATATATGATTGTAATGTGGGACCAGTGGAAGCAAACGCTGTACTGTTTAATGAAGCCAATTAAGGGTCAGATTTTTCAAGAGGTGTAAACTCTCCTGATTCGTGGATTTTGGCTCCAAAATTTTATTAACCCTGCTTTTGCCTTTGATTCACAACCGGATCCACAACAAATTTTATCTTAATTTTTCTCTGCCTCTGTTCCCTGATTATTTCTAGCTGCTGAAACACAGCTAGTTCAGACAGAACCTATCTTTACTTAAAGATTACATTGCACAAAGAAGTTCAGAAAAGCAAAACACAGTGTTTTATAATTTCAGTGAGAGTCAATACCTCATATTAAGCATCAAATGTCTTCTCCAGAAATTATTAATTTTCTTTTCTTTTTTTTTTTAATAAATCTACTTTATGATAGAGTACAGACGTGTCAAATAAAGGTACACTACAGACAGAATTGTTAAAAATATTTAAGTTGCAGATTTGTGTATGCAGCCTTAGACTGAGTAGGCTAATAAGAACTTAAAGGATTGAGTCTGAGAAAGCAAAGAGAGTAGATATGATATTCCTTTGGTAAATTTAAACCCTCCACCTTGCAAGTTTAGAACCACAGGATAACAATAGACTTTTAACTGAATTCATTTATAATCCATATTTAATTGTGTAACTCTGAAACTCATACCAAGAACTTTCTTTTAGTTGAGTCAGCAGATACACCAATAAACTATTCTCAGCTGGAAGTCAGTCTTTGAAGATCTTACAGAACCATTAATCCACATCTACTAATTCACTGGACTGAAGAACATAATTCAGTAACTTTCCAACTGACTCAGCAGTCCCTGGGAACTTGTGAGTTATATGACTTTCATCTTTCAAGAAGAAAAAAAAAGGTAAAAATATTAACCCTTTTAACTACGACATCTGATTTCAAAGTTGGTCATGATACCTAGGCCTTCGACATTTCTCTCCCAGATTGTATTTAATTTAATAGAACTGACATGTTTGGAGCATCAAGTGTGCTCTGCACAAAATTTAATATCTAATTACAGAAAGTGTCTGAAAGCCAGAGCAAAGATGACAGCAGTTGACAATCATTCCAACTCCTTGGCTTCAACACAACGTTTTTCTTTGTTCAAGTGCTAAATAACAATCCAGAAAACTTAACGCTTCCCCTTTGGACTATGTAGTAAATGGTCTTGTTCTCCAACTCCTTATGCAGTGTTTTGCAATATTAGTGTGTGTGTAATAGAGTGCAAAAGAGTATCCTCAGACATAGATCAAACATGTGTCCCCTGGGTCATGTGAAATTTTGCCCAGACTTGAATGACCAAGAACTTCTCTTGGCGAGCAACCTGCATTTTAAAGATAAAACCAACTGCAAATGGCATAACGGGGTGCCAAGGAGAGTATCGTTTAACTTCATGTGGGAATAACCTAGCATGTTACAAATCATCTGTAATTTATACCCCTTCAAGGAAATGCACAGCAATTTTAGAAGTCTTGGTCTAAATTACTGTTAGAATGTAGAGATAAACTCTGGGTCCATGTAAAATGGACACAGTCAGACCACATTTTTCGGTTTTGACCCTTTGCTATTGTGAAAGGACATGAAAGATTATGGCCAAATCTGCTTGTGTTGCTTTCAGCAGAAATTGTGTCAGCTCCATGCTGATTGCTCCTAAGAATCCTACCTCCTTTAATACACACTTTTCTGGTACTTTTTTCTGTAAATTTTCGCATTTGTAATTCCTTTTTGTTGGAGTGGGATTACATACAGGTTAGATGTTGATTAGAACCTTTTTGTGGTCTTGAAATTAGATTTCTCATCTTTTAATGCTTTCCTCACTCCTAGTGTTGTCACTGGGGGTTTTACTGGGATGAAACAAATGGGTTATACCATACAGAATAGAAGTCTTAAAAATATTTAATTTTTCATGTCACCTGAAGAATAACAGTCCTGAAAAAAAAAAAACCACAACAAAAAAACCCAAAATCCTTTCAATTAGCTGAAAGGCTTTATGTTTTGCCGTAGTTTCTTCTTCATTGGAATTTTAGCTAACATTTCAACTACTCAGATAAATGCAGAGTACATTTCATTTTGAACTACACTGGCTATCAGCACATAGTTACTTTATGCTAAGGTAGGAATGTCAGATCCTGCTTATGTTGCTGGAAGTGATTATTCAGATTTATGATTGATAGGTCAAGTGTCAAATGATATGTATTTTAATAAGAACAACCATGACAAGAGAGATTCGAATTTATACATTTTCCCCAAGGTTTGAAAGTCCAAAACTGTAATGATCAGTCATAGAAAAGCTGGGTATTATTTTTTCCAAAGGACCAGTTTTCCAGCAAAAACATTGACTAGATGAGCTTGAATATTTCAGAGGACTATGACACTTTAACCAATAATTTCTTTTGAAGAAATCATCACAATCCTTTTCATTGGTAAATAAGCTTTAAATACATTCTAACTTAAAACATTTTAATAAGATTAAACCAGAAATATATCCAAATATTTTGTTTGATGTAAAGTTTCAAAGTGTTTAAAATTTTGTAACAATTCAGAAGGAAAACAATTGTTAAAATGTAGGAATTTCCCCACTCTTAGGAAAAGTATTACAGTAAATTTTAACAATGAAAATTGACATGGCATTTAGGAATACATCCTTGTAGATAAACTAATAAACAGTCCTTTCTAACGCTGTATTAGAATCTGGGAACCACTTGATAGTGGAATTGAATGGAACTAGATTGCAATCATCCTTTCACTCATTTGAAAACCTTAGCCACAAAGAACAAAGGAAGGAAGACCTTTGAGTAAATTACACCCTTAACTACAACAGATCACTGAATTTTTGGCCCTTGAATCATGAGAAAAAATTAACATTTTATGTCATGATCCCACCCAATAAGTTAAAAATCTTCAGTGACATTTAACCTTTATTCTTCTTTCATATAGTGGAAACAGGCAAAAGTAAACTTCACAGTGTCATAATTTTAGTTCAAGGAGCGCTCTTCAGAGTTTCAGCTTGAAATCCCTGGAAATTATTCCTGGTTATGGGACTCACACAAAACAATGTTTTAGAGTAGCTGCAATTTGGCTCAAATGTAACTGAAAAGACGTGAAAATTTAACTTTTAAGTTATTTTTCTTTTTCTTTCTCCATGCTTTTTTCTCCTTTTTGTTTGAGGTTTGTTTGTTTGTTCTCTCTTGTTTGTTGTTTGCCTTACTGTATTTGGATTTTGGTTAGCTTTTATTTTTTCTTAATTACTTTATTTTTTAAGCAAAGCAGTGAAGGAAGTTTTCTCAAAACTGTAAACTTATATCTGGTAGTCAGATGGAGCAGCACTGAGAAACAGGCATTTTCTGGGTCTTGAAAATAAAAGTATTGAATAGCTACAATGTGAAGTCAATCCATAAGCCTCAGGGTATAAACTGATCACCAGATGAGGTAAGGAAAAAATATCCCCTATGGCATAATATCACATGTAGTAAGTGGGCTTAACACCTTCCTCTGAACTATCCAGAATTGAGACAAGATGCTGGATGAGATGGATTATTGATCTATTCTGCTAAAGCAGTGCCTCTGCTATTATACTCTTCCCTTAACTTGATGACTCATTTCATGCAATGGATTGCAGCAGCTAAAACTTGGGTGTCTCACATACACAACACAGCAAGCCATGACAAGGAATCAGGACAGTTTCTTGCTTAGCTCATGACAAATAAGAAACTGCTATTTTTATTTGATAATTCTGGAAAACAGCAGGAACTTTATTTGCAAATCGCCTAAACCCTCCAGTTAATGTCAACAGAAGCAGCAGGTGTTCAAGTCCTTCTGCAAATTCATTCCTTGGCCAACACTGTTAAATATGCTATAAGATATTTAAAGGGGCCGGGGGGGTGGGGTGTTAACCTGAGCTTGATCTGCTTTTTCATTACCCCTAACCCTCAATGAATGGCATATGTCTTTGATCTTTATCTTTGAAAAGTCGGCACGAAGACTGGTATCAGACACGGATAAATTATACCACATGAACTGAGTTCATTGCCACCATTCTGTTTGATTTTTCCCAGTACTACCAACAGTCAAACATATTAGGATTCACTGAGAAATGTGTGATAACAGGGTGGGGTTTTTTTTGATAATGTAGATGTAGAAAGCTTCCATCTTTTGTATCTATCAATTGAGTGTGGATACTTAGAGGCCTTACAAGAGATGATTATTGGATTAGATTGTCAAGTTGATAACTGAGATTCTGAGGTTCTACAGGAATTAGCATCCTAAGCACGCATCTGTAAATCCAGGGACTTCATCCAGTCGTCTCTTTGGACAGGCATACCCTCTGCTGGATTAAAAACTGGCTGGATGGCTGGGCCCAAAGAGTGGTGGTAAACGGAGTTAAATCCCACTGGGAGGCTGGTCACAAGTGGTGTTCCCCATGGCTCAGTGTTGGGTCCAGTTCTGTTCAATATCTTTAACAATGATCTGGATGAAGGGATTGAATGTTCCCTTAGTAAGTCTGCAGATGACACTAGGCTGGGAGGAAGTGTCAATCCACTTGAGGTTAGGGAGGCTCTACAGAAAAATCCGAACAGACTGGATTGATGGACTGAGACCAATTGTATGAGGTTTAACAGGGCCATGTGCAGAGTCCTGCACCTTGTGCAGTGCTACAGGCTTGGGGAAGAGTAGTTAGAAAGCTGCCTGGCAGAGAAGGACCTGGGGGTGTTGGTTGACAGAGTATGAGTCAGCAGTGTGCCAGAGGGCCACCAGCTTCTTGTATCAAAATCAGCATTGCCAGCAGGACCAGGGAAGTGATTGTGCCCCTTTACTTGGCATTGACGAGGCCACACTTCAAATCCTGTGTTCAGTTTTGGGCCTCTCACTACAAGACCTTGAGGTCCTGTAGCACACCCAGAGAACGGCAACAAAACTGATGAAGGGGCTGGAGGACAGATGTTATGAGGAGCGACTAAGGAAACTGGGATTGTTTAGCCTAGAGAAAAGGACTCTGAGGGGAGACCTTATCACTGTCTACAACTATCTGAAACAAGGTTGTAGCAAAGAGGGTGTTGGTCTTTTCTCCCAATTGAGAGGCTATAGGATGAGAGGGAATGGCCTCAAGTCGCACTGGGGGAGGTTCAGATTACACATCAGAAAAAAGGTTCTTCAGAGAAAGGGTTAGCAAGTACTGGCACAGGCCTTTCAGGAAGGTGGTTGATTCACCATCCCTGGAGGTATTTAAAAGACAGGTAGATGAAATGCTCAGGGATATGGTTTAGTAGTGGACAGGTACAGTTGGACTCCATGATCTCAAAGGTCTTTTTCAACCACATTTTGCTGTTCTGCAGCAGAAAAATAACTAAGAGATTTCTTCTGCTCTGACTGGCTGGATCTTGAACAGTTTTGGTTTGCTGTTCTCTGATGTGTCTAGTTTTCAGTAAACTATGATATTGGCATTTATTTCATTGAAAAAAAAAACCCTTTCTTTTATCAAAAATCCTATTAGCAGAGGAGAATAGAAGTAGAAAATTGGAGAATATACCCATCTACTTTCTAAGGACTTCTTCAAGTAAAGAAATGATTGTGGGAAAGATATTCCAAATAATATAGCTCTCCCCGTTTTTCCGTGAACACTTTGCACTTCTGTTCACACCATGCTTAGCTCTGAATCCCTAAACACAACAAATAATCATGCTCTACTAAGCACCTGTTTGGCTTATCTGAAGAATCCTTCTGTGGTGGCATTAAATCCTGACCTTTGACTTTTCCTGTCTGATGCCAAAATGATTATTTCTGCTGATTCTCACTTTGACATCAGGGAGCAATTGGTTAAGCCTCAGATCCTTAACCTTGCTATCTGCTGTTCTTATAGATGTCTGTCATGTTTCTGCACTTCAGATTTATAAAGATAGATTTAATATTCTAACAACTACAAAAAAATGTACCTCAATTTTAAGTGGTGTTAACTCATCCACAATGCAAAAAAACTAATAACACTTTCTTTTTTCTTACTTTGTTCCCCCTGTTTGCCCATAGAAACTGATGCATGATAAGCCAACAACTCAGATCATAAAGACCAAACAGGCAGTCACAGACAAGTTTGAACCCTGCAGAGTTCAGGTCACCTTTATGGAAAAAATCACTTAATGATGATTTTGCTATTGCCAATCCCATCTAGATTCAGACAGAAAACAAAAAAACAACTATTTTTTTATTAAAATATGTTGCAGATTTGTCCTATCTTAGCTAATAACAAAAAGAAGAAGTATTAAATATTAAAACACACAAAAGAAAAGAACCATTGACTTCAAAGTAAAACTTATTTTTCAAGTTAGTAAGACATTTAATTTCTTGTGTGTGTGTATGTATATATATATATAAAATACCAAAAGTGAGGTAAATGTGCATGTCAAGGATGCCCTGGAAACAAAATATTCTTTTGCAATTATTTACCTATATTACCTATATTTTAATAACAATCATTTTAAACAATGTGATATTTTTTCTGTCTTTAGTTTACCAAAAAAAGCTGACAAACTTTCTTCTTAAATAAAGCAGAAAAATTCCCTGACCCACATTCAAAAACTCTGAGATTCCTACAAGGTGGAAAAATAATATCTTATACATGCAAAATTTTAAATTTTAAACATTAAATTTAATATTAGTATCAGCACAAGTAACATTGAAATAGACTAGTAATTTTAGTTGCTAATAAAAAGGCAGCTCAGTAGGAATATGTGGTTACTGCATGGACAAAATTCTGTGCTAACCCACTTTTGGTGGAAGAGGAGACACAGACCAAGATATCTAGCACTTGTAGTGGAGTAAATACAGCTGCCAGAGTCATGCTGTTTGAGCTAATAAGCTTGTACCATCCTGATGTACCAGCTGGGTCAACACAGATCTCCACAATCTACAGCAACATTATCTCATGCTCCAGCGATGGGTGATCCATGCTCCAGCAATCTCAAATAACGGTGAGATTTCCATTAAAAGCTAACATTAGGAATGCTTTGGCACTTTAATGCAATAGAAGCTAGTAAGCTGAAGAGCTCAGGCATACATCAAAGCCAAGAAGCTATTGCCTAGCATGGACAATAACAATGGGAATTTTCTGGGTGATTTCTATTTGTGGTGCTGTGTTTTACGGCAGATCCATTGTGACAATTTCCTAGCACATTCATTCAGAGAAGCACAGATTGTCAGGAATGCAATGTTTTAATTTAAACTGTCCAATCAAATCACATTAGATGTCATTTGTTATGCAGTCAGGCCATTAGATGTCATTTGTTATGTAGTCAGGCCACTGAGGTTGTTTCTATCATTACTGATTTCCTCTAAGTGCAGGTCAGATCATTAGATGAAATCAGTGCAGGACCTCCATTTTACATTAACATTTTGTCTTTTTAACAAAAGGGATGAATTCTTTTGGTTTCGTGTTGGTGCTTCCTTCAATATTACGGTTGCTTCCAGAACTCGCCTTGCTCTATCAGCCCTTCAGATGGGCAGATGTTTTGTTCTGAATTATTATGTGGTTATTGTGGTTAATCCTACGGCCCACAGGAGTAATGAGTTCCCAACAAAATCAGCACATTTTGGTTTTACATCCATGCCCACAATAACAGAAGTAGATAGAATGTATTGTTCTTAATATTTCATTCAATCTACCCTCAGCTGGACTGCCCCAGAATCACACTGCTACTGTCAGCAGTCAGAACATCTCTTCTGTGCCACGTGACTGGCTGGAAGCCAAACCCCTTCTTTTACTAGTTGAAACGGGTGCTGGTTTCACTTTCTGTTATTTCTTTATCTTCAACTGCTTGCTGTCATTGAGACTGCATCCTGGACTGTATATTGCCCTTCATAGAATCATAGAATCATAGAGTAGTTAGGGTTGGAAGGAACCTTGGACATCATTTAGTTTCAACCCTCCTACTATGGGCAGGGGCATCCCACTAGATGAGGCTGCCCAAGGCCCCATCCAACCTGGCCTTGAACACCTCCAGGGATGGGGCAGCCACAACTTCCCCGGGCAACCTATTCCAGTGCCTCACCACTCTCATGGAGAAGAAATTCTACCTCATATCAAGCCTAAATCTGCCCCTCTCCAGTTTATACCCATTCCCCCTTGTCCTATCACCACAAGCTTTTATGAATAGTCCCTCTCCAGCTTTCTTGTAGGCCCCTTTCAGGTACTGGAAGGTCATTGTAAGATCTCCTTGGCGCCTTCTCTTCTCCAGGCTCAACAAGCCAAACTCTCTCAGCCTGTCTTCATAGGAAAGGTGATCATCTTTGTAGCCCTCCTCTGGACCCATTCCAACAGTTCCATATCCTTCCTATGTTGAGGATTCCAGAACTGGATACAGTCCTCCACATGAGGTCTTACAAGAGAGGAATAGTAGGACAGAATCACCTCCCTCGAGCTGCTGGCCACGCTTCTTTTGGTGCAGCACAGGATTCGGTTGACCTTCTGGGCTGTGAGTGCACATTGCCGGCTCATGTCGAGCTTCTCATTGACCAGCATCCCCAAGTCCTTCTCCTCAGGGCACCTCTCTATCATGTCATCCCCCTTCATGTACTGAAAACAGGGATTGCCCTGACCCAGGTGCAGTACCTTGCACTTGGCCTTGTTGAACTTTATGAGGTTCTCACAGGCTCAATTCTCCAGACTGTCCAGGCCCCTCTGGATGACATCCCATCTTTCCGGTGTGGCAACTACACCACTCAGCTTGGAGTCATCTGCAAACTTGCTGAGAGTGCACTCAATCTCACTGTCACTATCATTGATAAATATATTAAACAGCACCGGTCCCAGTATGGACCCCTGAGGGACACCATATGTCATGGATCTCTATCTGGACTTTGAGCCATTGACCACTACTCTTTGAATACAAGCATCCAGCCAGTTTGTTATGCACCATATTATCCACCCGTTAAATCCATAGCTCTCCAATTTAGAGAGAAGGATGTTGTGAAGGACCCTGTCAAAGGCTTTACAGAAGTCTACATAGATCACCTCCATCGGTTTACCCGTGTCCACTGCTACAGTTACCCCATCATAGAAAGCCACTAAGTTGGTCATATAGGATTTGCCCCTGGTAAAGCCATGCTGGCTGCCATTAATCACCTCCATGTCCTCCATATGCTTTAGCATATCTTCTAGGAGGATGATCTTCCATGATATTCCCAGGCACAGAGGTGAGGTTGACAGTTTGGTAGTTCCCAGGGTTGTCTTTTCTACCCTTTTTCAAAAAGGGCACAACATTACCCTTCTTCCAGTGAAGATAATTTGGTTTAACTATTTTAGGAGGTCTCCCCACACCCCAGCCCCAGCATTCTGTGAATTTTTTTTCCAATGTACCAATCCAGCACTTTGTGTATTCTACTTGCACAGTAGCTTCTGGCCTAAGTCTGTTCCCACTGAGGTCATCTGGCAGCTCGCCACAGACTTCAGCAGGAAGCATACTAACCTTTTATTTTAAGTGCAAATTCAGTCCCAGATCTGCAAATTGAAGGATGACGTTATATCTCAGCATCACTCAGTTTGATCGGTTGACAGTTTGTCCAATTTAACATCTTAGATCATGTTCTTGGCACATTGCTCTGAAGCTGGACACCCCTTCATCTTTTGTTGCCATCATGCTTATGTTCTCCATGGGTTCTTACAGTGCTCTCATCACTGTTGTATCTGAGGCCCTTCCAATTCTTTATTAAGTAACTAAATATGTCACATGAAACTCACTCCTAGTCTCCCAGGAGGAAATCAGTGGAGAGTTTTGCTATGGTTTCTTCCTCACATCACATCAAACACAAGCTGTCCCCTGCCCTACCCATCATCTAAAAATTAGAACTTGTAAGAACATTCTGTCTAAAAATCCCTCTCCAACCATAATGAATGTTTCCAAGGTCAAGATGCTGCACTGTTCCCTATTTAAGAGTATGGTTTTACTCCAGGATGTATCCAGATACAGATGTCTGGGCTACCTAACTCTGCAGGAGGTCATCTAAATTCCAGATGTGGATCCTTATTCAGACCATATCTACATTCACACTGGCACTACATGTATGCAGTCTTGCTTATTTCACAAATGTAGCTTAAAGGGTTTACCATAAAACACTCATGTAGATGCGCTGTAGGTACGTCTTACCACAGACTGTAGGGCAATTTCCTTATTTTCCCAAGTCAATCTACAGAAATTTCTGTTCCTTCACTGTCTCCATAAACTCCTCAATTCTGTTTATTTACACAGTGCAGAGCTGGCACTGTAAAGGAGTGAGTTGTTCATACTATGTCTCAATATTTATATTGTTCATTGGGAAGTGAAAGAAAGAAGTCAGAAATATGGTTTAGAGCAGGAAGAAACATAAAAATTAGAGTACAAGTTAAATTAAGGAAAGATTGTAACAAACAATGCTAGCACATTCTTATCTAGTAGGAAAATATTAATTTGCTGCAAAAATACCTTAGAGTCCTTGAATACTCCAAAATACAAAAATGAAAATGAAATATTTAAGATTGAGGCTGTATGGGGGACTGAAATTGTCTCTCATGATACCATTTGCAGCTTTTAATTCTTCATTAAAAAAGAAAATAAAACCACAAAAGCATCAATACTTAAAATTGTATTGAACTAACACACTGGAAACAAAATCTTCACAATCTTGTCTCAGAGGATGATTTCAAGTATTAGTCTGAACTGAGTGTGCATATAAGGCATTAACATGGGATGTAGAATCATAGAGTGGTTTGGGTTCATGATGACACACAAAGAAAGGACGGTTAAACACACTCTTCTCCTTCCATCCAAAATCACATTTTATGTAACTAAAACTGAAATAGTTTCAAACTGAATAGCAGGGCTTTTCTGTTGTAATAAGATACCATATTTAACAAGAAAAAACTCAACAAAAGTATTACCCATCTTTTTGGAAACAACTGGCATGAGGACAAAACAACTGTTTTGGTTTATTTTGTTTATTTTTCACACCATGTAAAAAGATGTGAAAGCAAAAACTATTCTTTCCAGAAAGTTCATAATTTAGCAAATGAATCATGGCTGTGGCAAATAAAATACTTTGGGATGATTCACTCTGTGTGAGGGAAGAGCAGACAATGCCATTTGTCCTGCTGGCCTTTAGAGGTGTTATATTCACCTAAAAGCAGATTCCTAGCAGTGCTAATGCAAAATAGTCTGATGTCAGAAACTCAACAGATTGGTTTGCCAGTAATAAGATTCTTCTAAAAAACCCACCATAAACTAAACAAAACTCACTGGAAGTTGGAGTAATGATTGGCGGGGTGGGAAGGTGGCTTTATTTTAAAAAGTGCTTTATTTTTAAAAAGCTGGAAATCTCACTAATACACTAAACAGCATGGGCTTAATATCAGATTTGGGGAATACAAGAAAATCTTGACAACAACACTGGCAAGTAAAGTGCAATAGCTATATTGGGAGTAAAACGTATTATTTTAGTTGTTATAAAATATTCAGGATCCTCTGAAGAAAACATTATTTTCATTAGAACTCTTTATATAAAATCAGAACAAGTTTATGAGTGATATTTTTATAAAAATTTCATGTTTCTTTTCATTAAAACAGTTGTAACCTTCCTCTGTTCCAACTGTTTATGTTTTTAATGGGGGCCCTGAATAAAACACATAGATAGTATAAATAATTGCTTTTGCAATTAACGTTCCAACTTCAGAAAAAGTTATTGGATGAATCAGAAATGCAATATGACCCATTAGGCTATTATGAATTCATTAATAGGCAAATAAATTCTAAGACAGCATGGGAATGAAAAACCTCTTCTCTTTCAGAAATGGGTTTTATTTTTACTTTCTGCTAAAGTAAATTGTTTTAATGATTCATACCACAATAACCAAAAGTCTGTGAGAGAGTATTGCCTTTGAGGGTTATCTAAATAGTTACTCAGCTTAGCATAACTTCACAGTGGAAGATGGAATCTACATTAATAATATGAAAAACGTAAAAAAGCCTGTGATCTATAAAAAATTGGTGAGTGAGGTTAATTATCCTCAAATAAAAAGCTTTCTCTTGTTATAAAAACCAGTCTGAAAGGCCGTGTACATATCAGTAAAGATTTTGCTGTTTATAGTGCCACATCAATATAATGAACATTAAATTTGACTCCTTTTGGAAAGCAGAATTTTCCACTTTGTCCTCTGAAATACTACCTTTCTGGGTATACCGAGTCTTGTTCTAGTATATCCTCTCTCTCTCTCTCCCCCTTTAGCTCCCAAGGGGCATAGATAAAATCCAGGGTATTTATGCATGTAAAAAAAATCCTTAAGTAAAAAATATTTTTGTTGTTCCTCTGCTTCTATTTTTTGTTCTGATCTATTTCTTACTATTTACTTTCAAATTGTCAGTGTAGCCACAGTGCTGAGTTTTAATTGAAACGGCAGAAGCAAGGAGTATTTTTGTTTTCTTAAAGAAGGGTCATTTTAAGCTTTATTTTTAAAATTATTTTTATATTTAACTCAAAGGAGAATTTTATTTTCACCACTCATCCTGAGATAATACTTTGTCTCCAGAATTAGAGATGTATAGTAGAGGAAATAAACAGAAATGTACTTTACTATTCCATACTATCCTATAATAAACAAAGAACAAAAAGGCTTCTGCTGTCTATCAACATTTTTCCTGCAGGGATAGCAGGATTTAGTAAAATTGTTATATATTGGATAAGGGCAGGTCTAATTACTAAATTATTCAGTGATACTGATGAGCATTTGAAGAGCGTGCATATAAAAGCCTGGTCTTTTTCTGTTTATAATACATACTAATATAACATCATGCCAGACTTCCAGCTATATAAGCTGAGAAAATTGTACTGTTGACAGTCACATCTTTTACCAAGTAAGAACAGAAATTCTATGCCACAAATCCAGCTTCAAGGGTTATATACCTAAATCTTTCTGTACCATATGTTTAGCCTGAGATTTTGATCTAACACAGTGACAGTTGGATATGATCTTTATTGGTCTTACCTTTACAGAGGTTAAATGCACAAATGAAACCAGCCTGTGTGGATTTAACTAGATTTTTAAAATGATATGAACAGGGTGGCAAAATGCACACACAGAAAATATAAGCATCTTTCCCTCGGTGACCCAGGTTTGATCTGATTCAGCACAGAAGCATAGAAAATGTTAAAGGTCTGGGTTATGTTTTTGAAAGAAGACTCCATAGAAAATATGCACACAAATTACTCTAATGAAGGACAGTTGGCAAAAATGATAAGAATGATAAGAAAAAAAGAGTGAGCATATTTTAGTCTGAAATAGTCTTTTGCTATCACATGCCATCTGTTTCCACAAAGCACTGAAATAATGCTAGCACTGTTTTTGTAGCTGGAAATAAGAGAAAGGAAAGTATTTCTGTCAATTCCTCATGATCATGCAAGCAATTGTTTAATGCCATGGTTCTGAAAATTTTTTCTTTGAAGTCAGACATCTTGGAAATACAGAATTCATAGTTTATGGAAATATGTTAAAGAAAATCAACAAATTATTCCACTAGAACTTTATTCTTGCAGTCCAAAGCAAATGAAAATATTCTGTGTTTGATACTGAATCTTTGCTTTAAGAAAAAAAAGCAAACACACACATGAAAAAGGTATTCCAGAGCAAATTTCATTTTGGTTGTCAAGTAAGCGTTCGGGCACTTTTTTTTTATTATTTTCTTTCCCAGCTCATCCCAGGCAACATGATATCTGTTTGATATTTGTACCTGTTGACATTTAAAAATATTGAAATAACGAGACAAATAATTTTAAAAAGTCTGTAGAAAGAGCTGCAAAATTAAATGTGTGACTTAGCAAAACATTTAAAAGACTTGATAGAAAACCTAGGATTTTTTTAATTCATTTTATGTTTATATACTCCTTTTCAAAGCTTTCCAGTGAAAATCAAATGTATCTACCACACTTGGTGAAATAACACCATTAACTCTAAGTTTAATTTTAGATGAAACTTTCCTAAAGGCTTTTAAATACTGGTATAGAACAGAAGTTCTTTTATTTTAATCAATTGAATTATTTTCTGATGCAGAAGTTGTGAGTAAGAAATAATGTCAGACTATGACTTACAATCCATTTCTTCAGTGCTGCTTACATCATCTCCTAACTAATCATGGAGAGGTCAAAAGATTTCAACAAGACAACTTGCTTAATAGAGTCCTACTTAGCACAGGTCAGACAGCAAAATGGGATTCTAAAATTATGCAGTGAAAGTGCGTCTTTGATCAAGTCATGTGGAATAACTGTGCAGCTCTGGGTCATTTTTTTTCCCATTTTCAAACAAAATTAATTTATGACCATGCCCATGTACTGCATAATGTGTAAAATGAATGTACAAAGCAGCAGTCTTCCAGTAGCACGAATTATTTTGTACTTCACTGACACATACTCCTTTAAGGGTGAAGGAGTGCTCTCTTTGCCAAAGCAGGAAATAGAGACACCAAGTCTATTATATCTTATTAGTTCTTTTAATCACTTCAAATAATTAATTTGGAAGAAATGTTGACTAAGAAGAGGACATATCTTTAGTCTTTTACCTTCAACACATGTTTTAGGTAATTTTGGTACAGAGTTTGAGATATCACTCATTGTATACAGCTAACAGGCAATCACAAGGAGCAGCACTTGGCCATTCTTAGCAGATTACAGTGCCACACATGAATACATAATATTTACTGATATGTCGTGGCTAGGTTCATCAGGAGGGGGTTTTCAAGTGAATAAATTTTGAATAAACATTTTGGGTAGGCAGAGTAGATAAATTTATATTGATAGTTGTCAATAAAATTAAAGCTGGAAGCAGGTGTATCCAAAAGACTCTTCAGAGCTCCAAACCACCTTTTTAAGATGTAGGAGTTTAGATTATTTATATGATTAAACAAATAGTTGGGAAGAGTGACAAAGGTTTATGATTGTGGAATGAGATGCATACATGTGACTAACTTTCAGATAAACTATGAATCACAACATGATTAGTAAACTTTCCTGCAGCTTGAGTCCTGGATGTTTATTATATCACCTATAAAAATGAGAGTGCAAAGGACCAGATTTTTGTTGTTGTCTTCATATTCTCAAGTAAGACTCTTTAAATGTAGTCTTTCATTTAGAAAATGTTACATCAGGCCTCCTGGAATTTGAAAATATATCAGCCTACCTAGCGAGTAATAACTTATGCTTTTTAGTGACATTCAAATTCGTTTACTCTGTGACCAACTTCCATGAAGTTGATAAAGACATGGATTTGGTCTTTAGTGTGCCAGATTTCATAGCTATGGTTTTTCAAACTCTGCAATATTTCAAGATTTAGCAAAGCTGTTTTCACAGCAAGCAGTAAGCTAAAGCACATGGGTCGGATTGGGTCGGATTCAAACGTACCAATGCAGCACTGAAATGGGGCACAAATTTAAATAGGCTATTAGGAAAATAAGTAAAGCAGGATGTGATTTTTAGGTCTGCCTTGGAAATGTTGAGTTGATCAGACTGAGTTTACTGAAGCTGGAATTCACTCAATATGCTGGAGGCATATCAGCCTGGCCTAAATTAAGTTAAATATGAATGATTTAAGGGAATGACCAAGGGTTGGGATTGCACTCCATCACATTTCTGGTGCTTTCAGATACATCTTTTATGGTAAGCAAATGGGAACGATGGCTGTTATCCTGTGATCAGTGAGCAGATGGATCCCATATTTCAACAGGAAGTAAATCTACAAATAACACAGCCAGATAATGATGGCTTTTGCCAATGGCCTTTGATAGAATATCTTTTGTAATAAAATAAGATCCTTGTGTATGGGTTATAAAACAGCATTCCAGAAAATGCTTTGAAAGATTTTTATTTTTTCCTTTTAAATATTGTGCTCCTGCAATAATATCTACAAAGACATAGGGACAAATACACAACATCTGTGTATCTTATTTCTTTTTCCAACTGGACACTCATCACATTCACAGATGTATTTTTTCTCAAAATAATACAAACCAGAAAATATGTTATCATTTCTATTGTTTCTTTATCACGAGAAAGGAAAAATTGTTATTATTTTCATTTTAACATAAGAGTTTTTATTCATTCTGCCACCTCTGAAACGATGCTTATAACACTCTCTACAACATAGTCTGACTTACTCAACTACTTTGGGACTTACCTCATCCTAATATATTTTAGGATCTGTCACTAAAAGTCATGCAAACATTTCCCATTTTTCCCATAAAGCTATGATAAGATTACACATTTTATATTTTTCTCTGCTACAGGCATTGTATATCAAATATCTGCTGAAGAAGTTGGTGAAGAAGGTGTAGGCCACTAAAATATCTGTTGGTTCTTCTAGACTGTGGTCCCCTTAAATCTTCTCAACTTTCTTAACACATATATTGGTGTTAATGTTTCTGAAACAGTTCCTTATTTTTTATATATATGCCTCAGCCAAAGTTCAGATTTGTGATTAAATGTAAGTCTGTATTATGCAAACAAAAAAGATTCATTTCTCAAAAACCTTGGTGTATGAGAAAAAGCAATATGGTATAAGGCATACAGCAGTCTTCCACATATACTTTCCAGGTCTTTGAGTTCCTGTCATTTCATTTAGCCAACTGACTGCATATTCCATAAAACAAGCTTCCCATATTATGTCTGAAATCTTGGCGGTTTCTTAGTATTATGTTTTCCTCTTTGAAATAACTTCTACTCATAAATGTAATCCTACGTCCTGTTATAAATAAAAAAAGTCTTCCTATAGTCTAAACAAAAGCAGAACATATAATGCAAACAACAAAAGCTAGAAAATAAAACCCAGAAGATGTAATGTTGTGTGTGGAGAAAAAGGACAAGAACAATCATGATGAAAAAAATTCTTTTAATAGAAACAGAATGGACTTGCATCAGTGCATAAAATAATACGTGCGTCCTACCACCTATATTCCACAGAGTTTTCATTAATCATAGAGAACTTTGATATGCTGCTTTAGTGACATTAAAAAGGACCAAGGAGGGATGCTGAAGTATGCAACAAGTGAATTTTGGATTCCTGAGATAAAGAAACCTCTACAAAATGGAGTTTAGCTTGTATTAAGTGAAATGGAACACTGTTACCCTCCACTATATTTTAAATCCTATAGTCAGGAATGCACTTTGAAGCATACTCCACATGAGAATATGCCATCCCCTCAGGAATAAGAAAGAAAAAATATAACAAGAAATAAAAAAAAAAACTTACCAGCTGGAAGGGAAAGAGACAAAGGAAACAATATACAAATACAGAAGGGTTGACTGTTGTCTATTCATGTTCTTCTGTGATTTTATTTTCATAAAAGAAAGTAAATTGAAATGAAATGTTCAATATGCCTTTTCTGTGCAACATAATTTACTCCTACTCCATTCCAAATTGTGAATATAATTATTTGATGAGGTCTGGAAGGCCAAGGAGCAGCTGGAGCTGAACTTGGCAAAGGAAGCAGAGACTAACAAGAAAGGCTTCTACAGGTACCTCACTGAAAAGAGAAAAGTTAAAGAGAATGTACCCCCACTGATGGTTGGGAATAGTGACCTTGTATCAACAGATGAGGAGAAGGCTGAGGTACTTATAAACTTTTTTGCCTCAGTCTTCACCAGTAACTGCTCTCCTCATCCCTCTTCGGTCACAGGACGGCAAGATGGTGACCAGGGCCCACAGTATAGAAGGATCAGGTTCGTGACCACTTGAGGAACATGAACATAATAAGTTTATGGGACCTGACGAGATCCATCCCGAAGTCCTGAGGGAATTGGCCAATGTGGTTGCCAAGCCACTCTCCATGATATTTGAAAAGTCATGGCAATCAGGAGAAGTCTTGGTGACTGCAAGAAGGGTAATGTTGTGCCCTTTTTGAAAAAGGGTAGAAAAGACAACCCTGGGAACTACCAAACTCTCAGCCTCACCTCTGTGCCTGGGAAGACCATGGAACAGATCCTCCTAGAAGCTGTGCTAAAGCACATGGAGGACATGGAGGTGATTAATGGCAGCCAGCATGGCTTTACCAGGGGCAAATCCTATATGACCAACTTAGTGGCTTTCTGTGATGGGGTAACTGCAGCAGTGGGCACGGGTAAACTGATGGAGGTGATCTATGTAGACTTCTGTAAAGCCTTTGACAGGGTCCTTCACAACATCCTTCTCTCTAAATTGGAGAGCTATGGATTTAACGGGTGGATAATATGGTGCATAACAAACTGGCTGGATGCTTGTATTCAAAGAGTAGTGGTCAATGGCTCAAAGTCCAGATAGAGATCCATGACATATGGTGTCCCTCAGGGGTCCATACTGGGACCGGTGCTGTTTAATATATTTATCAATGATAGTGACAGTGAGATTGAGTGCACTCTCAGCAAGTTTGCAGATGACTCCAAGCTGAGTGGTGTAGTTGCCACACCGGAAAGATGGGATGTCATCCAGAGGGGCCTGGACAGTCTGGAGAATTGAGCCTGTGAGAACCTCATAAAGTTCAACAAGGCCAAGTGCAAGGTACTGCACCTGGGTCAGGGCAATCCCTGTTTTCAGTACATGAAGGGGGATGACATGATAGAGAGGTGCCCTGAGGAGAAGGACTTGGGGATGCTGGTCAATGAGAAGCTCGACATGAGCCGGCAATGTGCACTCACAGCCCAGAAGGTCAACCGAATCCTGTGCTGCACCAAAAGAAGCGTGGCCAGCAGCTCGAGGGAGGTGATTCTGTCCTACTATTCCTCTCTTGTAAGGCCTCATCTGGAGGACTGTATCCAGTTCTGGAATCCTGAACACAGGAAGGATATGGAACTGTTGGAATGGGTCCAGAGGAGGGCTACAAAGATGACCACCTTTCCTATGAAGACAGGCTGAGAGAGTTTGGCTTGTTGAGCCTGGAGAAGAGAAGGCGCCAAGGAGGTCTTACAATGACCTTCCAGTACCTGAAAGGGGCCTACAAGAAAGCTGGAGAGGGACTATTCATAAAAGCTTGTGGTGATAGGAAAAGAGGGAATGGGTATAAACTGGAGAGGGGCAGATTTAGGCTTGATATGAGGTAGAATTTCTTCTCCATGAGAGTGGTGAGGCACTGGAATAGGTTGCCCGGGGAAGTTGTGGCTGCCCCATCCCTGGAGGTGTTTAAGGCCAGGTTGGATGGGGCCTTGGGCAGCCTCATCTAGTGGGATGTTCCTGCCCATAGTAGGAGGGTTGAAACTAAATGATCTTCAAGGTCCCTTCCAGCCCTAGCTATTCTATGGTTCTGTGATTCTATGAATCTATGATTATGACTTTCTGACCTGGAAGAGTATTCTCTTTTCCCATTACCTCCTGTGTGGACAAGAGGTACCTCAGCAGAGACTCGGATTCTCTTCTTCTGAAACTGCCTTGATAGCAAGGTAAAAATATTCTCATGTTTTTAGCTGTGTCTATAACTTAATTTAGGCCAAAAAAAGTTTTAATATTCTGGAAAATGAAAAATGCTGTAACTTCTTCCCTTTTTAAGACCCTTGGTTTCAAACTTACTAAAGCAATCCTCCTCCTCTCTACCAGGTGGCATCCCGCAGATTATAGTGCAATGTTCAACTGAATCTCAAACACATTCAGAATTTGTCTTTGCAATAAAAGGTAACTGCAGGTTATTTAAATAAGTAGTTTACTAGATGATATTGTAAGATTTAGAGTTCACTCCTGTACCACAAAAGTTACATTTGTGATTTGGGGCTAGAATCTTAATAAAACTCCTTGCCACTCTGCAACATGTCTCCTGAGCTTTAGCTGCTTAGTCTCCAGAATGAAATTTAATGTTCTGGATTGTATAACTGGGCTACCTACACAAAACTGCAAAGGTGTTGGAAAAGTGATGATGGTGGAATCAGCTGATGGTTAGATTAAAAGCAAGGACTAGTAATCTTGTTTGTTGCCTAGAAAAGCACCTGGCAAGTTTACTTGTACCATGTCATGTTGGATTTACTCTCAGTGCCTAATCCACAAATCCTGGTGCACGGTGCAGTGGCATAGCATGTTTGGGTCACTTACACAATTGGTTTGGGCCAATCTGATTTTCTGAGTGCACATCTTGTCTCCAGTATGTTAGATTCACTGTCTTACATAGCTACATACATAAAGAATCAGAAGAAGAATGGGAACGGAAACAGCAGTTTTGCAATATCAAGGCCAAATAACTGTTTCTCGTGTAAATAGGAGCAATGGTACATTTTTCATATAATAACCAGTAATAGATACATCTTTGTGTTCGTCATTAGCTAAAGTAGCTCCTCATACAGTGCAGCCCTTGAATACCCTTGGTATATCCTAGGTATACCATGCATACTCTTGTCTTTGTTACCTTAAAAATATATTTGAACACACAAATTAAGACAAACTCTGAACATTGACTTGTATCAGATTGAGAGACAGAGAATGTCTAGTCTTTCCTCCAAAAAGGAGAAGTGTCAGTGTTTCCAGCAACTTTCTTATCACTTGTCTGTAAACCTGTTCTTCAAAAAGCTTTGTTCCACTGCTGTGCTTTGGGGAATGGAGGAAAGTTCACCCTAGCTGCTGACTGCCTTAAGACTTTCCCTTTTATACTGTGACCAGTCTTCCCTGTAAAGCAGCATTTCCCAAAACATATATTACTTTGATTCCATAACAAAATTCTGTGTTTCCTTAAGTAATAATCTTTCTTGACAAATACTCTCATGTGAGTGTTTTCTAATAGCCTCTTACATGCCCAAGCTGTAGACTTCCAAAGCAAAAACACAGTTTCAGTGATGCACATGCCAACATGAAATTACTGAGAATAATCACAATCATGGAGAGAAGCAACGCTAGTATGTGTTAGCATACACAGGCCAAACATTGAGTGTTTGTGGCTGTTTTCTTTATGATGGGAAAAACAAGAGTCAGATTTTCCTGGGAGAAAGTTAGGGACCACATCTACCTGTAAGAGGGAAATAGAAAAGGAACAGCTTGCTCTTTTGCTCCTGCAGATGGAAATGAATCTAACACTGGAAGACGTAATCATAATACTGTTGTGACATGGGAAGATGTAAAAAAGGGTAGCTATTAACAATTTTATTGCAAGGCAAAAAATCAGACTTTGGCTTACGAGTCAGGATTTGTCATTTCCTGTCTTAACAACACTTCAGTTTCATCTAGCAACTCTTAAAAATGCTTGCTAAATTTTTCCATATATATTCCATTACAAATTGTTATAAAGAATTTTAAGCAAAAGCAGGGAGAGAGATAATGTGTATTAGCGTTTCATAAATTGTCCTGGGCAAGCTGGTGTGCATTTTTGCTCAGTATGTGATGAGCATTCCTGCAGAAATGAGTTTGGGAACTGTAGACTCTCTCATTCTGCATCAATATGGTCATTACTCTATACGGTAACAACAAGAACGCAGTGGTGCAAAATAAATGAACCCCTAAGTATCCTCTACACCGTGTTTCACTTTGCAGAAATATAAATGGTTATGAACAAGCTGTTAGCTCCCAGTCGCTTGTTTTCACAGTACATATGGACTCTGTGTGTGAACACATCCCAGAACACCTCCCGCCATTTGAATCATGAAGGGCCGGATTTTACCTCATACCTCTTACAAAGGAAGCACAGACTTCCTCAGCTAACAGCCCTTCTGGTTTCCAAGGGCCTGAAAGAGGCACCACACGCTGAAAACAGTGGAGCAGGGAGTGCTCAGGAAGCCAATCAATTCTGGAAATGTTTCTGAGCAACTGCAGAAAAGCTTGTGTGCCTCTTCCCAAGACTCATCACTAATTGTCTTGAAGTTTGACCCCACTAAAGCCTTACAGAGAAAATGACAGATTTCAGCTAAATTAGCTCTTGTTTCTCAGAGAGCACACAAAATTGTTGCATTTAAGCTCTTACTGAGCAAGCAGTGGCAGAAAGAAGCTGAAGGATTTCTTTTTCTCTCTGAGATCCGCCTCTGCTAATGAACCTGGCTAATCAGACAGCCTGCGCGGAGCACCTCTTCTCCTGCAGAAATTGAAAGTGCTTTACCAGCTGGATGCAGGACCAGAACTGGGACACACTGGCAGATTTCCCACTTATTTCAATGGGACCAAGATTGAACCTACATGTGACATTATCAAATGCAGCCACCTGTGGGGAGGGAGAGGGGGAACATACCAGCTGTTTAGCAGTGCACAGTAATACAGAAACAAGAGTTCAGGCTCAGCAATGAAGAATACCATATCCAATTGCAACTGCAGGTGGAATTTAGGTGAGCAGAACAGTATTGTTGCAGTTGGGATTTGGAATCAGCTTTCAGGCCAGCAGTACTTGGACCTTTCTCAGCAAAGGGTCAGAAGCTTGTGGTCTGATGGACACAGCATGGGAGTGGGAATCAGGCATCCTTGAGTGCACCAACGTGGATGTCCTTGGAAATAACATGCTGGCTGGCTGTTAACAAAATAGCCGCCTTAATCTTTAACAAATCCCCTGAAACACGGGGGACTGTTCTGAAGGTTAGAAGAGGATATGGATCAGTCAGCCTATTTATTTTCCTTCCTAAAGATATTTTCCCAAAAATTTCCCTCTCCTCAAAACTGTGGAGGGAGACAACAACACTGTGTTAAAAAATGAACATTCTTTCCTTCTCCCTTGTCATTCCTACTGCGAAAACACGCTCAGAGGTGGGAGACAGTCACACTCCCTTAGAGACAAAGGTGCTCTTGAGGCAGGCCAAGATGGATGGATGATCAATTTGCCTTCAGGGTAAATGTAAAACACAATGTCAGTGCAGTCTTCAAGGAAAATGGTATCATCTAGAAACAGATGCATTAAAAAGCTATTATTGAATTTAAATTAATAAGCACAGAGCTCCCTATTGTGTATTGCTTTGCATGTGCTAACGCAAATCACTGTGAGGCCCATGGCTTCTGTAAACTGTTTTTGCAGACTGTTGGGCTTAGGCACGCCCTCAGTGGAGAGGTGAATCTGAGATGGTGCTTCCTCAGGTAAGACTTCTGAAGAAAGAAACTGTAGATTACCAAACTTTGCATTAATATCTTTACTATTTCCATGACATGTTGCAGATTTTGCTTCTCTGAAATCTCGTATTCTACTCTGTAGTTTGACATGGGTTTACAAAAGAAAAAAACAACTCAGAATTTGCTGTTTATTATAGTACAAATGAAATATACAATTATTTCAGTTATCTTTGCATATAGGATCAAAATATTTAGTAAAACAGCAGGCATGGCAAACATACAGCTTATTTAAGCTATATTTCAGTTAGTGTATCAACTCAATGAGCCACATCATTTACAAATAGATACTCTTATCAAAATGCTTTAGTCTTATTGTTCTATAAATAGTTACACTACAGAGTGAAAATCAGCCTCACTTAAAAAGTCAGACTAAGTACCACTCATGTCTAACAAATTAAAAAAGAAGGTATATAGCACATAATTCCTGTGCAGGGTTTCTGAATGACTGATGAATTTCACCCTAGGAGAAAATATAGTCTCTTTATCAGTCAGATGTGAGGTTCAATAACAATCCTTGCAGTCAGTCCATTTAGTGTCACTTTTCATTTTGGAATTTGGAATTTGGAGATTATATGTTTTTGTAATCTTCTCCTTTCTTCCTAGCCAATATAAATCCTAAGACAGTCACTAAGGGAGAGAGGAATGGGATGCATGCAACATCAAAAATTTTAAAAAAGGTAAATATTTGGAGATAATGTATTTTCATTTTTCATTTATGTTTTCATAGATTTGTATGTTTGCATCCAGTTTTCACAGCCAAGATACATTCACAGGCAATCTTAAAATATGATTATTACAATTAATTTCTACAGAAAATGTCCTTAAAGGTAGTCACATAAAGTCTCCTGAAGAGGCCTTTGAAGATGCTTTTTCTTCCTCTTTTTTTGAAAAATCACAGAACTATGAAATATTTTCCACTTACACTTACAACTTTCCCATTGTTTTGCTGATGTTTTTGCAAAGAGAAACTTGAAAATGCAGGCTTTGAAAGTATCTTATTTTCTTACTGAAAACGTTTTTAATAAACATATTTTAAAATGAAAATTACAGCATTTTTTTAAATTGAAAGCATTTTAAAACATGAAAACAAATTTAGTAAGTGGAAATCTGTAAAATTCTGTTAATGTCTTTTTATTTTTATATTTCTGGCAAATATAGATAACAGACCTAATAACAGATGAGATGTTCTGTATCTGTTTACATTAACAATATTCCAGAATTTTTAAAATACATCTTTTATTTAATCTACCCTCAACTTCAGCCTTGGCCAGAAAAATGGCACAATGGTTTTTACACATCTCAGCATAGTCACTCAACCCATAAGTCTTGGCCCCCTTACAAATGTACTTTGTTGTCTCCATACCAAAATATCTGCCTAAGCTTTCTGTTCCTCTCACTGCTTTGTCATCTGTTGCATCACCACAAAGCATCTGTCTTTAGGCATGGTTCCTTTCAGCAGAAGTAGCATGAAAAAATATCAATAGAAGACAAAAAGCAAACCAAACACACACCAAGAAAAAAAAAATACTGACAAACAAAACAAACCAAAAACCCCATAACCAACCCCCTAAAAAAATCCCACTCCACCCTCTAAAAAATACCCCCAAACCAGGCAAAACCCTTATATACTGTAAGGGGAAGGGAACAGAATATGAAACACCACCAAAACAGAGATGTGTTTGGGCTCCTTACAAATATTACAACCATCTATGGCTGGACAGATGATTTCCTTGATTTGTACTGTTTGAAACTATTAACCAGTGGTCCAGAACAATTAAAAAAAACCAGCTAGAAATATTCTTCTTTTTTTCTTTTTTTTTTTTTAAATTGCATGGAAAATCTTATGCTTTAAAGCACAAAAGACTTTGATTTAAAAGGGGAGAATTATATGCTGCAACTACGTAAGCCAAGAATAAAGGAGAGCTCTAAGGAAAAGGCCTAAAAATTTCCTTTGTAAATGAAAACCCTATCTGGTCTTCAAGTTACCTCACAGATTTTGGTTTCTGTCTGCAACCAAATGAAAAAGCTAATGCTTAGGAAAGTAATTTTCTGAAGGTAGACTGTGATACTATGGCTTTGTAGGGATGTTTATACACTGAGGAAACATCAGATTCAAAAATATTCCTCTGTATAAAAAATGGGGTTACCTGACACACCAGTCTCAAGGCTGTAGAAATTGGGCTTAACTGGCAGAAGACAACAAATGCAAGTAAATTCCCAGTCTTGCTACAATCATCAAAACAGATGTTTCATCCACACATTGGCAAGTGATAAACTCAAGATTACTATTTGTTAGGTATCTTCAGTTGATCAAAAAAGAAAATCAAGTACTGGTGTTTCTAACACATTTTAGGATCACTGGTATTTTGATATATAGAAATAAAATCTTACAAATCTGCTTTATAACTAAAGTCTTTTCCCATTACCTCTTTTCTTGCTTTGGTAAAGAAATTATTTTACAAACCTTGAAATCTGGATTAAAACTGCAAATAATGTTACACTTCAGCTAACGACAGAAGCTTAGTTCAGGATAATATTAGCAACACTATTGTAAAATATTACAATAGAGACCACTTAAAGTTCATAAAACGTAAGAGAATATATTAGAGAGACTCATGGGCTTAATTTTCCATTCATGCAGATATAATTCCTTAGACCTCTACATCTCATCTACAACTGTGTGTGAGAAGAACCAAGCCAATACCTGACTATAAATACCTGACTATAAATAGATTATAGACTATTTAGGCTATGACTCAGTTCCAGAAAGATTTTAATCTCTGCTGTCAATGGAGCTGAACCTTGACTCTTGAAATCATATTTGCCTTTTACAAATTAACCTCTGTTATAAAATGAACAGAAAATTAGACACTCTATACACATATGCTCATATTACAAAACATTAGCAAACTCAATTTCCATTAGGCATTATTAAATATTGAGACATTACTATGAGACATGGGCTCATTACATGAATAATGAGTAATAATTACAAATAATTATTCATTATCTGAAATGTTAAATGTAGATCAATACACACAATGGCTAGATTTAAAGAGTTCATAGCATTTGAGCTGCAGGGAATGTCTGATCTCAAAAGCACATGAACTAGAGGAAATCTGTTACATTTAACGTAACTACTTAATATGAATGACATAAGAACCAGGCCCAAAATCTATGTATGAACTGGAAAGTATTCAGGTTCTTAGATACCTCAAGCAATATAAGTTTAACTGCTTAGAGAGAAAGGTATTTGCTTATGGCATGAACACACATTCACACCTGCTGTTGGAACTGTTTCCAGTAACGGAACTACTTTATCACAATAAGTGTTAATACTTTATTCCTTTTTCTGCTAATCCCATTTTCTGTTTTACTTTAACGGACTGCAAGATTGCTACAAAGTTTAGGGCCCTGCTGGGCTTTAAAGTTTATGTCAGTTTTCAGTGTTTTTATAACTACAGCTCACATTGTCCTGGTTATTCTAAGAATCTGTTTGAAATCACTTCAGCTCAGTCCAACCCTGACCTTTTGCTAAAGCACAGTCAATGGAAAGGTTTTGCTGAAGGAAAAGATAATGTATTAATAATGGGACTCCCAGTTGAATGCATATGTAAATAAATATCTACATTGTATCATATACACTAAGGGATCTGCTTAAAACCTACAGTTATTAAGGTGGAGGCAACTTACTTCCACTCTGGACCAAAACTTTGTTTAACATAATTTTTATTGAGCTCTTGAAGGAGGCACGGCTCAGTTTCATTTTAACTATGAGCCTGTTGTGGCTCATAGTACAGCTCACAGCAGCCTAACTGACCCCAAAATCATCGATTTGAAGTTTAGTCAGATTTAAGAGTTCAGCCTTTAAATTATAAGAAAAATCAAATTTCTGGAAAGGAGGGGCATCCTCTCTTGTTAGTTTCTGGTCAGCTCATTCTTTGAACGCCTCTCCAAGACTTCAGGTTTCGGTAAGACCCACTACTCTTCCTGCTCCTAGTCCTGATTTTCCTTTGCTGAGTGCTGCCTAACAAAACCCTGTCTTGCTTTCTGTAGTGATCCCTGCACTGTCCCTCTCACTCCCTGTTCTCCAAGGTCCTTTGGCCTCCTTGCATGTGTAAAACTTGCTCTGCATGAAGAGGTGTGCCAACCCTGTCAGCTACAGCCTACATCTCATCCAGTATATAAGAAATAGCCTTTTATCTATGCAATATTATTAAATATGCTCCTTGGTGTGGCATGAACCCAATATAGTACAGTGGTTTGGAAGATTTTGATTTTATTTCCCATGAAGGCAGGAGACTTATATCTCACTTGGTGTTTTACACTACCACTGTACCCCAGATTGATGAAGTAATTTCTCTGAGAAGAAACTCATTGCATCAACATTTGAAATAAAAGAAATGAAAGCTGTTTTTAATAGTAATAACATTTTAATTCAACCATTTAAATCTAATGCTCCCAGCACTGAGACCTTTATTCATCCCAGACTTCTACTAAAGTCGGGGAGGTGGCAGGGTGGTTCATTTGTGAAACACATACTTCCAACGATATCTAAACATAAATCAGAAGATCTAGCTTTCACGGAGGAGAAAAAATATGGAAGAAGGGATTGAATCGTTTATTTACGAAGTAGGCAAACCTGTGATGACCGTTGTCTAAAATTCGATAATTGAAGTACTACTTCACCACTGGGGAGGACCTTTTTCTGTGCCTGTGAATGCAGACCACCTGTTACTCCATAGTCTTGGTGTGGTTCCACTCATTTACTTAATATCCAAGTCAGAGGAATGGGACTTCGTGGACTGATAAAGATATAATAAGGAATAATTAAGCAGGCTCTGTGCGGTGACAGCATAAGCTTCCAGCCAAGAATATTGAGTATCCCTGCATTTATATGTAGTAGTTTAATACCCCACCACACCTCCTTTAAGTTGGCCTAATTGGCCTTAAAATCAAGGCATCCAAAATGACGAGCCTCTTGTGGAATGCCTGGGGTAGGTTATTTTGCAGCATAAATATCAAAAAGTTCTCTGTGTGTTCTCAAAGTTCTGTACAACTGGTTAGTATCTTCAGCATCAGCCTCTCTGCTGATTAAAGGTCCGGTGCTAAGAAATTCCCTCCTCCCCACAGACATATTTTATAATATTTAGCACTCAAATCTTTGCACTATCAAAGCATTGCACACATGCTATCTAATATCTGCTAATTAACTCATACATCTCGTATTAAAAATGCATATAAAATTAATGACTTGTGGTATCACTGGCTTTTATACAACACATGCAAACTCAGCTTCTGGGTTTTACAAGAAACGTGAGTAAGCTGAGATTCCTCTCTGAAATCTGACAAACACTGCCTTATCTGACAGTCAACAGAGAGGAAATGACTAATGATGAAAATTAGATCTACATAATTATCAATTAAGGACTGAACGTGCACACAAACACCAGCATGGGCAAGGGCAAATCTGCAACTTTCACAAGCAACATTTTCAGTTCCTTAATGAGGCGCACACCAATTACATGGGTTTCCCACAGATTTTTCTCTCAAGATCTGTAGAATGCACGAGAAACAAGTAAAGTCTGTCGTTTTGGTATCCATCAAAGTTCTCTTCCATGTGAGGAAGTGGCTAATTTGTCATTTCACACTCAAAAAGGCGTGAAAGGCAAAACGGAGGGAGGTTAGATGGAAGAGAGTAAAGGGGGGTTGTGACTCATGAGAAGAGACAGTAGGCCTGATTTTGAGCTTGTGTTTGTTGCTGCATATCAGAAATAAATTCAATGAAATCACACTGGTGTAAATTAGACAATAACGAGGCCAGTGTTTCTTGCTTATATGGACAAATTTACACTATTTAAACCAATATATGAACCAAGGAACACTTTACAAATGAAACTATGGTACATAGCAAATTTCTAACTTAGAAGTTTTATTTACACATGGACATCTTTTGTTTTATTTAATTATAATAAAAGTATTAATTCCAACAATGCAAATTTTCAACTTAAAAATACATAAGACCTTTGGGAGAAAAATCCCAAAGAATACACACATCTGAGGAATGTCAGCTCTGCATCAAGAGCACTGGCCTCAGCCACTAAATATTTTCCCTCATCGTCTTTCATTTTAGCTTTGTTCTTGTCTTTTATTTTTATTTTCTTCTGGATAAAACAAAGCTAGCAAAGGGCCACAGAAACAGTCAGAGACAAACCTTTGGAGAGATAGGAGAGGTGCAGGCAGGAATCCCATTATTTGTTAATAGGATTTGTGCACATACCTCCCACAGACCACTTAGGAAATTTACTCCCAAGCATCTTGGTGGCAGTTTCAATTAAATTCAACATTTAATTTCAGCAAATGGACTGCAAACTGGTGGCTACTGAAACTCTAATGAGTAAGGATTGATAAATCCCCTCTCTTAAACTATGATCATGCTTTGGGGTTTTTTTTTATTAGAATGAACTTTGTTCCTAAGCCAGTATTTAATTTGATTTTTTTTTGCTGGCAAACCCCACCTACGTGCCTGTATACAAGCCCAACAGGTAAATTAGCAGGTATTTTTTCAGATTTGTCACACATTCCTACCATGCTTTTTATTCCAAAATATGCCAAGAACTAGAAATACATCTGCCCTCCCTGAAATGTAGCCACTTCTGGTGTGAAATGTGGAAGCAAATATTAACATGGGAACACGGACACTAAATCCTATGTGAAAATTATGCAGGAAGTACACAGCTCACGTAGCCTCAGGCTACCCAGAAATTATCTGGAAGTGTACATCTTTTCACTTTAATGAATGCATTTGAAATTATTGCCTGGTGTGTGGTACTCAAATAAGGAATGTCTCGTTTGGTATCAAATCCCATTGCACAGTCTCACACAGAATAATAGTGATGGCGAGTTATCTGATTTCAGTAAGAAGCAGTACTAATTCATAGGCAAGATGCACAAAACCAGAACACAGTATTTTTTTTTAACAGAAAATGTCCTTTCTTTAAATAGCATTTACAAACTACGTAGATGGTGGTCTGGCTGGCTCGTGGTGCCTTCGGTTTCGCTTTTTTTTCATCTCCTGCACATGCTTCCATTTGGCACCACCTTTGTTCCGCTGCCGCCGCTTCTCCCGGTGCCACATCTGTTCACAGTACTCATCCAGGCTAAAGCTGGGGCTGCTGACAAGCTGAATGTAGTCCTTGTACCTCAGCCGGGACTCCGTCAGCAAATCCCTCACCCGGCCCTCCTCATCCTCAGTTTTCTGAGTGCTTTCCATTTGCCCATTCTCAATGACATTTAAATTCAGCTTCACAATGGTGTGGACAAAGGTGTGCTCCTGGGCTTTGCAGAAGTAGGCTCCCCCATCCTTTTTTTGCAGGCTGCGGATCAGGAGCCCATGCTCTGTTTTGATGATCCTTTCATCTGCCTTCAGCTGTGGAGTTGGACAAAAAAGAACGAGACACATGAGTTTCACCTGCAAAGCCAGAACTTCTGTCAATGCTATAGCGAGGTGGAGAAAAGGCTCAGCTGGCACATGGCGTGCCCCATCCCTTGGGTGCCAGTGCACAGTGGGGCATGTACAGCTGGGACAGGTACCAGGAGATCCATTCAGTATCTGAGTTCTGCTCCTAACTATAGCATCTCTCTCACAGAGATTTCAGCATGAAGTATTAAAAGATACAGGTTGACAGACTGTCACACTTATCATACCAAAATGGAATAAGTTAGTCTCCACTCTCCAAGGAAAGGTAGATACGTAGTGCCACAAATCCCATTTATTTTTTATCTGCTCTTCTTGAAGTATCTGTACTGCACCCAGCATACTAGGGTGCACATATATATATGGAGCACTGAGGCCCTACTACACTGCAAATAAATACTACTAACTTTTAAAGTGAGAAGCTGTGATTCTGATCTTCTTCAAATGGGTTTTACAAAAGGAAGTTGATACTGGCTTTGATTCACTGAGAAGTGATTAAAAGTACCCAGCGAGGTGAGATAAGTACAACCCAGTACAATTCTTTTATTATCAAGATCTGTAAAGAAGAATTTAAGATGGGAAAAAAAGAAAGAAAAAGGAAAAAAAGATTGAGATCACAAGTGAGAGCTGACGTCTGTCAGCATGGAACTGTGGTTTCATTTATGAATGGAAATATTTTAAAAAATACAGCATGATCTCATGTATTAAAAATAAGGTGCACTTTAGAATAATAACACTGTCATGTAAGTCACATATACGTTGATCTGAATATTATTTCCAAAATAATATAAGTCTTAAAAAAAGCCTAACTATCCCCTCTAAAAAAAACCAGGATAGGGTACTGGGCACCTAAGTATTTTTGCAGCTGGGTAACATAGAAGCTAAGTGATTTGCCAAAGACCGTATAAAGATTAGTAGCAGAGGTGGAAGCAGAAAGCAGAGCCCCAGCTCCCAGTGTCCAACACCAGCATTTCCTTTGCAAATGATCCTGGTATAGTCCAAAGCTGGCACCTCCCAGGCATGCTATGTTCTGCTGCCACACAGAGGCTGCAGCACACAATGGCACTGAAGGCACTAGAGCACAGCTTGTTCAGCCTGCAGCAAAGCCAGGGCTTTAAAGGCAGCCTCAGCACTGCTGGTGGCATTGTTATAATGTAGATTAACTTCAGCACAAGTCTGAGCAGTGGGTTTACAAAGGAGGGAGTCGGGGCCAGGAGATGCAACACAAAATCTGGAAAATTTCCCAGAGAGCACATCTGACCCTCCAGCAAACTTCAGAGGATGAAGATCAGGGCGGCATAAAGATGACTAAATTAGATTTATTCACAGTGGGTAAGCTACACACTGTTTCTTTATGTAAAAAATCTGTATGATTCTCTCTTCTGCTCCATGGGAAAAAATGTATGCATACATGTGATTCTCCATCTGTTATGATTCTAACTTGCTAGTACTTTATCATAATAGGGCCTCTTGGAGGAAAGAGATGGATGAGATGACCTCCCAGGGCTTTTATTTTTTTTTTTTTACCATTTTCTACATTTCTAAGCGAATGACTTTTGAAGGGTTAAATAATTTGTGAGGCCATTTAGAGATCACCAGAAAAAGCAATTCACATCTATGTGACACATACACAGATACAGAGAGAGAGATTTTGGCTTGCTACTGTATCAGCTGTAACAGTTTTCAGTAAGGTATAGAGTGGTTAGGTAGACAGATGGATAGATAGGTATGTGGATGCATGGATATAGGCCTGTGCACTACCACTGATCTCACTGCAGCAGAAATCTGCTGCTACAAAATCCTGGTCAGAAAATGGCACTGGCTGCCTGGTTCTGTGGCCAAGGGTTTTTTTTGGCTCCTGGAACCAGTTGATGGTGTTGGATCAAGCCTAAGCTTTAGTTTCCTTGTTTGTAAACTGTATATAAGCATGGCTACTTGAAACTAGCAGGGTGAAATCATACTAATTTCAGGAAATTCCTGGAAAATCGATTGTCCTGACAACAGGTGCTACGTGAGCACAAATTACATTTGATTTACTACACTGAGTTTAAACCAGAGAAATCATTGTCAAGCCACAAGTACATACACAGAAGATAGCAGGGAGACAAACCAGAAGAAATAATTTTTCCACCTTCAGAACCTACAGCACAGGGCAGTAGTCCTCAATTTTATCAACTAATAACAGTTCATTCCAAGTAAATGTACCTTCCTTACAGTAAAAACAGGAGCATAAAATGTATAAATGAATACATAAATAAGTAGCTGTAGGCAGAAATATGTCTAGGGCAGGTGTTTCCTTGTGGTGCCGGACTTCACAGAGAGAAACAGGAGCAGGAGCCAGGTGGAAGTGCTCGGAGGCTTGGCTGTTGCAATATGAAAAGCAAGCCTCTCTTCCTTCAGCCTAGGCTTCATGTCAACATGAAGACCCAAGTTTGAGCAAAGGATGGGAAGCAGCAGCTAATTTCCAGACATTTGGGTTTCATAAGGCACTATGCAAAGACCAAATTCCCACATTGTCTGAGTGAAAACAGGATCAGTTTCTTTGAGCTCAGGGCTTGATACAATTGCAGCAGTAGCATCTGCCTATCGGTGGCTCTGCCAGTATTGTAGTCGAGAGCGCCTTGACAGCTGTGTACCTCCTACACTTGGAAGATCTCCAGCTGGCTGATTTGGCTGGCTGGGCAGCAGTCCAAAGAGCCCTCACTAGTGCTTCACCTATTTTCACTGAAAGGAAAGCAGAATAATGGCAGATCTAGACTTGAAAAGGTCACTGAACCCTGAAGCCCAGCACCCTGCTTCTCATAACTATTTACCATTTGTGTAGCAGCCATCACTTTCTAGTCATAAACGTGTTAACTGACGGAGTTGCCCCCCCTCTGCCTTGGGATACTTCAGAGAGATATAACAGAGTCTAAATTGGTTGTGTCCTTTAATCCTAGTCCACCAGGACTCCTATTTTTAATGAAGCAGCATTCTTACAGAATGTCCTTTGTTAACCTTGGATATTGATTTACAGTGATTGTCACCTCCTCCTTCTCTGTGCCTCCATTGTTCATTCCTTTCTGATCCTCTGGCAGGGTGAAATTACGGCTCTGATTTCACACATATTGAGCAACACTTCATTACTGTTTCCCCTCCTCACTTCTCTTTTTGGTATCCTGTTTATGTTGTTTTACCCATAGGTTCAGAATTCTTCCTGTCTTTCCTCTCTACTTTCCCCCCCATAGGGCTCTGGAGTTTCATAAACACCTGGCATTTCATTACTTGGTAGCAGATCTTTAACCTTTCACTTGAATGCTTAATGTGCTCTTTGATTTCTGACCTATAGATGTAAAAACATATTTTATTAAATTTTATGGAGATGGAAAAGACTAGCTAGATAAGAGACATCGTTCTGATTTGGCCAGCTGTGGTTCATTACTCCCTATCCCAATATCTCATAATCAACTCTCCTGAAATATTTGTAAATAGGATTTAACAATTCAGAAGCAGAAAGGCCTTAATTCATAAAAGCTTGCTGACATGTGCTTAAGTTTTAACATACAATGAAAATTAAACATGAGAGACATAGTTTTGTTCAATAGGGAACCAATTATAAACCATAAAAATGAAGTAATTGATTACCATTAACTTTCTTCTCTTAGTGGAGCGGGAGCAGATTTTTGACAGTATTTTCTCAACAAATCGTATTTTTCATCCTTCATGATAAGTACATAGGTTTGCCTAAAATTACACTACCTGAAGCATGGCACATACCAAAGATACTGACAATATTTGACAAAGGGAAAAGATCTCCATGCAAACTAAACACTTGATAGTCACAAACTGAATTTAACAATGGAGGAAAAACAGGCATTGCCAATAATGATGGCAAATCTTTAAACAATCAGTAAGTTGGAAAACAACCAAGGATTTGAAAGTGCTGTGGCACCAGGTTAGGTCAATGCATTTTGTCCTTTGCTAATGATGTGTTTAGATAGCTCCCTCTTTACAAATAATTCATATGTCAACTCTTTCACAGTTAAAACACTGCACCTGTCTGGGAGAAGAAAGTGGCTTCAAAGCCTGACTTCCCCCATTAATCAACATGTGAAAAAATGTTAGAGGTAAAGCTGGACTAATCATGGGTTAGCAGCAACCCATGAACAGACTGAAGCAGGGAGAAGAAAATGAGGAACATTTGCTGAGAATTCACATTCATCTTTGGTCTTCTATTGTTTTCTTCTTCATTCTCATTATTTGACTGGAAATAAAGATCACTCAGGGTTTCTTTTGTCATTATTGTTACATATGACTCTGTTTATTTTGTACTGGGAAAACAATCATTTAACTCTAACACAGCTGTAGAGTTAAATTCTCTTTTCTTTTCTTTTTTTTTTTTTTTAACATCTTTTTTTTATTTACCAAGAAGCCACAGGAAAAATGAAGAATGTATTGCTGGTACAATGTCATTATGAATCCTACTATTTTCACGGTGAAGCTAAGTTATTATACTGAGATTAAACTCCCTCCTCCCTCCCCAGTGTATTCAAATCAAAGTAGATACATCACGTGCTATATCTCAGCTCAGACTTACTTCTTTTTTTTCCCCATGAAACTGTCAAAAACATTAGCCTTACCTAAGAAACTCAAGGTATTGGAAGGAGGAAGTCAATTAGTCACATAAAAAAAAAAGTGAAAGCAGGAGAGCTATAAGTACTCCCTAGGCTGCAGGATTTCATCTTATTTTCCCCCGACTCTTGATCTCTTTCTCATTGACCAAAGGATTCATCACTGAACTATACTCCTCTAACAGAAGGTACTTCTGGAAAATCAGACATTGGTGTATGTCCTGTGTGTTACTAGGCTCTCATCCAAATCTTAGATTTTAGGTCTGATGTTGAATATGTGATCATTTCTTTTCCACAAGAGGATGCTGACTGGAAGTTTATAACAAAGAAAACCACCATCATGACACAAAAATCTCCAGCCACAAAAATATGTGGAAACTTCTGTCTTGGATAAACTGAGAAATGTCTTCTCAGTCTAGCTAAAATGTGGAATGGAAACAAATTCTCTTTGCTCCAGTGGCAGGGGGACTAGGTCACACTCCTGTGCTTGGCAAGATGTCCTGCCCAAGAGAGTGTTAAAGTCTTGTACCTACCAAAACATCAGATATTTGTTAAGCTGGTTCCATCAGAAAAACACAGCTCAAGGTATGGGGTAGGAATATGGGAAAAGGAGAGAAGCTGAAGAAGAAATGGGAATGTCCCCCTGCTTTTTGGTGGATTTATTTTCAACCCCAGGTATGAATAGAGCAGGAAGGAGAGAGTGAAAAGTGATCTGCAGCTATTTTGTCACTTCAGACCATAGGGTTTGTTCTGTCTCCTGCATGAGGACATGGCAGACCTGGAGCTGCAGGAGATTTGGAGTGATAAGCAGCCTAAAGCACAAGGGCTAATACTTTTCAGAATCACGGGGCACCAAAACTAATGTCTTTGTAGGGAGCCATGCATTTACTTTCTTTTTTCCTAACATCTCTTTTATATATGTTATACTATACTATATACATAATATAATACATAGGAATTTTAGGAGAAATAAATAACTTTTAAGTTTCAGAAAATTCAGCACTTCAAAACAGTATGAACAAATGACGTCTCCACCTTTTTAAAAATTCTAGACATCAAAACACACTCCCTCTTCTCAGTCACTAGCCCTGCATGCACAGGAACAAACATGATCAATTGCGTGAGCAATGCTAAACACTAAAGCACTAGATATTTGACTCCTGACCTTAAAATGGCCCCAGACTACAAGGAAATGTACTCCCACTAGCAGCAAAATGACCTGGTGACAGCTCCTGTGCCACAGGAGATCCTGCCCCTCCCCACAGGTCACTCTGCCTGGAAGTCACATTCTGAACCATGACCCTAAGGGTAAAAAGTTGGGAACATCCTGCTGGGCTAAACACTTCCCATCTAGTCTGGATTTTGCCCTTTTCATTCCCTCAGGAAGCTGTAGTGCATGTCTGGGACAGTGCAAAGCCATCTATTTGTAAAGCCAGGTGTAAAGACTTGCTGAGACATTGCAGTTTCAGCCCTGGAACTAAAAGTCCGTAACCTAAGTTCCAGGTGCATGGAGTCATTTGCAAAGTATGGTATCGTCATCACAATAAGTTACACTGCTAAGACATGCACTAAAATAATGTATGGTGTTATTTGAGAAATCTGCTGCAGGAAGGGAGGGAGAGAGCAGAAAATATAATTGCAATGGGAGAAGTTATGGAAAGGCATTGGCTGAGCAAAAATCAAGCTACACATTAAATATGACCACACTGTTTCTGTCACATATGGTATTTTTGTAGAATTGAAGTACTTTGAAAAGGAAGTCAATTATTCAGCCAATCTTCAGATTTTCTAGGAAGGCTCCCCATTAGACTCTAATACCGATGAATTAATTTTCACTGATAACTTAAATTAGAAAACCTGAAAATCTTCATTTCGGGATCCCCAAATTAATAGGGGATTAACATTTTAACCTGCAAATACCTTTACTCTGACTAATAGGAGAAGTGATTTTCAGCATCTTTACAGACCTAGTCACCTATTTAGGCAGCCATATATGAAATTAGGAATTTAACTTTAAGTGCATGCATTTGAAAACGTGACATTTCTGGATTAATATCTTTATCTTAAAAAAGAACCAAAAAAGTTTCTTTGTTTTTCTTCTAAGAATGATATCTCCCAATATGATGATTAGAGATGTATAGGCTGAGTTTGATTAGAAAGACTTCAATTTCTTAGGATCCTGCAACTAACTTGGGTTCCTGGGGGAACTGGCTGATGTGGTGGCCAAGCCACTCTCTGTGATATCTGCAAAGTCGTGGCAGCCAGGAGAAATCCCTGGTGATTGGAAAAAGGGTAACATTCTGCCCATTTTTAAAAAGGGTAGAAAAGACAACTCTAGGAACTACCAACCTGTCAGCCTCACCTCTGTGCTTGGGAAGATCATGGAACAGATCTTCCTAGAAGCTATGCTAAAGCACCTGGATACAGGGAAGTGATTTGAGACAGCCAAGGACAAGTCCTGCCTGACTAACCTAGTGGATTTCTATGATGGGGTAACCACAGCAGTGGACATGGGAAAAGGAATAGATGTAATCTATCTGGACTTCTGTAAAACCTTTGTTACAGTCTCCCCTCCCCCGCAACATCCTTCTGTCTAAACTGTAGAGAAATGGGCATGATGGGTGGACTGTTTAATGGATAAGGAATTGGTTAGATGGTTGCATTCAGAGTAGTGTTCAACGGCTTGATGTCCAAATGGACCATGACAAATGGTGTCCCTCAGGGGTCATTGCTGTTTAATATCTTCATTGATGACATAGAGAGATGCTGTGCACCCTCAGCAAATTTGCGGATGACACCAAGCTGAGCAGTGCAGTTGTCACACCAGAAGTTTGGGACGTCATCCAGAGGGACCTGGACAAGTTGGAGAAGTGAGCCTGTGTGAACCTCATGAGGTTCAACAAGGCCAAGTGCAAGGTCCTACATCTGGATCAGGGCAATCTGCAGTTTCAGTACATGATGGGGGATGACATGATTGAGAGCAGCCCTAAGGGCTTGGGGGTGCTGGTTGATAAGAAGCACGACATGAGCCAGCAATGGGTGCTTGCAGCCCAGAAGGCCAACAGTATCCTGAGCTGCATCAAAAGAAGTGTGGCCAGCAGGTCGAGGGAGGTGATTCTGCCCTTCTACTCCACTCTTGTGAAACCCCACCTGGAGTACTGTGTCCAGTTCTAGAATCCGCAACATAAGAAGGATACGGAACTGTTGGAATGGGTTAAGAGGAGGGCTACGAAGATGATCAGAGGTCTGGAGCCCCTCTGCTACGAGGACAGGCTGAGACTGTCGGGGTTGTTCAGCCTGGAGAAGAGAAGGCTCCAAGGAGACCTTATAATGGCCTCCTAGTAGCTGAAGTTGGTGCACAAGGAATGCTGGAGAGGGACTTTTTCCAAGGGCCTGGAGTGATAGGACAAGGGGGAATTGCTTTATATTGGAGGGGGGAAGATTTAGACCGCACATTAGGAAGAAATTCTTCATGATGAAGATGGTGAGGCACTGGAACAAGTTGGCCAGGGAAGTTGTGGCTGCACCCTCCCTGGAAGTGTTCAAGGACAGGTTTGATGGGGCCTCAAGCAGCCTGGTCTAATGGGAGGTGTCCCTGCCCATGGCAGTGGGGTTGGAACTAGATGATTTTTAATGCCCCTTCAAACCAAAACCATTCAATGATTCCATGAAAGTACTAGAAATTCTTTTACTATATGACTTTTCTGGCAGGAATCAAAGAAAACTAATAGCCATACAATGTCTTTAAGTGATCTGACCCTGTAATCATCAATATGTACATATACAGTTTTATAGGCTGCTACCTTCAAAGACTGCAAAAAAAAACCAAACAAAAATACACTAACAAAGGCACCCTAAGAAGTTGCAGAACATGTGCTTCAGCTTCTATTTTATCAAAGCCAGATCACAGAAACACTACTATGCCTTTAAGGACAATATGTGGTAAGAAGCTATTTGCCTACTGTTAGCATTCGTAATGTAGAAAATCTGTTTGCAGATTTCTCCTTGAAATTTTCTTCTAAATTTGCCTCAAAGGTTAATCTAGCCTTTTAGCAAAGCTTTACTTTTCTCCTACTAACAGATGTCAGACTGTTTACTCAGAGCAAGCCTAGTAAACATTGCTGTGGAAGGCTGCTAATGTGCAAAGATGTAAGCTGTGTGCTTGCTGGAGATTCAAACGCCATCACACACATGCACACATTCCCTTACTCTCTCTAACGTTCACATCCTTGTCACGTTGGGCAGTCCTGCAGTAATGGATATTGCTGTGCCTGGGTTATTGGTACTGAGCCCAGTAAAAGTAGCAGTGGCCAGGTCATTGCCAGTGAACCTTCTGGAAATATAAAGAGTGGCAAAAAAATGATATATCCTTAAGCTATGCTATATAGGTTTAGCCCACTGTAAGTTTGTGCAAAAGTTGGCTTGAGCTGCAGTTTGTTCTTCAATCAAATAAGAAAGATGGCTTGAGTGTGGCTTCCTGACCTTCAGAGGCATAACTGAACCTGGGATTTATGAGAAAATCAATTGATTAATTTTTTTCCTAAATTGACACAGATAAAACTCAGAAGCAGCCCTTCTAAAGAGGCTTTCAAATCTTGAAGGTGTGATTTCTTAAGATACAGAAACATTACATTCCTTACAGGGAAATGGCTGCTTCACACAAAATTTGCAGCTCTTTTTGAGAAGCTCAGGTGCATGCTATACTTGCAACACATTATTTTTAAAAATTATTGAGTTTCCTCAAAACTTGACATAACTTCTTGTTTAGAAAAAGTAAATAAAAAACACATTCAAGAAAAAAAACCCGAACTTGTTAACTACCTACTTAAATTAATTTAAAAATGAGTCTTAAACACATGGTTAGAATTATGCAGGTACTTGTATCACTGACCAAATATGTAAGTGCATTTACAAACTACAGCCTTGGGGAAGTAGAGTGCTAAGTCTTCTGTACAGGACAGCTAAAGATGAATCAATCAAAGCACAAACAATGAATGCCCATAGGTCTTTTAAAGGCTAATACACTTCTACCTGGGTTTTCACTTCAACCACCTTTGTCTATGAGCGTGCTTGGCCTGCTGATCAGAAGATCACACTTTTTTTCCCAAATACGGACTTCAATGGAGGTTACAGGTGGTATTTCAAATGAGTAATCTTTTTCCTTTAGTATTTAGTGCATAGCATGGGAAGTACTGTGTCTATAAATTAATGAACTCTTTATTTCCAACAGAGGAAAGACTCTTTGACAATCCAAAGCATAAGTAAAAGAAGGGGAGTAAAATAAAAGTACTGCAATGTCATAGCCAATACAAAGCCTTGTGCGTTTTTGGCCATATCTGATGGGAAATCAAAAGTGCCTTGTATCCCCTCAGTCTGGTTTTCTGGGCCAAGACATAATTGGGGTGGCAACTTTGGGACTACTGCCATGAGTCACATCTCACCCAGAGGTGATGCTTTCATGGGCACCTGCCCTGCCCTGCTTCTCCCCAGTCTTTAGTAGGAACGAGCACTCCTTCTCCACTCAGAAAGTCTTTTAGGATGAATTATCATTGAGAGTGCAAGACTGGTTGTACGTTTGATAGTTCCTGTCATTTAAACTAATTTTTGTCTCTGGTGAACATTTAGCAAAAAAGCATATAACATCTGCTTATGTGAAAGGGCAGTTCTTTTCACTTCTCCTTCCTCATTGCCATAGCTGCCAACACAGCAGGAATTGGCTTCAGACAGATAATCACTCATGTAAGAGAAGGACTATGAAAACTCTTGAGGTTTGAAACTCACTCAAACCCAGACCAAATCAGTCCTAGCACGTTGACCTTTTGGATATGTTAGAGGGCTTCTTTGTCACTAGGTCAGAGGAGAATCAGCAGGAAATTGTGTAGGGGATATGCAGAGTTTCTGCAGGGCTTCTCTGCCACTGAGGACCCCAGACTGGCCTCTTACAGGAATTAAAGACCATCACAAGTCTCACTGTTTTCTACTCCAGAGGCAAGGTGCAATTCTTTAACCTGACATCTCTCCATCAGTGCACAGTGCCATTTAAGAGAAATTCTCAGACTCCACGAAGAAGAAAAAAAAGCAAATAAAAAGCTTTTTACTGCACAGACCATTCCTTCTCTGGGGAGAGAAGCAGTAAGCCAGACGTGTAATTCTTAGCTACACTGCTTAACATGATAAGGGAAGGCCGTCAGACAGTAATCAGAGCAGAGATTTTATTTAAACAAAGGATTTTGAACACACTTTCACTTATAGATGTAGTTGCTGTGTTAATTACTGGGGTCTTTTTATTCAGTATTTTGATTCTTTTATCACTATTTAAGGCCTAATTTATCTTTTCTTCTACTTTTTTTTTTAATAGAATGAGAGTATATGTCAAAATAAATATAGAAATCTGCTCATGACACAGTGCAAATGGTTTCTCCCTTCCCCACTGCATGCCCCAAATTGTGATACCAGAATGCTATGGGATACATAAGGTGAGGCAAAGAAAAGTAAAACATTGACTAATCCTGCCTTTCAATGCTCAGCTGAATTCTCTATAGAGGAAACTTGCCTTGATGACTATAGCTTACCTCTTCTCGATGTTCTTCTCCAGAGCGCTGAATATACCACCTAATAGAGGCTTGCTGGGACTTAGGAATACATTCCAGAAAAGTTGAATTAAATTCAATGCCAAAAATCACCTTTTCATCAGCAGTTTCATGACTAATGCCTGGAAAGCAAACATGGTACAGGAGATTAACCCTGACCTGGTTTTTAAAGAAATGGGAAAATAGCCTGATTCGGAACAGATGCTATGTGTGAGTGAATTATAAAAAAGCAAAAGGAAACTTAACTTTTAGCTTAAACTATAACTATGAGGATTTAAAAGCAGCTGCTAACCTCCCTTCAGTGCAACTGTTTTTTAAGAAGGTCAATAAAATGTGTATCATGAGCTTGCTGCATTTTAAAGTTGAGGCTTCCACCTTTGAGGAATTTAAAATCTGACCTGTATTTTTCCTTTCAGTAACACAACTACTAAATCCAAGGTAAAGCTGCTAAAAGTAGATTGTAGGACCTGGCTTGTTCATGCCAAACAATTTAAAGGAGTCACAGGACTGAGATAAACTGACATTCACCCTCCTTCAGTATAATTCGAAATGTCCTGTAGTATGTTTCAGACCAAACACTGACGTGGCCAATAGAAGGTATGAGCTCCTTTCTTGGCTTTCTGTAAACCTGAAAACATGATTTCTAATCTCTGCTTCTCCATTTTCCTTTCCAGTCTGTCTTATCTGAGTCTTACCTGCTTGCCGTAGGAATAAAGCTGTTTCTTACACCCTGTTAATAGCAGAAAGGAAGGTAAAAGCAGCAATGCCTCCTAAATCCAAAGTTAGCTCAACAACAAAATGAATACAATTTGGGATTGGTTTTTTTCAATATAATAAGTACCTAAAGTACCTATATGAGATCTATAGAAATTTAAGCTTTCTGCATTAAATGTTTTTCTTTCATTTCACTGTGCCACTGAGATTTCTTTAAAGCCAAAAACCTTTATGCAGCCAATGAATTCTCTGGGAGGGAATCTCACACAGCGGAGCACTGAATTTAAATTGGTTTGGGGCCACAATGGGCCAAAATGTTATTACTTATGGCAAACGGCATAAATAAGCCAAGTGCCTGGAGTGGCACAGGTCAGTTTCATGGTTTTATGGCACACAGGGGTCACCGCAGCTGGATAAAATTTCTGTTGGTGGGGCTACACTGGGGCAAAGGATTAATACCAATTTCTGTTAAGTCATTTTATATTTGTTTAGCAAAGCCAACTCTTCCAGTATCTCATTATCCTTCCAGGAAAATATGACATTGTCAGCCTTTCTGCTAGGCTTTCTATAACCTTGAGTTTTGCACTGTCTCAGATACCACTATTTGGAGAGCCATGGTAAACAGCAAGTGGGGAAATTCTGGCCCTTTGGGAATGAACAGGAGTTTTGCCATTGACTTTAATGTAAATGAGATCTTACTCTGACTTTTAATTATGTCTACAAGCACACACGTACAGTCAGAGTCCTCTGTACTGTACAGCAGACTTAAGTCTTTGATCCTGTGGTGAACAGCACTAATTTCTGCAGTGACTCGCACCAAGATCTTAGGCAGGCACCCAGCACTGCAGCAGCACGAAAATAGCCAGAGATCAATGGAAAGTGGTGGCTCATCCTGAATGAAACATCCAGTGCAGCAATACAATCAATACTGTTTTGACTGGGTTATTCACTTTAATAAGTGGCTAGAAGAGCCCCATACAAACCCAAGCTTGAATTTGAATGCTTTTAATTTATTTTACGCTGCCACAGTGATTGCCACGTAACCGCAGGATTTCATACTGACAGTGCTCTCTGTAAGAGAAGTGCTGCAGTTGCCAAAGGAGCAAGCCAGACCCTTTGGCATCGGAAAAGAGGGTGTGGGAAAGGGAGCGGGGAGCTCATGAGGAGAGGGGGGTAAGCTCTTGTTAATAACAGGAGTATTTAAGTAGCTACGGGGAGGGGAAGGGGCTGGTTTGGCAGCTGGAGCTGAGCCTTGGGACTTGAGTCAAGTGTATGCTGTGGAAAGAGAGAAAATGGTGTGTTCCCTGTCCACCCCTGTAGGTTTTCTCACAGGAGTATCTCCACTGTTTATGGATTGAACATCAAACACATCCTGGTAGCTACTTGTAGGGATGTGTGTGATGTTTTTACGCCATGGGCACATCTCCCTCCCCTGGGTAAGTGCTGGGGGGAGTCATTCATTAGGAAATCAAAGGTGCTGTCCCATGCTGGTAGCCCTTTATCAGCCCTGGTTCTGCAAATTTAACTGTGGGAGTTGTAATACATAAAAAGTGTGGGAAAAGGCAACTGCTTTAACAGTGTTTTTCTGTCACGCTCAGCAAGTTTTCACAGACAGAGACCCTTACAGCAAACTCTGCTGTCAAAGCAACAAAAAAGCAAGAAAGGTGCAAAACACTCACTGTCTTCCACATCCCAGCACTGTGCAACGGGATCTCCATATTTGACATCTTGCCTTCTGGCTCGCCTATGGGAAGAGCATGCAAACTTGTAACACTTCAGGCATAATTGCTGGAATTCAACAAAATACAGAGGAGCTCAGCAGATGTGGACTTGCATTGCTCCCATTCTATTGCTGACAATTACAGTCTTAACTAAAACCAGCCTCACCCTCAAAGCAGCATGTGGCCTAGAGAGATTTGTACTATTGACATCAAGAGAAGGGCCTGTGATCTGGGAAAACCACTGGGAGGGGAAAGAGAAAAAAAGGAGAGGAAAAAATCTGCCTAAAATAAACAGTGTACAGTATAGTGACAGAGTGTCTAAACCTGCTTTAGAAGCACGGGGCAGGGTTCTCTTGCTGGAGTGGACTGTCTTGGAAACACCTAAAAACACTCTTAGTGTTGTACGTCATCGGAAAGACCTCAGATTCAACAGGTGATATTCAAAATTGAACTAAGGATCAGCTCAAGGCAATATTAGTAAACCAAACTTTCAAATGAAGAGAGAAAATTGTATCTTTTAATTTGATAACAAACAATTGACAAAACTGATTATCTTTCACCTTTATGGACAGTAAAAAAGCTTGAGACAATGGTCTGAGCTAGTCTGCTCCCTTCCACAACTAACTTGCCTGCTAATCTCTGGGTGTGTTGCTTAAACTCACTGTGCAATATAATTTAAAAAAAAAAAAGAAAAGGAAACTCTTCTTCTGTAGATGATTGCATTTATCTCCAAAGAGCTACAAACAAAAGTTTATATTTTATTTTTTTAGTAGAAGAACTAGAGACACAGGGAGGAACTGGTTCCTCTCTCACAGCCACACTGGAAATAACGGGAGTGGGATCTCCAATATGCAGAGTAATGCCTTGGCAAGAGAATGGGTGACTGAAGCTGAGCTGTCCACTGTGGTAAAAGTTGTAGACATGCTGGAAGTGCAGGCTGCTACACAGAAGGAAAATATTCAAATAAGTGACCTACTGGAGGATTCCCAAGGCCAGTCACCTATCCTTCATTTTGGAGCCACAGATTTCTGGCCTTCCCACCAAACTGCACATCTGTTAAAAGCATGGGTCATCAATCTCTGTGTCTCAGCCCACCTCAGGCTTCAGCAAGCCTCATGTGTCACTAACTTTGCAGTGAGCCTGAACACTTGCTTTTCCCCTTTCATTTATGCTTCTCTGAATTTAGTTTGCTTTGGCTTTGAGGGAAAACGCATAGTTCCTTGACATCATGACATGATAACCTATGAGTCATTAACCTCAATGGTTTGTCTAATTGCTCAGGTCCCAGCCCTGCAAACCCTAAGGTAGAAAGTCTCATTCCAGAGCCTGAGCTCAGATTGCAACCTCCTATCCTCCCTGCAAGAATTACTGTCAGGGAGGCTTCATGCAAAGGGAATGAAGAGGCTGTGAAGGACCCTGGCTCAATAAACAAGCTCAGATCTCCAGCTAAGCCAGCCAAAGAGTCCAAGAGAAACATCCAGCAACTTGTGTATTGCACTCCTAGAGCCTGCAACATGCTCTCCCTTCATGCAGTTCCATGCTGCAGGTACATAGCTGGCAGGTACACAAAGTTCAGAAGAAGCTCCTTTCACCATGGAAAAACTGCTTCTGATGCGGTCAAATCAGAGTAGTTAAATCTCTGTCTCCCTCTCATGGCTACACTGCAAATTCAGTTGATGAGTGATGCACTGTGAACCAAGTTATCTGAAGTAATTAAAACAGATAGGAGAAGCCTGATTGTTTAGAACAGAGAATTAAATGTATTTTATTATTGACCACTCTGGAGTACAATGTTAAACTCCACTTTATAACTATGCTAATGCACTATGCACAAGGCAGAAGTTTATGAGAGGCTCTTGCACCTGGGGCAAAGTCAGTCACAACCTAGACCTCCATCTGAGCATCGCATGCCTTAAAGTATTCAGTATAAAAAGTGATGGATTTATGATGTTAGCTGCAGTAGCCGAGTTACTGTAGTTATTGTCACACACACTTAAACAAAGCTGTCTTGTTTTCAAGGTTCTTTGAATAGAAATGTGAAATGTGGCCAGAGTATGATCAAATTTTAAGGCAAATTACATGCTAAGTAAAGAGGCAACATGTTCTGATTGGGAACCTCTAAAATTCTTGAGAGCAGCAAGATCTTTTACAGCAATTTGTATTTTTTTTTCCTACCTTTTGGAAGTAGGAGCGTATCTGGAACATGAGTTTCCATCCCAGGCACAGTATGGGTCTCTGGCAAGGCAGCAGTCTGCACAGGCCTTCCCATACGTATGACATCTGTGCAGAGAGAGCTGAACCAATCCATCCCTGGAACCAATGTACAATTGTTGCTGCAAATCAGGCAAAGAAAATTAATTAGGAGCATTCTCCGAATGGTCCATTTAAAAAGTTCCCTTCTTCAGTACCAGACTTGCAGACTTTCAACCTTGCCCCAGATTTTACAAAATTTACAAAATTACTTTACCATAAAATGTTTCTCAATGCTCAGTATGAACTGGCCACTCCCCATCCGTCCCTGTCAACATGGCAGAGAGGAAAGGGGTCTGGAGTCCTGGAAAGACACCAGTACTCAACACCCTTACACCTTTAGATTTGTGTTGAAATAAAAAAAAAATCAGAAGCAAACCATGGAAAGAATGGTTTAATAACACATTTAAAAACAAGCGGCTGGATAGTCGCGACATTAAGAATCTGGGAACCAGGGATGACCTTGTGAGAATAAAACTTCATCTTCTGCTTCTGATCCCTAGGTAGGACACGGATACTATTACTTCCCTCTCCCCAGTGTGTGAGTACATTGCCTGTTGAGACAAGGGTGGTCCAAATGCTTGCTGTTGAGCTGGAGCTGGCCCATGCAAGACTTCCAGCTGGCCTGCCACCTTTTTTCAGGGGAGATGGAACCCAGCTGCACTGTGCGTGCCTGAATGGCAAAATACCTCCTCCTATGTGAGGGAGGCGTGTTGTGCTGGAGCTGCTCTGGCCTCTTCTGCAGTCAGGGAGGGATAGCTCTGGTGTCATGCTGCCTCCCAAACGTGCACATAGCCATCGTAGAGTTTGGAGCTGCTATAAAACTGTTCCCCATAGGGAGATTCCCAAGTGGGGCAGGCCCCTGTGACTGCCAGGTTTGGACCACCCAGATTCAGATCGCAGTTTTAGAGAAGGGCGACTGGTTTTCAATCTGTGCTCACACAACTTTTAGCACAATGAGGCCCTGAGCTCTCTTGACTACTAATAAAAATAACAACAATAATAGTAACAGCAATTTTTCACTAGATTATAGAGAGACAAGTATTTCTAGTGTCCAGAAAATTAATGTGCATTGCCTTTGTTCACAAATTCCGTTACCATATGACTAAAGATTTGTTTCCCTGAATAATCATCACCTTGGGTTTACAAATTACTGTTTATAAGTAAATGTGAATTAGGCAGGCAAACAAGTCTTCTTTCCAGATACATTTTAAGAATTATCTATGGAAAGCTTGGCCAATAGGTAACAGGTATCACCTGAAAATAACAAACTAGGTGTTCGGTATACCATATAACCTGCAGTAATTGAATACCCTTGTGATTACCTGCTTCTGAGAAATCTCCATGGTCGAGATAAATGAAGGGTGCTGTAAAACAAATCAGTAAGGTACATTAGTTTACACGTTCCCTATTCTAAATGAAAAAGAGAACTTAAAATATATAAAATTATAGATTCATTTGCTTGGTTTAAAGAAATATTAAAAACAAAACCCCAGAAATTGCTAAGTTTATGCTTCCAAAAATACCTCCCATAAATTTTTCCTGCCACTTACGAGGCAACTGCCTTTAATTCTTAGTGTTCGCAATCTACCCCATCCTGGGGTCTGGCAATGTGCCTTCACATCAACTTATGTTCTTATTAAGAACTATTTGAGAGGCTTAGATGGCATTTAGGGGATATATAGGCAGATCCTCTGCACCCGGATGTATTTCACTTCTATGACACACAGTGAAATTTTTGCCAGTGACTGATGAAAGAACAGGACAAAAGCTCAGAGTATTATCTATGGCCTAATAGGAGATGGTTGATCTAAGTCTATTATTCAATGTTAATGCAATTTGAGGAAATAAAGGATGTTTTCTTCAGCCCTTTAACCCCTCCAATTTTCTGGATTCAACAACATAGAGGTAACAGTTATAAACATTACCAATAAATATGTGAAGGAATGTCTTCTAAGCAGGAAAACATTTTTTTTTGTTTTAAATATGATATGGTACATTTTCCCATGACATTATGTTTTAAGAATGTAGCAAATCAGTGCACATACTGAAACTGCCGATTACTTGGCAGGTCACAGAGTAATCTTGAAATTTTCAGTGTTATTTATAACTGGTGTCCAAGACAGTCGAAAAAAAGACATGGAGATCTTTTCAATCTAAGTTTCATCATACACATGACATATCGAAAGGCATATGGAGGACTATATTCTTTGAAACAATCATTAAAGATCCTGTTCTTACACTTGGAAAACACTCTTCAAGTCCCAAATTCATTTATTTTGCAGGTGCAGAAATTCTTGCTAATACCTTGTACATTACATAGGAGAGAGGATGGGTGAGAAAGTAATCAAAACGCTAAGGATGCAGATAGAAATTGACAGAAAAATCAAGGCAAAAACTGAGAAAGAATTAAATTATACAGTGAGAAAAAGAAAACCAAAATAAGAATGCGAAGAAAGAAGGAACTACAAAATGCAGAAGAAAATCAGTCTCCATTTTCCTACTGTAACGTTATGTCATTATCAGCTCCCCTACCAGCAAAACGGTTTATCAGAAATTGTGTCTGTGCAACAGAAAGGCACTCTCAGCTTTTTACAAGCACTATTTATGAAGATGTCATTGGTGTTAGCTGGGATCCGGTTACTTTTTCCCTTTATCACTCACCCAGACTAACCGAATCAAAATGCTTAAAAATAGTTCAGTCAGAATTGATAGTGAAAACTAACTTTTTTTTTCCTATTTTCACCTCCTAAAGTTGTTATTTTAAACAATTTATATATGTCTGTGGAATGTTTTTTGTTTGATTTTTTTTAAAAAAAAAAATAAACAATAGCACTAAGAATAGTCTGAAAGCTGAGAAAATAGGAAAATTGCATGAAAAATAAAATAACAAAGATAAAAAAAAATATAGGCTTATAATAAGACTGCAAACCAGAAGAAGACAGGATAAACAAGACTGTCTAGGAGTTTGAAAAATCATGGTCTGTTTGGTTTTGGAATTTTTTCAATTGACTTATGCAAAGAATACCAAGGCATTTAAAAATTTACACAGCGTCCCTCTGGAAACTTGAACTAATTCCAGTAAACAAACAACCAGGCATACAAAGCCAGTTTGGGCCTTAAAGTCCCTTGAATAATATTTAATTGATGTTGTAGCTGTTAATGCTTACCTTGAATATATGCAACTCTTCCAGGACCACTTCCTCCTTAGTCCACTTCTCCTTTGTGATACTGACAACTTTCAGGACTGTGCCTATGTCTGAAACAAATATTCATTATGTAAAACCTACAGCTACATTCAGTACATATGTGATACTCCATTTCTTTCTTCATAGCAATTTGATCTCTCATTCCTTTCTTCTATTATTTTTTTTTTTAAATGTGATGCTGTAAGTTTAGGTCACAAAGGAAAAATAAACCTCTAAAACTTGGCCTTGTAAATAAAACTAATGCATCACGGATGTAGCCTTCAAACAACACCTATCTGTGTCTGCATCTATCACTATCTACATATCTGTAGATAATACATCTACAGTTTTACTGTATGGTTAAGCCAACAGAATTGTAGGCTACTCCTGGCAGGGAGGGTCTATTTCTCCTGCTACACAAACACAAACGCACACACAGGCATGTCTGTGCTGCCAGCTACAAGTTTCTGTATATTCCCTTGAGTCAGAACTGAGGCCATCTGACCCCAAAGAGAATCAACTTAGGGGCTAACTCTTTATAGAATTAATTTTCATTTAGTAAAGCATCTTAACTAGAAATCGGTTAGATTTCAATGTAGGGAGTTAAACAATACATTTTTTTTCATTTATCTTTTAATTTTAGGGAAATTTTTGGAGAAGATTTCCATTCAGCATCAAAATCTTCACTTAATCACTACAGAAATTAGTTCTTTGGAGTTATCTGGAGAATTTTTTAAAGTTAAAAATAGCCCTAAAAATTGCGCAGAAGTGGGCTGGGTGCTGCGATGTGCAGTGTGGAAACGACACAGCGTAGCACTGCATCCTAAGCTCGATGCATAGTACTGAAATGATGAAAAATAATACATTATAATGGAAAGAACGCAATTTCCATTCTTCTTTTCCCAAACTACTGAAGATCATATTACCAATCAAAGCCAGAAGTATTTCAGTTTGCCTTATGTATTAGAACTTTTTGTTTGTTTGTTTAACATAATTGCCAAAGTCTGCACATATACAAGTTGGTTGCACACATTCAAACATATAATAGTCCTCTGAACTGCTGCTGCTCAAAATCTCCTGGGTTATTTGGTATATCTGTATTCAGTCTCTCTCTATAATACTTGAAATTTTATCTCCAAGGGTATTTTTTTTCCAGAGGAAAATAGTTGAGAGTATAAAATAGAACAAAAACATGTGTTTGTGGAAAACTCACTTTTAAGGAAAAAAAGCACTGCAGATAATAGCTGCATATCATGGAGCGCCACCTAGTGACTGCAAAGTACAGGTTGGCCTTATCTCTAAATCCAAGATCTACTCTGAAGAATTATCGTTGGTGCTGGGTAGTGCCAGTTAACCTGGGAGTATTCGAGTTGCTGGCCTTCAATATAGTTTTATTCCCATGACAGATTTTATAGTAGAGGATAACAAGCAACTGAAAGCGATCTCTATAACCACTAAAAGAATATTTTGTACATTTTAACCGGTGAACATTCTTTTATTGACAGCTTAACATTTAATTACTTGTCCTCAGTATTATCACAAGAAAAGTAAATTTTAGTGAGTACTCCCAAATCCCAGGCTTCTCACAGCTGGCAATTCTGTTCACTCCCCTTCTCTGCTGACTGTGTTAAAGATTGCATCCAAAAAACAACATTTTCTGTCGTCATGGCTAAAGCTTATTCCCAGCCTTTTCAGGCAGCAAGGGAGCAAACAGTCCTTCAACATTCGTTTCTATGAAATTGTGTTTTCCCTTTGACACCACTATAGTTGGACTTCTGGGGATTGTGGAAGGACTCTCACACCTTCTTTTTTTGAAAGATAAGAGTTGTGAGAGGAATGGAGCTGAAAGACATAAATGGTCCAAGAGCGAGGCTATCTCTGGACTTGTGTGTTCTGGGAAGCTCTTGAAGGTGAGACAATCCACACTTTATAAGAGGTGATGCTCTATGACAATTCACTCCTCTCCCCAAATCACTTCTGCATACCCATATCCCTCAAATGACATGCTATGACATCAAAATCATTTATAGGCCAGAAAAAAGGCTGTGCAGCGCAATAGCACTGGAGTAGGATTCAGAGACCTATTTTCTCTCCAGGCCATATCAGTAGCTCATCCACGGCCTTTGAATAAACCTTTCTACCTCTATGCACCTTACTTACTTACTCCTTAGTAAAGAGTTTAAATCTACCAGTGAAAAGTGCTTTACAGGAGCTGTTACTACTGATAAAATTTTGAATTGTGGATAAAGGACAAAAAAATTACAGTGGAGTAAGACTGTGAATTATTACTTTTGGAATGTTATAAATAGGTATGTTAATATCTCTTAGTATACCATGTTGTTGAATGGTTCATCCAGTGATTCTAAATCTGACTATTATGGTAAAATTATAGATTTTTTCCTTATGGCAAGTAACCATCATAAAAATGTAAAGAAATACATGATTTTCTGTAGAAAAACTGCAAAGCAGGTTTCTTCCATGACAGAGTAGTTTAACCTTTCTGTTCAATCCTGGTTCTCTTGTGTGAGGCTATTCATGTTGCTAAGTAATGCCTTTAAAAGTATTTAAGTGGAACAGTTGCCTTAGGCTCTGTTTTAAATTTTTCTTAGCTTTTAAATTTTTCTTAGCTTTTCAGTGTCACGTGAGACTTAATGTTGAAGCACCGTGTCACTTCTGATAACAGGAAGTGCTCACCGAAGTTATTAAGGTAATTTTTTTTAACTGGTTATTGATGTCCTTCCAGCAGGAATTGAAGCAAAATTACTACATAATATAAAGACAGGTACCGTGTAGTACTCAGAGGATAAGAAAGTTTAGGTACTCTGACCTTTAACTGGTTTATCACCTAGGGACTGGGACACATTAAAATCCTAATAGCAGCAATCTTCAGGTGACAAATTCATCTTATCTTAGCATTTGCATGAAGCCCTGACACAGAATCAGGAGCATCTTAAAAGCTTCTCAAAGCTGCATGCAGAGGATAAAAATATTAATCAACAGGTTTATCCAGCACCTGCTGGAGTTAAAGTGTTAAAGAATGTGCTGTGTGCAGAACAGTAGTGGAAGTCCTGTCTCATACCTGTTCCTAGGAAAATAACATCATATTGCCCATCCTCTGCCATGACGTGATCCACCACAATCTGCGTTAGCCTATAGTCCACGTTGATTCGAGTGAATACCGGTCCTCCCGTTAATGGGTAAACAGATTTGTACATCAGTGGATGGCGTTTAATAAAGCTAATGACTTCATCAGGAAAGTCTCTGGTAGACTTTATGAGCGGATCATAGGTTTTGCTCGGACACTGAATGAAAGAAATAGAATAAAAAAAAAATGAGAGGAATATTAGGAAAGATATACAAGTAATCCACAGATTTCTTTGTGCATTAGGAAAGCTGCCTGGCCTAGATCGGCTATAACTGTTTGCAAAGCACATTTACTAGTGGATGATAATTTGACTTACAATTGAAAAAGCTCAGTGTTGTTTTCAGACCATGGGAGCATGCCGACAGTGTGTGCTTCTCTGGTTCTTCAAAGGGCTATTTACCTCATTGTTTCTCTGCTCCCTCCTCTGCCTACCTATTCTCATTTATCTTTTAAAGCCACACAAAACTTGTTAATTTGTTTCATCTCACTCATTTTTGCTACTACTCAGAATTATAAATCTATAGATATGTACCCATAGTTGCACCTACTCATAGTTATATGGAGGCTTTGAAGAAAAAAACTCCTATAGGCTTTTCTTCTTTCTCCATCAGAGATTTTGATAACTTGAACTAAAATTTAGCTTCTCTAAGGTACTCAAGAAAAGGAGACAGCATTAGAAAAGAGAAGTTGTCTGTTTGATATTGGATAAAACGTGAATTAATTCACATTTATTGCATTAACATATCTGTAAACACAAACTACTAAAGGTACACAATTTTTTTGAGTTTTGTCACTAAATGGTTTTTAAGACCGCAATCAAGAGCCTTTATGCTTCTTCACCTAGCCATGTTTCTGAAGAAAGTATGAAACATACCTTAATGTTCTTACCACTATCACCAATAATGAGAATACTTTCTTAACATTCAAGCACTACATCCAGTACTGTGATGCACTTTGAACTTTTTTTTTTAATCATATATTGGAGATAGCAAAATCTAGTGATAAACTATTGAATAATATAGAAAAATACCTATTTTTTTCTTTAAATATTTAGAAACTACTTGTATATAATACCATAATAGATTTCATTAATGCAGGCAATTTTGGAAATCTGGTATTACAAATAAGTCACAAATTCAATCCATATTCAAGTAGAAATCAAGTTTTCTGTAGGACCCCTTGTTGAAGCCAGTAAGAATTAGGTTGCTCAGTGATTTTTCTAATCCCAAAACAACACTTGGTCACCATCAGTTCATTTTTTGAAAGCATTGCTTCAAAACCAGGGAAATTCTTATGATGGACTCATAACATCCACAACAAATTTCACCCCATTGTTTCCTGCTCCATTCATAGGCACCTTATTATGCTAGATATTTCACAAAGACAAGTAAATCAAGTCTGGAGTGAAGGGAGATCTGTCACGCTGCCTAGCTCTGATTTTAAGGCACAGGTACCAATGCAGTTAAATTTGCTACATACTGAAGAAACTAGTGCAGGTATCAGTGTAAAGGACTTTCAGCAGCAAGTCTAGAGTGCCCTCCGGTGGTTCTCGTGGGATAATCTCAAGTATTTAAAGTCCAGGATCTTGAGATCAAAGTTTTTCTGCTTTTTGTGTTTGTGCTCCCCTTACCAAAGCTGAATTCCTGGCCTGTTGATGCAGTGAGACAGAAATGGCAAAGATCCCCGTAAGCATAACCTGATGCTAGAATAACAGTTTGATTTCTCCTAGGAGATACGCCTTGGATTTACTGTGGCAGAAGGCCACTAGTAAGTGTTTTAATCATGTTCATTTTTCCAGACTGAAGCACCCACATCTATCTTTTCTTTGTATATGGCCTACAATCAAAAGCCATAACTTTTCGGGGAACTGTACTTCCTACGCCTCCCATTTACTGTTTTTCTAATAAAGGCAGATTCTCTAGATGCCAGATGATCCCAGCAGCTTAGTATTTTGTAGAAGTGACTCTCTTTACTCATCCACACAGCTGAATCTTCTGACCAGGCCCATAGCTGGACTGTTGCAGCATCTTTCTCTCTGGTTCTGCACAGTATAGTCTTATCTTCTTCTGATCCAGACCACTGCTACAGCAATCGCTCCCTCAAATACTTCCCCAGTATCGCTCATTTACTGCTGGGGTTGGCTTCCACTTCTTTTAGACCTATACTGACAAACTAATCAATTCAGCTGTTTCTGTGGCTGACACACATCTTGCTGTATTCCAAGCTGGTCCTCACACATCTTGCTTGAATACCACCCACAAACCCATCTCCTCAACCTCCTTCAAATTTTTCCCTTCCTTGCCTGTTGTGATGAGTCCAGGAACATATTTGCATGGTCAGTCATGTTGGTGACCCATCCTCTCTCATGCACACCTATTTCTGTTCTCCTTCCCATGGCTACTTGCATCTCTTTCCCATGCCTTGTTTTACACTTATTCTCTAATCTGAGTCTGTGAAATCTTCTCTTCTGAATCTGAGGGCATCTAGATGCATTAATGGGGCACTACAAATTCTGGATAATAAGATGAACTGGAAACACTATTCCAGTTGGTGGCAACTTTTTTACATAAAAACCATTGATTGCTTCTTTTCTAACACTATTTTTAACTAAGTAATCCCTGTGTTTCCTGCCAGGTGGAGCCATAACACAGTCTGTGAAGAAAGAAATGTGATTAAATAATGCCTTTGTAGTTTGCCAGAAGAAAGTTAGAGACTCATGGTGAAATTGCTCTAGAATCCTCCTTCATGGATAATTTTGGCAGAGACGACTTTAATTTGCATTCCCAAATCTCCGTTTTGACATCTGTTTTATCTAGGGTCCCTGTTAAGGTTTTGCGGTTAGGATTTTGTTCCACGGTATGAGGTTTGACATTACCCAAAACATTAGCATTAGGAACAACAAACACAACATCAAGATCTGAGCACGTTCCTCATCCACTGCTGGCAAACTCCATTCTCATGGGTACATCATATCAGTCACCAGCCGTGAATAGGCTCAGGACCAGCCTGTGTCCTTTTCTCCTTTGGGTTTCACTGCCCCTTCTCTGCCTGGGATGAGGGAGGCACACAGCTAAAAAGGAAATGTACCCTTTGCCCAGTAGCTACAGGTTTTGCATACCCATGTCTAAGGATGAATTTTTTATGCAGTAAATATAGCTAATACAATCCAGAATTATTCTCATCATATATAGTTCTATATGCAAATGTACCTGTATGCAAAGACAACAGTACCCATGTATTCAGAAACAAAACAGATCAGCTGATGTTCTACATCCACATCTATCGCCACATCTGAAATGCCTGCTGGGGACAATTTCTGGTCTACCTTAGACCTTAAACACTGCCACAGCACAGTACCAGTTGGATTATGCCTAAACTATAGCAAAAGCTGCACTAGCATTAAACAGTACAGTGATTATGGGTCTGCACTTGAATACGACCTCTGGTTTTACTTAGGAGGAATGTAGCCTGAGTGATTTAAGAGACTACAATCTACTACAAGTCCTTGCTTAGACAGATTTTTATGGCTGTCTAGAGATCAGATTTTGTGCCAGTACCCACTTGGTTAGCATTATTTCAATCCGTAAGAGTTAAGCCTGCGCATCCTCATCTTTACAAAGGCCCTGAAATTGTTTATTGAAAAAGGGCTTAGTTTCCTGAATCACCTAATAGATTTTGAAAATTTCTCCATGGACCATAAACTTGTGCCAATTTGAATTAATATATATTCCATCACATATTTAGTCAGTTTGTTTCAATATACAATTTAATGTATGGCTGTGAAAGAACTCACAAGAAAACAAAGATGGCTTTGCATTGTTGGCCTGTGACAACTGTTCAAAGTACACACCCTGAAAATAATGTTTAATACATGTAAAAAAGAAGAGGAAATTCCTATTGAAAAAAAATCAGTTCAACTGGAAACATATATTGCAGTAAATTATCCCTATTACCCTAGCATTTCTATAAGAACTTGGTCTGTTTTCTGCTGTGCTTTCACAAATTAAATTCTTCACAAGGTTACACCCTTGAGGTGGGCTGTAGTCAGCGTGGCTTCTAACAATAACAATATCAATTAAATAATTTCACAAAGAAATGCACATGTTTGTATTATACAACAAAAGACAATACAGTAAGACTGTGACCAAACCAAGGCATTTTAGATTTTAGACTTTTGCATAAAAATATAAAGTGAACCATAACAGAAGAAAAAATTATTCAGATAGCATTATAACTATACAGAACCCAAATCATGTGTGCACTTGCTACATAAGTACTTCAGGAATTAATATTCCTCCTTATCATCAGAACAACTGAAGTCTGAGTCTTTGCCACTGATTTCAAAACCATGTTTGTCTCTGCAGGGACTGTTTGTCAGAACTAATAGATAGAAACACATTTGTTTGTTTTAATTGCCTTTGGACGAAAATTTTGCATCAATTTAGTCTATACAGGAGGGGAAACAAATTCATTTCTTCACTTCCCCAAACATGCAATAACTCTCTCCCCTTGCTGTGTAATAGAGGGCAATTTTCCCTTGTATGCACATTTTCTGTGGTTCATGTCTCACTTGTTACTCTGAGTTACAGTTCACATATTCTGGAAATTTGATGATTGCTTAAACTCAGAAGTTCATTTCTATGTGAAAAATGGGAGTAGCCCCCACAGGTCTTAGAGATGTCCTAGATTTTTGCCAAAAATGCAGCAACAGAGGAAGATGAAAGCAATGGCATCACTTATGAAAATCTACTAGGGTTAAATGTCTACCAATAAGGAAATACAAAGGTGCTACATTAATCTCAAAGACCCAAAGCCTACCATACATGACACAGGGAAATCTTAGCCAGCTTGTGCAATTAATTTAAGAGAAACAAGGACTAAGGGTCTGACAAAGATCTGCTTGAGTCAACAGGGACTTTTCCAATTATATCAGTGGAATTTGGATCCCATCCTAAGACAGCATGACCACCAAGAACAGCTGGGCAGGTGTGACCCTGTTATGCTTGGCCAAGGGAGCTATTTCCAGAGGCATCACTCACTGTTGTATGATGGATGGAACAGAGGAATGAAAAACTCACTTTGGCCACCCGTTGGCAAAGTTCTCAGGCAGCTGTTTAAAGCTGTGTCCACCCATCACTGCAGAACAATTCCTGTTGGCTTGTGTTTCCTTTCATAGCAATCAATAGGATGTATGATGGTAAAGGCTGCATCACCAAGTGGATGAGTGAAGCAGCCTTTCACCTCTGAAAATGTGAGTTCACATCCTGTTGCACGTCCCGTGATAACGATATCAGTGTTCTCTGCCCAGTTCACATTTATTCACATCACCATCACCAGATGCTGTCTTAGATACGTGACATCTCCCACTGGAGACAAGAAGAGATTTGCATTTATGTCAAATGTCACAGGAGCAGGTTAGCAGGGTTGTTTCATGTGGGCTATAAGAGAATCTGGTTCCACAGAATTTCTTTTAACATCATAATTGTGCTCTCTCAGGATCTGATGCTTTTGCAACAGGGCAGGATTCATCTGACTGGATCTAGATTCTTATCTTGACTGTGTGTGAACAGCACAGAGAAGGTGCCTGTTTCTTTCTTTTTGACAGACAAGCCTAAACAATGAGCTCAGATTTGATGTTTTTCTTCTAGACAGCTGACATCAAGAAAAACAAATCACATTAAATTAGTAAAATTAGTACTGCTAGATAAGAATCCTGCAAGAAACTTATTCACCATATAGTCTATTCTTATGAGGTTATTTAGGCCTTCATTGATGTGAATGACAACTTGCTAAGAATTCACATGCTAAGAAATGAAAAGTAAGCAAACCAAAAAAAAATCCAACAGAAACATAGTTGGAAGTGCTAAAGGCACAACTACTGTATAGACTCTGTAGCACAAAACTCTTAAAAAATCAATTCAATAGTTATTTAAAACTTTTCCAGTGCCTTCTATGTGATCTCAATTTGACAATAGTTACCCTGGACTAAGTCTTGATCCCAGATGATCTACAAAGATGTCTTTTATTTCCTCACCTTTTATTTATATACAAATGTGATCAGGAGGTGGTAAATTAAGGCTAATCTTTCTCAAATAAAAGTAAATACACATTAGCTTAGCAGAGTGATGGATGTGTAAATCTCACACAATACTGACACATACAGTGTGACTGTGTTAACATTATATGGGAACCCTGGCCAAGATTTTCAAAAGCTGGTGCCAGAAGTTAGGCTCCTAAACAAACCTCCAGTTTGCCAAAACGCACAGTTCCTGACACCATCCAGCAAAGTCAGTAAGAGCTGCTGGATCTAACACCTACTAAAACTGCAACAATTATTTTGGAAACTAGCTATAAGGTATGTAAAAAAAAGAATCTTTTTCATTTAATGATGCATCTTTAGCTAAGGAGTGCTGCTGTCTAAGGACAATTTTACACCAGAATGCTGTTCCTTGTGATCTTCAAAAGGGTTCCTATTTCAAGTATACTGAAAAGCTGACTTTAAAAGGGATTTGTCACATTGAGTTGACTTAACAATGGGACTCAAACACCCACAGAATAATACACAACAGGGACTTGATAATACTGAGTGCACTAGGCATCTACTTGGTGGATTTTTGAAGTCTATGTCAGGGATTTCCATGCATTTCACAAGAGAACTAAGGGCCTCACCAGCAAGTCACTCTCTTGGGGGCTTCAGAAGTAGCCAGTGTGAAAGATTAAGGAGTAAATTTTTTTTTAAGTCTCTCCCATACCCAGGCACTTGATGTCTCAGTCTGAGCTTCCTTCCTAGGGAAGGTGTCCCTCCATTCCAGGTGCATGGACCAGAGCCATGCTGGGAGCTCCTCATTCCTCCCTGTTGACACTGTTTCTCTTTTCATAGAATAATTACCTCTCAGCTTATCCAAAAGTAGTAAGAAAGTTGTTCAGGTGTTAACCAGGGAGAGAGAAGATCTCTTTCTCTCTGAAAAGCTCTCTATGCCACGTTGAGTGCAGTAGGAACTGGAGCAACAGAACCTTCTACAGAGGGAATGAATTAACCCCATGGTCCTTGCCAAGCTCTCAGTGAATGAATACTTAAATAGCAAGGAGATACGGTCTTGTAGTCAGCATTCCTCAATGAATGTAAAGTCTTCCAAGTTCCAGATAAGTTACCCTGTCTCTGATCCTTCCAGCAAAAAGCAGAGAAACAAAACAAATAAGCACCTTCCCTACTCACTTCTGGGTTAAATGGGGACCTCTCTCACACTCAACTTTGAACTTTAGTGCAGATTTTATAGAGAAATGCAAAGTCTGAGTCCTGAGGGGTTAAGATATTAACAATGAGGACTGGCATGAGCTTCCAGGATGCCCAGAAGTGCTTTAGAAAATGGGATATTTATAGGTTTATGATCTTCTGTGGATTAGAAGACAGCTGAGAGATGATTCAGGGCTTTGACACTTATGTGCCATTGGAGATTTAACCATAAGCCATTCTGAAGGTAAAACTTGGGTTCCTGAGTGGCTTAAATACTATGTGCCTGTTCCTCTATAGTCTGATCAGAACTGCACAATTCATTTTGTATTTCAACATGCCTGCTAAAAGCCTTAGTTTTTCTCTACAGGATGGATGGATTGTACCAAAAGGACTAGACGCTCAGAAGGGAGACTTTCACACTAACCTTGCAGCTATTCAGATCAAGCCTGGAAGAGGGTAGAGGAGAGAGGAAGGAGCTGGATTCTGCAGGAAACAAACAAACAGTGCAAATTTCAAATGGAAACAACTCCTGCCACCAGAAAGCACAAGGGAAACAAAGAAAGAAATCCCTACAAATAAATTGAAATATCCATGTTTTTAAAGATAGAGTTTGCGTTCCACTGGATGTGTGAGATTTGTTCTACTGTGTTCTACTGTTTGTCTTGAGCACCTTGTATTGCTTTTCCACTTAACACACCTGTGCCCTTGATAGAAAAGGCTGAGATAAGAAAGCACTAATCTGAGGCTAACTGGACAGCTAGGTGAGTGAACTTGACTTTGCAGCTGGCACTTTGCAATTCTCTGTTGACCTCTGCCAGTAGGAAAGGAGGCTGAAGTGTTTCAAAAGGCTGCTGTGAACTGAGAGGTGAATCATGTTGGGGAAAACGTTTTGGGAAGTAAGATGAGGTGGAGGAGGCTTTCTCAGGAAAATAAACCCATGAAGTGAAACATTTCACTTAATTAAGCAGCCCCATATACAGTGGGGAGATCAAAGGAGATAGGAATTGGAGAAGCAAAGAATGCAGTCTTTCCAATAAAAGATCAGGTGGAAGAGGAAGATAAGTCTAAAAATAACAAGGGAAACCTGTGCAACCCCCAGTGTTTTATTAACACACTTATTAAAGCAGCAAAACTAACCAGATGGAAGGACAGGGGGAGGTTTTTTGGCAGACAGTATTTCTCTGTGGCTCAGCCAAGTCCCAATGGGATGGACACCACATCTCGATCAGCCTGTGCCCTGGATTAGCAGAAGAAATAAGTTTTACTGAAGAAAGGGAGAAAAAGCAATATAAAATAAAAAAAAAAAGAAAAAGATCACAGGAGAATCTTTGGGCTTGTAAGGGAACTTGTGAAAAAAAAATACATGAAGAATTAAAAGCTCAGATCCATATTCAGATCTGGAGTGGGAAAGAAGAGACACAAAACCCTTCAAATGGGCAAAAGCAGCATGCTGGGCTGTTTCTTCTTGTAGCTAAGAAATTAATTAGAGTTCAAGAATCTCACTTTGCTGACTTAGAGCTTTGGCAAACTGATTAGCAAAAAATCCAGATCCAACAAAAGTATTTGGTGTTGTCTTGGAAAGCTATTAAGAGTCCTGTGTTCTGCAGTGGATCAGACTGTGTTAATCTGCATCTTTAAACACTGACAGTCCTCTAAAAATCTGACCTCAATGACATTTATTCATCATCAGTGAAATAAGGATGACTCTTTTGCATGCCATCAGAGCTGCCAAACAGGCACTGGGCACTGCTCCGATCCTGCAATGGTTACAGCTAAGTAAATAGGCTAGAGATGGGATTTTTTCCTCCTAATTCACCGAAAATCTTATTCAAATGCCTTCTGTGATTTCTTGTGAGGGTGTTATGAAAAAACTGTTTCAGAACACAGAATACAATTTAAAGAAAATCCCTGATGATTTCATTATCAATGGATAATTTCCTGGGTGAAATTCTAAGATACTGGAATAAAACTGGTCTTATTATATGTAGATAGCTGCAGATATTGAGGTCCAGTTTTTAAACAGCTAAAGAAGATAGAGCAAAAGCTCCCTAATGTTTTCATATCACCCTTTGTGGCAGGGCTGCCTGCTGCATGTTATTTCTTTCTCAGGGTTTTTTTTTTTTCAGTTTAGAAATTGAAATAGATTTGAAGCCTTGCCTCTATTTAATTTCCATTATTTTCACTTGTCCTTTAATACTGCTGAGAGAAGTTAGGGTAAAAGAGCTGTATATTTTGCAGTTCCAGTGGTGTGGAGCATGCTGGAGATCCCCAGTCCTCTTCTTCAGGGGTCTTTGAACAACGCCAGAGGGCAGGCAGCCCACACCACAGCCCCAGGACCCCAGACAGGCAGGAGTTCCTACTGCCTGCATGCTGCTAAGCATTGCCGAGGCATGATATCATGCTCATGTTAGGAGTTTATCTCTGACACAAATTGCCACAGGAAGCATTTTGTCAAAATTTCAATATCAAAGTGGTCACAGCCTCTATACTGAGCAGCTTTATTTACTTAGGAGATAAAGGCAGCTGAGCAGAAAGTTAAATTAGGGTAAGCACTCTCCTGCTTCTGTATAAATGCTGAGAGGAAGTCAGTGCCTCTTGCAAAGCCAAACATCAAAGGAAACACTTTTCCTAGTAGAGCCATTTTTAGACTTCTCCATTAACTTAAAATAGAAGAAGTATAAAATCAGGTCAGTGCAGACTGTTACTAATTGTAAGTAACAATTAGGTAGGGTGTAAATTTCAGAAATGTTCCAGTAACTTAAAAAAAGCATAGACTATCCCCCCTTGGCTTTGTTCTTAGCATTCCTGAACCACCTCTTAGCTAGCAAGAAATGATGAAATTAATTTTTAAGGAAGACTATTTCAGCATTCACACTGCAGTGTTCTATAGGGATGTCACATGCTGCTTCTTTTCCTTTCCTTTGAGCGCTGCACTGCTTTGTCAGATCCCAGCCTAAATTTGTTTATATTCAGAGGTCTGGCATAGCCCATTATAAGATGAAAGCATGACATGAATCTACTTATTAGGATACCCTATATTAAACTACTGAGCCTGAAGCATGTCACAGTCCAGTTCACTAAAAGATAAATAACTATGTGGCAATAAATTCGCCTTATCTGCATAGCAAATATTACACATATCTTTCTTCTGAGAGTTTTCTTCAGTAAAATCCACTTCCATTCTCAACCCTTGGTCAAACAAATTCCTACAGAAATCCATTGAGTATGGAGGTCCTAAGGATTTTTATGGGATCATTTTCTCATACTTACCAGGTGCTTAAAGGAAGTAGTTGGAGAGTTAAAGGGCAGCTTATGGAAAATATCCGTTTATCTTTAAACTGTCCAACCTTTAAAATACTTGCGAGCATGGATATTCAAATCAGCGATAAAGATCAGCACTGACATGCTTCAGCATGACATGTTTCCTCGTGAATCCCAGCTCAACCATGTGATGGCTAATACACTCAAAAATGCAATGAGCTTATGACCCATCTATCTGTTTAGAGCGTTCATCCTTATGGGGCACTCTGACTTTTTAAAGAGAGTTATTTTAATCTCTTTAGATGCCATGGGACCAGCTATTGTTCTCACTGGCACCATTTTTGTATTTAAAACTGAATTCATCTGCAAGTCTTAACCAGTAATGGAGTTACACATGCTTAAAAAAAAAACAAACAGAAAAATTAAATGTAATCTGCTTTTCTGGAGTCACTATGTATCTGCATGAGAGAGAGATGCGTAGGTCTGCAGTGACTAAATTGTCCAAATTAGGAGTGCATTTGCTCCAGCAGCACAGATCCTAGGCAGGCCAAATCAGTCCCTGGAGCTGCAGTCTTTGTAGAGAGCATTGCCCTCTGTGACTCCCCTGCAGCTGAGGGGAGGGAACCAGAGCTCAGGGCCTGACATGTTGAAGCCTGGGAATTCAATTGGGTCTGTTGGAAGGATGATGAAGAAAACACAGAGACAAAAGGAAATATTGGAAAAGAAGTGCTAGACAATGTGGCTTGAAACAAGGTTACATCAGTGGTGATGTCAGTGAAACAGTGCAGAAACACCTATATGGCTTCTAGGCAAGGTACCAGCAGCGGCCCAACTTCAGTTGCTCAGTGCTTGGCTGGATTTGTGCAGCTGCATAGTGAAAGTTCACTGAATACCTAACCAAGATACTGTAAAGCTATCCTGCATAATATCTGTATTATTCTTAAATCATTGCTCTTTTACATTCTATGTACAAAAAGTTGCTCAAATTTGTGATGACTTTTTAAAGTCGTTTGGAAATACCATTTATTGGAAATACCATTTTCTTCCTCAACTGTAATGTAGGTCCATGCTTTTCCAAGTTTAATAACAAGACAGAATCAGGGGAGAATTCTTTAATAACTCCTTCAAAATTTTCCTCTTTGTTTTGGCCTGATTGTTATATCTGAAGTCTAAGAGATTTGGATTTAGAGGTGTTTCCTGATATTCAACTTCTTTTCTTAAACTCTCTTTCATCACCTAAAATCTCCAGCAACTAAATCCTTAGTTTACTTCAAAAGACAACAAACACAGTGTGCACAAATAAGCATAATAGTATCAATGACCACATGTAAAGGAATAGGATTTTAATAGACACAAAGATAACAGAAATACAAGACTTAAAATAAGTCATCATAAATTAATTCTCCATAACGAAATGCATTTGGCTTCTTATGAAGTGTTGATGCCTTAGAAACGACCCCAACAGATAGAAACACAGTTGTACAGTAGGAGATCACAATATGAAAGGCAAAAAAAGTGGACACTTATCTCAGAGACATGGAAAAATGTATATTTTTATATATAAAGGGTAGGTAGAAGTCTGAGCTGCCAACAGAAGGGGAGGGGGTGACAGGATAATTGGAAACATCCTGAGTGGCAAATATAAATTAGAGGTTTGGTGAGGGGTGTGAAGTACAATTGTTTTGAGTAAAAATAGAAGTATGTAATTAAGCAGACACTTACTGTACCAGGTCTGGGATACGGGATGCGACCTTCATATTGTACCCACCGATGATCCACACTCTCCTTGTGAGCATAGGGACCGTTGAAAACAGCTCTGATATCTGCCATGCTGTACACACAAACTGCAGAGCCTTTGAAGACAGAGCTGAAAAAGATGATGGATTGATATGCATATTGTAAACATGCTTCATCAACGCAGGCCTCATCCAGTAAATCAACTATTTGCACAGACACTAATTGGGTTTGGATCAATCCTGCACCTGAGAGTTGATGTAAGTGGTGCTACATAACAGACAAAGCATACAGGTCTGATAACTACAGATATTTTATGTCGCTGTCATTACAGTTTAAAGCTTTGCTCAGTTGAAACCTGGACTTAGCATTTGAGACCACTAAATAGACTGGCATTTCTCCTAATGGCTGACAGTTATCATTTATTAACTATTTTGGTTAGAATTCTCTGCAAGTGAAGGACTTGCTTTTACATTGTGTTCACGTCTGAAAGTCTATATATTAGTGACATTACAGGAGATATGTCTGAGAATTACAAGTTGCATAGGAGAGACAATAAAAATGTCTTTTTCCTTTTTTTTCCACAAACAGTCCAGTTTTCCAAAGAACATCATGCCAGGTTGTTAAGTGGCATGTACTTTATTATTTCACATGCCATTTCATTCATTGTACAACATTTCATTAAATTTTAAATATCTTATGTAGTTATATATTCTATGGACCCACTGTGGTGGCTGCTTCTGAGTTAAGGAGTGCCTTGGAAATTGCTCATTGTAATCATACTGTTCAGCATTTGGCTAGTCATTATTTACACTTAATTCAAATGTTCTGGAGTTGTTGATTTTCTTTTTGACAGCTATGTAGAACACTTCACTAATGAAGTTGACAGGTTCATTAATTAATTAATCTATCCCCTTGGGATAAATATGGGTTATCCTTCAAATTAGTCCTGTCTAAAAAAAAACCTGAAATATCACTTTAAATAGTGGGGTTTGATCCTAAGGAATAGCTGATATCAAATTGATGCTTACAAAAATAATGCTTCACAACAGTGAATTGTCTTAAATAGTAACTATTGATTGCTCAATAAATTACTGAAATTTGCAAATTCAGCTAAGCATGATTGAAATAAACTAGCAAGCTTTTGATTGTTAAATTTTCATTATTTTTTACAACCGTTTTCAAAAGCCAGGCACACAGTGGTTTAGGGACATAATTTATACCCATTTCTGAAAATACTGTCCTTAGTCACTACAGCCCAGTTACTGCAGGCATTACTCAAGTAGTCTCTCCCTGCTCTCAGGAATAAGGAACTACTAATAGAAGGGTTTAATAAAAGGCCTGAGTAAGATCTTCAGCATTTTATTCCAGAAGCAAATGTGATTCTAATGCATACCTTGTTGTAGTGAAGACTCCATATACAAGCGGGTTTCTCTCATCTCTTGTAGAAAGTAAGAATATATCTTCTGTAATAGGAAAAATGTTTGTTGCTTTTTTTAATTAAACATTAACTGAATATCTCTGTGTTTACCATTTATAGTTTGGAGATTTGTAAATATGTAACAAACCTTTATATTTGTCTGAATCTTAATTTCTACCATGTGAATTTGTGCTAATATTCTGAAGCTTGCTATTTGCAAGTAACTGTTTTTTATATGGAATCAGATTTTCACTTTTCAGCTTTTGGAGTGGAAGACAAGAATTTCATATCTCTCATTACACTAATTCCAGTTATAATCATGGACTTCTAATAAAAGAGATATTACCAGCACTGTTTGGATAAGGAACAAAATCAGAACAAAACATCGTGTTTCCACAAACAATGACAAACACCCAAGCAATACCAATGTCAAAATAGACTGCTAAAGACAAATCAACTTACGCAGCTCATCAAAATGTGTGTCTGCTCCTTCAGGACCAGGTATTGAACACACAAGCCTGGCTTTCAGAAAAGTAGTCCATTTGTTTATTAGGCTCCTTTGACCTCCCATATCATTCTAATAAAAATAAAAGACATAAAAATTAAACAAATAAGTAGAGTTTTAACATGATATCTGATGGTAGCACAGTATTAACTGTGTTTGTTCAGTATGATTCCACAGCTTGATCTTACCACAACACTAACAAAGTCTTTCTTTTTTAGAGGGTGGATTGGTTAGGTTGTTTTTTCTCCCCAAAAATATTTTATAGGTATCTCCAGTAATCAATTCTTAGCTCAGAGAGTGGGCAACTCGAATTTCCTTATTAAACCCAAATCTGTTTGCAAAGCTCTCTCACCAGTTTTACAGCTGGAATGCTGTGAAAACATATTTATATCATGTGATTTCTTGTTCTTTGTAATGCTAATTTTTGAAGTCAGTTGTTCTTCAAGAATTCATTACAGACCCAGATACAAAATATTTTGGGTAGATTTCTCATAAAAATAATAAAAACTGTTCATCAGCACTCTTGAAATACAAATTCTGTGCTGTTTGTTTCATGTACATAGCACAGAGAAATATACATTCCAGGGAAAACCAGCCATATGATTTTAATAATCATTGTTATGGAAATATCAGACTATCCTCCACAAAATGGATGATTTGGTTTGCATTTATTTTACTATGGGTTTCCAAGATGTAAGCATACTTGCCCAAGTTTCCTTTGGAGTCTCTGGAAAAAGGTAAAAAAAAATCTATAATGGTTCACTTGAAATGTGAATTACCCTTTTGGAGAGCTGGTATACTTCTATGGACTTGGATCAGTACAGTGATGTGGGGAGAGTGCATCTTGGAAGAAAATTTTAAGAAGCTGGAATTTTTAGTTTGTGTAGGCATTTGCCTCCTTCCATTGAGTACATGAAAAATCTAATAAATTAGATTTATCTGTCCCCTTTGGCCCCAAATAACAGACATATTTAGGTTCCACGATGCTATTCCAGCATGAACTAAGAATTTAAACACTTAAAAGAAGTGTTACTATCAACAATACCCTCCCAGTTGTAGGCTCTGAATTATGCCATGAAATTGCCCACTTCTGTTTCTTTCTGTTTATAAACTCTGAAGCCTAGGAGATCTGTGCTGTAAATTAAAGCACCACAAATTTGATCATAAATGGATGCCTTGGGAGAAATCACTTCTTGTGTTAATAGCCTTTGCAACTCTGAAGGTATAGAACCAGCTAGCAGGAAACACCAGGTGGTGGAAATTACATGATATTTTCCTAGACTGTATTTTGTCCTTCAGGGCTGCATCACAAATACTACAGGCATTCAGAAAGATGGTTTTAAGTCTTAAAATTCATTTTGCAAGGAATAATGCTTTTATCATTAAGCACTCTAATAATTTTCCTTTTTCATGTACTTGCTACTTTTAAATAGGTTAGCTCAGCTGTAAATGATTCCTGTTAATCTATTGCCTTTGTAACTCTTGATCTTACAAGAACTGCTTCCTTCTCTCCTGATTTCCTGAGGTCCTGCCAAGCCTGAAGCTTTGCATCTAGCCAACAGTTTTATTATAAAGGTGTCAAAACTAGCAGCCTGAAGTCAACAGGAAAAAGAAGCTCTGCATGTATGCGTTCTGTTCAAAGGCACAGCAGATAAACTTTGTGGTGTACTTAAAACCAAACAATTACAAAGATGCAACAAAGAATCTTAAGAAGCAACAAGTGCTAAGCTTTTCCTTCCTCTGCCAATTCAAATTACCTAAACAATTCTCATGTTGCAGGACTTCCACTTTGATTTCTGGTGGATGCACTGCAGCATCACAGGAGATGAGATGTCTCTAACTGCCTGGATAGGATCAGAAAGGGGAGATGAAGGAAGTTGTGATGGGGCTGGAATAGAAAAATCACCTTTCTCCAGCTCCTGCTCCTGTCATCACAGGCATTCATCTTCAGCAAAAACTGGGAAAATACGTAACTGTGCTTAACCAATCTTAAGTGATTTTCATAAATGCTTGTTTTAAATATATCAGTACTTCCGCTGAGTTCCTAAAGAGTAGTGTGAACCAAATACTGTGCTCAATGGAAGCAGACTTATTAAGTCTTAAGTTCTTTAATGCACAAGATTCCCTTGGATTTAAGATGTATTCATATTTCTTCACTCTCAAGCCAGGACACAATGTTAATGATGTTACTTGAATTTAAGAGACATTAGAACAGACATTCACTAGGTGTGTCTTAGATATCCAAAAGTTCCCAATAACTCTGTACAGCTTATAAAGGACCAAGGAGAATTCAATGACCAGCCAGTCCATGATTTACCAAGTCCTTCTGAAGCCAGAGACTGACAAATTTATGGTGAAGAAACAGAGAGGCTGAGAAGACCTTTCACTGATTTAGACAGCTGCATATACAACATGCTGACATGTTTTCCAACATGCTTCTTCCCACTGTCATGGCTGAATGAAACAAAATAATATATTTCATTAGGAAGATGCTTTTATTTATGTTTTTTGGGGGGGTTGTTTGTTTTTATTTACCAGCCATATAGTATTATTCAATTCTTTATGTCATCTCTGAGTAATATAGTGTTGTTGATTTCCTAGTATGTGCCCAGGATTCACTTACTGAGAAAGTTCATGAATTGACAAAAGCCATGGTGATTTTATCTACAGGTAAAATTAGCTCAGCTCATGCCAAGGAGGTTGAAAAACCATTAATAGTACAGGCATATCTTTGCTCCTGGACTAAGTTGTCTTATTAAACTCTGGAAATCTCACTTTCTTTTAAGAAAGTTCACACCTTCCCTCCTAATACTGGTTTTTTGGTACGTATTAAGTCAGTCTTTTGACACATCTTACAGCTTCAGGTGCTGGAGAACACGTGATTATTCTGCTTTCCTTCAGGTCATGTTGGCATGAACTCATTAGCTTTGCATCACACCTGCCTACTCTGTTACGGATTCCTTGGACCATCATAGTTCATGATTATTGGCCTCTGAGAGGCTAGACAGAGGACATATCGGCCCAAAATCTTCTTAAGGCAGATGCTACAGCAAGAAGACAGTCTCTTCCATGGAAAAGATTATTTAATAATATCAGTCTGCATTGAATCACTGCCGTGCTCAAATGCCATGAGCTGGATGAAGAATATGATGTTAATAACAAAATGTACAGGCTGGGTAGTCTGTGGATTAGAAAAAATGGATGGAAGAGACAAAATCACAAAAGCAAAGGTCAGTCAGTGTGTAGGTGAACAGAAATAAGGACAATAAGGAAATTATTACAGAATCCTAAGACCACTATTGGCCTGATTTACACCAAGCAAGGATTTGCCTCAACCATGCTGGAAGTGTCTGATAAACTGGATGTCCTGAAATGAGTTCAGACAAGAGATACCAGTACTGAAGACAAAGAATGCTAAATATTTCAGGGAGATGAGAGACGAAGACAGTATAAATTTAAGTGCTGAGAAATGGGGAAAGCAGAACAGACAAGAATTTAATTCCAAAAATACAGCTAATCTACTTATAACAGATGAGCAGCCATGAGCATCTGAGATGTTATCTCCCAAAATATCACTTCTAAGCACATGGGATTAGCAGTGTTGACTATAAACTTTGTTACAGTACAGATGAAGGCACTTAGGACTGCATATTTCTTTTTGAATATAAATAAAGGTTTAATTAGTAGTTACCGCTTTGTAGTCTCACAAGCTACAACATACACCAGTATTTCCACCTGAAATACTTTCATTTTAACAGAAAGAAGTACGTATAAAATCTTGGTTACTTGTATTTGCCTGAGTTAGAAATTTTGATAATTGCCAATTAGAAGGTGGGCAGTTCAATCCATTAAGGAAATATTACCAAAAGATATCACAGATTTAAAGACAGAAATTATCTAGATAATTTGGGGAAGGAATGTAATATGTTTTTAATAAATCAGACTTTTATTCTACAGTAATCCTAACCTTTCAACCATTATCAATGAGCTAATTCTAAAAAATAAATCGTTGGAGTGAGAAATCAGGTTTCTAGCAAACTAAATGAAGAATTCAAACATTAGGCACACAACTTCAAGAAGCGCTGGGAAGAGTTTGGCTTTCTGAATCCAGGAAGAATGCTGTTTAAATGCCACAATGTAAAATTTTTTAAGCAAATGCCTTTCTAGGGAGATTTCCATGGAAATCTGTTTTCTGATCTGCAGTTTATGTACAACTGAGCAAAACAACAGGTTTTTCAGTCTCTCTAGGTAAAGATAAGTTTATAATCAAAATAAAAAAAAATCAGAAAAAATATTGCTCTACGAACACGCCATTTAACAATCAACTTATATTAAAGACTTTCTGTTGTATGCATTTTCCGTCCTGTTGTATTGTTACTATATAAATGTAGCTTCATTAAAATGCATAGATGTTAGTCTTGGAATCTAGTAGGCAGGAAAACAGATGGCAACAAAGCTAAAGAACATCTGCATCTTTGGGGTTTTAAATCTCTTACTTGTTTGTAAGTAACAGTGACAAATTGAATATTAGAACAAAAAGTGCAGTTTTCCGAAAATCAATCAGCATCACAGATGTCAAACACTGTGATTCATAAAACTTTAAAGACAGTAATTATCCTGAACAGCCTCTTAAATTAAAAAAAAAGAAAAAAAAAGACAATGAGTGGAATTTCTGGAAGCAGGTTATTAATTAGAGCCAGTGGCAAGATGTGCAGAAGGACCATCCAAAGTGAATTCTTTGCCTGATAAAAGGAAATACAGGGAACAGAGGGGAAAAGTGCTGAAACTGAAGAAGGCCCTGAAGGCATTCTCTCGTGTGAAGCCCAGCTATGTTACAAAGCCACCAGAAACAAATGGCACCCCCCGCAGCAAAGCCTTACATTACAGAAAAAAAAAACCTTCTAGCAGAATTTATAAAGTAACACATGAAGTGTGACTTGAGAGTGTACAAAAAATATACTTGCAATATAAAAAAAAGAGAGAGGAGACACATGCAATTTTAGATCTGTGACTGCTTTGCCATAGATAACTTGAGTGAACTCGGGAAAGTCAGTTCATCTCTGTGTCTGCAGTCCCCATCTGACAGTGAGAATTGTGGCTGTTTAATAGTTCAGCTGTTGATAGGATTACAGAACCTTTCACAGAGAAAGCTGCTCATTACAGGATTGCATATTGCTTCATGTGTGACTGCACCAACCCTTCTGGACACTGAGGACATAGCTAGCATGTAATACTTCTGCTGCTTGAAACAGCTGATCCGAAGATGAGAATTTGACTGGGACATCCCCATTAAGTCTAGCCTGGACAAAAGATGCAATTCTTCATCCAGTCTACAGACTGTGCCTTGTAAGGTCTCTACCACTGAGGTAGCATTTGCACAGAATTAGACAACGGAATTAAAACTGCAAACATGCACAGACGCCTGACAGGAACTGCACAGATTTGCACATCACCTGAACAAGAAAGCCTGTAATAAACTCAGTCATCCTGATTTCCAAGGTGAGGCATCTTGCCTGGTATCTCCACTGTGCTCCTCAGACCATCATCTCTTCCAAAGAGACCATTTATCTCTTCCAAAACTTCAGTCGGTAGCTCCTCTAGATTAACATGGCTTGGGCATTAAGCTTTCCTCTGTTTTTTCAGCTGTTTGCAGAAAATTCTTCTATGACCATTTTTTAACATCTTTCTTGAGAGCTTGATGCCATTACAACTTGAGACAGAAAACTCACAGTCAGAGCACAGATGTGCACAACTCCAAACTGATGGTTTTTTGTCCCTGGGATTTGTTAACACTGAACACCTTTCTGAAATCATTGCCTGTCACAGTCCAGAACCTAAAGTGTAGTCCTAGATCCCTGCTTATTTTCCCTGTCCTGAGGCAGAGCCATTGAGTAGAGCAGTAAGATTAAAGGGTCCTTATAATTATTAACTTGTTGAAGTTTAATCTCAGCTAGCAACTAAGTGCCACACAGCCGCTCACTCTCTACAGGTGGGATGAGGGAGAGAATCAGAAGGATAGAAGTGAGAAAACTTGTGAGTGGAGAAAAGACAGTTTAATAAGTGAAGAAAACTTGTGCATGCAGCAAAGCCTTCACTGCTTCCCTCAGCAGTCAGGTGCTCATCCATCTCGGTGAAAGCATGGCTTCATCATATTTTAACAGTTACCTGGGAAGACAAACACTGCTACTTTGAACATCTCCCTCTTTTTTCTGCTTTCCCAAGCTTTATATGCTGAGCATGACATCATATGGTACAGAATTTCCATTTGGTCAGCTGGGGGTCAGCTGTCCCAGTTGTGCCTGCTTCTACCCTCTTGTGCAACCCCAGCCCACTCACTGGTGGGGTGGGAAGCAGAAAAAGCCTTGACTTTGTGTAAGCACTGCTCAGCAACAGCTACAACACCCCTGTATTATCAGCACTGTTTCCAGCACAAATCCAAAACATCACCCATACTAGCTACTGTGAAGAAAATTAACTCTATCCCAGCCAAAACCAGAACATTACAGATCTCATACTTGTCACTGTTTTGCACTGGCTGGCTTCGTTCCCTTAGTGTAAACCATACTGCTTGTTCCAAAAGGAATTGGAGAGGTTAAATAGTATCTTCTGCAGACTAAGATTGTAGGCTGTGGATCAAATCATGCAAAGAGCTTTGTGCACATCTGAAGTTGATTGCACAACCAGGGTCGAATACAGATCTCAAAACCAAAACAAACAGAAAAACTATACATTTGTCTCAACCCATGCCCTCGTCAGGCAGGGATTAGGCAAGCAGGGCATATGTATCAATAGTTATCAGCATGCAAGAGTGCCATGGCTATTTTCGAGGCTACTTTGGCTCCCCAGGCAGAGAGGAGTAAATGGCCAGCAGGACTGAATGAGGAAAGCCTTTGGCATGAAACCAGAATGAAGGTCAAGTAGCTATATGGCAAGATAAGCCAGCATCACTGGAAAGATGACATGAGACCAATGGGTAAGGATGCCACTCTGAGCATTCACATATTTCCAGGCATTAAGACAACAGGAAAGAGGATCTTTATTGCAACCACAGCAAATACAAGATTGTAGTCCATATCTACTGTGGAAAAGCCCTCTGTCTCAACTACAAGTGAGAGAAACAGTGTTTTAGTTTTGAGTTCCTGCTTGTCAAGCAGATTTGTTGTCACTCCATTCAAAATGGCAATGTACTAAAATTAAGCATGCATAACTGCTTGGATCACTACAGAGAATGTTGATTTTTATTTTGGAAAGTATTTAAGCATCACACCCAGAGTTTTCTATTGAGTTATCTTTGGGTGGGATCCAAAATGGAAAATCTAACCATACAGTAAAGAAAAATTCTGGACTGTTACTAAGCATACCGTGAAATAAAAACAGAAGTTGGAAACTAACAGGCTCAGGTAAAGACAGGGAGATGACAACAGCAAGAACATTGCATAAAACTGTTTAAAGGGAGCCACAAAGTAGATGTGCTCTACTATATCCATCACTATGCTATTCATTCCAGCTTCAATGGAAAGTTGAAGTGAACAAAGGTTGGTGACTGAGCTAATAAAATATGTTAAGGAATTAGCTGGAAAATCTACCTTAAATTTTGAGTATAATGTGTTCATTGTTTATTTCAGTGTGTTTTACTTACCTGTCTCTTATTTAAACTTTCATAAATATTTAGTATAAATTACATGCTATAAGCACATAAAATCAATATAAAAAGACAGAGGAAAAAATAAAGACCAAAACCTTCAGGCTATGAAATGTAGCATTCCTGGCCATGAAGCTACAGGCAAGTCAAGTGACTAGATGGATCATGCAATTAATGTCAGGTGGGAGGATAGAATTTATATGGCTTTAGTGCATTGATAGCATCGTGAAACTGAAGCAGTGCGAGATGCAGCACTGGAATAAACTGTTTTCCTTCTGAAGAGATAGGCCTGAATTTGTCATTCAGAATTTCACATTCTTAAATAATAATGCCCTGATTTTCACATTCCAGGGAACCAGTAAGGAAAAGCTTCCTTTCTAGTCAGGGGAAAGTATGGCCTTCAATGGGTGATTTAGATTGAAGATAGAAAGCGTCTTCCTCAAAAATATAGTCATCTGCCTATTGAAGTGAATGCCTGATAGCTATTTTCATTGCTTGGATATATACAGGTGCCTAAATCACTAGTGTGGGACAGCATAACCATAGTATTGACAACCACTGGCTGAGGGCTGGAAAAGCATGAGCTGTAAAAAAAAAAGGTAGGTCAACATCTTACAGAATCCTTTAGAATTTAGCATCCTGAAACATCTGTATTTACAACAATGTACTCGATCAACAATAGCAAAACCTAAACTGTAAACTGTGGTATATTTTCATACTAAATGCATGGATAGAAAATAAGCCCAAACAACTCAGGAAACTATTTTTATCACATTAGAAAATTTCCAAACTCACAAAGTAATTATTTGCTGCTCTAAGAGATATTTGAACATCTAAATCAAAACACTCTGAACTCAAGGTTTTTGGATTAGCCATAGGAACTACACTCAAATTAACTCTGCAGGCTTCCTTCCTACTTCCAAGTCAGTGGGTTACTGACAGTGTCTTCTGCAAAGAGTCTCTCTGGCAGTTAAGATGGGTTCCAGAGTTTACTTCAGAGGTTGTGCAGCTGCATTTTCACAATCCAGTTTTTAAAGCTCTATCTTGACACTGCAATTTCTTTTTCATTTTCCCTAAGGCTCAGCAAAATTCAGTCACACCTCTTTATACATAAGCATTACTTACATATTTTTGCTTCACAGGCAAATCATGATTTCCCTCCTCAAAAAAGCATCAAGTACATTGTTGAAACACACCCATGAGGGACAAAAATATACAAAACTTCCTATACTCACTCCTATACCCTTGCCAATAAGGAAAGTTGGACCAAAAGAACTGACAAAGCCTGAAGTTATATCTCTTAATTAATCACAGTTAGAAGTGGATACTACACAACTGGCCTGCCTCCAACACATCAGCGCTTAAAATGAAATCATCTTGATGAGCATCTGCTTTTTCACACAGTTTGAAAACTTTCAAATGGCACATAACACACAAGTATCAAATTTGAAAGTCCAAGAGGAGTTGGCTGCTCAAAGAACCACTTCTGCAAAGATGCTCAGTGGGCAAATGAGGACCAAAGTTTTTCTAGAGATGACTTTTTCAAAGTGGTTTTAATTACTATCATTAAGAAATAAAGTAAATAGACAGTTAGATAGATAAATAAACAAACAAACAAACACCAGCACTGAAAACCCCATATTACTCATGATTAGCATTGTGGCTAGGCAATACGGTGACAAAGTTTGCAAGCATGTAATATGCAATAACTTAAATCTTGTTTGGAATGAGTTGCCTCCAGAACTGGAAGTGGGATAGCTGCTTGAGTATGGCTCTGAGCCCAGACTAATTAGCCCTGCTGAGAACATGTTAACATGGCTATTTCGTTTCCGGGACCCAAGCTAATAAGGCTGAACGGTAAAGCATTATGCTATGCAGACAACTCAAATGGTTTTGGAGATAGATCAATTATCTACACAGTGATGCATTACACAATATAGAAATACAAAGAATGTTAATGACCCTGTTATCCCTAGTCACAGTAAAGTCATGGCTAGACTATTTCCAGGACAAGAAAAACACCTCTAAAGTTTTACACACAAGCAGCCCCACGGTAGAGCCCACCAGAGGCACTGAACTCGAAGTTGCAGAGGAATAGTTCCCTTCTGCCATTCTGGGAATACAAATTGCTTTAAAGTACCAGCCGGGAGGCAAGGTCATAGCCTTGAACTCTGCTCGTGTTCATGGCTTTGGAAATAAATCACATTACCCAAAGGTGGAATGCAGGGTGTGTCCTGGGCTCTCAACTCTGGAGCTCTTAAAATGATTACATTCCAGAGTGTTTAGAAAGTACAATTTAACCAAGAGGGCTGTGCCTAATTGCTATATTCTTGTCCCCAGGTACAGCATGGTATATATGAGGGTGGAATGGCATACCAAAAAAAAGACAAAGAGCTCACTTGTTCCCACTAGAACAAAGGCCAGTTCTGGATACTGAACACTTTGGGAAATATGGGAAAGCATCAGAAGCCAAAGTCAGATTTCTTGGCAGCTGAGGTCTAAGAAATCAGTCTCTAAGACTGCATGCTGTAACTTGTGCAATACATCACCAAAACCGTTAAAGAGAAGCTTGTAACACTGCAAATGCAGACAGACTACTGCTTTTGGCCAATTTCCACTCCATTCCAACAGAATGAGATTGTAACTGTGAAAAAATGTATTTCATATAGGAAACAAACAAACAACCTTCCCTCCAAGCATCCTCCCTCTCCAAATCCTATCTCTGGACTCCCTTAAGTTAGAATTTTCATTTCTTACTTTATTTGAGTGGAGAAAATAGGAGGGAAATCTAGGTATTTTCTAGGGCTACATTTGTGCATATGTGATGTTTTCCTTAGCTACAATTACAATCTGTAATCATTTTGTGGTGGACATGTATAAAAATGCAGCAGATTGTTCTTTGACTGTAGAGGGCACAGTGCATGGATGCTGCAACTTTTTTTTTTCCAAAATCTGGCTTAGTGTGTAATGACTGTGTCATGGCGTTAGCTGATGCAAACTGGTTCAGCAGCATGGGCTTGAAGACAATATAGCTGTGAAAGCTGATGCCTGTATTTCTAGAAATAGAAACATGTGGGTCCATGCTCTTAATAAGTTAAGGTTTGTATGATCGTGTAATATAAATATGTATATCTGTATGTATTTTAAAAAATAAATAAATATTGCTGGTTATTCTTTAATAGTACTGGTTTTTTCTTTTTACTTATGACCTCACTTGAAAAGAAAGTGAATAACTCAACAGATTACACTTCATGCAAGTAGGAACATACCATAAGTAATATCAGGTACTCCTGATAGGCCAATGATACTTTTTCTGCCTCCCTTAAACCAAAAATAGGAAATGCCATTTGCCATGATAAATTACACAAGTGGTTCTGAAAGTGACTGTTGAAAGCACTTCCTCCCAATTCATACTGATATCCCCTAGTGATATACAGAATGTACATGACGTAAATCTAAATTAGTGCTATTTAGTACTATGCTTCAAGATGGTATTATGAACAGGACAAGTGACAGCTGCTTGACTCTGGATGAGGAACTGCCAGCGAGAGCACTGTAATCTTCTGGGTCTCAGAGTAGCTGGGAAATGGGAAGGCTTTCCAGAGAAGATTTTCCCTAAGGCGGGTGATCAGAGAGAGACCATATTGTTGAGCCATTTAAAATTAGCCAAAGAATAGGCTGCATTGACTAATCTCCTTATTAAAAACAAAGCGTATTCTAATTGCAGCATGTGTCTCTGGCATTAATGTACAGGAGCCCTAAGGCACAGTGAGGTTGAGGGCAATTGAGTTCTAGTAGGAAAAAAAAATGGGTTTACACCTAGCAAGCCATTAAAAAAAATTGCTGAACTCCTCCCATATGCTATGACTTTCTGTTAGGGAAAGAAGGTAAAGGCTTAAACTTCATGCAGTACAGTCACATCAAGAAGACAGTGCAAATAGAAACGGTTGCTATCAATTGTTACAACCAAAGACACTGATCCCATATCAGACAGAATTAAGCACAGAAAATATTTCATATCAAAGCACAGATCCAGAGGACCTTAGCCCATTAGAAAGGAGTCTATTTATATTTTATACTTTATATTAAATATCCATAATAATTCTATTTTCATTATAATATTTTGCATTATCTTTTTTTTTTTGTTCCTGGTAATCAAGACAAATGCACAGGAAAAACAGGAGTGTGAACTTTCAAGAGAATTCTGCATCAAGAAGTGAAATAAAGATGACAGTGCAAAACTAATATTAATAACAATAACCTTAAATATCTGTTTCCATTGTTTTGCTTTGACAATTAAATATAAAATCCAAGGCATCTTTTTCCCTTTAACATGATTACTCTACGAGTTCAGACTAATTTGAGGTATGATTACACATGCTCATTAGGATTTCCTTACAATAGTTTTGCTTTTATTCTGATATCTTATCTGCTTTTTCTCTAGGTAAAGGATGCTGGAGATCTCTAAGTAATATATCTTAGTTTACTATAATCTCTTATGTGCCTCAGCTTGAAAATGTTGTCTACCAATTTCTCCTAATGCATTAAGTGCTTTCTCATAATCAGCAAATGCCATGTCTAGCAGCAAATCATAGATGTTTGTGTTACCACTCTGCCATTAATCACACTGCTGTGAAATACCCAGCTAAAGATTATCCATTCTTTAGTCTGACTAAAAACCTACTAGAGTATTGATTTATGAATGAGTTTTTTTCTTTTCTTAACATTTTACATCAATGACAGAAGTGTGAAATGGCTGAAACCATTGAAATCTCAATTTTTAGTTTGTTGAACTGAAAAACAGATATAGAATTACATATGCATACACACGTACACTCTAGTTTTCAATGCATGTCTATTAAGTGCTCTAATTGCCTTTCTCCTAGAAACATCCTATTGTGAATCACAAATATTTTTCTTTGTTTACTAATTTTCAAGCATAAGAAAATAATTTTCACTGTCACGAGTCATATTGTTCAGAAAGTGCAAGTAAATGAAGACATTTGAACAAAATACAACAGAAATGTAACTACTTGCATGACTGATGTGATGGTTTTACTGATATCTAGTTCATCACACGAGGGAAATATTTGCTGAAATCTTATATTTACTAATATGAAATTTTAATATGAAATCTTAAAGTCTCATTTTCCTGCCTTTTGCCAGTGATTCCTGGGTAGCTTGATTCACTGAAGCAGTAAGGACAGGATGGGAGCCCTGACAATGTCCCCGTTTCCTACAGAATTATGGGACAGAGGAGCGGATAGAGAGTATGTTTGACACAGAGGTCAAGAAACTCATCTGCTCTAGTGGGAAGAAGACAGCAAAATCAGCTGCATGTAAACCAGCAAACTCTATACTGACTGCTGCCTTCATATGCAGGAATTAGTTTATCTTCTCATTACCCTTTGAGGAGGCTTCTGCCTTTTACAGAGATGCTTCTTCAAAACTAGTGTGGCTCATGAAAGTCCAAGTGTGAGTTAAGAATACTATAGGGACAAAAACCTTTCATAAGGGGCAAAACCAAGCATAATGAGAGAGAAAAGAATGGAGTAATCATTTAAAGGAGGTCAAGCACCAACCAAATCAAACATTTTACACTGCAGCAGACACAAGCCCTGATTCCACTGGTCAACAGGTCAAGGACTGCACTTCTTCCCAAGGAAGAAACCTTCCAGGCAGATATGGGTGTAGCTCAGAAACTTTACACATTTTTAGCCTCCCCTCACTCCAAGTGGTTATCAGGAATGTGCAGAAACAAATGACTGACCCCAGCTCTCAGTAATATCAAGGAATGATGCACTGAGCTAGGTTCAAGGGATGGGTTTGTATAGCCCCCCACTCAGTGGGCAGTTTCCACAAAAAACCAAATACTTTGCCATTGTGTACACTTTGACAAGCCAATCCTCACTGTAAGCTTATGAAACAAAGCAACTCACTGTTGCATGTCAGGTCAATACATTATCATTCAGATGCAGGATTATCATTTATAAGCGTATTAGCTTTTCTAGAAGTTGCACACAGCCCACGTCAAGCATATTTTAAGATGAGTAAACTTCAGACAACATTAGTAATCAATGTTCAGAAAAAATACTATGATGGCTCATCAGGTAATAACAATATTTCCTTCTGATCTGAAAGGAAAAACATATTTCTCAAAAAAAAACCCCACAGGTATTTTAGTTTGGTTTTTTTAGTTTTTTTTAATAAAATGAAAAGATAGACACCTCACCTTACAAACTCTCCCAACTCGAGAAAGGATTGTCTTGTCAGATGTGCCACTATCTTGTGATATTTCTCGGAAAAAGAAGTAGATTTTGTCATCATCTGGGTTATAGGTGTCCGGGATGGGAAAAGTTCCAACAAATTTTGCTCCTGAAAGTCCCCAAAAAAAGTTTTAAAGTATGAAGAATAGTCTTGATACTACATTTCTGTTTCAATATCTGCATTTATTTCACATCTTCCGGTCGATTAAAAATACCAGTATAAAGACACATAGTGGTAAGTCTCTTGCTAATTGAGCAAAACCCACCATCCACTCCTAAGTATTTACTCTTAATGTGATGTTTTTGCATGCATATCTTACTACTGCTTGCATAAATATGCAGCACTGAGTATCACTCAGAGTAAGATGGCTTTCTGTACAAACTACTGGCTATAAAAATCTGGTTTACTGCTCTTGCCACCAATATAAAGCTAAGTACATATTCCAAAATCATATGGTAGAATTTAAATTAATTTGATTATGCACTGTAGCAGTTATGAGTACAGAAATACACTTCTATTTACTACAGAGAACTTGCTGGAAAATAGAATATAAATGACAGCTTCCCCAAGACAAAAGTTTCCTACATATCTTTCTATAACAATCTTACTGGCTGTATCTACCAGATCAAACATGATGCCATGCTGGGATGCACAAATCAGCACACTAAACTCCACAACTGACTGGTCAGTCTTAAGGACTCTGTTCCTTATTGTGCAGAAGAACAGATTACCTATACCAATGTAATAGTTTGTTTGGGTTAAATATGCTTTTTGTTAGAGGTGCTAGAGCATGCCTTACCTTGACATGCTGAGCAGTCTATATTACATCTGGTCTCTTCCAAAGCAAGCCTGGCTGTCTCTGACTGCATCCTATAGGCACATACTGGGCCAAGAATTGAATACATGTCCTTCACTGTCCTCCTTTGCTCTCTTATTCATGATATGACTAGGGGCAATGGCTATAAACTGCAGAGGGACAGATTTAGACTAGACATAAGGACAAACTTCTTCACGATGAGAGTGGGGAGACACTGGCACAGGTTGCTCAGGGAAGTTGTGGCTGCCCCATCGCTGGAGGTGTTCAAGGCCAGGTTGGGTGGGGCTCTGGGCAGCCTGATCTAGAGGGATCCCCAGAGGGGGTTGAAACTAGATGATCTTTAGGGTCCTTTCCAACCCAAACTATTCTGTGATTCCATGATTCTATCTCCAGTCCTGCTCTACCTGATCACCAGCTGTGGTTTTTGTTTGGGTTTTTTTTATTTTGTTTTCTTTCTCATTTTGCACTAAAATCAGAATTGAAATGAGTTCTAGGGGCCCCTGACTACAGCAAAAGAACCAGCAACACTGTCTTGAACAAGTGAAACAGATACCCGGGGAAGCGATTTTTAAGACATTCCCCTAAGTGTTACAATAGATGGGCTAGTCTGAGGGAAATTGGATCAATGATGTTTTTCTTTAAGCAGAAGTGGCTATACAAATAGGGTGCAAAGAGACCCTTGACTCTAAAACACATTCTTTCAGCAATAAAATACACAGTCTTTGTCTTTCACAAGCAGGCAGGCAGCAGTAGAAAGCAGTAAGGAGGATGACTTAAGGTTGAAAATCAAACAGAGCACACTGCTGATACATGGAGAACACTATTATCAGCTTTTAATGTATCTCCATGCCTTTGTCTTTTTTCTAATGATTGTTTCTTTATGTTAGCCTTGAGGAATTTTCACCATGAACTCTATAGTACACACAGGACAAAAAGAGAGTCCTTGATTTAAAAGTTCACAGTCAAAGCTTGAGACAAAATGGGATGTGTTTAAGTGCTGAATGTGCACCTTCATGACAGAAAAGCAAATTTATGGGTCAAAGTAGCCACAGTGCTGCTTCCATTTTAAACCTTTCTGACACTAGAGAATGGTGTCAGTAGAAAAATGAAAAGATGCAGGCATCAAGCCCTATAAATTTAAGTTAAGATTTAAAAATGAGCCTAAAGAAGCTATTCAATTACCCCTCAGGGCTTGTAAGGCTACTTTGAAGATTAGATCTTTAAGCATGGATAAATACATAAAAACACTTCTAGTATGGTTTCTTAAATATGCAGTTAGCTAAACAGCCATTTAATAGGAGATCAGTGAAATGCTTCTATAGCATTCTTTTGAATTTCACATAGATTTTTTTTTAAAAAAATCCACATTCACAGAGGAAAACTCTGAATATATGTGTTTTTTTTAAATTAAATTTCATTGCTTTACTTGGCAAGCCAAATGCTAAACCAAATGTCTCAATACCAATTCCTGGAACAGATTTAGAAGAATATCTAACAAATTAAAGGAAAACAAATACTTAACGATTTTAAATCACAATTGAAAATACTAAAGTTGAAAGTTAAATCCAAAAAATAATACATTGCAAAAGATATGAAGACAAAGAGACTGCAAATAATTTATCGAAAGAGATCATGATCTGAAAAGCACATTATGTTCTGTAAGACCTTTGTCTCATCTTTTGTAATACATCCATACAACATAGAAAAGTGCCTTTAAACCAATGGTGAATTAGGGTTTTGGACTCTTTGCATGGGAAACAAATTAGATTATGACGATTTTAAACCACTGTTCATTTTACCATACACACTGTTCTCCCTGCAGTTGCTTCAGTAGAAGGTTTTCCCACATATTAATTTCATAGTTATATTGTATGTAAGAGAGCAGGGAATTAAAGGCATCACAATATCTGATAATGGTACAATAAATTCAGGTATTGCTGGATCTTTTTTAAACATGCTCTTGTGCCCTAATGGGAAGAGCTGTTACCCTTAGTCCCTCACTCGTGGGTTTGACAAAGTGGTCATGTTTCCTGTTGGTTACCTGCCAAAGATACTCTTCTATCACCAGCAACACATGGGCAGTGTAACCATGCATGCCTTAATAAGACCTACAGGGAAGTAAGACTCATTAAGCTTAGAAAAAGAGAACAGCAAACCAATAGCAAATCCCAGAACATACACAAAAAAAAATTAGGAAAAAAAGTAACCCAAAACAGAGGGAGGCAGTAGGTTTTTGCAGTTGGGTTGCCAGAATGAAACATGGGATCCTGGTGGAGAACAAGTTCAATATGAGCAAACAGCATACAGCATTGGCAAAGAAAACCAACAGGATGCTGGGATGCATCAGTAAAGGCATCACCAGCAGAGATAAAGAAGTCATTATCCCACTCTGCTTAGCACTTGTCAGGCCACACCTGGAATACTGTGACCAGTTTTGGTCCCTGCTATACAAAGAAAAGATACGGATAGGCTGGAGAGGGTCCAGAGAAGGGCCACAAAGATGATCAAAGGACTGGGAAGCCTGCCATATGAGGAAAGGCTGAGAGAACTGCCTTTGTTCAGCCTTGAGAAAAAAAGGCTTGGGGGAGACCTTATCACCAGTATTTAATGAGGGGTTACTAAGAATATGGAGACTCCCTTTTGTCAAGGAGTCACATGGAAAAGACGAGAGGCAATGGGTAAAAGTTACTCCTAGGAAGATTCTGACTGAACGCAAGAGGAAAATTTTTCACAGTAAGAAGAATCAGACATTGGAGTAATCTCCCCGGGGAAGCGGTGGATTCCCCAACACTGGATGCTTGTAAGATGTGGCTGGCAGAGTGCTGGGCCAACTTGCGTAGATCATTCTTTTTGTCAAGAAAGGTTGGATCAGATGACCTTTGACGTCCCCTAAGAAAATGCAAAGAATTGTGCTCACATTTACCTTTAACTGTCTAGAAATCAAGCTCAAGCAGATCCTCTCTCAGGAATGGACAGGAGGAAGAAAGTGACAATAAATAACCCTATTTTAAGATAGATTTCTACAATAGGTGGAGTGAGTCACCCTCTGTAAGTGTCAACTTTTTCTGTAAATTACAGGCATAGATAACCAAAATGACCACACTCAGACAGGATGCTAACTTTTGCCTTTTAGAGCTAAGTGAGCTGAATCCCATCCAAAGTTCACAGGATATAAAGAAGCCATTGCCTGCAAGTCTTTGCCCTGGCAAAGATGACTAAGTTGCAATGAAAAAAAGAAGTAAGTAAAAAAGATGAATGCAATTGATGGCAGCACTCATTCCAATTACAGCTTTAGATCCCTGTAAAGGAGGGAGAAATGTGCAGCTGTTCAGTGCTTGCCTGTATGTAGAGCTCGGGTATCCCACCACAGATCCTCTTCCTCTGCCTGCTGGGCTGGAGCAGGGCAGACTTGGTTCCAGTAGGCAGCTTTGCCATCTGGACCAGGGACACCAGCTTCACGTGCCTCATCCCCTGCCCTGGCTACGAATAAGGCAGCTCCGGTCAGTGGCTGCAGGAGCACCTGAATCTTCAGCTCTGTAGGAGAAGGGCTGAAGTCTGAGCAGAGGCAGCATCCCCTCTGTTTTAAATGCCACTATGTGCAGGAGTATGAGCCTGCATGAGCATGAGTCATGGGAAAGATTAGCTGTCTTCCTCCCTTTCTCCTTTGTGGAGCTGCTATTCAGTCACTGCGATTAAGATATGTCTTAATTACTCAAGATAGAGATGCCCTGTAAGAAACTAGAAGGTATCCTACGCATTTTTCCCTTGTGCTTTGCCTTTCCCTCCCTTCCCCCAGGAAAGTATAATCCTGTTTCCAGAAACAGAATAAGACTAAACTTTAAAAATATTAAGGTGCATTATAGCAAAACTTCCTCAGTCCTCTGGATTGAAAAAAACCAAATTACGCATTTTATGCTTATCCTAAGTAAAACATGAGTCATGCCTGGAAATAATTTATTTCTAATTGTACATTTACATAAGTATGTACAAACTCTCCAGGAGGTCTAGCACATGCTTGGTAATGGGTGGTAGATTTAGGGAACAGGGGATTTAGATGAGATGGAAGTTTTAAACCTGAAATCAAGTAAATATTTTCTTTATACCAATAGCAGCTGAAAGTACAAATGTATGCAATTGGTAATGTTACACAATAAACTAGAAATATATTGGCTAACCTATGGCTTATTGCAGAAATAATCCCATCATTTAGAGTTGCACTCAAAAAATTTCTCCAACCTTAAAAGGATTGTTTCAAAATAGTAAAAGCACCTAGTTTATATCTGTTCCCCTTAATATAACACTGCATGGATTGTGTATGTGAAGTCTACACAGAGTGTGGCGGTAGTTTTTTATATGAATGGAAACAAGGTAAACCTGAAGAATATATGGGGTCTTCAGTGTTTATATAGTGTGGGGTAATTTTCAAGTTGCAGTCTAGCACACTAAAGCTGTTTTTCAAACCCAGACATATTAATATATTATTATTAATGTATTAATTATATTATGATATAAACTTTGAGAAATACAGATACTTTAACTGAAAACAGAATAAAAAAATGCATCAATCTAAAAGAAAGGCAGACACTCCTCACTCAGCCTCCAAGCTAAAACACATAAGTGGTTCTAAAATCTTTAGTTTATCCTGTGTTCTTCTACTGTTCCCTTGCTTCAAACTGTTCATGAAGAAACATTAATAACTTAAAGAAATCTTTGGGACTGGATATTTAAGCTATAAGTTATTTTGGGCTGCAAACTGAATCCTGTAATGCTCATCAAAGTGGATCTATGCTAACGATAACACCAGATGCTTCTCAGGACCAAACTGCAGTAAATCTTTCTTTTTAGGGTATTATAGTATCCCTTAGGAAAGCAGCTACCATAACCATCTTTCCATGCTAAGAACCAGCAGGATGCCAGTGATAAAATTGACTATATATTTGCATGGTTAGAGAGCTGCCTGCTGGAAGGACTGATCCTGGTCCATACTGCTTACAGTCAATTTCTCGTCTGCTTTGTACAAGGAGGGTATAGAAATAAGACAAAAGAGATAGGAGAGGTAAGAAAAGAAAGGTTTTGAGCACAGCAGATGAAAGTGGGAGAGGTCAGCAGAGTCAGATGTGAGATTCTTCTATGTGTCTGAAGGACTGCTCCCATTTGGAAAGGTAATATGACTTTTAAGTGGCTTCTCCATTCGTCCCTATCTCCCAAGAGGAATTCTGAGGTTATGAAGTTACTTCTATACAGAAGTGTAAGGCAACAGCTTAGCAGAAGGGAAAGAAGGAGTAAGAAGAAAATTTTCAAAAGTAACATTTCCTCTTCTTGAGGTCTCAAAGAGTTAAGAGGCAAAATTATCCATTTCAGAAGTCTGCTGGGAAGACAACTTAACCCTGTGGTCAGGAGGCCCTGGCTTTACAATACACCCATAATAGCTACACAGGCATCCTGAACAAAGGCCAGTGTTGCCACATCTTTAAAGAAAGTTGATGGCTAAAAGGGAGATGCTTTAATTGAGCAGGGTTAGCTTGTGAGTGAAGGTTTCCATGTTACTCTGTGTGTGGTTTGAGACAAGCTGGGTGTAAATGCAGCCAGTTTTTTAGAGGGTTTACAAGCTCTGAATGTTTTTTAGCAGGCAGGAAAAATCAGTGTTTTGCTTGGGAAGCTATTTTAGGGTACCCTTAGTGGTTTTAAAATGATCCTCAGAGCAACAAAGGGTATTTTTCCCCCTCAAAAAAGGAAAAGGAACAAAAAAAGACCTCCTACCTAAAACATGGAATTCCTAGTCTGTCATTTAAACAAGCTGTAGGGAACAGTTTTTAACAAGTGATCGGAAAAAAGGGTTTAAAAAAATTATTCCAACAAGACAGGAAACAGAAGTATTTAAGTCATGATATTATTTCAATTACAGGACTATATACAGATGTACAAATCAAAGATGGAAAGAATGATTCGGTCTTATGTCCCTAATTAGCATTTTCACCTCTGTGACTTTTCTCAAGTGCATTTTTATTCCACTGAGCTTTTTTAAAAAAAGCCTACATAATCCAAAGATACCATGACACAATATCTATATTTAGAGTTACTCGACATATATTTATATAAGAAAGGGCCTATTAACTTCAGACAGGCAAGAACAATGCAAATGACAACAGCATATGTTTGGGATCTTACCAGTAAGCCAGTAATGTTCAGAAATATCAGTTCTGATGTAATGGTGGTCGTGAGAAGGACCCAGAGAACGTGCTAGAGCAGTGTCTTTGCCAAGGAAATCAGAAGCTGTTCCAGCATAAAGATACTCATCTACAAATGAAAAAGAAATACGGTTTCTACAGCTGTGGGGTAAACAAAATTAAAATTATTTGTTTCGTTGGGTGAACTATACCTCTGTGTAAGTGGCCTAGGGTAATGTTTTAAAATATTTTGTGTATATATTTTAATAGGATTTCGGGTTCTGTGAAGTTATATTTAAATGAGGGTATATTTGTAGCTAAGGCCTGAGAACCAAAGGAGAACAAGTCCACTTTTCAGATCCTTCAGGCATTCAGAAAAGTAAACCCCCCATGCTTTAATGGGTCCTAGGCTCTTAAGTGTATAAAGGTGTATTTGATCTGAGCATACTGCCCTGCAAAGCCTGACCAGGGAGCTGGAGGCCATGGTGAGGACACCGTTATCTACCCATTCAAATCAGCTCTTCTGTCCTAGACTTGCCACAGCTCTGATGATGGCTTTGCTGTTCCTTGGCTTGAGCTAGTAAACACGATGGATGCTTCACTAAGGGAACTTCACAGCTTGGTCCTTTCCTGGCGCAGGGATCTCCATCCAACACTTCACCACAAAGAGGAATTTAGGCACTATGGGAGTTCTTCTCAACTATGCGGTGTCATAGTGGTAGGAACATGGCTACAGATCTGAATCATGATCATTTTAACACAGAGGGTACTACCACTAAAATAAATGAGACATCTTGCTTGAACAAGGCAGTCAGTATTTGTCTCACAAGGAAATTATATCTATAACAGTAGATTATTGCAATTGCAGTTACTTATTTAGTCTCCTGACAGATTTGTGGCCAATGCAAAACTTCACAGCCTTTAGAATTGCACAATATTTTCTGTTTTCCTTTAGATCTTGGTACTTGTCTACAAAGAAACAGTATCACTGCAAATTTTTTTACCACATAAGGCATTTTACAATCCTCTTTTTTTCTGCAAAAAAACAAGATAGTTTAATTGGTTGGAGGAGTTTGGGTTTTGTTTAATAACTTGCAACAAAAATTCCCTGGAGTTTGTAAAAAGAAAATAGGTTCAGATTCATAAATGAGGATCATATTAAAAGCAACATGATACATAAAAATTCCCTTCCAGGAGTTCCTTATCCAGGTTTTCTGGTACTCTGGGTGGAAACCTTTCATAACATCTTTCAGATACAAGTCCTTTGTTTAGAGTGAATGCAGAGTAAATACCATTCAATATAGATGTTGTGTGTTTTCATTTGCAAGAGATGTAAAAGGACTTAAAAAAATAAGATCAAAGGGGAAAAATCCAAACAAACCAAAACCGCAACCCATGATCCACAAGCACTTTATTTGACCAAAAAAAAATCTACCAGTTTTCTTTCTTCCTCATTATTATTGTTACTTATGTGTTATTTCCATGACAGTATTAGAAAGCACATCTTTCAGACAGCATGTTGCCTTTGTAAAGAAACAATAGTGCATTCTGAAAGGTATTTGTCATAATGAGGAATGGGCAGGGTAATTGGTGTTTGCTAACTGACAAGCACTCAGTGATCGATAAATCTGAAGGGCTAACAGAAATTCTCCATTCTTGCTTAAGTTCTGCTGACAAGGCATTTTCAGCACTTCTCTCAGCTTTTCGTATCTCTCATTCCAAGTTTCAGTTATTTCCAGAACAGTTTTGGTGAATGGTAACTTGTAAAAGAAGATGGATTATGAGCAGGTGATTTTTCAGTCAAAAGGACTAACTTTTCAAATTTATCTAGGGAATTTACTTAGGGAAAAACATTGTGTAGAATTCAAAGAAAGATTATACCCTTCTACAAAGAATGAAAATTATTCAGTTGTACTAACCTACACAACTGAGTGAAACTATAATTAAATATTATTTATGTCATATATTTATAACTAATTACAAAGTGCTTGCTGAATGGTACAAGCAATCTTTATTACCATTTAGCAGATAAATAAAACCAGGTGAGATAAGTGACGTGCCAAATGTTACTCCCCTCATCAGTGGCAGAGAAGGAAACTGAATTCCTCTGCATCTGATAGTGCAGTATCTTATCCATGAGCTATATTGCTCTCCCAGTACTTTTGGGAATAAAATGATCACCAAAAACACAGGCTAAGAATGCATTCTCTGGTCAGGCCTCTAATTCTTTACAACGGTCCTGGTATATTATTGCTAAGCACTTGACACCAGGCACAGTTAGAGAAGGGATACTAGACTACTCTGACCATTAACTTTATCTAGCTTGAAAATGCTTATGTACTGAAGTTTATGTTTTAGTTAGTTAAAGACAGCAGCTTCCTCATTTCACAAGATTTAATAGAGCCATCAAAACACTAGCGTGCTACTGAAATTAGAGAATGCAATAATAAATCATGGAGGGCTATTGCATTTAAAAAAGAAAAAAAGACAAAAAAGTTAAAGTTTCTCAAATCTCATTTTAAAAATAGACTTCATGGCGATTAAACAGTACTAGGGGTCCCTGAGAAGAATAAGCACTGGCTTTAATCTATTGTTTTTAATAAAGGAAGTCCTGGCCCTTCTGTTGGGTCAGAATCACAAATCATCTATCTTATTATCTGAGAATAAAGACTGAACATTAGTCATATTCTTTTTATAACACAGAGTGACCGATACTTCAAAGCATTGTCACCACTGCTCTTTGCCTGTAAATGAAAACGTCATGGTGCTTCACTCTTATCTTGTATTCATACGCTTGACAGACAAGTTAAATGAAAATTCTCCAAAGCTATGAACCAAACCATGACAAAAGTAGCTCTTATAGTGATTTGAAATCCAGAGGTCAAGCTGACATTCCTCGGCACCAAATGTCAGACCACACAGCACTGCAATGCACGCAGTGGGCAGATTGCACTATCTTGTTCCTAGGCTTCTAGCTTCAGAAGTGGCTACTCAAGTAAATAGAAACCTCAAAAATGTATTTATGGAAATAGTGGATGTCAGCAGACTTCAAAGGGCAGAACATATTGATAATTGAAGAAAGAGGCCCAGAAGCGCTTGAAACACTGTCCGTCCGTGTGTTTTTTTTGTTGTCTTCTTAAAGGAAAAATCACTGGGTGAGGATGAAACCACTTTCATGCTCAACTGGCAGAGGCTTCACAGCCACTCAAATGTCTCTGTTTGTGTTGCTGCATTTCCAGATCTTTGGTGTCTGCAGACTGATGGCTCCCTTCAGTTCCAAGAGCACAAACCAGCATGGGAAACATGACTAATGCCAGGGGAGGGCCAACAATGGCATCTGCTGAGCCCCTGACTCTGGGTTGGCGTGTGAAGCCATCACACATCTGAGTGGGGCACCTGGCTCTGATGGTTTCTTACCTGCCATCACTGAAGCAAATGGCTGCTGAGGATCGAAAGGGCATTTCAGCCTGCCAGACTCCAAGTTCTGAGTATCCAGCCGGAACACTGTTTCCTGAGAATAAACATGTATTCATTATCCTGGTGTGGCTGCAGAGAAAATCTCACTTAGACGAACTGTTCTCCTAACAGATGAAGTGAAGGTATATTAGATCAAGCAGTTGTCATCTCAGCATTGATGTTTACAGTCCGTATCCCTGTTTTATATCTGGATTTTTTTCCCTTTATTGTTTTAATGTATCCTGTTCTCTCTACAGTGAAAAACAAATCTTAAAAAAATAAAATTATTCCAGGAAAAAAAAAAATGCATTGTTCACTTCTACTCAAATTAAAAGCTGGATTGTGCTTAAAAGGCAGTGGCTTCTATTTGGGAAAGTGCTGATAGAGTATGTTGCAACAGGAGACCCAGAAGGGATTCTGGCTGACTTAAATTTCTCCAGGGACTGCTGAATAATGTTTGCGGCAGACACAATTCAACCCCCTTTAAGTGAAAGCAGCATATGCTCTCTCTTATTATTTTGAAAAAGGCTAATGATATGAGAGATATCAGAAGAGATCCTTCTTTGTAGCTCCTAAATACAGTGTGATTAATTCCTTGGTCACAGAACAAGAGCATAGAGGAAGATAAAGAAAAGAAATTCTTTAAAAACTGTTCCTGATGTTTTCACTGAGCAATCCAGAACTCAATTACTGTAAGCAGTGATTTGAAGTTCTACTACTGTTTTCAATTGCCAAATCAATGCTTTTACTTGTTCCTTTCACAATTTCCCTAAAAGCACGCGAGACTAGAAAACTACAGGGAGTCCTTTTGAAAGCAAGTTGATTGCTCAGAGGAGTAAAGTGAAATCTTTGCAGGTATAGAGGCTTGATTTTCAGAGTTCTGCTGCTGTTTGAGATGGGAGATTGACTGCATTAGTAGTTAACATGCTTTCCTACCTACAGTGACATTTAAAATCCCACTAGTTTTCAGAAAAGCAAATCATCGTGGGTTTAATGTCTACTGTAAAGATATAACTTTTGAAGTCAGTTTAAAAAAAACCAAAACACCTCAGTGATTTAGACAATTAACTAAAAAGAGTAATTTTTTAAAAAAAAATATTATTATCTTGCAAGGTGGAGATGTAGAAAACTGAAAGTACAAATGCTAGCTATTTCCAAAGATGGTCACGTCACAACACAATTCAATTCATCCTTAATGTACATCACATTATAAATGAGCAAGCCTTTCTACCTCATTGAAGTATCTCCTAAACTCCCTAGGCTCAGAAGACAAAGGTCCAGGATACTGAATAATTAAGCTTGTTAAGAGAAAAGAAAAATCAATTCCAATCTATGAACATAAATTCCATTTCCTAAAGCAATCCTGGCGGATATGAAATGGAATTTAATCATCAAATAACAGCCCTTTTTATCTTACCTAACCTGTAGGACATGAGGTAAACCAAAATTTCAGGCTAATGATGTGGGTCAGAACACATGAAGGACAAAAACAAATTAAAAATTAAGCTGGTTTTTTTTTTCTCCAAACTTACTATGTTACTGTCCCATTCTCATTTCTTCTAAGATGTGCAACCCTGAACTGCTCAGAGGATCCTTTCCATATCACATGAAAAGGGATGTCTCCAAGTCCAGCAGTACTCAAGGGACTGAAGACTTTATAGATCAACATCATATATGTCACACTTCACCCAGACAAACTAATGGACACTACTAGACATTCACACAGAATTAACCTCCTGCTTTCACTTTGGTCAAAGCTTTCAAAGAAAAAAGTATCCCTTGGAGAGCTGTGGCACCAACCGGGCCAAGCCTCTTCTTTGCCCGCCAAGAGTTTTGGCAGTGACTTCAGCAATAGCAAGACTAGGACTTTAATCCCCTTTAATTGTGTGATCCTGTAGGGGATTTGTACTGCTTCAAAAGCAGTGTCTGCTGTGGTTTTGAGTCACCTGACCCACACTGTTTTCCTCTGTTTTCACAGCACTGGCAAGCAGACCATTGGGCAGATCCACCAGCAGCTTTCAAAGGTCAGCAAGGCACTGCCTGGTTCCACAGCCTCTGTGAAGCTATCTCAAGCCCAGGCTCTCACAGGCATCCCACAGCTTTCTGTAGAGGCTGCTAATTACCTAACATCCATTACCCATTCTTGTAACCCAAGGATAAAAAAAAGGAAAAAAAAAAAAACAGACTCACAGGACGAACCTGCCATAAAAGTGCTTTGAATTACCATGTAGGAGTCCTGGCTTCAGTTCCTACCACCAGGAGACATTTTCACCTGCCTGTCAAATTCCTGTCAAGGGGTCTGTCTTCAGCACCCTCCTGCCATGTCACATTCATCTGGAGAGGGTGTTTGGGATCCAAGAAAGAAAGGGAAAATATACCTCATGCCATTCAAAGCTGTTAATTCAGTAGGAGGTTGCAGAAGAGATGCACTATCAGAATAGGTATGAGTAGTGCTGAACACTGTCCAACCTACTACTGCAGCTGAGCAACCAGAAGGAATGCAGGAGAGGCAGGATTGGGAGACAGTGAGGGGATTAGGAAATACAATACTGGGATTCTTCTTCCATTTCCTCTCATAAGGTAATTGGTCACATCTAATTGAGACATACCCCTTGTCTAGACTGGCTGCTGGACTGAACCATCAGACCAAATCCATAATTTCATAATGTCTGATGAAAATAGCCTTCACAAATGAAGTAGTTAAAGATGCAATGGTAGAGTGGATAAGGCATCTTGCTAATGACCCAGAGGTAAACCAGAGCTTTACTTATACTCTTGCTGAGAGCTGTTCTGTTCAATTCATCTGTGTATTTGTTCATTCAGGCTAAAGAAACAGCATGATCCAAGGGATCTAAAATTGCAGCTGCTTCAACTGGAATATTTAAAGTAGCAAAGAAAAGAAGCCTTAAAAATTCCTTCTTTGCAGGCCCAGTTACACAACACATACCAAGCAATACTAGGAGTGTTTATGGCTTACTAGGGTAAAAAACATCACCATACAGATTTCAGGTGGGTTCAGTTTTCTATAACATAGGCAGCTTCTCTGGGCTTATCAACTAACCCACAGATTATGCGGAATAAAGCAACAGGTCACAGCCTGGGAAAGCATTAACAACATTTTTATTTTGCTTTTTTTTTTCCTGGGAGCATCTGCCCTTGATTCCATATGTCAGAATAATTCCAACATATACACATTTTAGGTTATCGCATTTAATAACATATCATTAGACCTCATTTCTTATATACTAGAATTTCACTGAGACTCAAAGAAAAGGGCAAAATATTTCTATAGCAGTAGAGAAAGCCTGCACCACAGGCAAGCAACCAGGCAGATCACATCTTGACACCATCTGAGAACAGAGCCAGTGTTATAAATATAGCTAATGTGTTATACACATAGGAGTTAAAAAGAGACTCATGTACCAAGTGGCTGCTTGACACAACACCAAAATGCTTCTTTTGTGGGGGTTAGGTCTCAAACATATACCACTTAGGACAGAGATTTCTTTGTCACTAGCAAAAAAAGACCAAGCTGCTAACTTCAGTTCAGAAATATGCCACTAGTGATGGAGGATACCCAACATCTATTTAGCGACAGGGCTGCAAACCATCACCAAAGTCCTGAGATGTTGTCTTTGAACTGAGGCTCAGAAATCATTTACACTCTCTGTAATACTGTCACACATGAGGAATAGGAAAACATCTGTACGGACCAAGTGCATATACACATTAGAAAATAGAACTATGGGTGTCATTTCGAAATCTGCATGTGTGTGTGTACGTAAGCAGAAAATATGTGCAGAAATGACTTACTAGAAAGACAGACATCTGGGTTAAATGTGTCCTTCACTTAGTTAATCATATGAAAGTGTCATTCTGAAGAACTCTGTGCATTAAGCCTTAGTGAGGAAAGTGCTTTGTTCAAAAGCAATGTACGCATACCAACTGTGAGAACACGAGTTCCTGTCTGACCTGCAAAATCCACCATTTACCCTCTTATTTATGCAAGCTGCCATCAGCTCATTTTTTACACACCCTCACAGTATTTTCCAATCTATGATGAATGCTAAACAAGACGAGGGTTACTCCTTGACATGTCAGCATAGTGAGGAAATTAAATTACCTCTTTGTGAGTTCCAAGTTCAATATATCCACAGAGAGGGTGAAATGCTCCTGTGCCACAGACATAAACATGAGTTCGGTTGTAGGGCTGAAGAACTCTGATAAAATTTGCACATTCTGTCTATTGGGAAAAGAAAGAGAAAGGTTAATTTTCTTGTTTACTCTTTTTCATATTATGTTTCACATTGTACTAGGTTATAACCATAGTATTGGTGTATTTAAAATCAAAACTACTGCAACAGATACTCTTTATTAAATAGTTCAAAGTTGTGATGGTTACAATTTTGCAGTGGCTATCTACTAGGCAGTTCATCAATCGGACTTGCAAGTCTAATTTTGCTATAATGCCTTAAATGATGAGATGCTATGTGTTTACAGCATAGTTTGGAGGATATCTACTCAGCCTGTGTTGTAGCAAACATCCCTTGTCAATAACTGGGCAGAGGTCAAAGACCCACTGGGTTAGTCTGGCTACCAATCCTCCAGCCTTTGCTCCGAATTCAGAGTTCTGTTCAAGATTTAACACCAAAGATTACATAACAGAAATTATTGAGGTAGACTGAAAGGCTTCAGCATACCTCCAAGGGTATATTCTCTGCATGAGTGAATTCTATTTGCACCAGTCACATCCTACTAGTCACTTTTACTTGGGCATTTCTGAGTCCTATGGGATGCATGACTCAGTCCTGACTTGGTCCTAGCTGGTCAGTAGCACAGGTGGCTGCTGCACTCTACAAGAGTGCTACATTGGGTGGTGAGAAAGGCTTGTTGTGGTCTTCCCCAAAATTAAATAAATACATATGCATATAACAAGCTACTTTATGAGGGACTACACATGAGCTATTCATATATTCAACCTATCACCCTATACCTAAATGAAAGGCAAGCTGCAGACAATGTAGGAAGCAAAAAGGAGGTATTTATGATCTATATTCAATACAAATATTTGTGCCTCTGGTCCCTTTCCATTTGTCTTAGCGAAGAAATGATCACCACAAATCTTCCATCCAGACCAATGTAAGAATTTTTCCACTACTCAGTGGAGGTGTTGTTTAGTTTTTGTCTGCTGTAAAGATAAGCGTAGCAATAAGTTAGGATAAAAAGCTGAAATTCCTCAGGCAGACAGCTGAGAGAGTATTTTGAGCTGGAGTCCACCTTGGTTAACAGACAAGCTGGATAAAAACCACAGGATTATGAGAGAGAAAAGGAAGAAATTTTATTATACATCCAGTTTACATTTCCAGTGGGTTGCATACAAATGATGTAATCTATGCAAAATAAGTATCAAAGTTTTATCGTATATAGGGATACATCTTAAATACACTTCCCAAAGAGACGTCCTAAAGAAGGTTTGTGGTTGCAGTGAAAAGCTAATGAGTCTGAGATTTCGGTTTGGTTTAACCTTAACTGTAGCTGTCTGCAAATTAAGTTAATTTGTACTCTGCTCTGCTTCTCTGTTTTGTTAATGAATTATAATGAAGTTACCTTCAGGATATTCCCAAGAAAAAGAAGTAGTTTGATGGGAAAGAAAGGATTTCAGGGGATTACTGCCTGGGATCTATTTCAGAGGAAAGTCCATTCATCTCTCAACTGCATCTATCACATAAAGAGTGGGTTTGCATGACTGCTGCTTACATACTGGATATTTTTTTTTGGAGCATTAACATTTAAAGAAGAAAATAAAAGTGTAATTTTTTTTAAAATGAAGAAAAAGCAATTCGTTAGTTCAGGGAAAAGAGTAACAACAGCTTAGTAATCCATTTTCTGCATTTAAAAACACACAGATATACAATATTCTCAACAATAATAAAAAAGTATATACTATACTTACATAGGCATCTTTCCCAGCTAATTTGCATAATTCTACCTTTTCTTTTGATGCAGGCCAGTAAATCTGTAATACAGTTAGAATAAGACAAAAATTATGAATATCATAAATTGTCCTGTGACTGCAGTTTAAATATTTCCTTGAATGAACAGTTAACAGATTTATGCATATTGGAGGAATGTGCATATACATTGAAATGAACATGACTTATAGTGAAGAGTTCCATTACAAAAAAATTGAAGAGACTTGAAATCAAAACCCCTGTTCTTTTTTCATTTCTTCAACTAAGTATTTTTTAAAAGTATGTACAGCCAATGATCTGGCTAGCACACCTTGTCACCATTATGAAGAGTGTGTTTTTCTCAAAGGCATAAGCCAAATCATCTTTAAACTAAACTTTCTGTAAAACAAGGCAAATTACATTGGTGGTGAATTTGGTTCAGTGATCTTACTAAAGCTGTTATAGAAGAATACTTAGCTGTTACAGTCAATTTTCAAAATAAAAGAATTTTTGTTAAAAAAAAAATAAAGGCAGCGTAAGGAAAATTTGTAGAACATAAAGTACATTTAACAGAAATCAATAGCTCACAATTTAAAAATGTCACTCGTCAACATGCATTGAGTTCACTGAGAAGTTCAGAGGACAATCATGTACCTTAGGTAACTTATAACATATACTATCACTGTCTTTCCTTCTTCTTTCACCTGCACTGCGGAATTCTGTAAACTAGGTTTTGGTGCAGATGGAGCCAGATTAGAAATTACTATCTGTAATTATGTTAGTGAAGAAATATCAGTGAACAACAGCTCATATTCTAGCTCATTGATTTCAATTAAACAGTAAAAATTGGATATTGTTGATTCTATTAAATTTAAAATAGAAGCTAAATATAAGGTCTCCCAGAATCACATACTAAAGATAAGTATTTTTTCCTTCTTATTTTGACAACATGATTTGTTTAGGAAATTGCCTCAAATTCCAGGAACCAGTATTCAGATTACTAGTTACAGATGCTTTAGAGTAGTGTTGAGTTTCAAGTCAAAACTTATATAAACTTAAGCAGTGAAATATATAGGAATAAAGAATTATTATAATATGCATTAGGAAAAAAATCATCATCAAGGAAGGATGCACAACTCAACAAGATACAAGAGGAGTTAACTGCTATAAAATTTCCTTTCCCTCATTCAGATTTCAGCAGCATGTAGGTTGCGGCTTGCCACATACACATACTCAGTTGGGCACTGGTAAGGAAAGCAAAAGATTGCTGTATGTCAAATAACTTTATCATTGTCCAAAATCTACAGTCAGTGTTCTTCCAAATCTGGCAACAGTCTTTTTATTTGAATTCTTTCTCTTCTTTTCCCAGAGGAAATTAATTTCCTCTCAAGTGAATTTACAGTTACCTTTGTGATTAAAAGCTCTTAGTAAAGATAATGCATTTTGAGTTGCTTAAATTTTAACCCTTCATAGCAATATTTACTTGAAGTCAGAGACAAGGCAGTATAACAAAATTTCAGCATAGGAGCACAAATTTACTGTCCCAGAGAATTTTCTCAAAATGACATTGTGATAGCATCCAGTTATGAAACCACAAACTGAAATCAGCTGTGCCAGTGTGTCTGGATTACACGGCATACAACACCAGAAATTAAGGAGAAACATTCTGGGAGCATTGCAAAGACACTGGGAAGAGCTGAAGGTAGCACCAGTGAACTCATCGGGTCTCTGTCGGGGATTCGTCTCACTTTTAGCACTTGTCTGGCCCAAGTGTCACTAGTTAAGGAGAAGAAGTGCTTGAGGCATAAGACATGCTGGTGAAGAAAAGCTGATTAAAAGCAACATCTGGAGGAAAATAGGATCATGGATCTCCAAATACATTTGGCCAAGGAGTCTTAAGCTGAGACCTGATCTTCAGCTCTCTTGTACGTAAATTTTATGCTCAATTCTCCACAAGATTCTTGTGTCAGTAACACAGAAGGCTAGAGGTCTTTGAGGGGTTTTGGAGATATTGTGGCAAAATTTAGGCATCCAGTTAGGTAGACAAGATATCCCTCTGGAGGCATTTTTGAAAATGCCCAGCTCTCCCTGCCAACTACACAGAAAAAACCAGATGTCTTCTTTGGAACGTCCAGTTTGATTCGAAGATATCTGCTTGAAGGCATCATGCATATAATGGCCTTGACTCTACCCATGATTCTGGCCCATATTCCTTCATGGGAAATAGTGTTTGTCCTACCAGCCAGAACAATCAGGCTGAGATATGCACCACTCCTTTCTTATGATAATTGACTGTGGTCAATTATCACAGAAAAATCAATTGTTTTACTTTCTGGCTACTCAACAGCCTGAATATTTAGCATTACAAAGCCACATTAGACAATGAAAAGTGAGGCTAAGTGATCCAACTTTGAAAACAATTTGCAATTATATATGAGGGAATTAAAGTGATATTTATTTGCCTCCCATGCGAGAAATAAGAAGTTCCCAGAAACTGTCAATTCTAAATTGTAATAGGTCATGAAAATTGCATTATAGATAATGAGCCAATGTGCTGAGCAAGAAAGCATTAACTTAATTTTTTATTAGATGACATACTGTGTAACAGTACCCCAGGTCTGGTTCCCTCAAATACTGACATATCAGTAACTTTACACACGTGAAACAGTCTCACTGAATTTTCATATGCATAAACTTATTTATGTCAACTTTCCTCTTGACTTTCCTGTAAGGGATGGAATTAAACCTTAATATTATATTTTATTCAGAGAAGTTACTTAGTTTCACAATATGTAAAAATAAGACTAGATGCTCTAGCAGCTTCTTTTATATTTAAAAGCTTTGTAGATAGTTTGATGCTTTGAATTCGGCCACTTTGTTTCATAGATTTTTTTCAGTTCACATGCTGAATTCACAATGATAATATCTTATGAAACAATGTATTTTTCCTAAGTTCCTCAAAAACTCAAACCTCAAAGAAAACAAATAAAAAATATATAATAATGGTGCCAACACTGACATAAAAAAATTTTATAATTTTATGTTACAAATGGCACAAATTATATATAAAATATTTCATGGTTGCATCTGTATCTGCAATGCTTGAATTTCTAGGTAGAATTACTGAATTTAAGGTAACTAGTTGAAATATATTAAATATATATTTAAACAGGATTATTTTCTCCTCTTCGTCTTCAGCTTATTTTCCTCGCAAATTATCTGTATCAGAATTCCAACGGACAGCTACTGTCATGATTTCCCAATTTTATAAACTATAACCCAATTGAAAAAAAAAAAACCAAAAAACAACCAAAAACCCTTGTAAATCATTCTACGAATATTTTCTTAAATTTAGCAACAAAAAAGAAATTAAAATCTCCTAACAAATACAAGTTAATAAGTTCTCTGCTGGCAGAGTGAAAGAAAACCTCCCAGGACTACAAAATTAAGTAGTACATAAGTGTAGGACAGAGAATGTAACACTTTAAAGGGTAGCTGGAAATTGACTTCTGATGAAAACAAAACATTCTAAATCACAAAGGTCCTTTGCAGATCAGGAGCAGAGTAATTTTTAAAAGTAACATTTTTTCTTCCTCCAAACATGCATTTTTACTCTAAGAAAGGAATGAAAAGGGAAAACTTCTAAAAAGAAAAAAGGAAATTGATTATTTAAAAACATAAACTGATACATAGATGATATAAATACCATTATAAGTATATATAGATAATAACTGGACCCACTTCAAAGACTTTCTTTTCAGGTGCCATCTGTCATGAATTAACAATATTGAATAACAAGCAAGTATTTTCCTCATCTTTCTCTACCTATCCAATTTTGTTCATAGGCTAAAACTTAACCTATAAATCCTTAGGCGAAGCAACACCTCAAAAATAAAATAGTGAACTCTTATTCTAAACAAACTGTTGTATGAAATTACAGATTTTCCAAGAAGCATTTCTAATGAAGTTACTAAATCTGGGATGTTGCAGGCCTTACCAAAAGAGTAGAAAACATGTCACAATACAAAAGAGGAGGAACACAAGGTATCTAAGAAAATCACAGGCCTATTGGCCTTATTTCATCTGTCTGTAAGACTTCAGAATAGATTCTTAGTTAGGGAAGGAATAACTTAAGTTTCTAATGAAAATGGAGAACAGTACAAAAGACAACAAAACCTGGTTAAAAGCTGTTATTCCAGCCTAATGTTGTGCTTTTCTTTAACAGCATAGCTGAATTGTATGCTACATTAATGTGGCAGAGCTCTTCTTATCAGGGCTCCAATTAAGTGTTTTATAAACTACCACATGGAAACTGATTAGCTCAACCAGCAAAATTAGGCATTATTACAAGAAAAAATGGTCTGATAAGTAAAGAACTTCTGTATGAATTTACTCATGGAGTTCTTAAAGAAAAAATATCAGAGCTCATCCTATTTCATATACCCTTCAGCAGCCTTCACAAAATTCCAGCACTCTGCAACACACGTCGATGACACAAGGCTGGGAAGAACCACTAATACAAATGAAGACTGTTAACATTATGCAGCAAGAATCAAAGGGCTACAAAGACCATATTATCAACAGTGAGAGGAAATGAGTATTAATAAACATAGATCAAATATAAATAAATATGAAATATCAGACTAACAAGGTTCTGGTCTGTAGCAATGACTTTGCTAAAGAAGTTGCATGAAGTATCCTTCAAGGCCGCTTACAGAATATTTGGACCTGGTTATGAAAGGAATGACTGCTACATGAAGTAGTTGCCAGTGATAGCCAGGAGTGAGACCAATTGACCAATGTGACTCCTTCCAATTTCACGTCCCTGAGATAGTCATACTCGTGCCAGCAGCAAGCACTTGAGTGTCCCATTGAGGTCGATGGCTTTCAGCAGCCCTTGGGGCTTCACTACAGCCTCTCATGTGCTTGATGCTGCACATGTGCTTCAGCACTTCTCTATCAGTAATCTCTGGTACGAGAAAACCCAAAGTGTTTTATCAGTAGTACATGTAACACCAGCAGGATGTGTCTGTCTCTGGAGTGAAGGACATCAGCTGATCAGCATGTCTTATAATACCCAGTCACTGAATTTGCATCTTTGAAAGGGATTGCTTTCTTCCTGTTTTGAAGGAATAAGAGGTGGTAGAAGCACTTGCAGGAAAAATACACTGATTTTAAATGGCTACTTGATGCAGCAAGAGAAAGCCTGCATTCTTCCCTTGTTTCATTCTGTGTGCTAGGTATTTGTTCTGTTGATACTTGAGGGAATGCATGCAATAAATTACAGCTTCTTCAGCTTCTTGGGCATTAAAATGTCCCATTAAGGCTTTGTGAATCGTGTAGATCATAACTCAGAAGTTTAAGCTCATTGGTATGAGCAAAGTCCTCATATGACAGTCCCAACTGCAGCTTCCAAAGAACAAAGCCAGATAGAGACCATTGCCACACTAGCATATGCAATACTCTCCCCCTGGGAAACTTTCCTTCATGAGAAACTACTCCCATGAGTGAAGAGAAAAAAAAAAAAAAAAAAAAGGGATTCATGACTTAGACCAATGACCATAAAGTGAGTACAGTAAAGAGGGCAACATGATCCAAGAATGTTAAAGGAAAGGAGACAGTCTAATCCCAATTTTACCATTGCCCTACTATATGTGAACATCAGGTCTCAATTTTCCCACCCATAAAACAACATTAATATGACTTGCTTTTTTTTTTTCCTGAAAAATTTAGTAATTCATTGCTAAAAAAATGAAAAGCAGAGAAAAACAGTAAGATCAAGGAGCACTGAGAAAGGATACAATAGTGACACACTGATAAGTCTTTCACACTGCTACATAAGACAATATCATAAATATCACATCCTAGCACGATAAGAGTGGGTGTTCATGGATTGCTTCTTGAAAACTAGGATATTTGTCACTTCTTTATACTCACTCAGGGCCATTTCACTGAAACTTACTGCAAGCACTAGAAATTTATCAAATTTCCCAACAAACACTGGAAAGAATTTCATGCTTTCTTAGTATTATTTTGCTGAAAACAAAGTATTTTAATTAATGGGAAAACCTGCTGATTTTAGCATACCATGTGTGTATACCAGTTGCTCTCTAAATACCTCACATCTGTTGCATTCACGTGTGTGGTATGGGAAGCCCACAACTTGAGGAACTGGGCAGATTGTTCTCATATGTAAATCCTAAGAGGAAGGTTACCCTAAGCACTTCTCATAATTGGCTCCCACTGCATTTGTTGTACTCTGGAATTCAATATTTTAGTCATCACCAGACAAAGGAAGTTAATACGTTTAAGTTCCTTAGCTCAATTTCTCCCTGTACTTGAAACCTAACCAGACTGTTTATAGAGTCAGATTTTTCACGTAACTTTCTTCTTAACAGTTTTGTGTCAGAAACTTACAAGTCCCTAAAAGGCAAGCATGTATTCTTAAATCTGTTTTACTTTTATATCTGCTACAGATACTCCCTCTTCTAACAGGTACTCCTACATCCGACATGCTAATTCGTGTACTTGAAATATACATCCAAGGAGACATGTGATGAGCATATGAGCAGAAAATTGGATCTCTGAAAGATATAATTTGATATGGCACAGGGAGGGGGAGGGGAAGGGAAGAGAGGATATGAGGATCGATTTAAAGTGATTAACAACACTGTGGGAAGCACCAGTGCCAGTGTATGGCATTCTTCATTTTCATAGTGCTGTCACACTGAGTAAAATGCACTGGAAGTCAGAGGGAAATAACAGTTGTGCATTTGGCTGACATATTAACAGACTTTGGTAGCTTAAATTTGGCAGGTGGCAGTTAGAGTGAAACCTCTTAATAGAGCCAAATGGGCTTCTTATATTGCATCTGTATGAGACAAAGCGAAATCTCCACATACCACAGTTCTCCTTTTAAACTGTGATCCACTCTCCAAGACAGCTTAAGAGGTAGCCAGTGCTTTCGGCACTTAAGTGTTTTCTGAAAAGGGCACTTTCATGTGTACGTTATAAGCATATGTGAAAGCTTATGAAAATAGACCAGATGCTGATTTCATTTACACTGCATTAAATCTTGAAAGGCTTCATTGCCTTTACACTTCATTTTCCACAGCGTAACCACAGTAGACTTCTGACTAGTGTCTGTTTCTCCTAAAAGGAAACAGTACACCAGGATTTTTAGGGTAAATAACACTGTTCCTGACATGTTTATCACTTTAGACTGAAGACAAATCCTACCTTTGAAAAACTCAAAGCTCAACATGAGCAACAGTTTTCAGAGAGCAGGATACTGCCTGTTCTTTATACCTAAACATACGGGTAAAATAAAAATGACAACGGATGTTTATGGAAACAGTTTATGGCAACAATGCAAAAGGAAATAACAGAGACACTCTCTTCCACCTAGGATTTCTGTTATTCTGGTTACATACTGTTTTCTTCACATCTTGCCCTGCCTGGTGCTTTGTGTCTGTAAACACTGTTTAAAAGCTTCCGCCTTGTCTACACAGGTGCTTAAACTAAAGTATATCAAACATTTATATGGACACTAAGGAGTTTTCAGAGGTTCAAAATAAGCACTACGTAGCTCCATGAGAAGATTCCTCCAAGGGCTAACAAGCATAAAGTTATCACCAGTGTCTCTGGAAGTCCCTAACCTCAAGCACCATTACAGCTTCTTACACTCTTCCATCAGTGCCCACTACTGATTATCTCTGGGAACAGGACACTAAACTATAGACATACCCAGTAGAGCCACTCTTGTTTTGTTATAAATGATAATAAGACTGTTGCCATTTCTATTCATTTTTGGGAGGAAGGGAAATACTATAAAATAGATGGAAAAGAGTATCCTGTGAACTGCAACAACACACAGAAAAGGTCCCTTTGTTTCAAAAGCAGGGCAATTAGCATGCATTTAAACCTGGGAACTAATTGCCCGTATGTGGAGGGAGAAACTCTGCACCATCAAATCTTGGCCTCCCCTCACTTCTTTCTTAGAGCTTTTTCTGTTCACAGAGACTGGGAACAAATTGTGATCCCAGATGGACTCATGATCATTCTCCTCTAGTTCTATTGGGTTTCTTTTAGACTTTCCTAGGCCTCATGCTCCCACTTCTAGAACATTAGATAACCCCCGTGGTTTCATGTGACTCTTTGCACACCGCTGATATCTCCTGGAAAGCCTTTTTCTTCTGAGAGGTCAAGAAAGCTTCATCCTCAAACAGTCTAAAGGTTTTTGCGAACAGGCAGAAAACTAAATTCATTTGACACATAGAACAAGCAGCACATTTGTTTAGGAAGGACCAGTATTGGTGTTACTGTGTTTCAAGGCTGCAGCAAACCTCTACAACTCTGTGTATATTGCTGAGCCTCTGGGATGATGACAAGGACCAAAGCCTCCCTTCAGTCCCGGATAAATTCCCACTGGCTCTATTTCTAATTGAGATGAAACTTACATAGACTGGCAGGAGGTTTCTTAGCACAAAGAAGGTAAAATTTGGCTCCTGTATTTCAAGTGTGCTGTTTTACAAATTCACATGCATATTTATATATGTGTTCATCTTCCTGCAGAAACAGGTGGGTCACAGTGCAAATATCGCTCAGTGATAACAGTGCTAATGTATAACTCTACTTGGACTGTCGGTAAGCTCTGCAGTTATAGATAGGTCCAGAATTTCTTTGCAGCTATTTCATAAGCATTTACCTAGCTGATATATATATACACACACATATATGCATGTTTTACTGTTAAATACAGATAAAAATCAATACAAGAGGGCATTAAAGGATAAGTCAAAACACAGCCACACCTAATAATGCTAAAAAAATAGTAGCAACTACAAACTAAGGATGCTCAAAGCGATGTTAATTTGTGACCCTGTGACAATACATACTGGGACAGATGAAAACAACTTGTTCCAAAGCTGCTATTGGGGATCTGACATGTTTATCTATTTGGCCCACATGTGGCCGTGTCTTCTAGCACTGACAGCTCCTGCAGGTTGGCAGCTTTTCAGAAGTTTGTCATCCCTTGATAGCATTCCTATTCCTGCAGAGATGGGCGGGTCACACTGCGGATTACACAGTGATAATAGTGCTGACATATAACCCCGCTGCACTGTTAGTGAGCACAGGACTTTCAAAAAGGTGCACCATTGCTTTGCAGCTATTTCACAAGTGTTTACCCAGCCAACCACATTTTTATTTAGTATTTATTTAGTTTAAGAAGAAAAATAACAAAGGCTTTAGGCAAACTCACAAGACAATTCTATGTACCAAAGTAATCTTTCTAGCAGGATCACAGAGCTTAGGATTCCTACAGAATTTCTTCCCCAGCTTTACAGATTTTCATGCTATTAAACGTGTTGGTTTTACACTACGCTTCCACTAGTTATGGTATAATTGTCTTCAGATTTATTGTCCACATATGCAGTGCCCTGATAAATGTGGGTTGTTGCTCTTTTCTGCTCCCTTTTGCTGAACATTTTTATTTTACTCATAGGAAGGAACTACGGGTGCTACAGTTTATAAATAGCTTGCAACACTTGTCAGACATCTAAGGGTCTTTCAAGAATAAACTATGGTACGCAAAAATGCTATTCCTGCAATAGCAGCTAGAGATTTCTATTTAGGACAAGTTCATAGAAATTATATCCCTCTACAGAAACATGATTAACCTTTGCTAAGCTTTAGATATTCATAGACTGCAACCATTTCAGCTTTCTGCATTTGTCTTCCATTCTGGAGGACTTTTCTATTATAATACAGTACATACTGTAGTTTAATTATAATGTTTGCAAGCACTGGAAACTGGATGGACTTCTTCCAAGCTGCCAGCAAAGGAAGTTTTCAATCAATCACAGGATAAATTGAATAAAAACTAGAATGATTTAAGAAATTGGAACTCCAGAAGAACTACTGATTTATTTAACCAGGAAAAATACACCAGCAAATAAAGCCATAACTTAATATATGTAAGTTAAATTAACTAATATAGGCAAATAATTAGGTTGTAAAAAGGATGCAATTAAATGATGTATATGTATACATTAAAGATGAGCAAAGGATACAGAGCTTGGGTGTTCCTCTGAATACTATTCCAGACATATCTGAATATAGAGCACCAGATTCTAAAATATAATCTTGCCAAGTAATTATATCCACAGATGAAGATTTTCTGAGAGTAAATGGTTGGGGTTACTGATTTGGCTTTTTGGCGTATCAGTGGTTCCTAATAGAAGTATCTGTAACTGAGATGTTTTTTAAAGCAATCTGAATCTAGCCAGCAGCAAGCATTCTACAGTTCATGTTCAGTTCTATTTTAAAGACAGGAAACCCAAACCTACGTACAATCTTGCATTCTAGCTTTAAAGCTCTTACACCTCTCTTACCCCTCTCAACTTTTTTTTTAACCATCCTCCCTCAAAGTCATTAAGAAACATACCATTTATAAGCAGAATCTTAACATTCTAATCAATTATTATTCATTTTAGTGGCTGCATATAAGAGATGTAACTATATTCCAGATAACTCTTACTCCTGAGGAGTACAAAGGACACACTTCAGACCCTTGTAATCCCTACATGTGCGGCTTCCAGGAAAGCCTGGAAGCCACCTGGCCCAGCGCCAACCCAAATCATGGTCAGTCTAAACAAAGCACCAGCAAATACTATTTTTCTGACACTTCACTGTTGCTGTGCAGTATCCTTTAGCACTGAAATCTAGTCAGTGACTGCGACTGATACATAAACTTTCCTGCAACTACCTTCATCTCACTTCTTCCCTCCCCAAACAAATTTCTACCAGTCAAGCACAGAGAAATTAAAGAGAAACACTTGTGTGATATCATCTCATGTTACCTGGGCATTTATCCAGTGTTATATCCAAGTTTATAAAGTTGCTGAATGCCCATAGAAACACTGGGAGTCAGCACACTAGAATGTTTTACAGAGCTTTTTGATCAGTTTTAGATACATAAACATGCTTTGCTTCAGTGTTTTGTCTGAAAAGACAACCTGGTTAAACTGAGAAGTGGAAATATTTGAATCTGCAGATAATTTTATTTAGTCCAGGTACACAAGTGGCTATAAATGTTATTCCCTTCTCTCAGGTTACCACAGATATGCAGGCATACTTTACCTATTCAGCTCATCAAATGCAAATTTTCATTCAAATAATAAAATCATAAACTCTAAGAATAGTTTGGGTTGGAAGGGACCTTTAAAGATCATCTAGGCCACCCCCTCCCCTGCAATGAACAGGGACATCTTTAACTAGACCAGGCTGCTCAGAGCCCAAATCAACCTGACGTTGGACATTTCCAGGGATGAGGCATCTACCATTTCTCTGGGCAACCTGTTCCAGTGCTTCACCATCCTATCATCAAAGATTTCTTATCTCTAGTCTGAATCTATCCTCTTTTAGTTTAGAACTATTATTCCTTGTCCTATTGCTACAGACCCTACTAAAAAGCAAAGTGAATCTTTGTTCCACAATATCTGTATTAAGTATTACTGTCTGATTGCACATAAACTCTTTGGGCGCAGACTGTATTCTGCTCTTCTTGGGAAGTGCAACATTCATAATGATCAGCAGTGGTTTGGCTAAAAGTAAAGTATTACCAGCTTGGACACAGGGGTGGATCACACAGAGTGCTACAGACTCCATAAAGCCCTGAACTAATCAAGCCCCACTGAACATAACGGGAGCTGACAGCACTCAGCATCTTTCAAGAGGTAAGCTGCACCCCACAGAAACAGAAATCTGCTTTTCAGACAGAAAAGTCTATGCCAGAAGCCAGTCTGTAGTCTGAAAATCTACAATATGAATAATGCTGTAAGTAACACAATGTCCTCAGGAGGTGCTGGTTTTTGAGTAATCTATATGGTATTACAGAATACGCAAGTTAAGGGTCTATAAAGCATCTTGGGGATTAAATTTCATTAAATGCTTGAAATCTGAGCTTTAAAGAAACTGGTATACGGAGCACTGAAGAAGTCAAAATAGGACATTCAGCCTGCTACCGCCTCTCTTCTGTAGGACAGCAAGTGTTGCACTTAAACACGTGGGGCAAAATAGTCTCCTGTTACACCTGCTAAGCCCCTGTACTGCAGCTGTATTAATTCAGAGCCAGTTAGGTCTTCAGAGCTGACAACAGACCATAGTAATTTAAAATCTCCTCCTGATGCTAAAAGAAAATATCAAACACAGCTGAGAATTTAAATTTTCCTTAGTAAGTAGCATATCTGGGACAAGCAGGAAAGTAGTTTTCATGTGTGTTCCTGTGGAGAACCTTAGTTTTACATGTAGTGGTCAATTGTGCTTACAGCAGTTCATCATGTCTGCTAGGAATCCCGAAGGCTAAGCTGCCACTTTATTATCTGAGGTTAACACACTGTCACCGGACATGGGCAAGGCAGTACAGTAGATCCCAAGTTTCTCCCGTCACTAGTAATTACAGATATCCAATACAAATGCTAATATTAAAGTTGCCACTAAATTTGTACTATATTTTAAAACATCCAAATTGCCTTTGCTTTGTTTAGTATCACTGCAATGTAATCCCAGTGATGCTAGGAAGCAAGGAAAGAGTTGTTTTCAGTTATCTTCTTTTAGATACTTTTATTGGAGAAGGATAACTATGACCACGGAAATTAAGAAGCAACCAGTCTGAGATTCATTTTTGCCTTTTTCCCACCCAGATATTTTGATATTACTTTCATGCACTGTAGGGCTCCTCCAGGTAGCTGACATCTCATAGGACATTAGTCTCAGAGGAGGTCACATACTATGAAAAATTCACTCTATTAAAGATAATCTAACTGTTGGGGGCGAAATGGTCAGATCCTGGTACATAGCATTCCACAATGAATCTACAAGCTACTCAGTAAAGGAGAGAGGAGAAAAAAAAAAAAAAAGAGAGAGAGAGAGAAAGGAACAAAACTGAATCTTTGAGACAAACTCTGTAGAAAAGAAACTGACCTTTTTCACATTTTTGTTTAAGTCAACCAAGTTGAGCAGGAAGATGTGGTCTTTAGCCCCGATTAGCAGCCGTCCTCTCTCCTCATCTAGCAGCAGGGTTCGAAAATCAAGCCCTTCTGTTGAGCCCAGGAATGGGATGCAGCTGTTTGAAAGCAGCAAGTCTGTGGGAAAATGAAGAAAATCTTTATAATCAAAATGCTTACGTCTGACTGACTGATGTCTTTTAGAAATATATGCAACCAGCATGGCATACACCGGTGAGATAGCTGCAGTCTTAGAGCAAGACTTTCTAGGGTCAGAATACAGTTCTTGTTAACCTTGATTTTCTTTGAGATTTCTTTACTTCCAAATTGGGTAATTATTTTCAAAAACTATTTCATTGTGTGAAATTTTCCTAATGAATTATGTCTATGATGTAAAGGAATTGCATTCTTTGACAGACATTAGAAACAAAAACTGACAGTTCTTTACAAAAATCTGTGCTATACTTTTCCTTCATTGTAAGAAATCTAATGTATGCTTATATCACCATGCTCAAGGATATGCACGATCAAGGATCAATATCCCACCATATTTGGTGCTCTACATATAAAGAAGCAAAGAAGTTCGATTCCAGCAAAAATATTTAGAGGCAAGAAACAGTGGTTAGATGTGAAAGGTATCAAAGACTCATTGAATCATTTGAGTTGGAAAGGACCTTCATCAACTCCTCATCATGGGGAGGGACATCATCCACTAGATCAGTTTGCTGATCTCTGGGTAACCTGTGCCAGTATCTCACCATCCTCATTGTAAAAAATGTCTTCCTTATGCCCAAAGGTTTTAGATTCCAGAAGAGCAAACTTCAGCTCTCTTAGAGCTCAGTTGGAAGGGATTCTGTGGGAAACTTCCATGGAGGATATAGGAGACAGTGAGTGCTGGGAGTTTATCAAATATGCTCCGCTGGAAGCACAAAACCAGTTCATCCTCTTTATAAGTAAGGGAAATGGATAAAGCAAGACACCCCCTTGAGTTAACTGTGAGCTCCTGAGTCTGCTCAAAATCAAAAAAGAACCTTATCAGAGATGGAAAATCATACTCATCGAGTATTGCCGGAGATGCAGTTAGAAAAGAAAAAGCTCATCTCAAACTGAAATTATTTGAGAAGAACTGTAAGGAAGTAGCAAGTATAGTATGTGTAGAAAGTTTCATATAATGTTCAGTTTATTCTCTGTCTAATGTTACATTCTAGTGGCACTATGGAGAATTACTGAAATTAAGTTTTTAATTACAATCATTTCAATTGAGACCTGAATGAACAGCTATTGAGTAGAAGTATATTCCTAGGACACAGTACTGAAATGAAGACAATATAGAGGCACATTAAGTGGACCATCCAGTACCAACACCTCTAAAGTCCTGAGGTCTTTCCATTCCCTACAGAGATGCCAAGGGTCCGCTGTTCCTGCACCCTCTGCAGAGAAGATTTTCCCAATTAAAAGTACAAATTTGACACTTAAGTTTTACTGTGATTTAATAGTGGCTTCCAATTTCTTTCAAATAAAACTAAGAAAAATGTTTCTCTATTAAACTAATGAAAGAATCTGTACTTCTCCTGTAAAAAAAAAGCTAAAAGGCTCTAAAGTAAAAGTCTATAACTTTTTGCTTTATGTAAACTCTGTGGACGTAATTCTGGATGAGGACAAAAATAATATATAGAAAAGAGTACAATGAGAGTCTAGTCTTGTTGGGCAGTCATTCATTTGGGAAGAATGAAAACAAACATGTGAATCAATTCTTCCACAAGCAAACTCTCCAAGCTAGACCAATTGGAAATTTTGGGACAGAAGGCAAATTCTGCACTAAATTGAATATAAAATTAAAGTTACTTCCACCTTCCTGGCACTGGATGGACAACGTAGGCTTACTGCCAGATACGCCAGACTTACAGCAAAAGTTATTTACACTTCCTGAACATGAAGAAAATCAGAGCCTGCATTTTGCAGCTTGACGCCTGAATAAAATAAGGAGGGAAAAAAAAAAAAATCCAAATTTTCTTCTTCAAGGAGTCTCACAAAACATGTGACAGGGAAAGTGACGATTAAGTACCATTACTGGCTAATAAACAGCACTGTGGGAGAAAAAAATATTATATCATTATTAATCTGACTACCTAGTATATAATTATGACAATTATTTTTTGGCTCAGTCACTTCTACTTAGGCTCACGTGGTTTTGTCTGGCTCACTGCTGAATGTTTTAACAGTAAAGCCTAAAAACAAATTATCTTGCATTGCACTCCTATTCCCCCAGGTGAGATTTATTTGGCAGTAGTTTGGAAAAAAAGCCAAAACCTTACTTCACATTGAAAAACTAAATCCAACGTAAAGCACTACGCTGCTTTGCACCAGCACCGTCCCTTCTCTTTTTTTGTGTTTTTGAAAACAAAGTTTTTGGGGCAGGCAAAAGGGGTGCATGTTTCTAAATTAGTAACACTTTAAAAGACCTGTTTATTAATTGACAGGAAGATCACTTACAAACAACTTCTTGTTAGCAAGGTCCTATAAAAACCTAAGTCCTATCCAACTAGTTCTTACACTAGAGCTGAGTAGTGAATAACCTGGCTGAAGAATAGCCAAATCAGTACTATAAATAAATAGAAAATTTAAAAAGGAAAAAGAAAAGCCCTCTAAATTCATAACTTCTGAATCTTGGCTCATTCCACTGGTATTTTTCCACCCAATAAGAAAAAAAGATGTACTCCTCCTAGCACTAGTGATTGAGTTCTCTGTTACAGGACAATCACTTCTAGTCACGCTGTTGATTTTTATGTGTGATATAGATGTGGCTTCATTAGAAGTCATGTTGTGTACAAACCTCTTCCCTTGCTTTTTCTAAATGGAAATTCTTGGTACTGGATACAAGAGGGATGTGAGTGTCTGTTGGGAAAGGATTCTCCGTTGCTGAACATAGCACAGTAGGAGGTTTGAGCTCTCTTGGGCTATTAAAATTCTTCTTGCTTAATCTCTAAAATACTGTTCATCAGCTGAACATTGCTAGAGTACTTAATTTCTGAGTAATCATCTTTCTCTCCTCCACCCATGACATAAGAGCTGGCTGCATTACTAGAATATGTGATACATCGTATATAATAATAAATGCCTTATAAATTCTGCAGTCTAGATTAAATCCCTATTTAACAGTTCCGTGTCCCAGTTAGTAAATAGGATGGAGGGAAGAAGAGGAACACAGGATCACAATATATAGTAATTCATCATTCACAGGCATTAACATGAATAAACAGGAGAGACTAATGAATTTCACAGGCTACTGTATTTCAGCAATCCATATCACCCTCTGTTACTTTTAAATCTCTTCTGATGACAAGCTTCCAGTCACATCTCAGTGCTTGCCTGTGGGCAAAATACGAGGGGAAAAATTCCTTCTCATCTCCAGCCATAGGAATTTGATCCTGGTAAGGATAAATGATATGTTTCTGCAAATGCTCTAAAGCACTTTCATTGCTCAGTCATGAAATTCACTGGCATTTGCAAGTGTGTCACTTGCCAAAATATGTAGACCTGATTCTTTGCATACCTGAAAGGAGATGACAGAATGCTCTCCACTTCCCATTTCTTTCTTATTTGGAAGGTACGAACTCTGTAGTGACCATACCAAAGGACACTTGTCATCTATTGCTTAACACTTCTGGTATTTCTCAGTAAAGAATCACCTAGGAGAGCTACAACGAGGAATCAAAAAGATGTCTCATGACTGAAATGCCCAAATGGGAATGAGCCCTGCCTGGTGCCTTGTATTGTCATTTGTTTCACTGCATCATAAGGAAAACATCTGCAAAACGTTCCAGATTGATATGACAGCATTGCACACTGATTTCTTACTGACGCAAATGGCAAAACAAGCTGCAAAATGGTGAAGAATTAGGTCTGGCCAGTTATTTACGAACTATTGAAAAGAGCTTAGAAATAGCATTTTGAACTTGGCCACTAGTAAGATTAAAACTGAAACATGACCTAATAAAATTTCTGAAGTAAACATTGATTAAATTACAGCCAAATTAATCATTGTTCTCACTTCATAAAAACAAAACAATACTATCATATGGGCTGCAATTGGCCTTCACCGCAAGTTATATTTAATATCACCAAGGATATTACACTGGAAAAATCTGCTATGAAAAGCACATTTTTCCAATGGTTTTCAAGCTCAGAGCAAGCTGTAGATTTGAATTACTGCATCACTTTAGCCAAGCTAATATAGAAACATCATTTCCACAATGCACAGAAACAAAGTTAATTACAGAGATGGTCTGTCATGAGTACACATTCAGTGTTCAGTTTATAGCGTGTATTTGCTGTTTTACTGAAAACTAAATACTTTTTTTCCAGTCTGGTGATTAAATGAATATTCAGCAAACTTCCATTCTGGGTTAATATTTCACTAGTGATCAAAAGAAGCTGGAATAGTGACTGTTCTGAACTAATTTAGAAAAGTACCTTGGCGGACACTTGGCTCACAACAGCATGATAATTTCTTACTTAAATCAACTCCAGCAGCAAAGCCACAGTGTAAAGGCTTTGAATGAAAAAGTGCCATTCTGTTCTGGTAACATGTATTTACATTTATACAGCATATTTAGACTTCTTAGCCTCAAGTGACATATGTGGTGATCGTACAGCCACTCCTCGATTCCACCATGGTGTAGATATGTAGCAATCTGGAATCACTTGGTCGAGATGCAGAATTGCCTTTGTGGCTAGTCACAGACTTTTTTTTGTGATGGACTATGCCTAAATTAGCAGAAAGGGAACTCCTCAAACTGTTTCAAAACAGCTACATCTAATGACACTTTTGAAGAACTCCGAATTTAAAGCCAGCTGTATACTTCTGTAAGTTTCATATGCAGTAAAAAACAAATGTGACAGCATTTTCCTCTAGGTAGTGACAAGTGCTTTCACACGCTGGGAAATGCCCATGACAATTTACATGGTTATTGTGTGAATCCTCAGCTAAAGAAAAGTCAATATAGCGTGAATATAGCAATTGACTTAATTCCTAAAGTATTCCGAGTTTAAAAGATCCAGTTAACGCCAGATGTATTTTTATGAAGGCAAAGAGAATAGTTCCAGCCTACTGACAATCTCTACTACTTATTGCAAGATATAAGTTATATTTTCCTTAGCTGCATCTCACCGTGGACAATGGTGATTTGTTGTGCATGCCATGTGGCTCTCATTGCTATACAATGAATTTTATTTGGCCTGTAGGAAAACATCACATTTGTGGCAGAGTAGGGCCTTTCCAAAAGGATATGGATTACTGGGAACACAGAAAAAGTTATTTCTTATTGGTACAATATTGTGTCAAAGTATTAGTTCTCTTTCTGAGTAGTCCCCAAATCCATCTTGCCCTCCACCGCATATTTCGGAAACATACTTTGGAAATGCCACATAGGCATTTCTATTCACTTCAGTCCAGGAAGGTGACACTGGAAAGTGAACATTTTCAAAAATTGCTCCAAAATTCAGGAAAAAACTGCTGCAGGTTTTAAGGCATTTTCACTTCGAGCTTCAGGCACTCCTACAGGCCTGCTCAGCAATCAGCAAACTAAACATTTCCTTATTTGCAAATATTGGTTGATATATTTCAAATCTGTCAGTATTTTCCAACCTATAAAAATCATAAGTAATTGAAGTAGCTCCATTAAGCACTATGCTCCTCAAACTATCATTATAGACAACGGTAGCTAAGCAAGAGCTCTTTCTGTGCAGTGCTGTCAAAACACCTTTGATTGGGAATGGACAGTGATCTTATCTTTATATAACCCTTGCAACAGCTGCTCCATCCACAAAGAGGAAAACGGATATAAAAAAAAGCAATTTATGTTGTAGAATCTGCTTCTCTTTCATATTAGTAAAGCTCACTTGACAGGAGGCTCTTCTGCAAGATCAGTACTGAGACTAGTGTAGATAATTTAGTTCAAGTTTTTCAGAGCCAGCGGTTATAATCAACCTGAAGTCCTGTCTTTGTCTGACTCAGGGTTTTTTATATATGCAAAAATAAATGGTAATACTGTAAAACAAAATAAGTAGCTGTTTACCATGAAAAATACACCCAGTTAAAGCACAAACTAAACAATTCTTGCTTATGTTTACGGAACTGTATTTCAGTTGCATTTACTTGCAAATAACTTTGACTAATGAAACAGCTGCACAAATAACTTGTAAAGTATTATTATTGCAGAGATGATTAAAAGCTGCTTTGTGACTTCGTGTTATTGTTGAAAAAATGCAAAGGCCCGATTCACAAACTTCACAGAGCCAAACCAAATAAGTAAGTTTAGGCAGCACAACTGAAAACGTATCTGAGAGAAATATTTGTTTTTAAGAAGATGACCTAAGACCACAGATTTGCACAGGTTCCCTTTTCCTAAGTACTTTATCTTTCTTGCAAAACTGCCAAAGTAAGCAAACTCTCTGTTGTTTCCAAAGCAACATTAAATTTCCATTTTTTTTATACTCTGGATATTTAAAAAACATGCACTACAAGTTTAATTCAATGTAAATGTTCAGTGAGCATATGAGGTTTGGTAAAGCACAGATAATTCTTGGCATTTCATCACACATACCTGTCCATTAAGAATGCCTGGCACAACAATGTGTGTTAAAAACTACTAAATTTACTTTCTAAATGTAAGGCAGAGGATGCAAACCCATCACTTCTATTTTCTCACATTCAATTGTCAGGACTGAACTTACCTTTTTTCCCCTTCATCTCTAACACATCCTCAACACAGCTGCTGGTTTCATGCGTAATGGGCAAATAATCGGAGTTACTTGACTGATATCTGTTTCTTCCATTTCAGTTTTATTTCAAATTCCCTTCAAAGAATCCCCATTGTAAGCAGATATTGCTGTCTAAGGATATGAGTTCCTCCTTATACCTTCTCAACTATACAGGAGAACTGCCAAAGTAGAGACCAAGGTCTAGCCTTGTCTTTTAAAATTATCTTCCATAGAGTCAGGCAGCTGAGATAAAACCTCTGCCCTGTTCTGAGGGAGGTGGCTTATAAACTCACCTGTTCCTAAAGCTATTCTGAAAATCCATATTACTAGATTCATATTAGCAAATAGCCTATCAAGTTAGTGACCTTGAAAAAAGGCAGTTTTAAATGAATTCTTTCAAGTAGCATTTCAATGTTTAGATGCATCAAAGCAGTTCTAATTAAAATCCTTTCATTCATGCTGTGGTTAACCAACTCCCAGCCTCTTTACTGTCAGCCAATCGACTATGTTAAAAGCAAGGGTCTGATAATAGGCTTCAGGTGAAAATAAGGGCAAAATTCTCTTTGAATGGCTTATTCAAAAAAGTTCAGTTAATCTCATTAATCGTGAATCAGCTTTACTGCTCCAACTAGACAACCACCTTATCTTTTGAGCCTTCCAGCTACCTGTATATGTATAATCATATGACCTGCAACTAGAAAGGCATGAATCTTATGAAAGACATAGATACAGAGAAGGAAGGGGGGAGGTCAGTCCACTCTCTGAAGATCAGGCAACACAAACAAAATGCACTGACAATCAGTTGCACCTTGTAGATGTCTTAACATCAAAACTTTCTCAGGGATCTGGGACCTGCATTGACCTCCTAAAATAGACACACCGCTTTGCAGTAGCAGACTCAATTCTTTCCTGCTTGGATGGAGATGTGTATTGCACTTCGCAAGTATGTCCAGTTGTTAAAAATGTAACATGGTGATCATATTTATCTCGTTAAGGCACATGGCTCTTCCTTTGTCAAAGTATGGTTCATAAAACTATATGCAGTGCTATCCCTCCTTTCAAAACAAATTAATTACTGTCGTTACACTTGCCTTCAAAATGGTACCAACCTCTCTTTTCAGACTACACTTTCTTAAAAGTGATACAAAAATATCTAGAGAATTTCCAGGCACCTGTGCTGCAACTATCAACTAACTGCTTCTTCAGAAAAACTTCTGAGAATACCATATTCTTTGGAGGAGCACACAGCACCCTGAGGACAGACAGAGGAGCTCTTTGCTACATCTTACAACCCCTGTTATCTGTGGGCTAATAAAACAACAGTAGATTGTGCAATTTCTTCCGCTCATGCTCTCTCGTAGCAGCTGTACAGAACATGACATATTTTTAAATCCTTAATTAGTGTTTGCTTTGTTGATGAAATTCCAAGCTTAGGAAGCAAAATAAGTGGACTTTGTTTCACCCTTGGAGCAAATGAGAATTTCATTGTGGATTTCAGTGCCCAGAATTTAAACCTGCAAGCAGTTTTCTCAAGGAAATTCAAAGTGTAAAATTGCCTACAGAAAACTTGATTTGGCTCAGTAGCTGGTCTGACACTCCTCTTTAGGAGTCTGATTCACTTTATTTAGACTTGCTTTCTCTGACCGCACATCTGACATCAGGACTTGCTCCACTGAGCCTACCGCTCTTTCATATGGAAGATATTGTTTTTAAAGAGGTTAGATATCTTAACAATACATTCAATTTAACATTTTTCTCCCCAGGTCCAGATGTATTTGACAGCTTCCTAATGAATATAATGTTCATAACAAAGTAGACAAGAGACTTTGAAGTGCAGTGACATGAACAACTCTGTTGAAGTAAGTGTCAGATGGAATGGGCCTGGAATATACATTAATATCAATACTAACAGACAGGAGAGATACAGAGCAGTATGAGCTGTTCATGAAGAAGGTGAGTTGACAGTGCAAAGAGATTTACTTGCTTACTTACTTCATTAGTGCCTCTGTTTTCAAGACTTAGCTGCTGAAGAACAGCTCACAGCCAAAAAAATCCAGATTTTTTGCCTATCACTGCTATTATTGAAAATTATTATTATTATTTTCAGTTCTCTACTAGTGTAATCATATACTACACACCAGTTATAACCAGTGTTTGTGAGTAACATGTATTTTTATGGAAGCATTCAACAGCTGTATGTCCCACCCTTCTCAGCCCTCTGTGCACTCCACAGGCACACACACCCTCCTTGCACTTGCATCAAGACTTGGAGCCAGACCCTCAGTTCAACCACTGGGACCTGTAATAATTTTATCAGCTGAGGATCTAGCCCCAAGTGTATATCAAGAATCCACACAGGCTATTCTTCTCTCTGACTCCAAGAATTGGACCAGAGCCCACACAAGCTGTACAGTCAGGCTGAAAAGCTGAGATAGAAATGAGGTCCTAAGTACTAACAATGTATGTCCTTGCCAAAGGAGCTGACGAGAGCTGGAGCAAAAGAAAGGGCAGGTCCATGCATCTGGGAGCAGATGAGGAGGGAAAGAAGCAGATATGTGTGTTTGGGGAGAAGGGAACAGGGAGGGAGATGTCCTCCTTCCAGAAGAAGAATGCTGTTATGTTGGTTCAGCTGCCATGAACCCACTGCCTGAGAGAACCTGCAAGATCTCTTTAAGTGCTGATGGTCCTTCATCACCCTTCCCACGGTCCCCCTGAGGGCAAGGAAATTTCCTCACAACTGGCTTTGAAAAGCAGAGAGTAGATACAGTAAAAGAGGTGAAACCAGGTCTGGGAAACAATAACCAGCTCACCAGTGTGACCTGCTACCCAGGGAGCAAAAGTAGCATTTGGCAGGGCTGCAGGGCTGCTGGTAGGAGGAATGCCTGCACAGGAAAGGAGGTGAAGGGCAGGGGCCTCTGTGAGCAGATTTACCTGTCAGTGGAACAGATATTTCTGCTGTTGGCAGCAAACGTGCTTTAGGAGGTTCCTGATTGCTATCCCAACACATAACTGCTTGTTCCTGTCTCCACGGTGGGGTTCCCTCTCTGACATGGGCCAGATAATCTTTCTTTCTCATGCTTTGAATGAGGAACAGGAACTTTTGGTTTCTACCACCATGAGTGCTGCTTGAGCTCACAAGGTAAAATTAATATCCCTGCTCTAAATTGCTATAGAAATGCAGTACAGAAATGCAATTGCTATAGTGAAGCCTGTTTAAGTCACTTAATCATTTTCTGGTGTAGCTGCCCAGGATGGACATTCTCTAAGAAAATGTACTTTAAATGTAGAGGATGACTGTTTTCAGGAAACTTCAAAGATTTTTGTCCTTATATTCTTTTCCCAGTTTTCCAGATACATTTTATTCAATTCAAAAGCAAGCAAGGGAACTCAATTAGCTAATGTTAATGTAGATTTTCAAAACAGTTTTGCACTGTCAATAGCAAAGGACCTCTCCCAGCAATGAAAATAAACACTATTCATATAGTGTTTAAACTGGTATATAATGCTTACATTGGTATAATATTCTCCTATGGCAAAATGAAATATCATTATCTGTTATACTTTCTGATATTGACAGGAGGTAAGTTGTTATACCATAAAGATTGGAGATAATTGAATATGTGCAATAATTCCCTCATATATATTATTTCTTTGTGTTCAAGTCATGCCTACCAACCTCTGTCAGATTCAGGGTCCATGAGCAGATGTTATGGTTGGATTCAATGATCCGGTGGGTCTCTTCCAACCTGGTTATTCTATGATTCTATGATTCTATGTGCAGGTGGATCCAATATCTGCCTTGTAGGCCTAGGCAATGTTGCAATAGGACCAACTAACTAAAATTACACGGCAAGGGATCTCAGAGGTATGTGTCTGCACAAGATAGCCAGGTGCAGCACCACATTACCTCCTGTCAATCATTAGTGTATTAGCATAATCTATTATTTACTATTGGGGGCTATCATTTTTTATTATTAATATTTACATTTATGTATGCATTTTGGGGCACCAGTGGGTATCATATAGACTGCTGTTTTGTTACGCATTTAGTGAGAAATGTTTTTCAAAGATTTCCAGGGTGTACAGATGATGAAGAGGGAGTTATAAAGTCCTCCCAAAGCTGCCAGATAAGTTGAACATAAAATCTCAGTGTCTTCAGTAACCTCTAAGCCATCAAACTTTATGGTACAATGCAGCATACTTTGGGACAGCCAGGATTTGGATCATGAAGGAGAATGCCTGTTTTCTAAAATTAGTGGGGGGAAAAAAAAGGTACCTTTGTCAATCCCTCTGACTTCTCTAATAGTGCTCTGGTGAAATAAAATCTTGTCTTAGTCTCTTTTTGTTATCTCTCTGTGTATTTATTACTAAAGGACTTTGACTACAGAACAGACCTTTCCTGCACCCCTCAGCCCTTCTTTGAGGAACTTGTCTATAAATGGAACAGCAGAAACAGGGAGGGAGGAAAGGGAAATAGGATGTGACTCTAGGACCTGTGCTGCAACCACAGATGTCCACCGCTAGACTCACTGACGTCAAGAGCATGTCCTCAAATTAGTGCACAAAAAGAGAGCAAGTTTGGGATCTTTGAAACTACTCTGAATTTGGTTTGCTTTACAAATGTTTTTAGTAAAAGCGCGATTAGACAATTATTTTTTGAAAGTACCCTCTTCAAAGCTGATGCCACTAATCACGTATCATCCCCACATTTTTCTTCTAGGGAAGCAGTTTTCAGTGTTGCCTCATACTCCTTCTTACAAGAGACCAAAGTCTTACTCCTGTTTTTTTCTCTCATCTTATGAGATTTAATCAAGTGAACGTTCAGCAGAACAGTTTGGTATTTGGTGCACACAATTCTCTTTTTATCCTGTTGAGGCCCTTTTGTGATCATGAAAAAAAGAAAACTGTTGTGAGCTACAGGCTGTTTACACTGTTAAGAGGTTGATATGGGTCAGTTCTCTAAGGTTATTCTTAGTTCAACTGCTATGTAAACTGCTGATGTCACTGACTGGAGGCTGGTCTCCAGAACATTATATATACAATAATTATATGACAGAAAATGCAACATATAGTTGGATTTGACCTCCAAGTTCACTAGTATAAAAAAGGAAAAAAACATCTGTAAGAAACTTGCTGTTTTACCCATTACTAAAATGTAATAAATGCCTTCAAGTTTATCCTTAGTCTACAGCACATATAAGAGTTTTTCCTCACATGGGCAGCAATGCCCATCCATCTTAAACCTAGGATACACTTGAAGTCTCAATGTTCCCTGCCTCCAGAAAGAATTTTTGAGACAAAACAGGAAAAATCTATTTTATAACTAGACAATCATCTGAAGCTAGCATACTGAGTTTCACATAAGCATCTTATGTTACTCTACAAGGGAATCTGAGATAGGGTTTTTTTCTGAGAAATCACAATTCATCAAAAATTAATAAAACAACAAATGAGGGATTCAGGAAAGCAGCATGTCCTCACTCAGCATATTTTTCTTTCACTTCACAGGCATTCAGAATTACAGCTGCAGATTTTACCCCAAAAGCATTTTTTTTACTGATTTTATTTCATCTTCCTGCAGAGCAAGTACAGCTGCTGAAATGCAAGTTCATTCTAGGCTTTTCTGTACATCACCAATTTACCAGATTCCTACCATAGTTATGCAACACCCTCACCGTGGTACTGGGATTGCTGCAATGTCACAGACAATTTAAATAAGGCTCATGGAGCTATACAATTTAACTATATTATATATGCATACTTAATGCATGACATGGAAATAAGCCAGCTTTACTGAAACATTCAAATTAACTGCTCTGATGCAACAGTTAGGTATCTCATCAGTTATGAAATGGAACAGGTTTAAAGAAAAAAAAAATTTACAAAACAGGATGCTTGACTTTGTAAAGTAGCATGTTCAAAGTATCATTTTTAGAACATTAAGGAAATGTACTAATCCAGTGGAGTTTTCAAAAGAATTCCTGGCACCAAAATGTTATCCTTTCTTTGCTTTTTCAACATATTGTAAGAATGGATCACACTTAGGGGGAAGAAAAATATGTACATAAAACACTGCATGAAGCTAAACAATCCTTAAATGTGGCTACTTTCCACGTAGAGCTGATGAATCAGTATTGTCATCCTTCAACGGAGGAGATAGAATTGCATGTCTTCAGTTTACTTATTTAAGAAGAAAAGAAGTGAGAAGGAATAGAAATTTGATCCTGCTTCAATTTACTCCAGTGGCAAAAGTCTTGCCATCACTTTAGTGGGGGTGAGACTACATCTTAATTCATTCAATGTGAAGAAGAGAAAAATCAGCTGAGAATAATGTTCTTGTTTATTAGACTTAAATTACTGACATAGTTTAAAAGTGTTAATTAGATCCTGGTTTAAAAGCCAAAGGTTCCCTTCAGTCTTGCCTTTTCCTACGCGCTGTGTCACAATGCAGGATCCTGGTCCTCTGACCAAATCAGCACAGGTCACAGCAAGCATGGAATGTTTTGGGGACATGGCTGTATTCCTACTTGGGCATCATTTATGTTTGTGGATGTTAATGTGGATATGTCACTGGTGACAACATCCAAATCTGGGCTGGGGCATACCCTGAAAAAAAAGAGAAATAAAAGGGAGCAGAGTGCATACTTTCATAACATAAATGTATTAATTGAGTGTGCTTTTAGGATGTCCATGAAAAGCAGCAAAGTAAAGAAAATCAATCTGCAATTAGAAGTCTGCATTTCTACTGGAAAATTTTAGGATGGCCATAAACTGAAAATGGTTGATTTTAATTTTTTTTTTTTTTTTCCTAGAAGGCAACCAGCCTTCCGGTCTGGTTATTCTCTGCCTCTTGTTACAAAGTGAAACCTAGAAACACATGCAAAAAAAATCTGTATAAAAGTACCTATTAATAAATTGGCAAAATCTACAAACCAAAAGATAGACAGGAATAAGACTGTTTGCATTGTATGAATTAAACACATTTGTAAATCTGAATTATGACACAGGCCCTTCCGTTTTTCAGTAACAGAATGGATGTTGTCCCTTAAATGACATTATTGAATGAGACTGGTATATGAAAACCTTCTTCATTCACTGTAGAGATTGAAATGAGGATGTTAAATGAGGTAGCAGACAATAAGGATGTGCTGCTAAGGGAAACTGAATGTTACTTCTGTACATAAGGAGTTCTGCAGTTTGGATGACGGTCATGAGGTATATCCAGCTACATGAAAATTAATGATAAATACACACTGTTGCTCTGAGACTGATTGCAGTGTTATACAGAGACTATTAAAATATAGACTATTACTCAAAAATCAGGCCCGGGTTTTCTAAAGATGGTAATCTGCTATTAGAAGACAGTTTGCTTACCTTCTCCTAATCCTTAGCTATAACATAATAATGAAAACACCTCAAAATCTTTAAAAATATTTAAGAGATAAAGATTAGTTAAGGTCTATTTAGTGAGAGCAGTCTAGAAGCATTATCAGTGCCAATTTCTGAGATATGAATGACATGCACCAGTACTGAAAAGCTAAAGTCTAAGTGAAGAAAATAAAAATAAATATAGAAGAATTATTCAACTAATGAATCAGGGGAAATGTGGGAATATAGGATGAGGCATGTAATTTAAGATGACAATGTATTATATTAACAGAGGTGAAGTATATTTGACTTTCCCTCCGTATTACAAGCTATTTCAATTTACTTCTGTGCGTTTGTAGTTTTATGTATGTATGATTTTTTTAGAATGCATTTTTAGAACTGCAGTAAACAATGAAGGAAATTTATCATATGACATCATGTTGATACCTACATCATTCACTGGAATATCTGTATCTTAACATTCCCAGCACAGATTTCCACCCCTCAGAGAAGATGAAAACCTTTAACTACAATGCAGACAAGCTCTAAAATTTTAATTGCTGTCTGAATGCAGAGGACTTGTGACATACTATGGTTTATTGAAGCACTCTTATAGTTATAGACACTTCTTTTATCTTCTCCAACCTTCCCCTTCTCCCTCTTCCTCTATCCACCATTGACTTTTTCTTTATCTCTAAACTTTCTCCTTCTCTGTGTTCTTTTAATACAGTTCCCCCTTCTTCTTTCTTTCTTCTTGTCCCCCTACACTTCCTCATCCTCAGCATTCATCACCTGGTGTTCCCTTTCTTCTCCTTACTGTTAGGGCATGGAAGAAGCAGTCTCCTAGCCTTCAGCTGAGAATGCTGGGCTGTGAGATGAAGTAACTTCAGGGGAAAGTCCTGTTCACTTCCAGCTCTCCTGCCTGAGCAAATGCTCAGACATTCAGGGAAAATGGAGCTATGCCATCCCATAAACACATTGCACTTGGAAGGGGATGAAACCTTACTTTGAAACACAACACCTTTAGCAGCCAGATGAGCACACATGTGTGACCAGGTTTTCAAAGCTGCCTGATGTAGCCAATTTTGGTCAGTTTTCCGTAAAGAAGAAAAAGGGCCCCACATTATCCTCCTCAAGTTTTAATTCCAAAGAATGGAGATGCCAGGACTTGTCAATGACATGACTGTAAAAACTTTATGAGAACTGGCAAGACAATTCATTTCTCCTACATCTTATTCTTTGAAACCTTGGAGTTATTTTGTCTGGAATACTTGAGGCAGGGAGGTAACCTTAACGCTGACAACTACATTATGTAGTCAAGACATCTGCCATGCTGTTATCAACAAAAAAACCATGATTTAATTATCATAAGCACTACTTTCACTTGTTTGTGAAAACAAAGCATTAACTTCTTATTGTTTCCTGTGGAAAAAGAAAAATACCCCACACCCCAAAAAAAAGAAGACAGATGAGGCACAACAAAGTCTGATAATTCTTTCTCTTTTGGCTTTTCAGTTCCATCACAGCTCTCTAAATTAAGATTTATGTACCATTTTGTATCTGTTGTTGCTTTTTTTCCCCCCTCCAGGGATATAGGTGGATAAGTTTGGATAGGAAACTGTATCCCTCAAGCCAAACTGAAAGGTTTATAAAGTTGCTAATAAAACTTTGGGTCAGGGCCCAAATATCAATCATCTACTCATTGTCTTTTTAAACGAGCTCAGGCATTTTCCCAACCACTCCCAGCAGGTCTCTGCCACTATTTTAAACTAAGATTTCAATTTTTTTTTCCTGTGTTGACCTGAATATTTTTCCTCTCTCCCCCTCCTTACCTGCCAAATATATCCATCAGGATTTTGCCATGGGCTATCTGCTTTTGAAGTTAAGAGGAATTCACTAATCATGAGTGTCAACTCCACAATAAATGCCATCACCATATGGTATATGCTGCTATTGGGAATTATCTCAAAAGGCCTAGCTGTGAAAGCCTGGCTATATGTTAGAGGATTTTTATTGCTAACTTTCATAACTCATGTCAGGTCTTTCAGTTTCTGTATTCATTGGCTTAAGTGAGTGCAACTGTTTCCTGAATTTATAAAAATGTTGTCAGGATCCCTTGATCTCTCTTCCTCTGTCTCTTTCACACAGATTGAAACACATATATACACAGAGGAATACCATACACAGTGGCATACAAATCTTGCAAAAGAGAAGTTTGTAAATAAATAGTGTGTCATTGTGCTTACTCTAAAAATTTCTCTGTGTGTTAAATTAATTATAAACATATCATAACCACTGCTGAAGGCTTCACAGCCTTCTGCCCCGTCACACCACCCTCAGTGTAATTCTGTAATACACAGAAAAACCTAAGTTTGAAAAGCTGACAGCAGAATTAACTCAGGTTGCTGACATAACTGAAAAATTAAACACACACACCCCCCCCAACTGGAGAGCATTTGCTTTAGCTAAAGAAGACCAAATCAAAGTGGTGTAACTCTGTGACCTGTAAATCTGTGGAAGCGTACTGCACATTTACAGCAACACAAAATCTGCCTTCTCTAAGAACTTGTCCAATAAAGAATTAAAAGATACATCTGTGTTTAAGCTTCCCACCCTCTAACATTCTCAACAAGAAGAACACATAAAGTTAAGAAAGTTCTCAGAGAAACACTTCTGTGATCTAACGAGGTAAGAAGAAAGAAAACATTTCAAGCGTTTCACTTACCAACTTAGTGAAAGAGAAAAAAAATATAACAAAAATAAAATCTCAGCGCAACTTGAAACACTTAGAGCAGCTCTCTCAACTTTCCCTGAGGCTCTAGAAACATGTGAGTGTCCTTCGTGTCCCATGTCACTGTCACCAGCCACATGGGAATGACTCCAATGGGTCTCATGGAATTTCAAGACTAGGAGTTTCTGTTTAGGCAATGACTCCTCTCCCCATTTATGTACAGTATATTAATACCCTTTAGACACAAACTGAAATAATGACTTTAAAACTCATTCAAAAAAACAATTATATTTCAGAAACATGTACCCCACCACCCAAAAAAAAAAAAAAAAAAGAATTTTAATACTCCCCTAAGCAGAATTCATCCATTTTTAAGGCTTCTGTCATGTGTTTCTGGGAACTGTAGGGACAACTGCATTTCATTTTCCTGATTAATAATACAAATGAACTGCTGGCAACACCACATCAAAACAAAAGTGGAAGAATCAGAAAAAATGTTGTAAAGTTTACCTTTATAGGAAAGCTTAAGTCTTGGGATATTTTGTTTTGACATTCCAGTGACTGGAAGGAACAGCATTGCTAAAGATAACAAGCTGCAGGCATGTGGTAGTTGGGAAGATCTCATTCTGCTCTTTTCTTCTGTATCTTCTTTTGCACTAGGGTAAAATATGTCCCCACTTTTCAAACAATCCAAATTTAATCTGGAAGCAAAAAGAAAACATCCATAGAATTTTGCATTATTACATAAATAATAAATCTGAAAGCAAGCCAGACCCATCTTTAAACAGTAGCTCGTTTAGTACATTTGCTACACGAGTATTTTTTTTCCTCTAGTATAAATCAAAATGTTGTAAATCCGTTTCTTTAATATGAAACTTACACAATTTTGAAAAATATGAAAACTTTTCAAATACCAACGTCTAGCATGGCTAAATTTAAGCACAAGTTAAATTAATGCACAATCCATAAAAAGAATATTTCCTTTCAAAAGTGACCATACAGCTCATTAGTTCATACTGCTCCACAGGATATCTTAATGTTTTATAACTCTCTCTTTATCTCAGTACAACAGCTATTGCATGTTTATGCTATGGTTAGAATAAACTGTAATATCTCATATATCATGAGTGTACAAGCTGAGTTAACAGTGATCATCATACATTTTCATAAACTAAGAAAATTGGGTAGAGCAAGTCCTTCTGTTTATTTTTAATAGAGAAAAATTCAATGAGGCTGATGGATTTAAATGTGCTACAGTATGATATTTCCAGCAGAATAACTGCCACAATTCACCCACCAAAATATCCTATAAACTTTAATGAGCGGTTCATGCCGAGGTCCACAGGCTGATATGGGACTTCGTTAGCACAATGTGCAACTAAGCCAGCTTTGCAACATATTTCACTTAATAACAGTCATTCATATTCTGTAAATCTTAAAGTGTTCTACAACTGAAAGTAATTGTCACTGTCCTTATTTTCCCCATGCAAAAATGGAATTACAAAACTGCAGTGAGCCTAATTCCTCAAGGTCACACCTCCACCCGAGTAGAACAGAATGCAGCAACAGTTCTCCTAATGTCCCACTTGTACATATTTATAACAGATCCCTTTTGCCCAATAACTCCACTTTTGCATATGAAATTATTTGAAATGGCATCCTGAGTTCTGAAAGTAGAATTTGATGGTTAATAAATCACAGAGGTCAGAGCATGAAAATATACGTGAGAACAGATCTATTCCCCTGCAAGTGGATGATACGGGAGGTCAAGGGAGATAGTTAGCAAAATGACAAATGTCAGTGAGTAATGCTGTAGATCAAGGAGCAAAGGAATGTTATGGCTACTTGTAAGATTAATGGTTCATAACTTGCCATGAAAATTCTTTTCTGAAAGGTACTGAAACCACCTGATTAAGAGTAATCCTAGTACCCACATGAGCCAGCACTTTCACGGACATCAAGGGAAAGTCTCCATGAGAGACGCAACACAGATTGTGGCCCCAGAGCCACTCCACAGGTCTAGCACTTCGGCTTGCTGTAGCACTGATGCCAGAGCACCTCTGCAAACTGAGGAGGCATCCAGAATCAATTTAGCACCTCATGATGCAGGCAGTACATCCTTCCTGGCATGAAGGGACTGGAAAGAGGACCACTTCAGTTCTCTCTGCCAGAGGAAATGTCTCTCAGATGAAGCTGGTACTTTCTGAGCCTGCAGACCTTCTTTCTGCTAATAGCAAAAAATCAAGGAATATGCAGGAAGGGTATAACAGGGAAAGAGAGAGAGGGAAACAATTTGTAAAATGCCCAAAGCATCCTTCCTCCTGCACAAGATCGAGCTTCTCTCTTCTCAATCCTTTCCTCAACACTCACATTCCATGTATGAATGTACATGGAATGTACACGTACATTGGTACTTTTGGCCAAGTGCCATTACATAGTAATGAGACAACATGGAAAGAAAACAAAACAAACATGAAATGCCTCTGGTTCATCTTTCCCTTCATTAGACTATGGGATCCTGAGAGAAGGACCTTATTTCTTCCACACCAGTACCTCTATTTGTGGCTGGAGAACAAAGGATTATTGTTGATGAGACTATCACAAGGTTATATCACTGTGAAGAAATCTCTTTTGGGGGAAAAAAGAGGAAAATGGGGGAGGGAGGAGGAAGAAGAGGACTATATTAAGACAAGAGACATCAGCTCTGTTCATCTTCAGGGGGATAATAGAGACAAACCATACTTCAAAAAGAAGCAATTAAGGGGGAGCCAGACTCACTGCAAATATGTTGAGAAGTCATGGCTTGAGGGTCTGGGTCTCAGCCAACAGGGATCTCACCAGATCATTTGGAGCTCACTTTCTTGAGGTAAAGTGCAGTAAAGAATCAGGACTAAATTTGCTGCTTATAGAAAAAAAATAGTTGACTGAATACACCATCATTTTGTTAATTGCAGACTGAATACCAGCACCAAACTTGGCCTTTAGGCCATACCTCACAGCCTTCTTTATTCATGTAGGATTCATTGCTAATGGAAATCTTCCTTCTTTTTTTTCTTTTATTTTTTTCCTTCCCACTTTTATTTGAATAACATCTGTGAAAAACCATTTGCTTCAATTCCTGACACAAGGCAGTTAGATTACACTGGAGGCCGCTGCTCTGTGAGCTCAAGCCAACCCTGTCTTGTCCTAGACTCACTGCAATCTGGCTAGATTGTCACATATATTTTTAGTTTATTATGATCTTCTAATACAGTTCTAGCTTCTACACTGAGTCCTTCCAGCAGTCTAATGACTAGCTCAGGTTAATGAACTTCAGACCAACTAACTGGCCATTAATCTTCAGGAAATAACCTTCCTCTCTGTAACATACGCAATGTCGGTCAGTATCCTGTGCTTAAAAGAGCCATAGTCACACTGCTCAGAAGTAAACAGACCCATGAACAGAAATAAAATGTGAAACGTAAAAGCAAATCTAACTCCCTCATTCCTTCCTCCCTGAAAAGTAAGAAGACTTTTGTCAGAGGAGGAAAAATTATTATTTCCTTTAATTCTTTGATACTTCTCCTAAGGACCAACACACTCTAAAACTTCCTCATCATGAACAGACGCAAAATAAATGAAGAAAAAAAATGGTCTGAAAAGAAAAATGCTGAGCCTAAAGCTGCTTTACCACCTTGGCTTCAGTCAGAAAAATATCTGCACTGTGTTAATTATCACCTGCGAGACTGACTGAGGAAGGAAGCTGAGCATACACCTCACTGAAATAGGTGCATTTTCAGCAGAATAAAGGAGCTATTATTTACTTCGTGTGTGGGTGGGAGACAGGATGCTGAAGAGGGGCTGAGGAGCCTGGCTCCATCCCACCAGGATCTCCCTGTGGGGCTCATAAATTCATAATGGGCTGTAGGTTAAAACTGCTGAATGAAAAAATGTTGATCTACTGGTGTCCTGCCATCTTGCCAAAGAGAGGTGACTGGACATAATTGGCAGATGTGTGATGTCACAGCTGTGAAATAAGGTGTCACCTCTCTACAATTGGTCAGATTTAGTGAAGGTTATAAAACACATTGCTCCAAAGCTACTGTCTGAAACAGGAAAACCTGGAGCCAATTTACTAAACAAAATTTATTCCAGGCCCTTTGTTGCAATAAACAGAGCTCTTCAGCCTTCTCAAACACACAGATAGTAGGGCGCTCTGTGCTTTTGGAAGTCCTCTTCAGATCATTCAGCTCAAACCTATTTAAATGCAAAATGTCACATTCACAAATACTATGCAGGTTTCCAACTCCTGACATCATGAAGACCAGAGCTGGAAGGAAAGGGTCTCTTGTGGACATCAACCAAATGGCATGAATGGCCTGTCAGACATATTGCTTTAAAAGTATTAAAACTAATTAGCTGCAAAATAAACAAAAAGTACCCCACCTACAATTCAAATATATTGAAAGGTACATTATCTCTTTATTCATATTGTAAATGTACTTTGTATTTATTTTGTGCTGTTTATAGTGCAGCAAAAGTTATCTTCCAGGATTCTCAGTAACACTTCCTTTTATGAAAAACCCAGATAACTATTACATCACTTCCCAACACTACCAAAAATTACCAAATAAAAAGACAGAGGTACAGTCAAAAAAATTTTGTGAGCTTACAGCAGTGGGGTTTTTTTGTTTATTTTGTCTACCTTAAATCGTTGGGCTTAGTGTATCTGGTGTAGATAACGTTTTGCCATAAGGCAGATCTTGCTATTGTTAAATACTCAGATGACTAGTAAAGACTCATATGAAGAATAACCCAACTTATAATGATTTTAGGAAAGCTTTACAAGATTTACCTTTACTGAGCTCCTCACAGGATTTATGTCCTATCCTTTCAACTCCAGTAACTTGGAAGTCAAGAAAAATCTCTGCTCTGATTCCCACTTCAGAAGAGCCAAACAGAGTAAAGAAAAATTAAGGGAGTGAGATATAAGAAGGATGCCACTGAGGGAACAAGAAAGCCAGAAAAAAAGCTAGTCTTATTGCAAAGAACCATATAGTAATAAGTAAAACTTTGCAATGGGAAGAAATGGGGACTACATTTGACTTTTTGTCCATTAATATCATGATAAAATCAAGCTAAAGTAAAATTGTTGATTAAGGAAGTGAAACATGAGAGAAGAATAGTGAAGGAATTAATTTGGTTTATTTTTTATCATTTTCTGTATCTTTCTGAATCTAATCCAGAGAAGAGCAACGAAGCTGGTGAAGGGGCTGGAGAACAGGCCCTGTGAGGAATGGCTGAGAGAGCTGGGGGTGTTTAGCCTGGAGAAGAGGAGGCTGAGGGGAGACCTCATTGCTCTCTACAACTACCTGAAAGGAGGTTGTGGAGAGGAGGGTGCTGGCCTCTTCTCCCAAGTGACAGGGGACAGGACAAGAGGCAATGGACTCAAGCTCCACCAGGGGAGGTTTAGGCTGGACACTAGGAAAAAAATTTTCACAGAATGGGTCATTGGGCACTGGAACAGGCTGCCCAGGGAGGTGGTTGAGTCACCTTCCCTGGAGGTGTTTAAGGCACAGGTGGACGAGGTGCTGAGGGGCATGGTTTAGTGTTTGATAGGAATGGTTGGACTCGATGATGCAGTGGGTCTCTTCCAACCTGGTTATTCTATGATTCTATGATTCTATTCTATTGATGGTAGTATTTATAAGAGGCATGTTGTCTATTCAGAGATAAATACATAAATATTGGTAACAATGGGTAACTTTTATAAAGTGCTTTATGTCACATTGCTGAGAAGAGCTTATCTGGCCATGAAATTTACTATCAGGCACTTAAAATTATACACATAGGAAATGAGCACGTTATCCCAAAAAGATATCAGGATATATTTCAGGTTAGTGGCATTGGGGTCAGGATTAAACACAAAGATTCCACATAGATGTACAAGTAATCCTTTCAGAATGACAGATAGACAGCCGCGCACACAGACATGTTCTGAATCACTAGAAACGGGGATTCTGAGAAGTTTTATCTGTGGCATTGTGTCTTTTGGACATGTAACGCATAAATCCAAGACCAATGATAAAAAAAAATGCTAGTCTCTAACCATAATTGTGTCTCCTTAAAAGAAGAAAAAGGAAATCAGACCTATAGTTTTACATTCTATAGCCTGTTGCTCAAGCATGTCTGTAGTCCAAGAAAAGGAATGGGATGGAAAGCAACTCATCTTCTGATAATGATATTGGAAAGAAGAGGTAGGTGGATGAATAATGTGTCCTACCAGTCAGATAAGCAACCAATATCTTCCATACATAAACATCTACATGCCTTTCACTCTAAAGATAGAGGCGTATGCATCTCAGATTAATGTTTTTCTTTTTTTCACCCTTTTTTTTTTCAGAAGGAACTGAGAACTCATATATTACATCTGTAATAACAGATCCTCATAGTCTCTTTATTTGGAACAACATGAGAACACCCTATATGTCTCCTCATTAAAGAAAAAAAAAGAAAGTAAAGGTAAAAATACAACCCAAAGAAGAAAGCTGTGCATGGCACAGTTTAGCAACATGTAAGAATCAAAAGGAACCCTAAGCCAAACCTCAGTGTTACATTATTTTAAGTACAGCATGTTTCCCCAGCAGACCAAAAAAACCTCTCAAGCTATGAAAAGTGATTCTAAAATGGGTTTTGTAGCTTTGGTATCCAAGAAAATAAAAAGGCAGGATGAAAATTCCTTGACACGTTGATGAAAAGGTAGACTAGATGAAAACTGCTTCCTGCCAAGTACCATGACGTCTGAAGATTTTCAAAGCGAGCCAGAGAACTTTCCTCTAAAAAGTCTGTCACCACCTGCAGCACTTGGGATGGCTTGGCTCAGCCCTGAATAAAATAGACAGGGAGAGAATGTATGCAGGAAGCTTTACCCGTGGAACAGCCTTGGTCTGCGGTTGAGAAAATACCGAAGAGCCAGAAAAACGTCATGATGGCCACCAGAGAAAAGAAATGCTCATTTTGGGGAGACCTGCCTGAACATTTAAGCACTAACAGATTGCATTTGTCCTGCTAAAACCCGAATTAACCCCAGGCAGCACTGCCAAGCCAGCTAAACCACTGACCCTGCAACTACCATTCTTTTACTGGAAGAAATATACACCTACAATGGCCAACTCAAAGGAAGGATTACAGTCTCTTTTTCACCTCCAGGAATTCTTGCCAGTGTTTTGCTATGGAAAAAGTGTTCTCTGTACCTCCTTTCATAGGAGAACTTCCAACATCTGAAGAGGTGGAATATGAGTCCTCTAGAGTTCTATTACCAGAGGTCTGGACTGGCTGGTATTTCTGGGGTCACCGGTAACTAGCGGCAATGGTGAATTTTACAGATTAGTTACTTGAACGGAGTCTTGCCCTACCACGCATTATGCATGCTTGTGGAAATCCCAGCTTTATGGGAAGACAGTGCTGCACTCAGGTGAAATTTGTCATGATCAGTGGGTAGCATATACCTGCATGGATATATCTATAGATGCAAGTAGGTAGGGCTGTTCTGTCTTTGATCCAAGCAACACAAACCTAAGCCAGCTCCTATTGTTGTATGGCTCCATTAATTGCAAAATATACAACAGTACATTTACATACTTCAGCTATACATGCATCAGGGACACCATCAGCCAGTCAACTCTCTGTAGAGAGGAAATATCTTGGTTCAATCCACATGTACCCAGACCATCCATACAATCATAATCCATCAGACACTCCTAAAAAAAAACCCAACCAGAAAAGACACAAAACAAACCCTTCCCCAAATGAAAGCAAATAAAGGAACAAAGGCTAACATTTGCAAATATATCTATAACATTAATTTCATTTCACAGTGAATGCTTTATTGTCCTAAAATTTGTAGCTAGATTTATATGATGTAAGTGGAAATGTATTGCCAACTAGTTTGGAATTTTGCTTAAATGCTTGTAGGCACTCACAGATTTCCCATCTGTATCTTAAAGCTGCCTAAAGGACTCTTAGAGAAAACCAGAATGCTACAAATATTAAGGACAAGCAACAGCATGTTGCAGTTGGCATCTTAATATCATTATTTTTTTTAATTATTTCTATTGTACTAATCCTAATAGGGTCTTTCATTAACTGCCAGTATTACTTAGTTCATTGTCAGCTGTGTAAAAGTCTCATCTGATAGTTTTCAAAATAATTCCAGCTAATACAGTTTACTGGTGGTCAAAAAATATGCACTTCATATGGCAGCTGGGCTTTGATCGAATATGTTTTCTATATACCCAATGGCATATTTTCTTAGAATTCCTTTCATTGACGTATGGCCTCATTATTTGATGCACTGTCAGTGAACTCTGTACAGCACAGTCTGCAGGGCTTTAATATATAAACTAGAGTATAGGGAAAGACATTCCAGTAGGATTTTAATTTACACTTCCCACAATTTTTGACTTAGTAATCCATGACTATACACTTGAACACTTCTGGAGGATTTTTTATTTCACTGTCCAACTAATTCTGGATCAACATTTTGTGCAGCCAATATGTAAAATGATATACATATGACTATGTACTCTGCAGTGCAGTCATCTGTGTTGGCAGATTAACCTAGTTATTATATTGTTAGGCTGAATGCATTTACTGTCTTCCTAGTTTTTTTAATTTCATTTACATTTGGAAGATATGTGACAGGGAAGAAGCAGAGCCATTATAACACATCCCATTTGTAAGCTTACACAATTCACTGGCTTAATGTGGACCTATTCCTCTTGATGGGTTTCCCTTAGGTATGCATCACCACAGCACCCAGGCAGTTTAAAAGCTTTAATGCCTCTATCCTCTATTCTTGTCATTATGTGTTAATTGATTTTTTTTAATGTTACCATACGAGATGACATTACTTGCATAAGGTCACACCAGCAGTTAGGACCAGTACCCACATCCCCTCAATGTCCAGGCAGTGCCTTAGTCACCCAGCCACCCTTCTCACCAGGGACTATGCACTGCTGGCTATGATTACTGTGGTGAGATCCATGACTCACATACCACTTCTTCCAGTGCTTTACTCTTGATTTAAGCCCTTGTGCAAACTGCAGAAAATTATAAGCAATCGCAGTTTAATTTTCCGTAAACAAGAACTTCACAGAGCTGCATAAAGAGTTACACACACCCAGTGTGAGTTCAGACAGCAGATTAGCAGAGCTTTAATGGTCTTGTTTTTACTGATCACTGACTTTACTGTTTTCAAGGGTTAGAACATGCTGCCATCAGACCCTAAGAGAACTTTCTGCTTGTGTTGCAGCAGAAATCAATTTATATTTAGTGCAATATTGTTGTTTTGCTGGTCTATTTTTAAGCCTCTTTGTGAAGGGTGCTAGCATGATGGTTCCTGGAATCTGAAACAGCCATACCGAAAAAGAAAACAAGAATTCAGGCATCACCACCTCCATTCAACGCAGAACTATTTCCACTTTGGTTTTAAACCACAATAACTTTCTTTTGTCTCGTGAGGACAAAGTGAGGACACAGACTGCACAGATGAATCAATACTTCACTGAAAAACAGCACAGCTTTTTAGACAGTTAACTGGTTAGTTACTGGGGAGTTGCCATAACCAGAAGATTGATATAAAAAAGGTAAGATATAAAACACCACCTCTAATTTCCTTCTCCCCAGTAGGGAGGATCCCCTAAGAGGATGAGGCTGTCTTGCTCCTGAGGTACTTCTGAAGCTTCATTCCCTACAAGATTGGTCAACACTGAAAAGGGGGCTGAGAGAAGTGGATTCTCCATCTTCGCAGACATCTGAAACCTGACTGGGCATAGCTCTTCTCAATCTGATCAAACGCTAAAGTTATCCATCTTTTGAGCTGCAAATGGTATCATATGACCTCCTGACGTCCCTTTCAACTTAAATTTTTCTGTTAGTTCTTTTAACAGGTAATGGACAGAGGAATAATTGAACTCCATCACACACTGAAGGAGTTTAGCAACATGCACACCTTTCCTTGACTGACTTAAGGCTCTGACAGACATTTGATAATGGCTTTTAATACTCTTTAGTGATCATCCTTATCTTTTCAGGATTCTTCTGAAGAGGGCAATGCCCACCTGATCCACTTACAAATCAACTCTTTTAATATTGAATTCTGAGTGAAATCGGGAATGCTTTCCTTTTATAAAACTATCCAAATTCAAGAGCTGATTCACAAGCAGATCATAAATCCCAGAATCAAGAATAGCAATATATGTATATGACAAGTGAAATATACACAGAATAGGTATAGACACTGCATTAGCTACATAACCTAATCCAACATCTCTAGGCTGCCAGATATTGTTCACCCACGCAGTCCTAGTTTGTCCATCTCATGAGAACTAAGCACAGAACCAAACGTCAAAATTATTGACACCATATTTGAAATAATCCTGTTGTCTGCACTGATGTGACAAGAAACGGATTCCTCCTAGAATTTCCCCACTGGAGCTAGAAGAGGAAGCTGGGTGAGAAATATCATTGGATGGACTGCTAACACCCAAACCAAGTCAACAAGTTCTGCTCACCCACAAGACAAAATGTCAGCTGTGTGTTCCAGCCTGAACTCTCTTTCTGTCCAATGTGCAGCTCCTTCCTGCCCATCTATTATCTCTCACTTGGATCAAGAAGTGGAAGCCACTGTACTTACTACATTAAATGCTCCTCAAGGTCACAGGGAGAAAATAGACTAGAAAGGATTTGACCTCCACTCTGGCTTAGCTAGAAAAGGGATGTGGTAGAAAAGATTAAGTTGTGATTCTATAGCCATGGCTGAGCAGGTGGCAAATACCCACCACAGGTGCTTGTTCTATGGGGGATCCCATTCCCTGGTAAAACAGATTTCCCATGAAAAAAAAAAAAAAAGCTAGTAGATATCCAGGAGTCTTCATGTCAGATGAGCCCTATGTAAGTTTATGAAAACCCTCAGGATCATCATGATTAACTATCTTGCTTAAGCTATTCCCCGTTGGGCTTTCGTGCTTTTAAAGCACTGACCCCTTGAATTAAAAAGGTAGATTCCTCTTTTCACAGCTGTGACTCAACACAGGGAGGAATTCAGGGACATCTGAAAACAAAGCCAGGCAGAATTTAAAACAAAATCCTTCAATGACAGATTTAGAGAGTGATGGCTGCAGCTGGAGCTTACAAATATAACAGCTAACTAAATGAGTATGCATTATACAAAAGCCTTACATGGACAGACTCTGTGAAAGGCACTTTCTTCACAAGGAACCCACAAGTAAGAACTACTAGGAACAAACCATCAGAAAAAAACTAGATATTGGTTGTTTAAAAGGAACCCAGGCCCATGGGTCCTTCAGCAAACTAAATGGTAACCACCTCTACAATGAGAAGATAGGCGATAACCTGTTAGACAAATTAATCCTTTTTTTTTTTAATCCGCAATGCAAAACACTGAAATTCCAATGCCTAGAGAGAAATAGAAGACTAATAAGATGTAGTTTTTAAAACATCTTTCGTACACTGTTTAAAATATACAATAACTTCTTCATACACTATTTATCTTTGCAAAGGAAATATGTCCCTGCTACTCCAGTTTCACAGCTGGGGATTCACTTGAAGTGAATAAGGAGTGAAATCAGATTATATTAATTAGTAGTTATCAGTGTCACTATCTTAAACGTGATTTGCTTCTTTTTACCCAGTTGAACTGGCCACCTGACATAGCATATCATTTTTAAATAAACACAAACACGTGTAAAGATGAACTTTATAAATTGCAACAAATATATTGAAGGCATTCAAGCATGGAACACAGTTACAGAGGAATAAACCTATTGACTATCTTCACACAGTTCTACAAAAGCAAAACAACAACGAATACTAGAAACTCTGCTTCCCTTGTCTGCCCTGCTGAGGTATGTGACTTGCATTAATGGCACAGGGAATAACGTACTTGTACTCAGACCCAGCATTGACTGATGTCAAATGAAGTTCAACCATTCATATTAATGGGGATCAGCATTTGTCTGAGGGAATGGAAGTCTCTTAGACCTTAGGGTCATGAATTGACAAGCTATCGAACGTTTTTTCTGTTGCGCTGACCATCCTCCATCCTCAATGAGATCAGCTGTCTAGACTCTCAGTCCCACTACAGTTGCTTTGTGCTCCTCCTGAGGCAAAGAAAGAGCTGCTAATTCTTTCTGCAAAATGTGCAATGCAGGGTTAGGTCTCACAATTCCCTTTCTAGGACACACACAACAGTGATATTTTGCCAGAACACAGGAAAAACATTGAGACACACATGTAAACTGTGAGTTTTGTTATTCTGGAAATCTGTGATTGACTAAGACATATGGTGACAGAAGTCCTATTAATGAAAAAAAAAAAAGGTCACTGAAAGCATCATCCAAAAAGAACAAAGACTAACAATTTGTACCAAGAAAATTACTGCTAAACTGCTGTTTTCTCATATTATTAATAAATTAGGAGGAGTCAAAAAAACAGGTTTTCTTTCACAGGATCAAAGAATCACTAGGTTGGAAAAGACCTTTGAGATCATCAAGCCCAACCATACCGGCCCAGTACCAAATTATATTCCTAAACACTTAATCTACCCATTTTTTAAATACCTTCAGGGATGGTGACTCAACCACCTCCCTGGGCAGCCTGTGCCAGTGCCTGATAACCCCTTCTGCGAAGAGATTTTTCCTAATATGCAATCTGAACTTTTCCTGACGCAGCTTCCCTCTTGTCCTATCATCTACCACTTGCAAGAAGAGACCAACACCCACCTCACTCCAACCTCCCTTCAGGTAGCTGTAGACAGTGGTAAGATCTCCCCTCAGCCTCTTCTTCTCCAGGCTAAACAACCTCATTCCCCTCAGCCTCTCCTCGTAAGACTTTTCTCCAGCCCCTTCAACATGCTTCAGGACCTCAATGTCTTTCTCGTAGTGAGGGGCCCAAAGCTGAATACAATGTTCAACGTGCGGCCTCACCAGTGCTGAGTACAGGAGCAGAATCACTTCACTTCAGAGTGCTGGCCACTCTGTTCCTGATGCAAGTCAAGATGCTATTGGCCTTCTTGGCTACCTGAGCACACTGCTGGCTCACATTCAGATGGCTCTCAACCAACATCCCCAGGTCCTTCTCTGCCAGGCAGCTTTCTAGCCACTCTTCCCCAAGCCTGTAGCGCTGCATGGGGTTGTGGTTTCCCAAGTGCAGGACTCTGCACTTGGCTTTGTTGAACCTTGTCCCACTGGCCTCAGCCCATCAATCCAGCTTGTTTAGATACCTTTGTAGAGCCTTGCAACTCTCAGATGGATTTTCTGGAAAAATACCTTCTCGCAACATTTTTTCCAGGTTCCAGAGTATCTTTAAACTCATGGTTTGTAATCACTCTAATGATCAGCAAGCAGTTATTTTCAGACAGTTTGTGGCTGACATCATCTGCCAGAACATTAAAATATGCAAAGAAAAACACCGCAGCAGAATTTTGTTCTTCTTGAGTAGAGCAGTTTGAGGACTAAGAACATGTACTATTTTCACCATCATCACTAATATTCATAATATTAAGAACAGCAGTAATAACACTGATAACCATAACTTTTTAAAAAACATTTTTTGCAACACAAGTTCTGCCAGAGGCAAATTTAAATTTTATGGATGATAAGAAAGTAGGCTGTTTCCAGTGACATTTACAAGTTATAACTCAGCTCCAGCAGTCAGGACATGCAGAGTGAGTCAATTCAAAAAGCCCACTCATACCTTGGCAGCTCTATTCCTTTAGAGGCACCTCATCCACATTCTTGTTTTTCAGAAGTGTTTGTATAAATATTAAAAGCAGAAAACAATAAAGCGATAAGAATCCAGCATGCAAGGCCAATCCTAACAAAGGACGAGACAAATGAATAAAACAATATTAAAATAAATGCTTTATGTGCATAATAAATTTCAGTGTTATGAGTCACTGAACCAACTCATGCACTATCATTGACCATGACCTTTTTAATTGTTCCACATAACAATCTCCTTTCTGAAAAAAAGTGGAACATCTTCAGCAAAGTTGCTACAGCTGATCTCTTTATCAGTAGTATGTGTGTGCTGTTGTTCAAATTATGATATTAAGTTTGGCTACATGTTTAGAAAACAACACACAGGATGTAGAAGATGTGCAGCTACATCAGCAAATGCCTTCTGTATGTACTTGGAGAATAACCAGGAGAAATCACCAAGGAAAGAATTTGTATCTATTCCTCACAGTAACATAAGATGAAGTGGAAAAGTTAAAAAAGCAAGACTACAAACTTATGCAGTCTGTAAATGAGAAAGTAGTCGCTTTTGAGCATCTTTCAACATTAAAGTTGTCTCTCAATTTGCTTTCCTTAGAACAAAACATAATACTGATTTTCTACATTTAAGCAGTTCTGGGTTTTCTCCACCTTCAACATTCATTTCCTGTTCTCTCTCACACAACAACTCTTTGCTTAAATAAGTATATAAAAATGTTTGTAATGGCAAGACTAAAGGCTCATCCAGTCTAGTAGCCTGTTTTCAACAGTAAGTGTAAGGAAGAATAAGAATAGAACATTTATATATGATATTTCCCCACACTTAGTGCTCCCCCTTCTCTCTGTCTATTTTCAGCTCAGGAGATTTCCTGAGCCTATTGTAGCCTGTCTATTTTGTAACCCCCAAGTAGATATCACTTTCAAGTACTTGTCCAGATTCTTTTTGAGCCCTTGTAAAATTCTTGTATCTGCAACACCATCTGGCAAATAATTTTGTATGTCTGCTACTCAGTGTGTGAAGAACCAGTTCCAAAACCAACAAAGCAATGTGACAACATAGTAATTTCCCCTCATATACCACCATCTTAATACTATTAGCCAGAAAGTAGATCCTACTGAGCAATAAAAATAAGAAGATTCTGGCTGAGTTGTGAAGATCACCCAGCTATTTTAACATTAGAGGCAGTATGCATGCTTTCTCATTACTTTGTATTATAGACTCATGGAGTAGCTGGGAAATTAAGAGAAAAATGGTCAGAGAAAATTAATAAAGTGGTAGCAGTGATCAGATCCAATGAATGTTTGCTGCCAAATAAAAACATCACTATCGTCACTGTACAAGATGAGATGCAGTACTTCTCAAAGGAATCTTTTGTCAAAATTCAGGACCAGCTTTGAACATTCAACCAAAAAATCCTGCAAGGTTGGCAAATACACGAGTGGAGCAAAAATCACAGCTTCAGTCTGTAAAAAAGAAACCCTCAACATCAGTAGCAGAAAGGCTACTCATTGTTCTTGGTGAATACCTCCAGGTGGTAGGATGGAAAAAACATCCCAGCACCCAGCAGTCAGGCAGCTCTATCACCTCTCTCCCTGACAAGGCCATTTGCCTCTCGGGCATTGCAAGAAAAAAAATTCAATTTTACTGTACTGAAATGGCCAGGTTTTCCAATATTCAGAACTTTTTCTCTCATTGTAAATGAAATAAAAGGGAGGGAGAGTGTTTTACTTTTGCACAGTTTGATAATATATCTTTAAATTCTTCCGTTCTTGAAATTGTTAGGATAAACAATTTAATAAATATACTTTAAGATTTACGTTATATACTGACTGTATGGAAGAAGTTATAAGTTATATTAATCTTCATATTTCCAGGTGAGAATGCTGTAAGAAACAATATCTTGCAATTTAGAACAGTAAAATTGTGAAGAATTATGCTCTCCATTGAAAATTCTGGTCTTACCCACTATTGGTGCCAGAACGGCAGACTGGATGAGCTACTTCTTTATTCCAGTCAGGCGTTGCCTTGACTTCTGGACTTTATATTAAAACATGCTGAATATCTTACACCCAGTGGAGATTTTTTTACTGTCGTGAAGTCAGTAGGTCAGAACTTGAAATTTACAGCTCACAAAAAGGATTCTTCATCTGAGTTTGTTTTATTCTAGCGGATCAGTAGACAAATATAAATACTAAAAACTAATTGTACTTTATATACACCATTTTTATACTTCATACATGCACAGTCATTAATTTAAGTGCCTGTCAGAATACAGATTCTTTAGCAATATTCAACATAGTGAATCTTGAAGGGTAGTATAAATAACCGGATAATCCAAATGGCATCCATCTCAGAAACACTACAGTGAGAAAAAAAAAGTTCCATTGCTTTTGCAACAAGAAAATTTTCAACTCACTACTATAGACTTTAATTATTCCAAAGGTTCAATATTTACATTTACATATTTAGAATTAAGAATTAGTTATTTTTCTTATAGCTATCAAAAGTCAAGTTTCAAATTAAGCTGGTATCTGTAGAGAGTCACAAAATATAATGGCATTTCTGTAACTGCATACTGAGTTTCAGAGCTATTTAAAAAAATACACATATTCAGAAGTTCCATGGCATTTTTTTGTCAAAAGCTAACATTAAAATGATGATGGAAAACATTACACTTCCTGAAAAAAATCCTCATAAAGTTTTAAAACAGAAAAGTTACACCTCCTTTTTCAATTACAGCTACTTTTAAGATTTTCCAAAGGTAGCTACAATTTGGCTTTGATCCTGCTATTGCAAAGTGCCAGAAATACCTAATTATAGCATGGAAAATGCTCTGTGCACACATATGTGTGTGTTTGTCTACAGTCTGCATGAGCAATGGAAGAATATCCAACATATATGCACAGCAAACCACATAATTAAAATTACTCCTATGCAGAGTAAATTTGTCTTTAAAGTAGAAAACAATGGAAGAACAGCAGAGACTTCTCAGTGCTAAAACATAATGCTTCATTCTAGAGTAACCTCTAGAGCATGTGGACATTTACCTCACTCTAGGCAAGTTCAAGTCCACGGACAGACAATTACAGTACTTCAGTTGATGTGCAATAACTTGTTAAGCAGCTGTAATGCCACAACACTCTTTCATGGGTTTACAGGCTGCATTTCTCTATTTTCCTTTATGCCAAGTAACTTCTGACAAATTAAATGGCTAAAAAAATTAAGTATGTTTAAAGTTAGAATGCCTGAATCTGGACTCACAGGTCAATAGAGACTGGTAAAAACTGGAACCTATGTCTGAGGTCTCTCCAAGTTTGACAGGTACTGTGTCTGAAACCACTCTGCTTTCAGGAAATTATTATAATTATAATTTAAAAAAAAAAGACAGACAGGATTTTGCAATAGGAACGACACAATACAGTTAGGTTGCATTGCTTTGTAGACAACTAATGGCTGGACAGCAGATTTATTAATATAACTGATTGGTTGAATATAAGTAAAAAAATTTAAAAAAAAAAAAAGTAGATAGGCTCTAAATTAATATTAAATGCTGGCAAATGGCTCCAGAGAGTCTCCAAGTTTTGCTTTGTGAGAACAACTAAAGGAGAAGGGATATTGTTAAAGCTTTACTTCTCACCACTTTTACAGCGCTGCCTCTTGTCAACGTGTAGGGCACAAAGTTCTGAGATGGATATTTGCAAATCTAGTAAATGAACCAGGCACTGCAGAGAGCATGGAACCTCTTGATATCACATTAGCATTCTTTCAGCTACATTTTAATGTTTCATCATATACACAGAATATAAATTTTATGGTGTTCTTCACTTCTTGATGACACCTGTGAAAGCTGAAGGCAGTGCTTCGAATTATTCATTAATTTTCTAGGCTTTTAGATTTTATACAAAAAATCCTGTATAATTTCATATTACTAGGTAAGTAATGTTAAACAGAAACAGAGACTATATGCTGTACTGATTTGTAATTTGTGAACTCTAGAATCTCAGAAATGTCCACTTTTCTGTATTTCCTTCAATGTTTTCAACCCAAAATTCTGCCTACCAATGTAAAAGCAGTTTTAAAGTGATTCGTAACATTGTTACTGTCATAAGACACTAAGGATATAAATGAGACAAGGTTCAGGAAAAGTAACTTTTGCAGACTCAGATATAGGCATATGAGTCATCTATGTGTGTGTCTTGTTCCACAGGGAATTATTGTGATTCACCTGAATATAAGTTCCCAGATTTATATGATCTTATTTTTTCAATATTAAAATGAATGCATTTTAGAGTTTGGTTTTTTTAAATGAAGTAGAAAGCATCAATCAATGGTCATCTATTTTCTTGTTGGCATAGTTCTGTATTTCACACAAGAAACCTTTGATATCAAAGCATAGCTAAAATATCAAAATTGCTTCAAATACTTATCTCTTAATGATAACTGCAGCTGCATTCAAAAGCTTCTGCCCTTGGTATCACTTACATTCCCATAGGAATACAAATCTCTGTGAGGCAAGGTTTTAAAAAAGATTCTTCTCAGACCACTGGAGAAACACACATGGTGTGGCATAATTGTATTGCTGGGCTAACATGCTGACACATACTTTCTTTTATACTTTTTTTTTTTCCCCTGAAGTTTTCTTACTCTCACATTAGTTATCTGAAAACAGGCCAAAAGAAAAACCAGAATAAGAGATACAACAAATTTAGAATTCAAATGCAGTCATTTGGGCCACTGAACACCTTCAGTTTAGGGAATATTGAAAAAGAAACATTAAGAAAACATGCTACTGAAATCTGGTTGCTATCTGTTCAAGATGAAAAAGGATAAAAGCAAACACAAAATTGTCCTGTAGATCAGGTAATAATGGACATAGTGGTCTTGAAATGATTTTTTAAATATTTATATTCCTACATTTCATTTTAAAAGGCGTGCATCTAAATCCTATGAGCAATCCAACGATAATCACAAAATTGTGATATAAAATTAAATTTAAAACTGAGATCTATTCCATCCTTGAATCAAAAATATTTCTTTCATCATGGTGATGCCATATTTTTTTTAAAACTTCAAGACTATATTTGTTTAATTTAATGTATAAGTCCCTGGCTATCACTGCAATTTTACTCATATATAAATCATGTAATTTGCACTGCTATTGCTGTTTGAAAAAAACTAAGACAGACAGACGCATAAACACCTCTTGCAGAAGTGTCACTCATCCTATGAATAAAGGATAAGCTTAGAAAAATATCATCACACAACAAACAAATAAAATTTTCTGAACCAAATATACGTGTCTGGAATTGTGCTCCCAAGATAATTGGAGACATGTTGTTATGCCATACTGTAGGACACCACAGTTAAGAAATCCCTCAGATTGGTCATGCAGGGTTCAACATGCCGTGCAGTGGCAATTACTTAACTCTGAGGGCAGGAGGTACAGCGAGAAATCTCCGAAACCAGATGGGGAAATAATGCTGTTGTTTGTCATGGGCAACCTTGGCAGTGGGAGGAAGCCAGTAAGAAGCACAGAGACCCGAGTGAATCTGGATATTAAGCAGCAATGTGCCATTGCAGAGGATGAACACTGGTTTGGGGCATAGCTGGGATGTTGTACAGTGTTAGAGAGCTGGGAGTGAGGCGGTGGGGAGTGGGTGTTAAAGGGTAAGTAAGTGCAAGAAAGGGTGAAGGATGAAACCTCCTGAGCAAACCAGGGGCCAACACCTGTTCCTGCAAGCACTGCCCCAAACCACCACTTCATCTGATTTGGCTGTCAAACTGGACTGGGCAAGCTGAAGATCAGCCTACCATGGCAATCAGTGTGGGAAGGATTATTGCTTCTCATTTGTCTTCCTCTCAAAAGTGGAGAAAAACCTGTATGAAGCAGAAATTATTCACTATTCAAATAGCAAAAGTTGAAGGGTAACATGCATACCCACAGCTGGCAGATTTTTGCAAGGAGACTGTCAAACTCAACCACAGGACCTCCAGAACCTCTATGTTCATGTCAAGCACCTAATTCTGATTTTTAATTTAGAAAGCCACTGCTGCAAGACAGTTAGCTATGACACTCTGGTATATCCAAAGACAGGCAGAGAAACAAAAAAACCCAAACAAAAACCAGCTGATGGAGCTTGGTTACTCCTAAAAATATTTTTTAGTTTTTAAAATTCAGTAGGTGCAAATAATGAACCAAAACATTCTCTGTGATCTGACCCAGTCTGATATAAAGTTGGAGGACAGAAAAGTTTCGAAACTCTGCAACAACTCCTCTTCTTTCCTGTGTGTCAGACTAACCCCGACCCTAAGCGTATCTTCTAGTTCAGTCCCGTGCAACATGTGGTTCCAGGCAGGATGTTGCCTTTAAAACCCTCATGCACTAATTCCACTAACTGCAGCATTCCAAATAAAAGCAGAGTTTTCAGAGGGGGACCAAAGGTGATGTTCCTTTTCCGATGGTAACATGCTATCAGCCACAGCAGAGGCTGAGAACTCATGTGTTCGTGAGGTATTGAGTTAGCAAGTCTTCAAAAAATCATTTGACCCAATCAGCCATCCTGTGGACCTTGATTTATCCATCTGACAACCCTGTTCAGCCTTTCTGGGCTGGACTTTTCCCAGTGCCACCACTGGAAAGCTGCAGATCATCTCTGTGAAAAGCACCTGCAAAAGGAGCAGAGGGGGAGGGAGGAAGAATTCAGACTTTGTAAAATAGGTTTAATAGCGTTGGAGGTGGAAAAGGGCTGAGCTGTTTATCCTGTATGAACTGACTACAGAACAACACCCAAACAAAAGACAATCTAACACAACTGTCACAACAAATCCAGTTCTGAGAGACATTTGACAGGGCAATGTCTTTTTGAAAAATCCTCAGGATATTAACTACATATTTGTGTGTTGTATTAAGTCTAACGTCATGACAACAGCTCAATTTAGCACAAACAATAGGCCAATAAATACAATACTAGTGCTTTAAAATAATTAAATAACCATTTGCTCTCATTGCTTCCAAATACTGGCAGAATTCCTTCAAATAAACAAACAGCTCTTTTATTTAATTTTTAAAGATTACATGTTGGCTGTAATTTAGGCAAATCTGGACATTTGTTCCATTCATGTGAGGTGAAAAATACAAAGGCACATCTATCACGTTGCATTTTCACTCTAAGAAAGCCAAAACAAGGGCCCTCTGGGGAACAAGAAGTTTAATTATAAACTATCATGGCAAAACAAGATAGATTCTAGGACATATCTCTGGGAACACATTCAGTAAACTAAGCCAATGTAATCTGAAATGTAATTTTTAATTTTTTTTTTAATTTTTAATGTAGGCTCATGGCTCTTCCTCAGCGCAAAAGGAAAAAATCAGCAAAATAGTGATCAATTTCAGCGGTGCAAAGTTTGCCAAATAATAACATTCATAATATTGTGACTCTTCAGAAGCACTCAAAAGAAAAGAAAAAAACACAGTGTCACTGATAAGCAGGCCATTTTGTTTCTTTAAACTGTGCAGTAAGTCTGTACTGTGCAATGCCATCAAAATCTGAAGTATAAAATAAGAGTCACAATGTAAAACATTGCCTTCTTCATAGTGTTCATTATCAGTTCCTACAGAGCTTTTCATAACTGTTCTATCAATTGCCACAGTAAAAGCATCTTAAAGAAAAAACATTACTCCCTACCCCTAAGAAAAAATAGAAAATTTATTCCAGATTCTTCAGTTTGAATACTTTTAATCATCAAAAATCACCAAAACCTTAATCACACATGATGCATCAAATAGTTGGTTCACTTCTGTCCACAGAAAATTTCTGTAATAGAAAAATGTGTTTGTTAATAAATAAGACTTATTTTTTAAAATTTTGAAAGAAGTTGTAACCCTCCTACAATTCAATAAGGCTATTTAATAAGGCTGCACTTTCCATCGCATCAGACAGAAGAAAATTAGCTATGTCAATAACACTGTCAAAAAGGTCAAGCCCCAGAAGAATACCTATGAATTCCTTCTAAAATCCTGTGTAGATCTGTAAACTATGTCATGATCTTACCCACCACATCAGTGAAGAGTGGAACTTATTTTAAACAACTGCATACTGACAGCCTAATTGTTTTCACAGAGATGAACTGGATCTCTACAAAGTGATATAGTGTCTCATAACACAAGAGTTCTCCATCAGGTAAATTGATTCTCCCTGAGTAAATGACCTGCAGAAGTAAACACGAAAGCTTTGTACCAAATATAATTTAGAGAAATAAATACTGCAGATTCCATGTTCTGATATCTGCACATGACATTAAAGATGAATGATATCCTGCCTTTTATGTAAAGATAGCTTTATGCTTAGATCAAATACAGAAACTGGTAAGAATACTATTTATTACTCATGGTAGTACTGTTGCCTACGTTCAATATCTTTGAAAGTTTTCAAGCCTCATGAGATCATGTACTTTCTAAACATGATAGCATGAATATACAATCTTTTTACCTAAATCATGATGTTTGATACTTTATAAGAGCTTACAGTTGCAAATAGCGATCATCCAATTATTCATTATAATTTTCCTTCTTTGTTCTTTTCCCAAAAATTACCTTCCTGTTATTTTACTGATTGTCTTCACATTTTTAGTGAAAGTGGCAGAGATTTATAATAAAGTCTGTACTATAGACCTGTATCAGAGTAATGCAGACAGTAATCAGTAAGGGATATGTGTCCACTCACTTCACTGAAGTTATGCTACTTAGCTAGAAAGGATCATGACCATCATGACCCTATAATATCAATGATACTTGCGTTCACTAGTACACAAATACTAAATTTATCATTTTATTTCCAGTTCTGAATTCTTCTGACAGAATAACTCGTGAGTACATTCATTCAGATAAGTTGAATGAAAGCGGAATTTGTCTTTGATAAATTTAATGTAAAAATACCTCTAAGTTTAAGACTCATCTCCAGTTAATTTAGGTACCTGAAAAATAGAAGCTGGTGGCCTGGTCACATACATAACCAACAGAGAAAAACAGTAACCACTAGAAGGTGCAACTACCAATCTGAGCTGCTTAGCATTTTCTGTTGACTCTAGTCACTTTCCTCCTATATGGGAGGAAAAAAAAGTAGGGCTACACTATTAGTTGTTTATCTATATCTCTCTCTATATATACTATATACAGATATAACATATATGTATAGTATAGCTGACTATACCCAGACGAACAAAAGACATCACAAGAACATATGTTTCTCCAGTTCCAGACCTAGGTACATTTACTCCCTACATAATGCTTTTCACTGAGTATTATTTGCTGAACTACCATAAAACCCTGACATGTCTGAGCATGGTCTTCCACTGCAGGAGGTAAAGGAATGAATACCTCCGATAATTGGGTAAAAGGGTCTTATCCACCTGCTACTAGAAAGGAAACGTATATTAGCGATTTTAGATGTACATGTCCTTATTGTAGTAGTATTCCTACTGGAGAGGAAATGAAAGAAAATGTCAAGCTACACAAAAGGCATTCCATAATTAATGAAATGGAAATAGTACAAGGCCAAGAACTGAAAAGTGACAGATGTCAGGGCTACAGCTGGAATGTGGTGGCAAGCAAATTGATCTTGCCTCTCACAGTAAGTCTGTGAAGCTGAGAGAAAGTAAAGGCAATCTTTTATTAATTTCATTTAAATATAACAAGACAACATTTCTACTTCCTTAGTTTCTTTTTCATTCCATGTCCACTCTCTTCACTTATGACCCAGAGGTCCTGAGGAACGCATACTTACAGAACACATAGTTAAAAATGCAGCTTAATGCATATACATTAGGGAGTGGGAAGGAATGCAGTTTCCAACAATTATCCTTCAGGAGGCTGATAATGAAAGCACTTGCAAGTTATTTCTCATTATTTCCAATGGAGGGGAGTATGGTTGCAAATCATGGAAAACTGACATCTACATGTCTGTTAGTGTTTATTATTATTTATCAAAAACATTATTGTCTTTTATTATTGATGCAGATATGCTTTCTATATTCAAGTAGTTAGAGAGGACTGATTGGCCCTGTGTACTATTAAGAATTATAACCTTGCCTCCTCTTGTCCTCCTACGCAGTGAAATCTTCTCATCAGTGGTTGTTGAAGAACAAGACAATATGATAGAATTGCCATGTCAGGTACCAGAAATTTTCTTAAAATGTGACAGAAGGCTGTTGTCCTGGAGATACAGAAAATGGGAGAGGTTATTTGTCCCAGTTCTGGACTAGAAACCAAAGGTTAAAGAAAAATCTCTTCTTTTCTCTCTCTCCAGCTTTTTTATTTTCAAAATTTGTAATTATTTTCTTTATATGCATATATAAATATACAAATCTAACTGAAGCAAATTGATTCAAGGAACTGAAAATGTATCACTACTGTTTCTTAAGACCTCATATTAGTCAAACCATCAATGACTTGTTTCTGAAACTACTTCTGTCACAGAGATTTGGGTAAAAAGCAGACTAGCTTTCTCCTGGAAGGTCCCAGGACATTTCACTTAATCTTCTGCCTCCCAGTCTGGGTCTATCACATATTCAGTTTCTCTCCCTGTGTGGCCATACTGGAAGCACTCACAAGCTAAACCCACAGGAAAGAAAGAGAGAAGAACAGGAACCGTGCAAGAGCCTGCCTGGACAGATTGAATAATTCTCCCAATTTGTTAAGCACGAGAAGATGACTGAGCTTCCCCAATGTTATTGTTTTAGCATTCTTTTGAAATCATAACTTAATGCTTTTATTCTCTGTGAACTAGTGCACTAAACACAGTAACTTTATGGTGAAGTATTAAAAAAACATTAACATAAACATACAGTAATAGTAATGTAAATGTACAGACATATGCTTATGATTATTGTTACAAATGCCTTTTGGGAAGGCCATATCGAATCTTTAAAATGTATCTTTAACTGTGGCCCAAAATTCCGGGTTCTGTTAAATACATTCAGCCTGAATCTTTCAGAGTCTCCATGTGAAGAAAGGATAGGCTTCCAAAACAGACTGAGTCAGGCCATAACACAACAGGATCACAGACATACTTCTGCCACAAGGGAAAGCACTTCAAACATCAGGGTGCCAGTCTGTCAGCACTTATCACTCAGTAGGTTATACTATCTCTCCAGCAGATTCTCCTTCCAGACCAATACTTCATCACACTCCTGACCTTGCGGCATACAGCCCCTTCAGCAAAGTTCAAGTCTATAACATGTAAGGCACGGAGAGTTTATTCACTACTTCTTATTATCACCTCTGAGCTTTGCTCATTGAAAACCAAAACTATTTACCCTCCAGTTTTGGGGGACTTCATGAAGGAACAAAGAATGAAGAGAAGTCTAATGAAGAAAATGTTACGCTGCAAAGAAAACTAGCAAACATCTGCCCATTCAGAACAGATGATTCCTTCTGCACCCGTTTGGTGAGCAACTTTCCATCCAAAAATGGGATGGAAACTGAGACAGCCAGGCCATATTGTGCTCCAGCTAATAAAGTGTTTCAGATCAAGAAAAACAGGCAAGGCTGCATCACTCTGGCCTGAATTGTATGGGATCTGTTTTTTTCTTTTTCTTTTGAAACATTCCATTTGCAGTTCAAGCCAAGACAAGAAAAGGAACATTTTTAACCTTAAAGGTCTGACATAAGCCTACAAAATTAAATAACTGTGGCTGAAGTGAAGCAGGTTTTAGAGCTCTTAAGTAGCTACCATTGGTTCCTTCCTTTATGGTACAGTTATTGCCAGGGAAAACATCACAAGCTGCAAGCAAACAGGCAAGACTCAATTCATCTGCCTCTATTTGCATTGAAATCTATGCAGAACAAGGCCACACAGTACTAAATATTTCACAAATGAAGAGCAAGCATCACTACCTTCCCTGACAAGCTTACATTTATGATGACAAAACAAAAGATATGCGGAGGAAAAGCTTGTGTAATTACAGGAATATAGTACACTCATCCCCAGTGCACCTCTGACTTGAGCTTCAAAAACCCAAGCCTAAGTCTGTCTCAATAAATAAAATGTGGCAGACACTATTTTCAGATCCTGAGACAGAGCTGTGTTGCACAGCTTCTCTTCATACAGCTGAACCCTTGTTCCCTCCAAAACCGAGCAGTCTCTGCCATATTGCTCCCTGGGAGCCCTCCATGCCCCCCCAGCTCACCATAGATCAGTTCGGAAATGTGCTAGTTGAAAATAGCAAAAAACAATCCAGAGAGCAGGCTAACAAATATCACAGGCTATTGTAGACCAATACCATCATTTGGCCTTGTTAATTTGCAAATACAGATGTGACCCAGCTGTCCCCATTGCTGTCTGCTTGAGTCTCTGGACCCACAGGGGAAACGAGCCACTAACACCATCAGCTGAGCAAGATCGGCAGTCAGTGACACAGCCAGCAAGGCATCCCATGAAGTTTTGGCACTTAAAAATGCTGCCTTTCATTGTGCAATTTCCGTGGAAAACAAGAGACGTGGCAAAATCATACAAAATATTCCAGCAGGGTCAATACACATGTCTGAATTGGGCTGACTTGACAATTAAGTAGAAATTAAAAAGGGAAGGGGATTTTGTGAGGGTGTAGGCTGGTAAATTACACGTGAAATCCTTGAAATTTAACTCTAGTTTTAAAAAACATAGTTTTAAACTAAAACATCAGCTGGTTTTTGTGATCACTGGAACTCTGTTTTCAGAACATCTTCAACAGCAAACAGCTGATATCCACTTCAGTGCACACAAGTGCCCTCCTATGGGATCCCGCTCTGGGCCATGCTTTTAGAGCAGAAGTTCCCCAATTTCTCCATGGGTGTTCTTAGTTCACTTTCCAGGATAAAGACCTCAAAGGCAATAAAAGATGTGCAGGCAGCACTGTGACAGAGTGGACTACTAACCTCCAGCACTTGTCACAGCCCTCATGCCACATGTCACCACCTCTTCTCTTCTGCCAGACGACTTGTTCATGGAGTTACTCTCAGCTTCAGTCAGCATTGGATGGTTTACTTTAAACACCTTAAGTTTAGAGCTGCTGTTACTTGCTGGAAATGGATCTGCAGCACTGAGGACGGGAGGCTCATGATGATATGAGAGAAAAATGGAAAATGAATCTTTGATTAATAAAATTTATCTTAGGATTTCAGAGGGAGAAGGATATTTGACAAATCTCTTGCTCTCTTCATGTTCCGAAAAAGGGATTAATAACTGATCACACTTAAGAAACTAGCAAAATTATTGCTAGCATCCTCTCATCATATTCAGAAGATGAGATGCCTGATATTTTTCATAATGAATTCAATTCATGAGAAAGAAAAACTAAAACAAATAAATAATCAGCATGGATCTTGGAATAAAGAGTTTCAGGAAATGTTTTATGGCAAAGAACAGCCCTTCTGCCATCCAGCTGTTTGTTTTGTTTCAACAAATCATGAGAGTTGAGCTTCTGCAGCTTCTTTTTTTTTCCTATTCCAAAAGCCTTGGGGATGTTTCCCTTTTAATTTTGAACCCACTCGTGAGCTGAGAATTCTTTTCCCAACGTGTGAGTGTGAATGATATGAACAGAGATTGTGCAACTGCTTACCTCTTCTCTTGCTGCCGAAGTTATTTGCCTTACTTTTCCTGAGAGCAATGAAAGAAACCTTTTTCTTTTCATGGGTTTATTTGGATCTGTGGAAACCAAGGACTCTAAGTCCCCCTACATGCATTTATAAAGTCTTCTGCAGAACTGAAGGACTTTTGTTTAGCATAAAGAAACTCTGAAATCAGGACCCACCAGTTCATTTGATATAGAAAGAATCAGGAGTCTGACTTTCACGGTTCTCAGCAATTACACCTCCAGGGAAACTGGATCTACAAAAAGCTAACAAAAATAAATTATGTAATGCCACAGAGAAATCTTCCAAGGTGGGACAGCAGGAAAATGGCCACCATAGCTCCATCTAAATCATAAAAAAACTAAGACAGGTTCTACAGAAAGCAGAAAAATAAGGTTTATCTCTGTTTTCCTGTATGTGTATATTGTGCCTTCAGACACAGTTTCCGATTTAATAGGCCAAATCCAACTCTTTGAAGTTAAGGGAAATGCCTTGGTCTTTTCACATTCTCTTTGATTTACTTATTAATGGCATTTATCATGTGACATAAAAGCACCCGGCAAGCTGTTACACTCCCTTCAAAAAACAGACACCCAGATGCTCAACAGCATTGTCAGTGATGAACCTAAATTATATCCTATGTAGTTTTCCTGTATTAAATACCATACACTCCTTTAGCATCAACAGTGAGCAACAAGGGAGATCGACTCCAGCAGCCACCAGCCACTAGCATGGAAGCCCATCCTGGACCACCAGCATTGAAGCCTTGTTCAGCAGCAGAGACTGAAGACCCTCTGCTCCAAATCTGCAACATCATGCTTTTCCAAAGATGAAGAGGAGAAAAAAATAAAAGAAATTTTTAAAAAAGGAAGAAAATTAGCACCAAGGTTATTTGACTGAACATTTGATACTGAAAAGCACTCCCATGTTGACAATTAAGAGTTTCACACCACCTCACTGACTCAAAACACTGCAACCTAAGTGAACTAGATATTTTGGATCAGGTTTTGTTGTCAGAGATGCTGCTTTCCAAGCTCTTCTGTCATTGATACCCCAATATCTGCAAAATCACTTAAAATCAATTAAAGAAATACTGCAATTCCTTCATCCTAAATGTAATCATCTGAAAAGTAAGTGTCAGTTCATCTTATTTCCAGTTACAGTCATTAGAGAGAAACAGGCACTTGAGGGATTGAGTACTCCCAGCCCCTTCAGACTTCTTGGATGGGAATCTGAGGGCCTCACTCTCTGCTGATTAGACAGAGAAGCTGACATTTAGAGCTTGTCCCTTGGAGCCCTCAATCAAGGTTACCAAATGGCAACAGAGCTCCAACAGGTGGAGTCATTGGTCTAATAGAAAAATACATGCACAAAATAATCTTTAAAATGAAAGTTGTTCAGGGGCCTGAAAATGATAAGTGCAATCAATTTCTCTCAAAATGCATCCAAAAACTGGTGCTACAAGTCCAATACTTCACTGTCACAAGAAACAAATACTCAGTGGTCACAGACTTGTCCATTTCCAACTTTCAAAACTCCAGTCAACAATCCCATCAAATCAATTGCACAGAACATTTATCTACAACTATGCAACAGCAAATTACTTAACCTTCATGACTCCAAGCTGAATAAGAACAATAATACCTCTTTTCTGAGGTACATGATTGTTCTCTAACATACTTGCCAAGTTTTTTCAGAGAATCTTTAACTCATGCTCTTTGTACGTGATGTGTAGTCTAATGAGGTTCTGAGTGCAGAGGATCTTTATAATAATGACTGTGATACAAGTGATAGTAACACACATTTATATTGTGTATTGCCTTTGCACACCCCAAAAGCTGTCCACATCACTCAATGAAATTGTTTTGCTTAATGTGATCCTACCTGGTGCAACATTAATGATCAGTGCTGTGCTAAGAAAGAGGAAGCTGCTGCAAACCCTTGGGTGGTTGCACCTATTGCTGTAGTTAAAATTTGGTCTGACTGCTTCACTTCAAAATTTTTGGCTGTTTTTTTGCTATTAAAGTTGGAAAGCTTCCAAAATAAACCTGATAAAGTCCTGAATATCACAAAAGATACATTCTTCCCCATACTTGTAAATGATCTTTGGCACACTTCCAGATTTTAGTAATTATAGATTTTCCCCAAGCTCCCCACACGTTGCCCATAGATATAAGGCTTTGTATGATCTGTCTTCTAATTCAGGAAACTACAGCAAGCTATTGCATGAACCCCACATTAGACAGTAGAGCAATTCAATACTAAATCATGGTTTCAGTCGCTGTCTTGATGGATGTTACACTGCTGATCTATTTTAATGTATTATTTATACTGGGACAGTGCCTAGAGGCCCCAGTCAGGGGCAAGACCCCATGGTGCTGCACATGCTATGAAGGATACAAGAGCCTCTCCCCCTTGCAGCTTATAGTCTAAGTATATAATGAATTACACCAGATAGATAAAACAGTCAGAGGGAGCAAAAAGTGAGATAGTTGTCAATGACAGTAACAGGCAGAGCGCAACAGCTACTTTGCTATAAATAGGCAATGTGGTGCTCGTCACCGTTGTCTGCTTTCTCTTTGCCCTCTGTATTGTGTTTTACAACCTGAAGTGACCCGTGGACAAGTACTCATACACAGAGTTGTCCTCTGTGTGTCTGAAGAACTGCGAATTTGGAATCATCCTTCACTGCCCAAATCTAGAGTGAGATTAGAATATGTGAACCAGAGGAAAGAGGTAGGTACTTAGAGAGGATGATTCAGAGCCCCTGAAATAGGGCAAAAAACAGTAGCTGTGAATTCACAGGTTTGGAATCATTAATGGCAGGGATCAGGACTTTGGGGTGTCAAGGAAGCCCAGCAAGAAGCTGGTCTCAGCACAATTGACATAATCTCTGCTTTTAATCCCTTACAAATTGACAGTGCAGAACATATATATATTTGCATTTCTGCAGCAGGAACAGCCAAGAGTCCTTACAGGGTCCAGGAACATAGTACCTAGTTCAAGGCCAGGTGCTTGAAACAAGCAAGAGGTACGTCTTCCATCAAACTCATTAAGTCTCAACCAGGTTGAAGACGGGCTTTTAAGTCTCGTGACCTAAGTACACCTCTTCAATTAGGGAGTTCTTATTTCATGTCCTGATCTGAGTCAGGATTGCTCCACATCCAGATAAAATTCCCCTCACATTAAGATCCTCTGTGCAAACTCTAAATTCTTAGGACAGTCCATCTCTAATTTCCTAAAGCAATAAGTAATAGTCTGCAAAGACAAAAAAAAGCAATAAATGTAAAGTCCTGCAAATACATTTTGCTCTTCTGAATTCAACACATTGTAGACGTTCTCAAGCATAAGTCTAGCCCACTACTCTACGTAGCCACAGGCTGACACAAGGTCCCTGTCACTGAAGTGACTGATGACTCTCTCATCCTTGCCTCTTCATCAACAGACAAGCCAGAAGACAGGAGGCTGAATCACAAAAGGACTCTCCTATCATTTCCTGCAGAGCCAGCGAAGAAAGTAAGTGACAAGCAGTTGTGAGGGAAATAGAGTCCAGCTGCATGAAGATGAGCTCTGGAAAGGCTGGAGGTCAAAACGAGAGGGACAAAGCCTGAAAGCAGGCCTTTTCTTTGAAAAGCATAATCCAAAAAGAGTAAATTAATCACAACAAGCTGTTGCTGTCCTGCAGGGTAATGAATGTACTAATACAAGGCAGGGCTCTATCATCCTGCCTACAGCAGGATATACTAATTAAGCTCATCTTTCTTTGAAATGCAAACTTGCTGAATTGTGTGGGCTATCAGGGACCTCAGACAGGTCATCTCAGTCTTCTTCATCAGTCTGTACTTGTCAACATTCCCAAATGTAGTGTTAGGTAACCTGAGGCATGTAAGCCTTACTGGATGCAACATTCATTAGTAGCATGAGCACTACAGCATTTTTAGAATGTTACAAGTCTGCACAAGGACTGCTTCACAGAACAGGAGAAGTGGGAGCTCTATCTAGTTATTTTTTAATAAAAGACTTCCTGTGTGTTTTATGAGAAATAACAGGAGGAAAGCACAAGTTCTTTGAGGTGGTTTCTGTAATTCTTTTAAAAGAACATTTCAGCAAATGCACCCATTGAAGACATTTTTTCCCTTAATATCAAGATGGGTTGATTTTATTTGATCCTTTTATTCTTAAGATAACATTCATCATTACCTAATTTCAACGATCTAAAATTCAGGCATTGTCTTGGCTCCCTCCAGAGAGGGTGGAGACAGGCACTGCTGGGGTGAATTCATCCCCTGCCTCAGATATTGTTGCTGAATAGGGCACATTACCCTTGGAAACACCTCATCTCTGTACTGAAAACAGAGTAAGATTGGATGACCACCTTACATGACAGACAAGTGAAATAAATCCCATCTTAATTAGTTTATCTACTCAGTATACTTGCATGGCTCCCATTGTTGCAACATACGAACAATCATATTTTCTAAATCTACTACTTCTACACTCTTTCTGTAATAAAGGGCAGGTTTTAGCCTTTTACAGACATATATAGCTGAGGCAGATAGAGGCCAAAATCCAGACCTGCAAAGGTATTTAGCAAGTTAGTTGTCTAAATTTGGTATTTTTCATTCTCAACTAACACTCAATGATGTAGACAAAGAAATGACAGTTGGGTGTCTTTAGGAATTTGCTAGGATCTAAGCAGAAATGACTTGCCTAAGGACGCATGTCATGGAATTAACCTCAGGTCTCATGAGCTGCTGTTCTAACCTTTGGAATGTCCTTAATATTAAGCAAATCCTTTGCTGGTTTTGGAATAAAACTTTTGATGTATTTAAAGTAATGCAGTCTTTGTCAAACTCAAACAAAGCTATGAACACTCAAATCCTTTAATTTTTCCTCATCAATAGAACCTGACTCAAAGCCTCCCTTCTCATTTTTATTACTTGTCTCCAAGATTTTCTTAGATGTTAACTTATCAGTAACAGCACAATGAGGTTAAAATTCCAGGTTGGATTTTTAGGTGTTACTGTGATACAAGCAAACACATGAACACCAGCATAAAGTTGGATCTTTCACTTAAATCAGTGAAAATATTGTATTCACTTCAGTGAGCACGGAGTTCTGTCCCTATATGTAGCATATAGGGACTCCATATCACAGTACAGTGCACTGATAATATCTGTTGCACTTACAGAAATAATTGACCAAGACTTTGAAATTTAAATGCATAGGACTTGTCAACATGACAGTCCAAACACAGTAAGATGTGAATTAGCATATTGCCTGCTCTGCAATCACATCACACAGAAGCGTATATTAGAAGACTTTTAATTAGAAAACAGCTTATTTCACTTCAAAAGCATCCTTAGGACATACACCCTGCAACTGGTCATGCAGAGAGTTAGTGTGAAGAAGATACCACACTGTGCACTGTTATTCTAGTTCAACAGCACGCTGACTTCCGCATGTAGACAAACCTTATCAGACCAGAGCAGGCTTCAGTACCACGTGATGTTTCTTAGAATAATCTTGGGGAGAACTGCTAAATGTTAAGCATGTCCTCTGACCTCCCTCGGACTTGCACCTGGGTCGCAGTAAGGGTCAATTTATAAAACAGGTTCTACTCATTTCATCTGTGTGGATTTTTTTTTTGGAAATTATCTTAGTGGAACAGAAAAATAAGCTTCAGTAAGGGTAGAGAGGTTACAGTCTCACACTATTCAAACAACTGACAAGCTAAAACACTGTTTCTGGTACTATACAAGTGCCGTTCTGCCCTTCCAGGATAGCAACCTTGATCTCTAACTAACAGAAAACAATCCTATATCAACTGTGAATTATCATCAAAGCCTATGTATGTTTTGTTTTCAGAAACTATAAGCACAGAGTATGGACAGCTTGTGGGAAACATACAGGTAAAGTACTATGTATCTTTCAAGAACGTTGTTTAAAAAAATTGTAAAAGGTTTCCTAGGCTTCAGATTACTGGATGGACATTTGAGCAATTTCTGTAGTGAACAGATGACAGGAACCCTATAGTTACCCTTAAACTGAATCCAGCAGCTTGTCTGTGAACTAGTGCTTATTGTCCAAATAGGATTTAGTTCTGGGGAACATCAAGAACACGAGATTCTGCAACATTCTTTCCATTGACTTGCCTTGCACATCTTCTGCAATTGGAAAAGATAAAACTCCTACATCAAAATGAGAATATTTTGCCCCAACACTCTGCTTCAGAACAAGGAAACATGTTAGTTCAATGTCAGGGTTACCAATCATGTCTTGTGAACCACAAAAGGAACACGTTGATTCATAGTTATACACAAACCAAATAATCCCACTTGCCACCATATCTCTGTAGGGAATGAATAATAACTACTTCAGCAGCAAACACTGCCAAAACTCAAATGCCTATTTTGGGACTTTCTCCTAGCCTAACAGAAAACCAGGAGGTGGAAATGACAGCTATAGAAGAAAAGGCACCCATCGAACTCAGGTCACATCTTTAACTTCAGCAAGTTCAAAAAGAGCTTTGAGCAATTGCTGCTGCCTCCACAGTGTAGCTGGACTGTCTTTCTAACTCATGGTACGTGCAGGATAAGCCTGGGAAGTTTTCCATGATACAATACCCTTGTAGCTCAGACCAGATTCCACCAGTGGGATCTAACAAAACTAGCTGGAAAAAAAAAATGCTGATCTTCTAGAAGAAAACACTGGAGACACTGACTGCAGATTCTGAATCCACTTGAACATAACAGCCATAGACTCTTGGTGGCTCTGCAAAACAAAATATTTCTACAGTGTCACTCATTAATTTCTCCGTCCTCCTCCAGTAGTTTTTTAACTGTTCTAACCACGTATGCTCACACCTCCTCTCCCATGTGGCTCAAAGAAGCATGAAGAATGACAGCACAATTCAAAAAGGTTCATGCTTTCAAAGCATCAAAACACCATTTTGTTGAGGAAAAAATGAAAATAGTACAGTGCCTACTGCAAGACCTTGTGAGATTCCCCCAATGCCATCGCAACAGGCCATTGTGATCTCTGCTGATGCTTGCACCAAATTAAACAATGCTACTTATATTCAAAGTCACTGTGTCCCAGTTATTCTGACCTTACATACAATTTCACTTATAAAGAGGAATGTAGCACATCACAAAGAGTCTAATAGTTTATCTCGGAGGTGTGAGATCCCACTTTCCATTGTGTCATGTGAATTCCTGGATGGAAAACAAAACACAGTGAATCCAAATACATCCCAAAATACTCTTCTCTTGTCATTTTAGTGGCATTTACCATGTTCACAGGGTAAGGAAGGAAGAAAAGGACAGGAAGGATGTATAATGCTTTTTTTTTTTTTAATTACTATTCATTACAGCAGATTTTATTATCCATAAAACAGGATGATAACCTAGGATAAAAATAGAAATAAAATCTGACTAGGAAAATTGCTATCCACTGACTGGAATAGCTACACCTGTGGTATCAGTGGCATAGATGCCATCATAAACAAAGATGTTTTTACCATTGTCATGAAAACCTGATCACACAAAATCTGCAATCAGTCTCAGTTCTCTCTCCTTAACACGCCACATGCAAAATTGCTACTGTGTAGAGTAGCCCTAGGGAGTGAGGATTTTCAATATGTTGGGGTGATTTCTGGGAACTGACAGGACATGGGATAACTGTGCATGAAGTTTTCATGAAAGTACAAGAGAGAGTTAAACTGTAGGAAGAAGACGAAATTTCAGAGGGAAGAAGAATTTGGAAGCAGGAGCAGCTTGTCCTGTGCCTTGGAACCACCTGGACAATTGCTGCAGCAAAGAGGTGAGGATGAGCAATTCCAGCTAGTAGAGACCAAGCCCTTGTGCCATAGGACAAGCTGCCAGCCAGCACAGACACAACACAATGGAAAAAAAAAGAGATAAACCATGCAGAATCTCACCTTGGATGTTAAACTAAATATGACAATTTAATTTTACTTTTTTTTTTTCCTTCTGCTTTGAAACCAGATGTTTGGGATTAAGACAGACAAACTCCCTGCACTGTTTGCTGCATATACCTCCCACTTTTCTTTCAGGCTCTGAAAAGGTACAAAAGCTGACAGCTGGATCTTTCAGCAGTGTTTTGTGTCTAAATATTTGTTCCTCATCTTTACATATTGATATACAACAGTAACAAATCGAGAAAAAAAACAAAAAAAAGAATGCTTTCATCACTATTCTGCCAAAGCAGAATAATTCGTCTATCACCAAGTAGCCAGGATTTGATTTTAAGCACCATCAAGGAGATCAGTGTCTGTGTTGAGTTTCATAACAGTACTCATGTTGCCATTTAGGAAAGCAATGAGCAAAGCCACAGGAAGCAAAAGATACAGGAGCTTCAGGCTCCTGAGAACAGTATAATAACTGATTTACACTTGAAATTGTAAATCACTTCTTCTAGAAAGAGGACCTAAAAGACTCTTAATCCTGAACAATGTTAGTAACTCTCTTAGATGCAATAATTCTCTCACTCTTCTCCTCAGTTAGGTGAAAGTGACATTCCAAAAATTACATCCAGTCAGCTTTTCTTTAAAGTCTTTAAAACTCTGAGTTTAATTTACAAAATAACAAGTTGACTTTTAAATATTATATGTTGTAGAAGGCATCAGATCAACAGACCACAATGATTCAGGCAGTAGTTATGTAAAGCATCCTTGCCTATTAAAATTGGTTAGCCATAAGATTAGATTAATAGCAAAGATTTATGATCTTAATTGCCTCTTCTCTCAGCCAGGTTCAGCATTAGAGATCAGTATAAAACCTGACTTCTGCTGTTACCAGGCTTTGCATGTAGCTAAACCTGCTTAACAAGACATCACCTATGGCACCTGGACCATAGGGTGCACATACAACAAAGTTGGGCCTTTGATAACAGAGCACTTGCAACAAAGGGGAACTGTGCTGGCTGAGAAAGTCACACTTCCAAGCACCAGCAACAGCACTGCTCAGACATGCACCTGAAAAACTGCACTTCCAGGTCAGAAAGAGCAGACACCCAAATCACTGCAATGTATGCTAGACTTCTTTTACTTTTATTTTATTTTAAATTTTAACACAAGGAAAAGACTGACCCTATGTAGATACCTATCTGCTGGAAGAGCTCACAGCTGAGGATCCCAAATGAATTTAGGCATTTCAACCTGCGGCTCAGGGCCTAAGTTCAGAGTGTTCGTATCTTTCTGGAAGCTGGCTTACACAGCCTTTCCTCATGACTTGTTCCATTCAGGGATTCTACCACAGTCACCCAGTCAATGCACAATAAGTGATAGCACTTGCTTAGTATTTCACTCTCTAGCACCTCTTTACAAAACTTCTCCCAAAATGCTTTCAGTGTTTGCCACTAACTTAAATTTCTGCTTCCTCCTTTCAGCTTTTTGAGGTGTTCATTTATTCTAAAGATATAGGACCACCTTTAGCTATTACAGATCACTCCACTACTTTGTTATGCATCTACTTTGCACTAACATAAGACAGAGCTTGTTAGATCTTGATTTTTTTTCGAATATAACAAGTGCTGTGTACTGTTGTCATTACCATTGGAACTGTCCAGTTGGAACTGATGAAGCAGTTTTATCTACAAGCTGTAGCAGGTCTGCCCCTCAGCTCCAAAATACATCATATTAATAGGACGTGTACAGTGGCTTGTGCTAAATTAAACCCCATCCATCTGCCGATGGTATCCCTGTCATCAAAATAATCATTATGAAACCACTCACCCAGGATTACTTATGCAGGATCCTACTGGAAAGTATTCTTTACTAACTTATAACTTGGAAATGAAGACAAGTAGATTTAAAGATCCATTGAGAAAAAAAAATCCTTACCAAAAAATGGTATTACATTTTAGCTTCAGGAAGATGATTGAGATAATAAAGAAAGCTGCCTTTATTAGCTTGCTGTTAAAGCTTGGATTTCTGTTTCTTTCAACTGACCTGTTTCTACAAATTAATGACTTAAAATATTTTGCTCTTGGATAGCAAACTGGATGACACCAACTGTCTCCACTATTAATGTGCTACGACACATGAAGATCAGGTAAAATTGTTTGAAAAAAAAATTAATTATGTTTTCTCCTTCTTGCTAAGTTTGTGTTTCTGTATAATATTTCTAGCAGATTCTTTTTCTTTCTTTTGAAGACAACAGTTCTGCTCCAGTTGAAACACAAGGGGTTAGAGTCACCTACTCAAAGTATTACATGGCTCAATGGACCCAAGAATTCCAAATTTGTTCATGTGGAGATTTTGTGCCTCTAGAAAATCCTCTAACTTCTTTATAATATACCTCTTCAGAATAAAGTGGATTCTTTGAAGCTGCATTGTTCAGAAATTAATCTGATAAACTAAGGAGGTCAAAGGAACCAAAAGTCAGGTTAATTCAATGTAGTTAATTTAATGAGGCATTAGGCCAAATTTGCTATTTATCTTTCACAAAGATGTCATAATGCCAACAATTCAACTTTGCCCTGATGCTTTTATCACTCAACAACAGAAAAACAGGCTGAGACCTCTGTTTTTTCTATGAAATAAAATTGGTTTTGTTACTTGTCTTCTTGAGGAACCCACATATCTTAAGTCTTCTGTACGTGCTGACTCTTACCCTACACTGTAATTGAAAGTGACTTTTGATTTTTTTGTTTAATTGGATACATTACTGGTGCTAAACACAAGAGGACCTTCTTTTTTTTCTTGGACCTCTGAATGCCACTGCAAGTTAGCTAATAAATTAATAAACCTTCTCTGAATGAGAAAAGATCCACTGCTGCTAACTAATGACTATACAAACAGAAGTGATGAATCATGATCAGCCATATCTTATTCATGCTTTCTACATTCCTTAAAAACAAGATTTTAAGAAACATGGAAGACCGATACAAACAAATTTCTTCCTGCATCCCTTCTGATTTGTATTACACAGCAAGAAATTTCAGAGACGTAACGCATGATCACCCTGTTATTAAGACATACTGTAGTAGCTTCAAAGACTTATTTACGCCATTAATAAAGGATTTCAAGAAAATAAGTCATGAAAATAAGTAAATGATTGGTATTTTATATGCAAGTGAAACAGGTCTTTCAGAAGTCAGAGAACGGATATAGGAATGTTACACTTTGCAAAGTCATAGATTATGAACAAAGTCAGAAAAATAATGCTGAGAACATTACAGTCAAGGCTGGTTCTTTCTGTAATTCTCGGAGAAAAGGAACTGCATTTGCTACACCCTATCCCTATTTGCCACTGCCCATCATTTTATTTCCCTCTCTCAATGCGTAGCTGTTTAGGTCTTTTGATACCAAAGGATGTTATGAACAGTTTTCCTTTATTATACTGTTCTAAAGCTTTTTAGTATAAGTCTTCATAAAAACTCTTATATGTGTATTATAAAATCACAGGGAATAAGTTCCATATGAAAAATTCATCATGTTTATTCTACTATTTTTTTTTTAGCAGAGATTCTGACATTAAGCACGAGAGCAATAGACATTGTTTTAATTCTTCATTATGCAAGGGAAAAAAATCAACTTTTTGCTTTTGGTTGAGAATGAATTTTTTACATACTCCCTCTTTGCAATCTCTCCCTTGCAAAACCAAAAAAGGATTTCAGATGGACAAAAGCAACCACAATTATATGGACTGTGTCATTGATAAATTCCAGGGGAATATAACAAGCTAGGTAGGCACATACCATTAGATCTAGCTGTTCAAAATGTTAAAATTCTTGCCAAGATCAAGCTTGAATATTTGGCCACATCAGCCCTCAGGACTGCACTTAATTTTTAAAAGACTTGATCTGACTCTAGATTTAGACTTTAGGAAAGTACCTCTTTCTAGAGAGAATTTTGCAGAGCAGTCTATCTTTAAATGTGTGCTTAAGTCCCTTGAAGTCACCAAGTACAGACAGACTGAGAACAGGCACAAGTCTTTCATTTCATGACAGCCTTAGTTTTGTATAATTTTCAGTTAATCCTAGGCTTTCTGTTTCCAGTGCTGACAGAGATGAGATCAGTCTCAGGGCTGCAGCGTCTCCAGGATTTTTGGAAGTGAACATTCCAGGAAAGCTGGTAACTTTTCTCCTCCCTCCCCCTTGGAAAAAATAAATAAGAAAACAACAGCTAGAACTCAGCACGTCACTGGAGTATGCTCAGATGTTACAACACTTTTTAGCCTCTCTTCTTCTGCATGACATCTGTTTCCTGGTTCACTGACCAACTAGACTGGAAACAGTTTAATTATGGATATTTGTTTTGCTTTTAAATTGACCACATTAAAAGAAAAAGCTCACACAACTCTTGTTTCTGTTTATAATAACATAGGAAGAAAAAATGCAAAGATATGCAAAAGGGGTATGTTTTACTAAAAGTTAAGTAATACTTAGTGTGAAATTCATGCAATGCAGAGGTTATGAGTAACTCTCATGAGTTACAGGTCTCCACATATGCATAAACCCCATCCCTGGAGGTGTTCAAGGACAGGTTGGCTGGGGCCTTGGGCAGCCTGATCTACTGGGAGGTGTCCCTGCCCATCACAGGGGGGTTGGAACTAGATGATCCTTAAGGTCCCTTCCAACTCAAACCATTCTGAGTCTATGATAAGCTCTATAGCATGAATTTTTCATTAGCCATATATATCCTGAACTCTTTAAGATGTGTTCTGCAAATTAAGGTTGCAAATAAATGCCTCTCATGTACTGTACTTGATCTGAGCAATGAAGCTGTCTATAAAACATTATGTACCAACAGAACTCTGATCCTTAATCACATCTTCAAGCTATGTTGCAGGGAATGACTTAGTTAACACCAGTATAATATTCTAGGCTTAAATACAACACCCATCATCTTGATAGCCAAACTAAGTCAGTGATTCAACCTAGATGGGAATCCAGGTTCTTCTTGTCTTACTGTTATCTGTTCTGCCCATTAGTCTTCCATAAATTATTTTAGAGTTCCCGTTAAAAGAAAATAAATCCACATGATCCTAAATGCTGCCTCCCAGCTGTAACGCAAAGTGGAATTTTGGAGCACAGCACTGCTCCCTGACTCATCCTGGATCCCCTCCATGTGACGCTGTTTGGGTTCATATAAGCTGAGGAGAGTACAACAGAAGGGCTTTTTTTTTTCTTTTCTTTCTTTTTTTTTTTTTAAAATCACTCACTGTCAGATAACATGTGGATGTTCACACATGTCTCTAGGATGTGAAAAATAACATTACCATGGAGGGGCCTTTCTGAATATAGAAGGATAGAAAAGAAAAGATAAAAGGACTAAAGATTTATATATGGATAATCTAAGCATTGACTCAGTGCCATTGCTAAGTGTATAAAACACATAAAACCCAGACAGAAATGGAGGGGGGAGGGGGAGATTATGTTAAGAAGTACGGCAGAGGTGCACTATTAAAAAGATAAAAATAGCACACCCATGGAGTAAAAATTTACTTCACACAGTTTAAATACAGCCACCACGCTTCATGTCTTATGGGCTTGGTTTTACTATGAGCTTCTCTGTTGCTTGTTTGTAGTTGGAGAGAATCCAGAAAGCAAGAAAAACAAACACATCACACCTTTGCTGCGTCTGTTTGATTTAATGACACTCAGCATGGACCTTAAGCATTTTCCATGGGTTAAAAAGACAATGGGCCAAACATAGCCCAGGGTATTCTGCAGGCTGCCTTGCCAGAAGAGTGTGGTAGGAAAGCCTGCTTAACCAGCACTGAAGGATTCCCTCATGTAGGAAACCTCAAAGAGTACAGAGGTGGCTCAGTGGCCAATTCCATCATCAGGCATTTTAGCCAAAGAAATGCCGGCGTGTGCAGGGAATTCAGTTGATTCCAAGCGGATGAATCTGCCTCTCTAGAGCCACAGGTAACTGGTATGTCTACACCACACTGCAGTGGTGCTCCGTGAAGAGACACCTGCGATTATAACTTCTGTATTTTTAACAGCAAAAAGAAGAATGAGAGAAAAAGCAAAACAGAGATTCAGAAAGACTCCAGAAATACAATATTTTGACCTCCCTGAGCTGAAAGCATACTCACACAGTGACTCTGAATGATTATAACCTCCTGCAAATTAAACTGTAAAGATCTTGACTGTACAAGACATTTGTGCCTCCACTTGTTCTGTGATAGAACATAGAAAGAGATTCTGTACATATCCCTTCTGCTAGGACCAAATTATTGACAGGTTTTGTTGGGAGTCTTTCATTTTTTGACTTCACTTTTAAAACCTTGGTGTTTACTGTGTTGATTACCTTACGTACCATTATTGAATCTCTGAGGAATAATGATGCAGTATCCTCAAACACTTTATAAAGGGGCTCTTTCCCAATTAACAACATCTATTTCTATTTAATATTCTAGCTTAATTAAAACTATTTTTTTCCAAGGGCCTTGTTTCATTTAATTCAATTGCAAAATCCCAACAGAATTTCAAAGTGCAGTATAATTTGCATAATGAACACAGTGGTATCTACAGTAAAAACCTCACTTCTCAGAAAAAAAAACCCAAAACAATAACATTGAGAAGTAGACTGAGATCACGGTTATTACACTGTTTTTGAACTTCAGCTGACAGTACAACCTGCATCTGGAGAGAAGCAGATGGAAGCTGCTACTTAGGAGTGGGGTCTGAAGAGGTATCACTCTTAAGGGATTCTGAATGTACCTACCCGCCTTACCACCGTAAGAACAGGAATACAACTCAAAATTATATCTTCCTGAGATTTAGTCACCTTACTCAGCAGTACCAGAAAGGACTTCTCTCTTCCTGAGATCATTGTGATCTGAAACCAGTTTATACCAGCTTTTAGCTGCAGTTGTTCCTATATTTTGAGATCTGGAAGAAGACACTAGTGAAGCTGCTATTTCCATTTCTGGTTAAAAAGCTTCATGGGCAGAGCCCGCATACCAGTTGTGGGAGACTTTGGCTTAAAACACTTCTGCCTTGTTTGAAGCTCATCTCTCTGTGCTTCACCACTGCACCTAGAGGGGAGTTTGCCCTGTTCGCCGTGTGCTGTGTATCCCTGTTGGATTGATCAAGTGGTAAGAAGAGGGAAAGTAAATTTAGTTCCTGGATCTCAGGCTAGTCTGGATGTCCAAGCCAAAATAAAGTTCAAATAAAAGTGAAGCCAAACTGCTCAGCCTGATCAAGGCTAAAACACTTCTATTTATAATGCATCTCAGACTAGGTCTTGTCTTGGAAGTTTTAAGAAAAAAGAGGTGTGACACCTGCTAAATCTGAGTACCTCTGTTTGTCAATAGGATTACAATTAAGGTTTAAAATACCCAAATTCCTCTTTAAAAATCTATTTTAGACATCCAGCTTTCACTGATTTAGGGAAACTGTTGGTCCTTACATACCTTGTAGATGATGATGAGTAGAGCTTTTCTGGATCATGCCCATAATAAACTAAACAAACTAATGGAAATGCAAAGACAAAAATCACAACAGCTATACTAACAAGAGCTTGAAAACAGTATTAAAATGTTGTGCTATGTAGTACTAATTGCCTCCTACTGGTAAGCAGTGAATTAAATCCCTTTACCTGTTCCTTGGAACTGCAAGTAGGCAGTAAAGAAGGAAATGTGACATGCTAAAATTCTTCCAATAGTTCTTGCCTGCATCTTCGTGGCCTCTGTCAGAGCTACAGAAGCAGTGTTTATCTGCTCCTTTCTTAGCACTGTGCTCTCTGCTTCTGGTCAGACTGCCACATTAATCTCTATTGTTCTTGGACAAGTTTTTCCATTTCAAATCAAAGTGAAGCTTTTTTAAAGGGAACATAGGTGGCTGCTTCGTGTTTCTTCATTACACAGTCACCAATTGCCTAACCCACTCAGGATTGCTTCCTTTCTAGAAGCAAGAACTTTCATTGTATATATACGCATATATAGTTTTATATATATATATTCACTGCAAAACAACCTTTACCACCTCCCTGTGTTATTGCACAAAGTAAAGTAGCGGTTGTCAGCGTGAGAAGACAAACATTCTCATTTCTAGGAGCACACCAGGCCAGCCAGGTGCTCGGCAGCTCCTGGTGATGGTCACATTCAGCTCACAGCGATGCTGGAGGACTATATGGAAAGGAAAGAATTTTACCACCGCTCCAGCACTCAGTATTCTCGGTGATGAACTCGGGCTGCCCTTCCCCTCGCCCCAGGGCGCTCAGGAGAGGCAGAAGCAGGCGCAGGGCTGCCGGGGCTGAGGGAATGAAACGCCTCTCCCTGACCGCGCTCCGCTCCCACCTCCCCAGCCTCTAACTTTGCTCCCCGAAACCGCCTCCTTCCCGCCCCTGATCCCCCAAACCCACCTCTGCCGCGTGCCCAGGGCTCTCCCCAGAGCCAGCGCCCCTCAGCCCCTCGATGACAGCGGGGCAGGTGGCGCGGGGGCCGCCTCCAGGTGCAGCCGTCGGGCCGCAGAGCCGAGCGCAGGGTCCGGGACGAGCGGAGGTGGGGGGGGGATCCCCGCGCACTTTTCCACAACCCTCCCCTCCCAGCCCGGCTCCGCGGCGGCGGGAGAAAGCGCTGGAGCGGGCGGCGGAGCGGCGCGGGGGCTGCCTGGTACCTGCCGGGGAGCCGGAGCGAGGTGCGGGGCGAGCCTGCCGCGGGGCCCGGGCTCTCGGAGGCGTTGCGAGCGAGGAGGGCTCCTCCCCGGCGGCGGCGGCGGCGGAGGGTCTCGCTCCTTCTGCGAGGAGTGTCAGACTTTCCCCTGGCTTCCCTGCCTCCATCCCCGCCACCCCTTTCCACTCCCTCGCACGCACATGCACACCCCCCTCCAGCAAATGGGCTGCCTCGCGGGTGGGGGTGTGTGCCTGTCTGTCTGCCTGTCTGTCTGTCTGTCAGCCAAGCCCAGGCACACACCCTCTGCTGCAGCTCCCGGCGCAGGTCACAGCTCCGGCCAGCGGGACACATCAACTCCGTGAAAAGTAGCGGAGTCCCCGCCAGCACCCGCTCAGACCGCGGCAGCGGCTTTCTGCTGAGACTGTGACCAGCAGGTCCAGGGAGGTTCTTCTCCCTCTGTACTCGGCACTGGGGAGACCGCTCCTCGAATCCTGTGTTCAGTTCTGGGCCCCTCACCACAAGAAGGATGTTGAGGCTCTGGAGCGAGTCCAGAGAAGAGCAACAAAGCTGGTGAGGGGGCTGGAGAACAGGCCTTATGAGGAACGGCTGAGAGAGCTGGGGGTGTTTAGCCTGGAGAAGAGGAGGCTGAGGGGAGACCTCATTGCTCTCTACAACTACCTGAAAAGAAGTTGTGTAGAGGAGGGTGCTGGCCTCTTCTCCCAAGTGACAGGGGACAGGACAAGAGGGAATGGCCTCAAGCTCCGCCAGGAGAGGTTTATGCTGAACATTAGGAAAAAAATTTCACAGAAAGTGTCATTGGGCGCTGGCAGAGGCTGCCCAGGGAGGTGGTTGATTCACCTTCCCTGGAGGTGTTTAAGGCACAGGTGGACGAGGTGCTAAGGGACATGGTTTAGTGTTTGATAGGAATGGTTGGACTCAGTGATCCGGTGGGTCTCTTCCAACCTGGTGACTCTATGATTCTATGAAGGACCCTGTGCTTATTGCATTTTCCTGGACTACAGGTCTCTCCCACGCTGCTGGATCATGCACACCTCTGAGTTTTGACAGAGGCACCCCAACCTAATATTGTGATAGCCCTGTGCAGGTGCTGAGCCAAATCATAACGTCTAAAGCAGCCTCGGGTCCACTCACGTCATTCCCATGACACATTCCTACTGGGGCTGAACTGCAGGTCGCTGCCTGGTATACTGGGAGTGAGAAAAAGTCAGCTCGCTACTCTTATTGATAAGGAGAAAGCACTCTCATTGATAAGGAGAAAGCCCAGTGCTAGGAGATGGCACACATTCTGGAGTAGCCTATATGCAAAACTGTAGCTGCCAGGCACACATCTGCATTTGTATTTATTTGTTTTGCCAGTGGAATGTGCTACAACGGTGGTTCTCCAGCTTTCGCATGCTGCAGACCACTTCCTAAGAGAGAATTTCTCTCCTGGACCAACCCACTCCCACACCAAACCCTTCTCTCCAACATATTTCCTTCTGTGGCTGCCCAAGGAAGAGCCTTTCTGCCCACAGGCTGAGAGCCATTGAACACATGGCACAGATAGTATCACACACTTCCAGACAAGACACACTGGGGCTCTTTCAAAACTTGCTTCCTTTATTGAAGAGCTCAGATTGAAAGTTTTCAGCTGGCAGCTTGGGTGTAGAACAGACCCTGACTGTTGCTCCTGTGAAATAACAGCAGAACCTAAGAAGTCCAGAGTAATATGTTGGAGTTTCCACCAAGTTACCCACTTCAGCAGAACTTTATCATCACCTGCTATTCATGTAGAAGTCAGATGGGTGGTCCAGGCATACAGGATAGGATCTAATGTGTGTCTTTTCCTAAGCTCACCAAAAGCCAGTTTTACAGTTTTTTTATCTAGTTTTTTAAAACAGTTTGTTACTACAACACCAAATGATGCTTTTTTTAATAAACTCTGCACACACAGATACACAGACTCTACTTGTCTACACGTCTTTTATTTCCACAAAATAAAGGGAGGAGTTTGAAGACAAGTTGTTTCATAATAGCCATTGACTTCTGCTGTTTTAAGAACTTCAAACTGGGATTTTATGCCTGATTTTTGACATTCATTTCATTATCATAAATAAAACTTTCCATTGCTTCAATCCTTGTATGGCACTGTTTAATAAAAGTATCACTGTGATCTGTATAATGCAGATTATAGCTCAGTTTGAGTTTTAAATTTCTGTGAAATGATTGTTGCATTTCACCTTGCTCTCAGATACTCACTAAACTGCACAGCCACTCTGCTGGTAATCTCATTCTGGACCAGAAGAAGTTCAAGAAAGAGAAAATACGGAGCAGGTTGTTAGGAGAAAAATCTCTGTTGTTTCTTTAAGCATTTATTAAAACTACAGAATTGCACTTTGATATATTCTGAAAACATGAACACCGGTAAAGAGAATATATAATGAAAAGTACTGTTGCTTCATGTACTGGAGATATTTCAGACTCTTGTGAAAAAGAAATCAATATGAATATCCCCCTTTTTTATGTGTGGAACTGGTCAGTTGTCTCTGTGAAATGTAAAAGGAATGGGTTTGGAAATGGTTTTATTTTAATAGCTACTTTTTCCTCTTGCAAATCATGAGAACATCTATTTTTGGTGGAATAAATAGCAGAAGATTCATCTTTCAAGAACTATACACACTAATTTCTGAAATAATTGAGCTCGTCATTTATTGAAGTGGAAGAAACCAAGAAAAAAGATGCCCTCTTGTGGCTGTTTCCTGAATGAAAAAAAGGGAAAGTGAATAAAATTTCTGTGGGCACAGTGCAGAATGAACATATTTTTTTATTCCTTGTTACTAAGGCTGTAAAACAAGGTTACACAAGCTTATACCCTAGACAAAGGCTGAGGATATATTCATCATCTGCATAGTATCATTTTAAATGATCAGTTGATGCATTCCTTGGTATTGTGTTTTAAACCACTGTTTGTTAAATTCCAGAGTAGATAAGTACAGCTTTAGTGGGAGCCATTAGAAGGAATTTTACCTATTTCAGTATCTGCATTAATGCTACCTCTTTTAGTGACCATTCTGGTCAGGACTGCATTTGCCCCTTACAGTGTGTTCAAAATGCTCAAAAATTATTGGAATTTCCGTCAAATTTACATAAATTGTCTGAAGTTTTAACAGGAGAGAAAGTTTTTTCTTGATGTTTTGAAGATACAATGATACTCAGCAGGCCAGGGAGCTGGGCCATCTTGTCTAGATCATGCTTTTGCTAAGAAAGTTTAGATCAGATGATCCTTGAGGTCATTTCCAACCTAATATTCTATCATTCTATGATTATAATGATGGCAATGACAATGCCAATATTGTTCCTGCAGAAAGTTGCTGGCTATTGCATAGAAGTATTCAGTAGGTTCTTACAAACATGAGTATGAAAAGTTTTTCTCTCTTTTTGTCTTTTATAGCTAATCTAAGGCTCAGACCAAATTCTACACCCAGTGCCCTGGCCAACTCTTCAAATTGCCTATAAGGCTTAATGGGTCTTAAAAAAAGAAAGAAGAAAAAAAAAAGTTTAACTTCAGATATTTTCATTTTTCTTTTATCATTGAGCAATAATACAAGCATGAATTAAATGACCAAAGAGATGTATAGCAAACAATTAAAAATAGAAAGAGAAGTAAGCTGGATTTGCTCCTTTCTATTCCCTTCTCTTTCTGCTTGATCATAAGTCTGAACACTGTCCAGATACTGCAATGTTGAACTGTCATATCTCAGAAAGAACTATTTTAATCTGAGATAAAATGTCAAAGCAGATATATAGGCTCTCAGTAAAAGCTGCAGGAAAAACATGAGACAGCAGCATGTTGCTACCATATAGGCATTTATCTTTATGTTGAGCTGTATTATTCCTGCAGTAAGTAGTGACAGAAATGTCTGCAGTACTGTGCAAGCCAGTGCTGTTGCTTAACTTTCTTAAGGAGAGAGACTGTTTTCCAACTGCAAGGCTAAATTGTGCCTAGTGAATCTCTTCTAATTGAGGAACTCTGCATTTGGTGTCTTTGAGGTCCTTCAAGAGAAGACTCTGTAACTCATTTCCGAGCCTCTGGAGCATGTCCAGAGAAGAGCAAGGAAGCTGGTGAAGGGGCTGGGGAAAAAGTCTTACGAGGAGCAGCTGAGGAAGCTGGGTCTGTTTAGTCTTGAGAAGAGGAGGCTGAGGGGAGACCTCATTGCTCTCTACAACTACCTGAAAGGAGGTTGTAGAGAGGAGGGTGCTGGCCTCTTCTCCCAAGTGACAGGGGACAGGACAAAGGGCCTCAGGCTCCACCAGGGGAGGTTTAGGCTGGACATCAGAAAAGAATTTTTTACAGAAAGGGTCATTGGGCACTGGAACAGGCTGCCCAGGGAGGTGGTTGAGTCACCATCCCTGGAGTTGTTTAAAAGATGGGTAGATGAGGTGCTGAGGGGCATGGTTTAGTGTTGGACTCGATGATCCTGTGGGTCTTTTCCAACCTAGTGATTCTGTGTTTCTGTGTGACAAGAGTCTCTGTCCTTTAACTGTATTTTTTACCTGATCATCCCATGATCTACCTAATCTAAAGAACTGAAAACAAGAAGCAGTCAGAGAAGAAAGAGGAGGTCAAGGCTCTTTCAGTCTGCTTGTTTGTGAAAAAGCTTAGCATGCACTATAAATTGCATTAGGAGAAATCCTATTGGGGGTCATGAGTGCATGAAGAAGGGCACTTCTAGCCCCCGAGGCTATGAAATAAGAACAAATTTCACTTCATTCATCTCTTCCTTTGGTAAAAGTAGAATATCCATCTTTGTCTTGCTGCCAAATTCCTGGCTAATTATCAAATCTTAGTCATAAAGGATCTGATCTTGAACTACTGAACATGTTCAAACTCCATTGCAGTTCACAGCATTTAACTTTGTTCAATGTATCACAGGCTTAGACACACAATGTCACAGCCCAGGCACCTTCTTCTCACTATTTAATCTCTGTCCTCTGAAGACTCAAACCGTCTCATGAAGCACCTAGAGTATCCACTGACTTTATGCCACGATTTGGCACATGTGGGATCTGGCCCAAATGTGGTGAAAAGAACAAAGGCTTTTCCTACAGATCATAGTTACGATGCAAATTCAGTCTCTACAAAATAAATAGTGTGACAAGAAAAAGGTTTGTTCTGTTTCCACATCTGTCCTGCACAGGAAAGAAAAGCAACCCCTGAGAGCCCACAGTTCTATGTACTTTATGAGTCACACAAGAAATTAATTTCCATGGAAAAGTAACTGAAGTTCATTTTCCTGTTTTGTAAAAATTATACTTCTATATTTCTAAAGCATGGCATTTCTATCTCCCATTTCAGTTTCAAATAAAACCAGTGGTTCAACAAATTGGTAGAAAGTGTTATCCTGCTCTCACTGAATGGCAACAACTACTGTATTGATTTATTGGCTTCAGCACCTAGAGAGGCAGGGTAAGAATCAAATCAGTTCAGAGTTGTGTCCAGAGAACTCCAATTCCCCTCAGCAGTGGCTGTAGCAATAATAAAAAAATCCCTCATTTTAATAAAACATGAGTGATATTATGAGAAATGGTTCCATGAATTCTCTTATCTCCAGACACAGGATATCTAGTTCTGTTTATCCTTAGCGTGAACAAATCTTCATGAATGCCTGAAAGTCACTTTTCTTCTAGTGAAAATATGTACTTGTGGCCAACAGAAGACAAATATCCAGGCAGTGGTTCTATAGATAGAAATGTTCTATCTGTCCCTAAGAGATAGTCTTGTCCAAAACACACCCTATTTCTTATTTATTCTTGGATGTTTTTGTTTCTTACCCGATTTAGGGGAAACCTTAACTCTAGGTGATCACTTTGCAAACAAAATAGTGTTAAATGGAACCACATGCCTTAATAATTTACAGCATACATTACATGGGATCATGTTCACTGTCCTCAGTAAATAGCTATTTTGATTATATTAAAAGGTTGTCTCCCTTAAAATGTAAACATTAGATTTGTTATAGCTTCATCAGTGAGAACAGATTATTGTTAGTAGCTTAAGATAATATACTACTGGCCAAGTCAGTACAAAAATCTGTCTGGAAGATGGGAGTTACCAGAACCGTCAGAGGTTCAAAACAGTAACTTGGTGTGGTGTGTTTGCACATTCCCCCTGCTCTGTGTTAGTATTCTGCTTAAACCCTTTCATGTTGTACCTGTGCAAGCGATTTGAAGGAAGTGGACTCTTAATTTGAAGATCACCCCATCATTTTTAATGCAGAAAGGCACATGTTCATGGAAATTGTGGATTTTAAGAGCTATGGAGGGAAACTTCAAAGGTTTATGTGTGGGTTTCTCTAAACAAGGAACCTAGCGTAGCCAAAAGAGGTTAGTGAGGCATCTAAATCCCAGTGAATGGAGGCCAAATCCCAAAAGCTTAGTAAAATCCCTGCAGCACATATCATCATATTTTCAATATCTTTACATCCCACAGTGAGTTATATTTTGAATCTGACTTCTGTTTTGTGGGGAGTTACTGGGAAAACACCAGTACTATTTTCTTGTCTTTTTTTACTTCACAATTCAATAGCACTTTTTTACAGGAGCAAAACTTACTATTGCCCACGTGGTCAGGTGTAGATTTATAGCAAATAAAGTGGTTTCTGTGAGAGCTGTAGCCCCCTCATCCTATTACTGTGTTTCTGGTCCATGTTATAATGTGAGTCCTTTCTGCATACTACTCTCATTTACATCAAAACTGCATCCAGGCTTGATTCTACTATAGCATCTCTATGGCCTTTAGATTAGCCAAAGGAGGTATCAGACTTTATGAGTATATGTTTTACATCATTCAAAAAAGATGTAAAAAACTTCAGGTAAGGAACACAACTTCTTTCTTACTGATACACACTTCTTTCTTACTGATTTCCATATCTCTGCTTTGACTGCAGAGGGAACCTACATGTCTACTTCAAAAAGCCTAATGTTAAGTGAGTGAAACCCACCCTGAAGTAGTACAGTTGAAGCCAACATAATTACATACAAAGTGTTTTCAGGATCAAGTCCAGAGGTTATGGAGGACTCTGTTATGAAAGGTACTATTCATCTCAGCATTATAACCTGGAAACAGTGACCACATGTTGGTGTTTCTTGTTGAACAAAATTGCCTTCAGAGTCAGACAGAAAGACAGTTTATTCAAACTAAACAAGCTGATTTTTAATTAATTTAGTTTGTTTCTCCTTTCAGTATAAATCATTTATTCAGTTTTATGCTGGATTTAATTCAGTTTACATCGGCAACATTTCTAGATGTGGCTGTGCTTGGCTGCCATTCAGTCTTCAGGGCTATGGCTTAAAAAATTCAAAAAAAAAAAAAAAAGAAAAACAAACTAATAAGTTTACCATCATTGAAACCATGTGCCTCTATATAAAATGCTTGTGTATTCAGTGGTTCTATCAGCTGAGAACATTGTAACTTGAACTCAAATGTGAAGGATCCCAGTGCATTCAAGTGTCCGCATTTGATACTGCGGTTTGGGTAGGTATCTTCTGCAGTAGCAAGCTGCAGATGTGGAATAAAATGTGGTGTGTAAATTGGTCTTGTTAGCCAGGTCTTCACATTTTCTCTTTCAAAATTTCTCATTACAGTAAATGACGGCTTTTGTAATTGATTGCAATGATAGTAAACCCTGAGGCCACAGAGAAGATGCTGCAGTGAGTGGATACTTCTGAAAACAGGCTTGCACACCAAGTGTATTTGCGTTTGGGAAGCTGTGAATCTATAAAGTCAATGCATAGTTCCAAATGCCTCCAGTTCACAAAGAAACATGAGTAAAAGCGTTAGATTAAAAAGAAAAATTGCAATTTTTACAAATCAGGTAGTTTTCAGCAGTTTCATTCAGCATAGAAAAAATTATCAATCATCAGCTTTATTTTCCTGTAGTAAAATATTGATTAGATCTGCAGTGGGGAAAAATGGAAATTAAGCTTAATGACTGCCTTCTGTCCTGGATAAGGACAGACATTTCTATAATTTTTTTTTTTTATTTATTAATTATTGCAGTCTAAGCTATTTAAAAGCTACACATAACTGCCAGTCAGATAAGAAGACTTAGTTTATAAAGAGAAAGATTTTAAGGCCAAAACTACAATTTTGTCCCTTATGTTTGACCTAACTCAGGAATTTCAGTGCCTTATTTCTTAGCTTGACCTTCAACCTAAGGCTGAGCTAGAACAGATAGGTATGAAAAAATACTAGTCCTGAGCTAAGTAACTAAAGGGAAGATACATATCTTGAGAAATTGTTCCAATGGCTAATAACCATGATTATTATGAAAACGACTGATTTTTAAAGTCATGTTAGAGTGAACCTCATTGTAGAAGTATGTTTTATCATCTTAATTTTTGGAAGGCAAAGGTACAACAACAAACTATTTTGGTATGTTAAGTCTCTGAATACATGAGGCCCTGAAGACCATTTACCAGACATAAATATATTGTCATCAAAACCAAGAAAGAGAACAGATCCAGATGTATGTTGGGGAGCTCCATATTATGTCTTAGTGGTACTAAAACACCTGATAACCTCTGAGTTTACTAAGGAGTATTTACATCTGTCCTATATGTGAATGTCAAAGGCATCAAAGAAACATATAGTCTATTTGTGAAGCTATTTGTTGTGGAAGGCAAAAAAAAAAAGCGTGATTAAAAATCTGAGTTTCAATAGAAAATAATAAAACACAAAAAAGAATGAGGGAAACAAATGAAGTGATTGTTCACAATAGAAGCATCTGCAAGGTCATAAAGAGCTCAAGTATATATCCAAGATGTAACTTGTGTGACTGATGGACAAAGACTGATCCAGCTTCTTACGTTCTTCCAAGCTATATGTTGCAACAGCAAGGAATACTGCCAGAACTGTATTGGAACTCTGTGTTAGATCGCAACCCTTTTCTACAGGAGACCAAAAAATAAAATAAAAGAGAAATATTCTCATTAAATGAGGCATTTTAAAGAAATACTGTTGAAAGTACACTTTTATTTCCTCACTTCCTATTATTCAGTTTGTGACCTCTTTTATTCTATTCCTCTCTTTGGGATACTCCTTGGTCATGCAGAAAGCTCAACCATGCAAGTGTGAGCCAAATGTAAGGCATTAATTATGAACCAGTCACCTGAGACTATCAATTAGTCCAAAAAGGGAAAAAGGCACCTCCAAAGAATACATGATCCTATTCAAGAGAGGTCAGATGACTTTTTGGAGAGACCCCACAAGGGAAACCTATGATGACTAGTTCATTGTCAAATACCTTCAGATATGTAAAATCAAGTGAGATAACTCTTACTTATAAGTAAACCATAGGTGAATTTTTTATGCATTCTGCCGTTTTTCTTATCATTTTTGACCGTCTGTTGATAGTTTCTGATTAAAATCAGGTGTAGCCTAAGAAAAGAATTAATTTTTTTGTGCATTTGTAACATCTGATAAATAGATCTAACTCTTTCTGAAGTCTTTAGATATGGTATCAATGTTTTTACATATGCGTAAGTGAAAGCAGACTGAACTGGCAACTGCTTTGTAGAACAGAGAGGAAATTTTCACCTGCATATTTTACTGGCATGAGAAAGTTTAAAAGCAATGTGTGCCTTTGCTGAATACTGTTGGGTTCAATTCCTTCATTTACATAAATTAGGGAATATATCTTTTTATTTAAGTTGTACACTATTATAGCTCTAGACATCACTGAGGAATTTCGTTCATGCCGTTGAATTATTAAGTGCTAACTCAAGTGTAAATTTTTTTTGCATACATTTCTATAATGTTCGAGTTATCAAAATATTTCTTCTGGTTTTAATCTGTGAATGAAATCCCAGTCTTCTCCATTGGTGGTAAAAGACTTCCCAAAAATTCCAAAGCCAGTACACCAGAGCATGGCTCTGAATGCTGTCAGTCTCAAATAACAATAAAGATATCCATTCAACATAAAAAATTTATAAACCTTTCACACCTTTACTGTCACTAAACAAACCTAGTGTAGCAACATGCTTCAAAAATCGTAGGAAATTTCACTGCGGAATGAGGGACCGTTCTGCCTCAGGAACATTAACAAGCCTTTAGCTTCTGGAGCAGGACTGAGTGCTCAGGTTGGTCCCAATGTTGTTTGCTTTTATTTTCTATAGGGTGAATTTTAATACAGTTTTCTTGGCCCACAGAGCCTGTTTGGAACTCCAGATCCTTGATATTTTTATTCATCCCTTACACATAACATCATTCATGTGCCTCATTTTATAAGATGTTGGCTGTCTGAAAGCACAAAAGCTGTTTCTTTTGGCAACATTGTTCAGGAGCTAAGTTTCAAAAGAGGACCATAGCTAAGGGATACGCACTTTGTTTACATGTAATGTAGTATTCTGTTTTTCTAAAAATCCAGCGAATTCGTATTGCAGGTGCAAGTTGTCAAAACTTGTGGTTCTTTCAGTTCAGCCCAGAGACATAAGTGTATCCATATTTTTATGAAACACCAGTTACATGTTCTAATTGCAAATTATACAGCCTCTGTTCATTTGATTGCCTTTTCTGTGTGTTTATTGAATCTAGACTTAAACTATAAAAGAAAACAGACTTGGCATGGATCTAGGTGTTTTTTGGAGTGATCTGAAGCAACATACTCCCAGGTTTTGTGGTGATTGCGGCAGAAATGGCTTTTGTGTTCATGTCTTTATGGAATAACTTTGGATGCCTATATAGGCATACATTCTTCCTTTTCCAAAACAGCCTGGAGTTCACTGAAAACAATCTAAGCCTGGTTTTGTGATACCACACCACTGACAAGGCAAAATACAAACCTTGCATCAAACTAGTATTTTTGTAGTGGATAATGCCCATTAGGTTCACTCCTTTTATATGTGGCCATAAGAAACTTGTCCTGAGCACCAAAAGAAGCAGCTCATGCACGTCAGCCCTATTTCTGGCATAGAACAATGAGAGGTTTTGGAAACTCTACACAGAAAAAGAATTAGCAGAAGTCATAATAATAATCTTTCAATACAAACCCAAACATATGCTAAAACAACAAAGAAGATCCTTCTGGGAATAGAATTTCATATTTTACTTTCACCTAGATGCAATCAAGAGACCCAGATTTTCATCCTAATCCATGGGAAACACCAAAAAAAAAACCCCAGAACAATTACAGATATTAAAACTTTAGCACTGTATAGTTTTTCAGTCTAGGATATGTTGTTTTCTTAATTTTATTTCTTAATGATCTACCTCACGCTGGGAGCTGTAACGGGTGAAGTGTCAAGTAGAACAGAAGGTGAGAAAGAGGAATGTGTGGAAGAACACTCTACTGCAAAAAGGGGGGTAAACTGAGGATATGACACACTAATGCTTAAGCCAAATCGTAGAATCGTAGAATCATAGAATAGTTTGGGTTGGAAGGGATCTTAAAGATTATCTAGTTCCAACCCCCCTGTCATGGGCAGGGACATCCCACTAGATCAGGCTGCCCAAGGCCCCATCCCTTGAGCAACTCCAGGGATGGGGCAGCCACAACTTCCCTGGACAACCTGTTCCAGTGTCTCACCACTCTCATGGTGAAGAATTTCTTCCTTATGTCTAGCCTAAACCTGTCACTCTCCAGTTTATATCCATTGCCCCTAGTCCTATCACTGCAAGCCTTTGTAAACAGTCCCTCCGCATCTTTCTTGTAGCCCCCTTCAGGTACTGGAAGGTCGCTATGAGATTTCCTTGGAGCCTTCTTTTCTGCAGGCTGAACTCTCTCAGCCTGTCCTCGTATGTGAGGTGCTACAGCCCTCTGACCATCTTTGAAGCCTCCTCTGGACCTGTTCCAGCAGTTCCATCTCCTTCTCATCGTTCTAGGAGGATGAACTGAAAGGCACAGTTGTGGGAAGGAGCATGTGCACCATGCAGCTGGAAAGAGATGAAGGTGGGAATTCCTGCCTTGCAGTCTCTGTGCTATGACCCTCCCTCAAAGCTACAGAAGAAATTTGCCATGTATCAAGACCTCTACACAGCGCTTTCACCATAGATACTGCTGCAGCAGAGGTGTCAGAGATCTCAAGACTTTTTTTAAGCAAGGATTATTATATGTGACTGTTATTCCTGTGCAGTCTGAAGGGAACATAGGCAGGTCAGAAGTCTGCAAAGTAATTAAGGCAAGATAGAAACCTCTAGGGAAAACACCCAGAACCAGCCCAATTTCACTACTCCCCTGTAAAACAAGGGAGGTGGAGACATGTGGTGGGCTGAATCTGAGGTCCCATGAGTCACAGGATGGATTCTTCAACTGCTAAGCTCAGCTTTTAAGGAGTGACTCTAAAAGCCTTGAGTAGTCACATCTTCAGGTTAGTGGAAACAGCAGATGATTATTCTCTCAGGATCAGCCACTTAATTAAACGTAGAAAATCCACTCAGTTATAGCCAACCAGACCTATTGACCTTAAATTTTTAGTCTCACAATATTTCTTTAAAGGACAGAATCCTGTCCATGAACACTCAAGAGGATGTTATAGAATTTACAACTGCCATTTTACATATGTTCTCCAAACAGCAGATAATCTTCTGGCAGATAGAAACTAGCCAATTTGTGAAGGAAACTATAGTATAAAAAACTCACATTTCCCTTAACCAATACCCTATAATAGCACTAAAACTTTTCATTCATGGTCTGATACATGTTTGGAAAGATGATATGTGAAAGAAATAAAGAAAGGAAAGAAATGGAAAGAAGAAGGAAAATGTTTGCAATCTTCCTTCCTTCCTTCCTTGTCAAAAGTTTCTGTTCACATGTGCAATAGGCTTCTGGGAGTTTTTTGTTGTATTTTTGGTCTTCCAGGTAGTTCTGCTGATTTCTCTATTTCTGTGACTCGTTATGTCTCTTTGCCCCTTTTGTGATCCTTAGGCTATATTATTTTCTGTATCTGGCATATAGAAGAAAAATACTCAGAAACAAATACCTAGTATGGCTTAGTGAAGAGTGAATCGTAAGCCACTGAAATCAATAACTGTAAAAAGTGTTGATTGCAGGATTCCATTTTGTCTAGGGGCTCAAGCCTTTGTTGTTCATTATGAATAGGGTAATTTTTTTTGTTGTTTCTGTATGTTACACACTAAACTTGCAGTTCTCTTTAATTTGTTGCACCAGCACTGACCTCAGGGAAGCTATCCTGAAACATTGCAATGGGCTGAAAGTATGAACTCTATTGTGTCTTGCACAATATCCTACCACTTACGCTGTGTTTTATCCTGAGAAGCCAAGCGGTGGAATGATTTATTTAAAAAAATATATAAATTACTCATTTTCACTTGCAAGACACCTAGAGTATATTAAACATTATAGTCTCCTACATTGCTAGCCATAACTTAAGAGATCAGTTTCAGTACAGAATGGTTAATTTGTGTTAGCTGTAGGCAGACCCCACTTAGCACGTGATGTGAAAGCCATAAAATACCTTAAAATTGTCAACATTTTGCTATGAGAAGTTTTTGCTGGGAGTTGTTGGTTTGGTGTGGGTTTTTTTTTTTTCAGAACAAATGAAAACATTAGCTTCAGAAGCATATTTACCTTAATAAACTGTAACTTTCTTGGGATGATTCCAGTTTTTGTCTTTTCATCCTCATTAATAAATTGGAATTGAACCATCTTCATTCTACACAAATCTTCAAGCTGTGAGCAGAGAGAATCAACCATGAAAAATGAGCTGTGTTTACAATGTATTTCTTGTTCATATAAAAGCATCTCATTACTACTGGTTTTCAGATAAACCCACAGTGTCATCTTGGTTTTGTCTTTTATCATTTTATTTTTCTAGACAGTCGTGTGTGCAAGACTCAGAATTTATGCTGTAGATTATTGGAACATAAAAATACAGCTCTAATGAGAATAAAAATATGTGTAATACACAAAAGTTTTTTCAGGCAAATACTTTGTGACACTTAACCCTCTGTCCTGGTTGATGGTAATGTGGACTGTACAAAAATCAAGACCAGAAAAAAAATATAAAATTAAATATAGCCTGAGCATCCTTATTTTATTTTGAACACGAAAAACAAAACAAAAAAAAAGATGCTAAAGTCTGAAAAATGGCTTTTGAATGAAGTCTCCACTGGCTGAACCCACAGTTTTATCCAGTCACTGGTAGCAGAATAAGCTGTCATCCTTGGACTCTGCAACCAGGGTAGGGAAAGATACACATACACTCCATGCATCTTATTGCCATCACAACCAGGTATTATCTGTCACCACTCAGCTACTCCACTGACCTACTCAAATAAAGGAATTGCACCAAGCACTATTCATAGGTTATTTTATGTAATAATACAATGTGTAAACATATACAAAGCAAATTAAATTATATATGAATGGTTTGTCATTTTTCAGCCAGTGGGAGAATTTCTTTTTATAGCAAAAGATGGAGTTTGAAAAGTTTCCTGAATATCTCAACATAAACATTTTGGAATATTCTAAATGGCCTTCCCTAGTGCCTCACTAATTTCAAGATTGTCTTACCCTTTAAGTGACCCAATTCCAGTCACTTATACAGCCAAATAATTCCCTGACTTGTTCATTAAGATTATTATTGAAACCTTAAAAATTCATTATGTGTGAGCAGAATGAGAACAAGACAAGGTTTTGGCTCACTGCTAATGAGAGATAAGTTTATTTTTTTACTTTGTAAATGGAAAAGAAAAGGCTCTATATATCTCAATCCAAGCCTATAAGAAAGATAATTCTTGAATATCCTAATTTTAAGTACACAAAATACATCTAATTCCTCTCTATGAAAAGAAATCTGTGAAAGGATTTTACTCTGGGGCATAAGTTAGTGAGTATATCAACTAAATTTAAAGAAATCATAGGAAATCATGAGGAAAAGAACAGCATGCTATTCAAACTTTAGGAAACTAAGCAAATAGAAGCAGGAAGGTTTTTTTGTACAAAATTATGAATTGTCTATTTTAAATCACTATAAATACAGGATTTGATTACTCAAGGAATAGAACTTCAATAATTTTTTGGCAGACCTAAACCTCATAGAAGATTAATTCACTTTAAGTTGTTTAAGTTTCAAAAAAAGAGCTTGAAGAAGTGGAAAATCAGTGGGAGAAGACTTGTTTATCATTATAAGGATAGCTATATATCTACCTTTATACAGGTACAGTTATGAGGGTACTAAGTACAAAGTGTGTTGAAGGGTACTGCTGGACACAAATGCAACTTTGAGAGTCCCTGAATACATTTTCCAGGGTTTTTTTCGTTTCTATAATTACTTTTTGCATGATTACATATGTGCTAGTTCCAAAATTGTGTAAAATGCCATGCCAAAACTAACATGCAAGATGAAAAATCTTAGCAGTTCACTAAGGACATTTTTGAATGTAGTGATAAATGAAATATTCATTTCTCTAGATCAAAGCATCTCATGTTGGAAACAGTATAACACATTCTATTTAAATGTATAACAGTTGATAAAACAGCCTTTTCAGATGAAAAGTCTTTTGCTAAGGTGGAGAGTGAAATGCCCTGTGCAATATTTTGCTAGCTAATGTCTTGGATTGATTTTGCTTGTTCTATATGTTAAACAGGTAAGTAAAAATTGTTCATTTTCAAAGCAAACACAGTTTGTGGTGTTCCTTACTCCTCTGGAGCCCATCCTGAATGCTGCTTAGTTCTTTCATCATCAGATTCGCACTTGGCAACAGCAAAGGCTGAGTTGCCCCTGAATTAATATATGTGAAAATAGGAGAGAAAAGAGAAGTCACGGAGTCCATTTCTTCACATTACACAGTTTATTAACAGCTCATACTCATCAAACAGCCTTCCTGTTCCCTGCTAAGCAATAGCCAGCTCACTGCTGAGCACCCCGTCTGCATAGCCAGTGGGCACAGCTGGGTCAGCCCACTGGCTGGCTGGGCCACCCTAGTTCTGCAGAAAGAAAGAGCTTATATCTCATTCTGAGGACTCTGGAAGGGGCAGGGGGGAGAAAGACCCACCATGGAAGTAACAGTCTGGGGATTGTGGCATTCCTGTGGGGGAGTGGAAAGGGTTTGGGAGGTGTTTGAGGGTAGTGGGAATAGCTCTGTCACCAGGGAACTGCTGAGGAACAGGAGATGTGGCTGCTAGTTTCTCCATTTCTCATTTCAAAGAGAAGTTTCAGAATTCCAGGAAAATTTCTCTTTTCTGAAAAAATAAAATTGAGCATTAAAAAGACCCTAGGCTTTGTTAAAAATAATTTTAGAAAAACTTTCTCCATGTTCCCAGTTTGTATGAAAGATTGAAAAGACATCTTTCTGTTTGATTTAGACAAGGAAAAAATATTCTTTAATAAAAGGCTTGAGCACAAATACCTCCATGATTTTGTTCATTTTAGAGCCAATTCTAACAAAGAAGCAAACGGGATTCTACGGAAAACTACATTTCATTTGCCACTGAAATGAACAGTCAAGTATTTTGTAGAAAATGAATCTTAATCTCAGGCAGAAGAAGGAAATCTGCAACCTAGAATATACTGAGCATGTGGAGAGATGCCAAAATAGTATTTGTTGTTCTGTTTCAGAATTAGATGTAAGCAGGTCTGTTGGATCAAGTCCTGTAGGTGAGCTACACAGGAGGATGAAGTCAAGCATGAGTATCACAGAATCACAGAATCACAGAATCACAGAATAACCATGTTAGAAGAGACCCACCGGATCATCGAGTCCAACCGTTCCTATCAAACACTAAACCATATCCCTCAGCACCTCGTCCACCCGTGCCTTAAACACCTCCAGGGAAGGTGACTCAACCACCTCCCTGGGCAGCCTCTGCCAGTGCCCAATGACCCTTTCTGTAAAGAATTTTTTCCTCACGTCTAGCCTAAACCTCCCCTGGCGGAGCTTGAGGCCATTCCCTCTTGTCCTGTCCCCTGTCACTTGGGAGAAGAGGCCAGCACCCTCCTCTCTACAACCTCCTTTCAGGTAGTTGTAGAGAGCAATGAGGTCTCCCCTCAGCCTCCTCTTCTCCAGGCTAAACAACCCCAGCTCTCTCAGCTGCTCCTCATAAGGCCTGTTCTCCAGCCCTTTCACCAGCTTTGTTGCTCTTCTCTGGACTCTCTCCAGAGCCTCAACATCCTTCTTGTGGTGAGGGGCCCAGAACTGAACAGAGGATTCGAGGAGCGGTCTCACCAGTGCCGAGTACAGAGGGAGGATAACCTCCCTGGACCTGCTGGTCACGCCGTTTCTGATACAAGCCAAGATGCCATTGGCCTTCTTGGCCACCTGGGCACACTGCTGGCTCATATTCAGTCGGCTGTCAACCAACACCCCCAGGTCCCTCTCCTCCACGCAGCTTTCTAGACAGACTTCTAGTATGAAGGGATGAGTTTAGTATCTTGATCCTGGACATCCTCAAAACAGACAATTCATGCCACAGAAATTCAAATGTCCTGGGCTGCTCCTAAACTGACCTTTAGCTCTGCATCATGGAAGAACCTGCAGCATTTCGAAACAAAGACCTCTTAAAAGTTCGGCATAGATGACAGCTAGTCTGTACCTCAGTTATCTTTCTCCAGTAAACAAGATTTGGGAGACATCTGGGTTGTGCTTAGATCCCACTTTCATGTGGAGTGAGAACAGGCTAAGATTTACACTCTGACTGGGAATCTTCTGCTCTGGAGTTTCTCAGTTTAAATGTCACATGGGAAATTATTTGGAGTAATCATGAAGAATAGTGTGAGGGAGACTAATGTCCACCATAGCCTTTTTTTCCCTGTTAAGAAAAAGAATCTGCCCTACAGGGCATTTCAGAGCAGAAGCCTAATGCAGCTGTTTGAAGTCAGCCTGTAAGAGCTACTTTTTGTCCATTAAGAACAGAAAAAGCATCACGATGTTCTGTGACTAATCCCTTAATCTGTTAAATTAGGCACTTAAGGTACCTACAGGGTTAGGTGGGAATTTGATGAATGTTAGTGGCACCTAAATGATAGCTTGGGATCCTTAATGCAGCATTTAGATGCTGAAAGTGCCTTCTGAGATCGACTGTCACCTCTTTGTACCTGTGAATACTGACTTCAGGCAAACATTTTTGTTTCAAGTAGTATAGGGACTTACCTGGCACACGCTTTTTCAATCTCAGTGTGTATGCTTCCTTATAACTATTTAATGATAGAAGGATCAGCATTCTGGTATAAAGTTTTGATGATTTCATGTTTCATATACATGATTAAAAGTAAAGTTTGCATAAAATAGAGGACAAATATTTAGCATCTGATATTAAGTCATATTTATCATGTAGAAAATTTTCAGTATAGTTGGTTAAGGTCAAGACTGGGGTAATTGTTCTCAAGTTGAAGAAGGGAATACCATTTGTACAAGAAAGTGCTTTCTTTTTGGCAAGGGATCGGTTTGAAACTTTGCAAATGTGCTGTACTTCAGAAACATTACATGTAGTTTCTTGATAGCTCTACACTCTCAAGACACTTTCTTTTGTTCTTGCCTTCTAAGCCAAATGCTTATTCTAGCATTGAGATTAAAGCACTAGATGAGGTGGCTCATATTGCAGCACTGAACCCATAAGCTATTATACTTAAGTGGTCAGAGCATGCTATTGGTTCCATGCATGCAAAACAGGGATGTTTCATCTCTAAACACCATGCTAGCAAACTTGGACAGAAAGACAGGAAGAAACTTTTGTAAATGGTCATCTTCCTCTGTTGGCGTCAGTGCATAGTGGCCATCTGTTCAGGCTGGTTCCCAAGGACATGTCTGGTCTACCAAACAGCCCACATCCAGGCTAATTCTGTTTTACTTAATTCACAGGCTGGATTAAACTACCATATGTCTCCAGGGAATCAGAATTTTGAAGTCTACTTTTGACTTTTTTCCTGCTTAGGTTCACCTTTCATACCTTATCTGAACAGAAAGACCTCTTATGAGTTAATACATTGAACACCTTGTATAATTTAAAAAAATAAACTTCCTGGAACCTAAGAACAACCGTCCTGGAACAGAACAAAGGCCCATCTGTATCAGTATCTGGTCTCCAACACTCAGTAGTAATGAGAAAACAGGCAAACAGGTGATACTTTTATGCAAGAACAGTCTTGAAGATCCCATGCCAAAGACCTAACTCACAGCTGAAATGGCCTCCTCGAGCTTCATGTTGTGTATTTATGTGAGAAGACCTTCCATCATTCATTCCTTTAATGAACTGGTCAGTTGTGATTTTTGAACTGTTTGTCTGCAACATTTCATTATTTCCTTTCTTTAATTATATGTTAATAGTCGCTTCCCTTCGACTGTTTGAGCATGCAGCTTGCTGAAGTATTTGATGCCCCAAAATACAGGTGTTGTGGTAATTTGTCAGCAGTCACTCCCAGTTCACGTTTTCCTGTTCTACTTATCATTTTGCAGAACTGGTTCACTTCCCCTTCAGTTTTCTGCTTTTCATGACAAATAAGCTTTATCCATTCAGACAGTTCTTATACATCAGTGATCACCAGCTGTGTCTGTCCGTTCTTTCTCTAGTATTACGGACTTTCAATATATCCTATCTTTTGAGTGTCTAATAGAGAATAGCTTTTAAGTAACTACAAGAGTGGTAATTATGCCTTAGGAACCAATTGATTTTTATGGTAACACCTTAGAGGTATAAAGCATTTTTGCAGCCATTTTGAAGTAGGCAGTCCCTCAGCTACTATGAGCAAGTAAGCAGAAATCATAGAATGGCAACATAAATAAAGTATGTTTTTTTGGAGGCTGTTTAAATTTAGAAATTAATCTAGACTGTGCACTTTGCAAATGGATTTTAGACAGAGATGCTTTAAACATTCAAAAATTTTCTTTTATTTCATAATATAGGAATACATTGGATTTAGAAAGCTTTAGCTGTCTAAATCAAAACCTCCCTCTTCTGAGAACAATAAAACCTTTCAGTGATGCTTATTTCTCTTAAAGGCAATGTAGCTGGAACAAATTCCTAATTATATACTCTTTTGATATAGAACATTGCAGACACATTTTTACCTGATCAAAACTTAGACAGTAGTTGTTGTTCTCAGTATCTATTTTAAAGTTACATAAATTTAGTCTGGAAAGTGTATACTGAGTCAGTGTTTTCTCTGTCTTTAATTCACATCTCATTTATGCTTCTCTCATGAGAATCCATTTGGAGTACTGCATCCAGCTCTGAGGTCCCCAGTAAAAGACAGACCTGTTAGAGTGGGTCCAGAGTAGGACCACGGAAATGGTTATATTAAATGTTCATTTTAAACTGGAAAAGAGTAAGTTGAAACTGGGCACAAGGAAGAAATTTTTTATTATGAAAGTGGTGAGACACTGGAAAAGATTGCCCAGAGAAGTTGTGAATATTTTATCACTGGAGGCACTCCACATGAGGTTGGATGGGGCTTTGAGCAACCTGACCCAGTGGAAGGTATCCCTGCCCATGGCAGAGAGGTTGAACTAGATGATTTTTGAAGATTCTTCCGACCCAATCATTCTATGATTCCATGAGTCTGAAGTCCCTATGTCCTCCAATAAAGAGGTAATGTGTCAGGGAATTGCTGATTGTTATGAAACTTGACAAAAGTCACTGGAAGAGTCTAAAAATTCTTTTTATACTTTAAAGCGTGTGGATAGTTATTCCTTTTCCTGACTTACATATAAATACCTCCTGTTAGGTGATAATAATTCAAATAGCCTAGGCAAGCAAACAATGGTTTTATATAGGGGATCAAAGGCAGAGTTTTAGCCTTGGAAAAGTGTTTATTACAGGCGCTCCACAGAAAAGCTAACTTTCTTTATAACACCAAATATGCAAATGTATAAAAATGGAAATTTAGCTTAGAAACATAGAATTCTGTGCAAAATAGCAACTATTCACTATACTATACACACTAGGAAAAATCATTTTTCCTTCACACAATGTATTCTGATAAAACACACTTTGTACGTACAGCTTTCGCAAGCATGTGCTTGTTAAACTTTCCTAAAACAGGTTTGCTTACAGAATACTTTTGAATTGAGGTTTAGCTATAAATCTTGTCAGCCTCTGCTCTAGCAAAGCCCTAGCCTTAGGAGTACTGGAATTAGCTCTTATTATGTCAAAACAAGTTCTATTAATCTTGTCAAGAACTAATTAACAGCTTTGTTATGTAAAAAATGTCTCCTTCAATCAGATAAAGTGAGAATGCAGATCAAGCTGTTAAACACAGAAGTCTTGCTGCAGAATGAGGTCATGCTGTGAGTGGATGGCACCAGGTGCAAAGCAGACTGTGATATCAGGCAACCACCACACGTTTCTGAGGCAGCATTTCCAAAACCAGCATCTTCAGTCCAAGGACCCATCGTGTGCTAAACCAGAAAGTGTTGGCTCACACAGCATTACCAGCTAGTCTGAACTGCCTTTTATGCTCAGCTGCTTCAGCCTGGGACCCCTTCTTCAGCCTACATCTAAATCACATAAGCAAAGTAATGCTGAATGTGTTGTTTCTTTTCTGAACTCTGACCCCATGTAATGCCAAAATAAATCTAAATAAAATTCTTATTTAAGAAATGTCTTAACTAAGTCAGTGAGGATGATTACCACAGCCTGAAAACCTTCATGGGGAGGATTATATGTGTTCAGAGCCCACTGCCTTTCCAGTATTACACATCTACAAACAACACACTCCACTGTGCACAGGTAGCTGGGCTTTTCATGAAAAGAAAATATCTTAGTTAACTTTCTTCAGTCAAAGTGTTCAAAGTCTATAAATTACATGTTGTCTGGCAGTACTATAAGATAGTCTATCAGAGCAGAAATTAGAGAGCATGTTTTCACTTGCTAAAACCAGTACTTTTACTCAATGTTTAAAAAATCCTCTAAGAGTTGCTGTATCTCAGTGCTCCATCATGTTGGCACACTCATATTTTCAGATACTAAAAAAAGTATCAAAATAATAGGACACAATGCTCATTTCCTAACATGTTCATTTAATCTGTACTGCCATTCTGTACACAAGCTACAATTGTGAGGTTTGGGTGCTTCCTTCTAATCTCACTAATCTTTCTCATTTGAACTAAAAAGTTTCACAATTATTAGTGCTGTCAAATTAAACATAGGCTTCTATTCTAAGACAATATGAGGGGTTTTTTTTGTAATCTGGACTCAACCCACTTGCTTTAATGTAGGAATTTAGTCCTGTCTGTGGAGCCTTATTATGCATCTGCATTTGCAGCCACAGTGGCAACTTTAAAACAGAATTTCACAAGCAGGCACCTACATGTAGATGTCTACATCTAGATTTAGTCTATGATGAGCTGAATATCATTTTTAAGAGATAAAATAATTAGATTCGCCTAGATTTTATCCAAATTTAGGCACATAACTAACTTATAATTTAGATACTAATTATTCTAACTCCTTAAGTATATGACATTAAGTAAGGATATTGAATTAGCATCTTAACAGTTTGGATAGTGAGTTAGCAACAATAAGCAGTCACATTCTTTATTTATCACAAAGAATTGTCACTGAATCACTTGCTACAGAAAGAGAAGGCTTCGTTTGTACTGGAAGGAACTGTGCGGAGTTTGCAGCACTTAGCAAGAACATGCAATAAGAATCAAGAAGCCTAGATAGTAGAATAGCAATCAAATTGGCCAAAATGCCAATCTAAAACATTTTGTAACTATTCTCATGATGAGCTGGCATCTTTTCAAGTTTCATAACGATATGGTATTTTACTATGAGAAACACTACTCTTTTCAAAGTATTCTAAACAACAGATTAGAAATCAGATTGGAAAAAAATATGAAGAAAAATTGATCCTGTTAACAGATTCATACTGAACATTTCCAGGGAACGGCACTGCCAATGTTTACATATTGCAGTGACACAGAGGTTTGCCACAAGTAGCCTGTGAGACAGAGTAGGCTAAGGAAAAGCTGAGCCATCACGAAGGACGCAAAACTAGCAGGACTCGCCCTGCTGTTTGTAGCCCTCAGCACGGACAGTGACTAATGGAACAATTCCATCAGGCATGAAAATGGCAGGGGAGATGTTTGCTATGAGGGAATGCTACTCAGCATGACTAAGTGCTCGTACGTTGCCAGTCTGGACAATCTGGAAATGATTCTGAATGTACATTCATAGAAATTAGTTGTATGTCTGCTGTGCTGACTCAGCTGGCATGGGTCTTTGTGAGTGGAGTATCTAACCTATATTCCAAGAAACAGCCAGATGACACTGCCAAAGCATCTACCTGCCTATTCTCTGTCACAACATCTACCTGCCTATTCTCTGCTAAACACCTCTAGTTCACTTCATGTGTTTTATAGATCTTTCATTTTACCTCTTTCTCAGTATGTAGAAGATCCAAGGGGTCCAGCTATTCAGGCAGTTATGTGGCAGACAATTTCAGGGTGATGATGCTGGAGAGGAACAGACTTTTTCTGAAAAGTAAATATAGTGACAGAATAAAGGAATATATAAATGGACGTCATGAACAATGCCGTAAGATTTAAAATAGCTTGTTGATTCTAGAAAGTGAATGGACAATATTTGCGGTTGAGGTTGCTGACATAAAGGTAAGCTGTGATGTTGCTGATATTCAGTGCTAGTTGCTTTTGAAGCTAGCAATTGTCCTTTCAGCTCTTTTGTGTGTCTGCACATCATACCTTTCAGCTGTGCTGCTCCTGATCACAGCATGTTGGAAGTGACTGTTTCTTCTTTCATGCAATGTGAGAAAGAGTAAGCATCAAAAAATTACCCAGTGTCAGGTACCAACAGTCAGGGAAGCACCTGCTAACACAATACCAAGTTAGATGGTAGAATATACTGTAGCAGGCTGTAGGGGAACAAAAATAGGGGTTAGACAAATGAAAAACAAAAATAATTAAAAAACCCTTTGTATCAGAAAGTCTCTGTGTTGCAGGAAATGTGGCAGACAGATTTGTAGTGGCACACAGTATTCACGATACAGCTAGGATGCTTCTCTGACTTAATCTGCAGTCTGTTTCCACCGGCTGAGAAATAAGAAAAAATATCTTGCTGACAGAATGATTAATATGAGGATTTTGGTTTGTCACTGGAATCCCAGTGCTCACTTGTGATTTTTCTCTATCAATATAAATAATGCATATAATACGTAAAATCAAATTCACACTCTCAATGCTCTTCTTCCAACAGAAGCTCCAATACAAAACAGACTTTTACTGAAATATTTAGTGTCTATTCTGTTTTAGTTAAAAAATCCAAGTCTGAACTGTTCCATCCCAAGAGAATTATTTTCACAGTGATGCAATATTCCCATGTGCCTGTTACAAATCCAGTAACTCACATGTTTCGTTTCATGGTTCCCAAAAGTGACAATGCAACAAACTTCTCTGTTAATACCATTATAAATTAAAAACATGTTAAGAAATCCAAGACATAGCTGATTAAAGAAAACCACTATGTAAAAACCCAGTGACAACTTTAACGTTCAAAGAATGCTGTCCCCATCAGACTTAATAGTTCACTGTCAGTTTTCTTACTAGCCTAAGACACTGGGGAATGAGATACATTCCTTTTTAAAAAATGCAGGTATTAAGCAATTTTATATGGAAGTGCAGAATTATACATTGCTACTTAGAATGCATTTTAGAGATTCCTCTTTTTTTGGTAGATAAGTAAATTGGAAAGGCGTTTGAATTAAAATAAAAAGTACAGGATTATTTAAGCAATGATGTTAACACTGAAATCTTGCAGTTGTCAGTACTTTTTTGACAGTTTCATAAAAAACAATAGCTGCATTACTATGAGAAATTTCATCATCTTTGATTGTTTTAACCTTTTCTCACCATTTCTAGTGATGGCTTGATATATAGAGAAATAGCAAAGGAGTTCTGGGAAACATTAAATAAATCAATAACTTTAAATCTGTTTCCCTCCTCTCATCCCCCGCTTGAATTGGGGAAAAATGTGAAAAACCAGTTCTACAACAACGGGCTATGTAAAGTATTTGAATGTGCAAGATGTAATCAAAGTTAGATGCAGAAATCTGGGGGCTCACATTAGATTTCAAGCTTGCTCATTCAGAAATTTGAGTCTAGTGACTAGGGTTTATAATGTACATTTAAGCATTTTTCACTATTCACGGAGGACTGGTTTTCTCAAAGCCTTTTTTCTCCCACAGAATAATGGAGTCAGCAAAACCACTTACATGTGCAAGTGTTCAGAGTAAATGTTAAAAAAATGACATATTGTGAAGGGAAAACCAGAAAAACAATTATGTTCCCTCCCTACCTTATAGTTATAATTCAGAGATCACCAGGAGTAGGTGTAAGAGAGGAAGAAGATGCTCAACCCAGGAAACATTTATAGTAAGGAGATTAAAAAGGTAACTTTTGCATGGAATTTCCTCTTATAAGACGTAGACCCCATGCAAAAGAAATTTTAGTTGCAAGGAAAGCTAAGTTGTATAAGCAGAAGCAGGGATGGCAGGGTGAGGGCGGGGGGGAAGTGTAAGAAATTATCTGTCAGCTCTTGTAAAGCTGTTTAGTTCCACTCAGTTCAAATGAACCATGTCAGTGTATGCCAGACAAGGAAATTACTCTATGGTTATAAAAAGATATAGTGAATAGATAGTGGAAGTCAATGTATTTGAGTATCTAGGTCTCTTTGGTACTCTTCAAAAATCCATTTACTGCCTTTGTACAATGTTTTAGTATGGTGGCTATTATGTATTCTGCTTGGCTAATTGATTAACTAAAATCTAACATCGGTTGCCCTAAAATGGATCCATTTCACTGTTTTCTGCTATTTTCACTGCAGCACTGATTTTCTTAAATTATCCATTCTTCTCTTTGGCTCCCACGATGTTAAATATCACTATATACTCTACCCAGATGATCTCATATCACACACGTTGCTAAGGCAGCAAAGTTGGGTCATGTCCTCAAATCTTTTCTAGTTTTTGCTAAAATGGCATTTACAACACATTTTATTCCACATCAACAGTAATGTTTAGAATCCAAAATAAAGGATGGGATTCATCTCATCTAGCTATGAGTTCCAAGCAATTTTAAATGGCCAGGAGTGCGTTGAAGCTCCTGGTTGCCCATTACAAGAAGACGTGCTCTACTCTCTACAACAGAACAAGAGATAAACCACCATAAGTACAAAATAAAACACTACATGAAAGTTAGTGCTGTCATGGCATGGAAAGTGCCTGCCTGGTTTGGATGTTATTTATTTGGGGCATCAACTTTTTGAGTGGGCCAGAAAAGTAAATCAGAAATTTTTGAAAAATCTAGGTTAGGATACTTCAATGACAAAATGCTTGTTCACTGATAATGAATCTCTGTATGTTTCTGTCATTTTCATTAACATGTTTGTGAGGAAGGTGAAGTATCTGATCAGAAGCATGCAGCCTAATAATATCAGAGCATTCATGAGAAGGGATGGTCAAAAGTAATTCTGTAGTAAAATCAGCAGAGCTCTGTCTGCGTAAACTGAAGTAAAATGATCATAAATGCTTTTTAACCAGTGTATTGTAAAAAAAAGAATATCGACTATCTTCTTCTAAGTGTAAGGTTCTGCTCATTTTGCATTTTCACCAAAATCAAGATGTAATTTAAGCTATCTTTTTCATCACTGCTGACAGTGACCTAATGGCCTTTTTTGTGTTACAGCTAAGTACACAATTCCCTGTTTCCCATCACTGGAAATCTTTCATCTTCAAGCTTGTTAGAAGTTTGGATTTAGAATATTTTGGTTTTACCAAGTTATAATATCATTTTAATCTTACTGATACCAGATGAAGATGGGAAATTCAGGGATGCCCTATAACAACAATAAAAATAAACACATGAGGCTTATGAGAGAGGCTGGAAGTCACAAAAAGAGTTTTTTTGGCATCAAGTTTTGCCATAAAAATGTGCTGTGCTGATTCCTTCTTAAAACGAGTTACCTGGGACTCTTGTCATTCTTTGCTCCCAGTCAGAAGCACATCTAAAGGCTTTCAGTTCTCTGTCCTTCCTCAGAGAACTAGTGACATGAGTCTGGTTATATTCTGTAGTTGTTTGCCCTAAAACAGTAGTGCAGAACAGAAGTCATATGAAATATAAATAAATATATTCCCTGAAGCGGTCAGGTAGCTGGACTACATGATAATTGTAGGTCCCTTCCAAGTGAAATTGTCCTGCCCTACCCTACCCTACCCTACCCTACCCTACCCTACCCTACCCTACCCTACCCTATACTATCCTATCCTATCCTATCCTATCCTATCCTATCCTATCCTACCCTAAATAGCTCCATAATTTATAATGCTGCACATATATGAGAACAGATTTCTATGCAGATATAAAAATAGTTTTTGGTGTTATTGGTAAGTTCCAGTGAACAGATGCTTTTAAGTAAAGAAACTGAGCAAGGGAGAAATAACTGTAATTTCAAAAGTGGTAGGGACATTGTAGAAGATGCTATAGAGACGTTATAAAAGAAAATGTTAGGCAGAGTGTAAAGAGTGAGAAAAAGGATCAATCAGTGAAGAAACTACATCATGGAGGTCGGAATATGTAAGGATGAAGTAAGACCAACCTAAAAGAAATAATAAAAAAGACATAGAAAAAGCTTAAATCCCAAACGAGTAGCACCCAAAACCCTGTGAATCTCTATTTCAGGAACAACAGGGTTCGTAAAGGCATAGTGAATACTAGAAGTAAGAATGAAATAGGAAATAGCCTGTGAAACAGAAGGAAAATTCAGTGTTTGATGTTCTTGACTTGGAGGATAAATGAACAGAGAAAGAATAACATGCATTCCAGATTTCTGGAAAAAAACAAACAAACAAAAAAGGCAAAATCCTACTTAAATAACAGTTCTGATATGAAGTATCTCTAATGCATTTGCCAAATTGGAGTGTTAATGTATCATGGGAAACTAAAAAACATAGCATTTGTATATTAAAATGTAAACAAAACAAAAATATTACAGATAAGGCAATTGTGCTTTTTATGGTATTACTCAAGGCTTAAAGAAAGTTTTGAAGAAAAGATAAAATAAAGTCAAAATAAAATTACACCTAAAAAAGTCAATTGAAAATATGACAAAAACACAGATTGTCCACAATGTCTTGTATTACTGATCTTGAATCTTCTTTAGATGAAGCACTTCATTTTTTTTGAGGAAAATGCAGTAAATATAGTCATATATCTGGAGTTCAGTGAAGTATTCAAGACTGGGTCACAGGGGAAATTTCTTTGGCTGGAGACGATTACTACAAGAACTGGAACTTGGCTAAAGTATTGCGTAAACGAGAGATGACAAGCTGTATCTAAATGGGAAGCCTTGGATCATATCGATGTCACAGTGGAATTACTCAAGGACCAAACTTGGACTAACTTCATGTAATGTTTTCGTTATGACTTTGGCACAGAAACCCAGGAGTGATCTAATGAAAAATGACGGCACAGAGTTGGAAGTCATTGTCACTATCATGAAAGTTGGGGGTGCCACAGAGAAAGAATTGGATGGCCTTTCATAAGAGACAGAAATGGGAGAAAATTCAGCACAATGAAAAGTGAGACCATTCATGTAAGCAGTACTAAAACTTTCTGCTGGAAGGGCTGGATACCGAGGGCTCAAAAGTAACAAAAAAAGAAGACTGCATACTAGAAACTCACACCATGACTATGAGCTGCCAGTGTTGTAGAGCTGTGTAAAGGCATATGTGATCCAAAGAGAACGAGGGGGAATGTATCAGTGTATAAGGCAATGGCAAGACCATTAAAAAAAGAAGGATTAAAATAGGAACAAAATATCAGGAAGCACCATAATATGGAAGTCATTTGAAAATTTCCAAGTACTGGTTATGGTTTGTTTCTTATTGTGAAAGGCAAACCATTCATGGTCTGGCTGCAACAGAGATAACTTTTGTGGTTTAGACTTTCTGCCTCAGCAGTCTGCTCTGCAGAACCATGTCCAGGTGAGACCATGTCCAATCACAAGCAAGCCTAAGTAAGCAATTATCATTCATATTTTTTCAAAGATTCCATATTGCTGGAGAATAAGCAGGGAAGGCTGGAAAGGTGGGGCTTTCTGCACAAGTTGCTTCACAACCTCATTGTGTCTATATGTTTTCCACATTCAGCAGTAAGACCTGGTACGATCTGACTCCATAAAAACTAATGGATTAACATAGAAGGAGTTCACTCCAGTCTTGCTTGAAGGCCCAATCAGTCTCTGAAAGATCAACCGTCTCTATGCTCCTGTTAGAATTGCTTCTAGTTCATTCCTAAGTTAGACAGGCAAATGCAGGCATCTTACCTATGCTGCAGATGGATGATATTGGAGTCCACCTTACCTATCTTATACAAAGATTATAAAAGTTTTCTAATCAAAATTATCTGAATTTCTTTAAAATAAGAAGTGCAGAAATTTAACTTCAGCAACTAGTACACTGTCTATTCAACTCATAAGACCCTAGTCACTGGATAAGGAAGCTAAATCAGCCTAGTATTGAAAATAATAATAAAACAGGATTCAGTTGAGGATGTAAAATAAAACTTAAATGTCTGAGAGAAGCCAGTGAACCAGGACTTTAGCATGTAGATTTTTCTAATATCCTTCTTTTCACCAAAGAACACAAAGTCCTTAGTCAGACTGATTATTAGATTAGGCTATTATGAGGCACTGATCTGTCTGCTAAAGTCTATATTCTTTATATGTCTGTTCATCTTGGATTAGGATTTTTGCTAGTTCTTTTTCAATGTTTTGTTTGAGAACATTCCTCATTATACTTGCTTCTGAAGTGATTTTCTAGTGCTGGGCAATGCTTTTCAGTAAATATTTTATTTCTACATTTGCTTAAAAATAAATTAGAAAAACCCAACCAACTTCAGCGTTACCAAACTCTGAAACAGAATCTGAAAATGAGTTTCAACTAAAACAAAGAATGAGGGGGGAAAAAACACATCAATTTATCTACATTTTAAAAGCTGAATTTAAAAAGAAAACAAACCCAACATAAGTTTTTAGAAGGATTTAAGAGCTAAACCAAATCTTCCTGGATGCTCTACAGTAAAGCTTTTGATCTGGTTATTTTTCCTATTTAATCTAAAATTCAGATTCTGAATAGGCATTTTTCTTCATTTTTACCTTTGGATAGTGACACAGAGACCCCAGGGTTAGCTTCGCTCCAGTGACTTGGAGTCTCTGTAGCTATGCAGAATGAGAATTGGTAAATACCTAGAAGTATTTCGGCTGAGGGCATTACATTCATGCCAGTGTTTCCCAGAACAGCTGCTGCAAGAAACTTGCTTAATACCTGCTGCCTGTAAAAACAATTAAGCAATAAATGAGGGCTTTCCACAGGACCTGTGTCCAGGTTTACTGAACAAGCCTGCAGATGCATGAGCACAGACATTTTGCTTCCTTCAGGGATATATTTGCCCCTCAGCTGGAGTTAGCCATGGTTGTGAAAGTAGGTGTTTAAGTGTTTAGAAGAGGCAAGGAGAAGAAAACCTGCTCACACTACTGGTGTTTCTGTAACCTGTGCATGAACTTTGAAATTAAGTAGCTTTGTTCATAAGCTTTAGTTATCTGGCATAGAACAGCTTCATTGCTAATGCCAAAACAACCCATGTGGTTTAGAAAAAACAGTCAGTCCATCAACTCTTCACAGCCCTTAAAATCTCTAATCCAAGAAATAAATATATAAATGTGTTGTAAAAACTCGTATTACCCAAAATTTGTTTTTAAAGGTCCAGTTGTTGAAAAGTAAGGCTTGAGAGTCTTTTTCATCAAACTGGTTTGGAGGGATAAAAGAAAAACAGGTTTTATGTGCAGAAAGCAAATACCAAGCAGGGATGTTTCAAAAAAAAGCTAAGTAGTTTGGTTTTAATAAAATCCTTTTGTGTTTGTCTTCAACTTAGAAATCATAGCAGGTCCGTTTGAAAAGTCAGGCTACTTTTCTGACAGAAATAAAAGGCAAATTAAACTCCTGCTACAACCTTAATGCCTTCTTTGAGAGGACATAAAAGTGGAGTTTAAATTCACAGTGTAATTATAAAGAGCTCTGTTGTTGTGAGATGGAATCAAATAGTGAATTCCACCTGGCTGAGTGAGGAAGAAACCTATGGTCTGGTGATGGCCTGGGCTTAACTCCTTTGAAGACTTGTCCGAGATGATCTGGTCTCTGTGTCCTATCTCCCAGTTTACAGGAAGGTCTAATAACTGTTCCCTGAAAATTGTCAAGAAGATACATACATGAAGACAGAGTGATAAAAAGACATTATACAATTACTGTAGATTCACAGTTCTTACAGTCTAATGAAGGAAGTGCAATGCATTTCATAGATAACGAGGTTTTCAAGCATCAGTCTTGGGGTACTCTGATGCAGTACTTCACACATTCTGGGTTTTCTTTCTCTTATATAGAGAGAGTAAGTGATGCTATTGCTTATCTTGATGTAGCAATATGTAACAAGAAGTTTTCTACCATCTCCCTCAGCCAGAGCACCCTGAATTATGTGTGCAAGTGGAGTAAGAGAACCCACACAATGTAGAAGCACACAGGTCTGATGCAATGACCTTAAGGGTTGATTTCCTGAGCCCTTCTTTGCCAAAATCCTCTCTTTTGAGAAACCTTTTATGAAGCAACTCTAAGTTTTCCAGTAACACACTGGTGTCATTTGGGAAGGAAACTCCTCAAGCCATCACTGAATCAGAGAAGCAAAATGCCATGCTGCTTCCCATTGCCAAATGCCATCCTGATGGATCAGTTATTCACCTGGGCAGTAAATGAGGTGTGGGGATATTGAATGCAGCTACTAAGAGCTTAGAATTTTACCAGCACAGGAAACCCATCAAAACACTGCACAGCAAAGCCTTTCACAAAAGGTTCTTTCATGCAGTCTTCTTGATCTTATAACACGAAGTGTCATACATAGTGAATTTTTAGTGTTAAGTCAGTGGATTCTTACCTGTCTCAGTGATGCCAAGTCTCACCATATTATCTCAAGTTTTACAATAACTGAAGGGTTTATGAAAATTCAGCTTCAAGCTTTGTGTTCATATGAGATCTGTTTCCATTAGAAGTAGATAAAAAATGGGATTCCAGCCTGTGGCAGAGAAAAGCTTAGAAATTCAAACCATAGCAACTTTAAAAACAGAAAGCAAATAAAAAATATCTGAAGACCATGCTTAGAAAACATTGTGTATTTTGACTCCCTTATGTAAGCCAACGACCGATTTGTCAAGTGTTTGGGAATGGTAAAGATTAATTTTGCTTATAGAATTCCTGTGAATATTACATATTTCATGTTCCTTTGAAACTCCTGAGGGATATCTTCTCATCCTTGGAACTTGTTCATTTTAAAAATGTCTTTGTTTCTAAGCCTTGACTGAGCAAAGCAGACATGAAATGAAAGCTTTACACAGATGACATTACAACACCTGTCAAATGAAATTCGAATCTTCAAATTAAAAACAATTGGAGTCATAGGAATATTTAGACACATTCAGCAAGAAGTTGGCAGGATAGTTCATTTTTATTCCGTAGAGGTGCCTTTGACACTTTCCCTTTATTTATCAATAGGGGGTTTTTCACATAGTTCTGTAAATTCACAGTCAGAACCTAGTTTAGCTGTTTAATCTTGGCTGCTACTTGGAAGATATGTCCTAGGTTAATATCAGTCAGAAAAAATAACTTCTGACTTCAAAGTAGAAAAACTGGGTGATGTCTAATAATCAACCTGAAATCAGCTGTCATGGGTTTCCATTAACACACACAATGAGAAATCACTGCGGGCAAGTATTTAGGCAATCAAACATTTTCTAGGAATAGAGCAACCAGCTTTTTTGGCAGTTCAGTTTACACAGAAATTATATAAATCCTGGATGTGCCTTTGGGGTTAACAATGAAGCTTATGCCTGTTACACCTCAAGGGTGAACAGAACTTAACCTAAGCCAGAGGCCAGTCTTGGAATGGGCATCCTTCTCTAACACATGATTTCCAGATGCAACACTACCTCCTCGATCTTCATTTAGTACTTCTGACTGCATTGTTTGCTAAATCAATCTTTCTTCCTCATGATTCATGATTTTCTCTTCAAAACGTAGTCTGTAATTCAATTTGTACATAGTCCAAAAATTTCTGAAACTAATAGACTTTGTAAACACAGAGAAATTCCACATTTTCTAAAATTAGGAATCATATTTCTTTCATGGAGATATAATATTGCAACTAGATGATCATACAGTCCAGAAACATTTTCATTATGAATTATGAAAATAAAATATAAAGTCTATGACCAATATAGACAGATGCAAATTTATATCTGTCAGGCATATTGTTATAAACAATACAGCATGTTGTTAAATTCTAAAGACTGGACTTTTCTAAGTCTGAGCTATGATCCCACTGAATTTAAATGATTAATTTTTGATATGTAAATCATCCTATTGAGCTTTTCAGGTTTGCAGAATGATGTCATTTTAGAGTGGATATCTGATCCAGGCTTGTCCATTTAATTTTCCAGACACTTGTACTATTATACAGCACTCCATTGTGAAAGACATACATCAATTCTCTTACCATACAAAGCTCCTGAGCTGGAGTGTGATCTGGAGTTTAAACATTTATTTGCTTTAATGGGATTTTGCCATGCTTAAAACCCAGCATACCGAGCAATAAGTGAAAAGATGGAATTTAAATCGAGTATACTGCAACAATTGAACAAGGACATGTGTGAAGAGCTGGGGAAAAGATAAGAAAGGTTAAACATTACTTTAGATATTTGGATTGCAAATACTTTAAGACAGTGAGTTGGTTTTAAAAAGCAAGGCTTGTCAGTCCGAGTAGGTCCTTTTTCAGCTGTAAAGATTTCTATGATTTTAAAACTATTTTCAATTATTATATATTTTCTTTGCATTACAAGAAACAAATATGAGCTGGCTGAAGTGCTCAGCAAGAATTTAATACAGCTGGGCTGAATGAGGAACAAATACAATTTATATTTTTACCAGGAAATGCATTATGTTTTATAGAGTCTTATTTTTCAGAAATTATTCAAATAATGCATCCTAACCAGTATCTAGTCTAGGAGACAGCATTGTTTTAGCTGAAATTCTCTGGGCAATGGAATTTCCATTTTGTTGGCTTACCTGTTAAAACTAACTGAAGATTTCTGGTGCCACCTCTTAGATATGTCTGTTGGCAATTGATTTTCCAGGTCACTGCTCAGCAGTGACTTGGGCAGTCCTTCAAATTAGGACTCCATTGAAGTTACACAAGCTGGACTCAAAATCTACTTCTTGGGTAACTTGATTTTATGGTCAGCAGCTCTCTCTGTGTTAAGACAACTCTAAAGATAAAAAGGATACTGCTTGTCAATCTTTTACGCTGTTCTGTGTGAAGAACTTATGTGATTTTAACCTCTTTGGAAAAAAAGCGACTACAAAATGCCAATGGATAACAAAGATCAGCATTCATGAATAGAAAACTACTACTTGCCCTGTCTCTGCGGCCTCTAGAGCATCTTTTTTATTCTGCCTGGGCTTTTTCTATTCTACTGCTTCTTACTTAGAGAATAAGTTTAAGTATAGTAAAGGGCTCAAGAAGAAAGTCAATGTTAAGAAAGAAAGAACAAGGAAATGTGATCTCTACTCTGAAGCCCTAAGTACCTTTCATGTCTTTCATAGAATCATAGATCATCAGGTTGGAAAAGAACCCTTGGATCATCGAGTCCAACCATTCCTATCTGTCCCTAACCCATCTCCCTGAGCACCTTGTCTACCCATCTTTTAAACACCTCCAGGGATGGTGACTCAACCACCTCCCTGGGCAGCCTGTTCCAGTGCACAATGATCCTTTCTGTGAAAAATTTCTTTCTGACATCTAGTCTGAACCTCCCCTTGAGCAGCTTGAGGCCATTGCCCCTTGTCCTGTCCCCTGTCACTTGGGAGAAGAGGCCAACACTCTCCTCTCTACAACTTCCTTTCAGGTAGTTGTAGAGAGCAATAAGGTCTCCCCTCAACCTCCTTTTCTCAAGGCTGAATAAACCCAGCTCCCTCAGCCACTCCTTGTAAGACTTGTTCTCCAGCTCCTTCACCAGCTTTGTTGCTCTTCTTGGGACATGCTCCAGTTACTATCCCAAACCAGTTAGTATCCCACTCTCCAATTAATACCCAAGCTTCGTGACACACCTTTCAAAGGTGTAGATGAGACCTTAACTTGGGAAAGCTAAAAGGCCATAAAAGGACAAAAGCCACTTTATATTTGCACCATTTCTTTGTGTGTTTTTTTATCTTCATGTGTGCCAGGCGATAGTCCCTGGATGAGGACAGGCTAGATGGTTCTTCTGTCTGATCTGTAATGGTAGCATTCACATCCTGATTTGTTAGGTTCAAGGCACTGTGTTGTTTGACATCTGTGGAAAAGGAGAGAAATTTTTGCCAGTCAGCAGTGAATGTTTGGGGTTTTTTTGTTAAATACTGGTTTAGCAGTGTGTCATAGGCTCATCAAACATCAACATAGCTGCAGAAACAGTTGTAGCTACAGGAATTTATCTCAGCCCACGACTTAAGCATATTCCTTTCTCCGTAATTTTTCTAGAAAACATGTAGTCTTATGCCATAAAACTAGGAGCCAGGGGGTTATAACTACTAATTTACACTCTTTTCTTCTCTAACTTTGGGTATTTTGAGGGAGGTGTTCATACATAGAATATTAAAGCAATTTGTAATTCCCATGCTTTTTTTGTTTATCGAGCATACAAAGGAAAACTATGTTATATAAAACATACCTTCCATTCTCAGTGTAATATTCACAAACTACAGATTACAACTATACATGAGAAAAAAATGCCTATCCACAGATTGACTATAGTATTCTATACATTTTCCATTTTGTCTGCCACTTGAGATAGGGTTTCAAAGTCATGCATAACCCTTCATTCACAGGGCTTATCCAAGCTTGCATTGATGGATGAAACTCATACTCACTATGTGTATGGGAAAAAGCACTCTATGTAATCCTCATAAATCCTTTAGTGATGCGAGTACTGTTTCAGCTGAGACATTCCAAGGGAAAATGAAAGATCAGACTCCAACTGCATGTGTTAATTAGATAATATTGCTTTTTGTACCACTGTTATCTTAAAAGTGTTGTATAAGAGTAGACATATGTGTGGTTGATTGGGATATTAACTGATCTTCTCTGGAGGCCTAAGTAAAAGTCCTACCAAGAGTCACATGCATTTAGTTATCCCTTTTAATTGTCAAAACCACAACTTAATGTGGTACAACTGGTTCTTTTTGTTTAAGGAGAGGTCAAGAGCTGTACTGACTGTAGTTCAGGGCTGAGATGTGCAGGAAGGCTTGGAAGGAGGAATCCAGCAGAGCTTCTTCTCATACTATGCCTTGCTTAAGCAAACACAACTCCATGGGGTAGTGAGGAGAAAAACTGGAAGAGCACCAGGAGATATTTGCACAACTGGAACCATTCCATCCTCAGTCAAGTGAAGCAAATAGTTTTAAAAGCACTCTCTATTTCAGCCATCCAAGAACAACACAACAAAGTGGACATCATGAGAAGTCAGTTGCCATAGGCAGACACGAGTCTAACTGGGAGAACACCCACATACACTGAGCTTTGGTTCAGCAAATTCTAACTCTAGTTCTTTTTGGTGCAAGTCTCTCTATTACTCAGCTTTAAAAGTAACCTCAGGGCTTCAGGAAACATGCAGAGCCATTGGACACGTCCACCTCTGAGCTGAGACAGAAAAGACGAAAATACATTCAGCTAAGACAGAGGTGGGATATCTTGTTTTCTCGCACCAAGCTCCACAGACACTAATTCCACTTGACTAGTTCTTCAAGTCTGTGTACCTAAACTAACACAAGGCTGCCCAGAGTTCAGTTCTCAAGGACCCTTTAAATAAAGTCTGATAGGAATGAGTAATTCTTATAGCTAATGCTAGTACTAGTGCTAAAACCTTGAGAGAAAAGGTCTTTAAAGATACTCTGAATTTTTTAAATCTTACTTACCCATGGCTGCACATTTTTGAACTTGGATAACAGATTTCTTCCTTTGCTTAATTAATGATAAAACTCAAGGGCAACCAAGCAGAATTTGACCAAACTAGTTAGACAGTGCTTTTACACACTTATAGCTGCACCAAATGAAAGAAACCATTTTCCTTGTGGATGTTCCTGCAAGCACTTTTTAAATTTAGAAATGAATTATTCAGTTGTTTTTTTTTCATTTTAATGAGGCATGAACATAAATTTCTGTAACAACACAGTCATTCAGTGCCAAAAGTAATAAAGCCTCATGACAACAAAAGAAATTATTATTCATAACTCGTAATTTAGATTTGCTGTTTCCTTTCCTCTCAAGCAATCTTTCTTCTATCTCTTCAACGCCTCCAACCTTCCCATCCACCCCTAAAAACAGAAGAGATTGAAGAAAATATTCTTAAACATGGCCAATGCCTTTCCTCAGACTTTTTGGAACTTGCATGTTTCTGAAGAACACACTTTTTTGCCAACTGCTAAAGCCAAGGTTTCATCTTAGATTCCAGTTATCTCACCTGGAACACACTCACCCAAAGAATGTGTTCGACAGTAACCTCCCACAACAATTTCATGACACAGCCAAGACAGATCAAAATTGTTATTTTTTGGAAAATATGATCTGTAGATATGTTACTTTGAAATGCAATCTCCAAAATAAGCAATTCAAGTATTTAATCTGGGAACACCTAGTCATTGTAGGTCATTTTTCTAGTTCAGCTGTGGCTAAGCTTCTCTTTAACAGAGTTCTACATGTATATCCAGTTTTGGCTCTAGGAAACATTGTACCTTGGGAGTTGTTTTTCTTCAAGTAAAGTATATCACAGAAGACACAGTACACAATAGAGTCTTACTGTGATATCACCAGGCAGTAAAAACCACAGCCTCTACCCAATGCATACTTTGTCACGCTGATTAGTCTTCTTCAGATCTCTCTCTTCTTGCATTTCCAGAAAATCCTAGTGAGCATCCCAGCAGGAGTTATTGCATCACTGTATCAGGAAGGCTGTACATTTAATGGGTAGCTACAATATGAATCAGAAGGTTTAAAGAAGTTGCAGGATAAATAAAAGGCAAAATATAGATGTGTGGACACAGGAATGAGACCCTGAACTGTGTAGTGCATTAAAGAAAGTAGAAAAGCTTGGATTAGGTTCAATTAGAATGAATCTAAGAACACAATTTATAGTGAAAGCTGCGCAATTTTTAATTTGTTTTCTTCTTCTTTTTTTGACAAATAGTAGCTTTCTCAGGTTCTGTGTCCAGAAAATTTTATGAGGTTGGAAGGAAAAGGGCTGGTTTCTTGAATCTGCCTTAAAGGAAAACAGAAACAGTTTCCTTTTTATTCAGTAATCAAAATACTCATCCAGAATTTGGGAAAAAAAGGATCAATTTTTTTTCTAACAACAAAAACTTAATTCAAATCTTTCTACTCCCACAGCAATCTTATCACTATTCAATAAACCTGGGTATGATTTCAAGTTAATTTGGCAATCTTATAATGTCAGAAGTTTTGGAAGTGTCCTCTAGTTTCTCCTTTGAGAACTTTAAGTCAAATATATAATATCCCCTGTAAAAATATTAGCACAACTTATGCCACCCACTTTTTTGGGACACTTACCTGTGAAGTGATAACTATTCTCCACTCAGGTATATTATTTACAGAAATTGGAAGAGCTCAACCATGATGCTTCCATAAAGCTGCACTTAGAGCATTCTCCTAGGGGGGAGAAATTAGGTCCAAATGTCCTTGGGCAGAGTGATGCATTGAACCTGAACCTGACCCTGATCCTAAAAAACCTGTGACTCCTGCCCAAGGGTTTAATAGCGTATACTAATAGTCTGATACTGAATAAGAGTCAAGCTATTTTCCAGTAGTAACTTTTCTTTCAGAAAAACTCTAAGTCTTTCTCTTTTCTTTTAGGTTGAGTTGTTGGACAAAAAAACAGATTTTTAGTTCTTTACCTTTCCAGACCTGAACTGTTTTTCCTTCCTTACCTAGTCATATGACATCTTTTTTTTTTTCTCTCTCTCCTTCTGATTTACTCGAGGAACTAAAACAAATTACAACTCTATTATTTTCACAGCCCACTCATAATCCATGCCAGCTGTCTAGTCATTATGAAATCCTTTCAGTTGAGATGACTACATGAAAGACTGATGGAAGGAGAGGGCAAGGACTAGCTGTGTCCATCAATGTACAAAGGTGGCACAGAGCATCCCTCCAGGCTATGTCACTTGGCACTGGAGTGATAGGAAACAGAAAGCTAAATTGAATAGGAATAAAGCTGATGCTTTGACAGGTGGAAAGAGACAGTGAACACAGGATGACCTGTCTGTGCTCAATCTTGGTAGGATGAAAGGAGTCTTCTTCATGGGTGCCAAAAGCCTGGATCTCAGCAGTCAAACCAGCTTCAAGATGAGAGGGTGTAATTTTCTTGTCAATCACATATAAAACAAGACTTCAGAGAAGGAATCTAGCACTTCTGAAGAGGCTACACTGTTCAAGAATAATATGTGACATTTTACTGTTTTGAATGCTTTGGGGTACTTCTGTAACTCACTTCCCTGACTGTTTTGATGTAACATTTACTGACTGCTTTCCTTCTACGAACACCACAATGATTCATATGGGAAAGCCAGCCAATTTTTCTCTACTAAAAAGGAATCAGGATTGTATGAACTGTAAAATTACATAAAATATTCAGCCAAAATATCTATTAATGATGAGTTAAAATTACTCCCTCATTAAGAAAAGGCATATTTTAATTTCAAAGGAAACAGCATGACATCTAGTACTATAACTTCAAGAGGTGCCTACTTGCTAAATTAGATTGGCTTGTGATATTAGCATAATGTTCACATGACACATTATGCTGCTGTAATTCCCATGAGCTGGCTTTTGAATTGCCTCAGCTACTGTAGCAGAACAAAACAGTGCAATAACTAGGAAGACTTTTCACATACTACACTTCCAATAATGGTGGCAGTGGTCTCATTGCAGTAAACACAGTGAGAGTTACATTCTCAGTCTGAATAAAATTGCCAGTTAATATTGTTGCAACTACTATCTCTGTCAAAGAAGACTGAGTGGCTATTTCATTTCATTTTATTTATTTTTTTATTTTATTTTATTTAGAAGCTACTGGGAAAGCTGTGACAATCCCTATCCCATTGTTACAGTGTAATTAATTTACAGAGGTCTAAATCAACCCTAGGGAATTTTTAAGATCTTTGCAGATTGTGCATGCCCAACCGTGTGAACAGAGCTTAAGAAATTGCTTTTTTCCCACAGCTTTGTGGTAACTGACTTTAGGGAAAAGAGGACTTCAACTTTGCAAGTTTTAAGTCATGTAATAAAGCCACAGTAAATATATTGAATAAAATTATCTGTTCCTGATAACTGCAATCTGCACACGTTCTTAAAATAACCACAGTCTGAGTAACTATGCTGGTCATATATTGAAGCTTGGTGGAATCTGCAAGCTATTTTAAATTTCTAATGGTTAAAATGTCAGTATTCTCACTGTGTATATTCAAGCCATAATGAAAGCATCCTGCACTTTGCCTACTTCATCACATTCAGTATGTTATTCTTTTATCTTGGAAAAAAATACCTCAAAGGGAGGCCATATTGTCCCTGCCCATGGCAGGGAGTTTGAAACTAGATGATCTTTAATGTTTCTTCCAACCCAAACCATTCTATATTGGATTGTCTTTAGGCCGCGCTTTAATAAGTCAAAGTTCAGGATGTTTGGTGTCTACTGGGACTGTTTATGATCAGCCCACTGATTTGGAACAGCAAGAAATGGTGTCTGCAGAAAGATATGAAATTCATGTTACATTCATCAGAGTGATTAAAAGGAAAAAAAAAAAAGAAAGCATCAAATTACTCCAGGTTTATGTTAACAAAAACAAACAACAAAACCAAACACAACAACAACAAGACCCCAAAAAAACTAGGAAAAACCCTTATGAATCCACTTATGGGTTAAAGTCATAGTTTATCCCTTACTCAGCAGCTAACCTGTACACAGCCACTCTCTCATCCCACCACACTTGCTAGGACAGGGAGAAGAACTGGAAAAAGAAAAGAAATGCTCGACCTTCTACAAGTGCTATTATAGCAATGAGTGCAGAAATCACAGAAAGCACTAAGAAAGCAGCTAGAGGAACATCTGTCATGGAATCCAGACTGCCTCCTAGCCCCTGGGCAAATTCCCATTTTATAGAGAGCATGGTATTATGGTATGGAATAATCCATTGATCAGTTTGGGGTAGCTGCCCTGGCTCTGCATCTGAGAACTGTAAACATGGTAAACTGAAAAATCCTCGGTTTCTTAGGAAGACCTAAACCCATCAGTGTATATTAATTCTATTCTATCTGAGTATAAACATTACCTAGCAACAACTAAAACTGTGTTTTATCAACATTATTCTCATACTAAATAAAAAATGCAGCAGCTACTGGGAAGAAAATTAACTCTATCTCAGTTGAAAGTAAGACAGGGTCACATTTTCAATGTAGAATATTTATGGTGGGATAGTTCTGATCTCTTTGCAGAATGAAATTGTAACAGTGTATCACAAAAATCATAACATTTCTGGAAGTAGATTTATTTTTCATTTTCACACTGTCGGGGTCTGCTCCTTCTCCTCAATGCCTTCATCATTCAAGTTATTACTCTGCAGAGAGCACTGATCCAATTTCAAGTGATATGTTTGACTTAGTAATTTTTTACACTTTTTTCATGGTTTTATTCCTTTCATGGATTTTTTTTTCAGAAGTACATCAAGTACAACTTGCTTGTTCACATTTAAAATTTCTTACGAGCATGTTTCTGAGGTTTCTTACATCTTAAAGGAGATATCTGTCTCTACCATTGGGCTGTTACATAGTAAGCAATTTACCAGTAGTCATTTTTGCAAAATTACCTTTCTGGCATTGTTTTAAGATTTTTCCCAACCCATGCCACAAAAATCAACATAATAGAGAGTATTGAACATTTTATGGGGTGTGTGTGAATGAGTGTCTGGGAAAGGTCAGGCTTCCCATAGGGCGGATCAGCCACCAGTGGAGCAGGAGAAATGTGCTTTGCTCTATTCTTGTCCCACCTCATCACTCTTCCTTTTTTTCTGTATGAGAGCTGAATTAGCTTTTGGAGTGTAAGTTCCACAACAGAAAATGTGGAAACCACCAATATGGGCAGTGGAAAATAAAACCATGGCTAATAGTTTTTTCTTTATAATTTTTTAAACTAATGTGTATTTGCCTAAAGAGAAAAAAAAAAAAACCAAACCCTAACATTCCTATGTTATTACTTATTCTCAGTATTTAAACCAGGGATCATTATTTCTTTCATCTTGACCGTCACATTCTTGAAAAGTTCCTTTTAAGTACTGTTTCTGCAGGTGATGCACTGTCTCTCAGATTTTTCTTCCTGTTCCTCTGTTGACAGGACAGTTTTCTTGTGCTTCAGCCACAGACTCTCTGTCTGTGTCTGTGTTACAAAATGGACAAAGACTATTCTGTGCTCCTGACCTCTAATGACATGACATGGGCTGCCTTCACACATCTCTCCTAGCTGCTCTCCAAAGAAAACCAGGACGAAAATGCCCTAACTAGGCATGAGAAACAGACACAGATATGTGCTGCCTCCTGAACTGTGCCCAGATATTGTCTGGAAAATGCTAAATAGCACAAGGGAAAATATGGCAACTGTTAAATAACATAGATACTGGTGAGCTCATGCTCCAACTTGTCCCCTGGTCATGGATTTTTAGACTGCTTATTAGTATAGACATAACCTCTGGGGCTGGAACCAGCTTTTATTTTTATTGGTGGAACTGTGTTAGCCCAACAGGTTCTTTATTGCTGATGAAAGGTCTTTGGAATGATGGAAATAGTAGCTTATTACTATAGTAGACTTCTGATTTTTCTGGGAAATTTCGTTTGTGAAACTAGAGTAAGATGAAGTGGAGTTTGTAACAATGTTTTTCTTTATCTTTAAAATATATTGTTCTTTTTTTTTCTGTAACCTGAAACAAAAAGACTGAGAGTCTTCTGAGTGAAACTAATAAAAATATCCATAACATCTACTGGAAAAAGGAGAATGATTTTTCTTTCTGAGTACCATCGAAAGTGTGGCTGTCCACACAGACACATTCCTGTCAAGAAATAATACGGATGATCTTAGAGAAAGAAAAGCAAATCAGGAAACTGCTTGCAGAGATAAGAGGGAGGAGGATTTAAAAGGATAGTGTTTCCATAAATCAAGGCAACCGGTGACAGCTTTTAAAGTAAGGGTCAAAAACATCGCAAGAGGTGTCACTTGGATAAGAAGTTAATC